>NC_064602.1:88799383-89491047 GCF_943734735.2 Anopheles gambiae
CAATTTAGTAGCGTTTAAAATTAAAGGTTCAATTTTAATACATTATTCTAGGTACCTATGGAAGTGGAACACATGTTTTTTTTGTTTTATTTTGGCAAATAGGCTAAAATCAATGGTATTTATTAGTAGGGATTAGTAAAGGTTAGTTTATGAGCTACGAGCTACTACGCGGCAAAGCATAATGCGCATTCCACTATCGCTGCATCATACTAATGCATCTCGCGATCGTAAAAATATGGAGTGGGAAAGAACGTAAAACGTATACACGACACAGATTTGTTGTTGTTGCTATGTATTGAGTACAGTATTAGAAAGACCATCACCAACCTCTTCCTGTTTTGTAAGACCCACGGCGTCCGATCGGCGTTGAACTACTGCTGGGATACTCGTCCGGTGATTCTACAGATACGTTTTTTGTTTGGTTTTGAGGCAGTTTTGTGTTGTGGCATAGTGTTTCCGCGCATACAGTAGAGCGTGATATAGCAGAGTACAGAGTGTCGCCATCGGTGGACACAACAACGTCGAAGTTGTTGATTATTATTTTGGATTAGAATAGTTACAGGTACATACGGTGGGTGCATAAAGCAAGTGTGTGATTGAAGATAGAAGAAGAAAGAAAGAAAAATAAATATTTAATTGATTAGCTAGATTTACAACCAACCCAAATGTAATACAGCACTTTTTTTTCATTTTTTATACAGTTTAACATTACTAACGCGTGAATAAACAGTGACCTTTAACACTACACCAAGGCGACCATACTGCATACGGTACCGGTTTATATTTATAAAACTCTTCGGGTTTGTTGATATTAACATTTTGAAAGAACGGCGTTAAAAAGTAAAACCAGCGCAATTAGAAATAGTTGCATTCCAATAAGAAACGAAACGAACGAATCGCCAATTGGTCACCGATGTTAGTATAGACTTTCAACAATAATAATAATTAAAATAAATCATTTTCAGTTACAAGGAAAACGATAAACGTCACAATATAACTATTCATTCTCACCCTTACAAACACATTGCATAATCATAACGAAACAACGAATAAACCAAATCAACTGAAAAGAAATGCTTCACGATCTGCTTTCTCATCAGGTGTAGAAATTGTAAACATATTTAAAGCAAACGGTTCAAAATAAGAAAACAAAAACATAACATTACCTCTGATTGCTAATGAATCCTGCGATCCCCGGTAGTAATCTCGGCGTATCGTGTTCGAGGCACTGTGCATACCGAGACCTGAGGCACCGCGGAGGGGTAGTAAACAAGGCAGGATCGTCGTGTAGATCATCGAAATCATAGTACGAAGCCATGCGAAACGGGATTCACATCAACGACACACACACACGCACATACGCAAACAGACGCACAAACATTCGCACAAGGTGCCACACGGCATTGAATCCATAAAAGAAAGGAAAACGTAACAAAAAACAAAAACACGTATAAAAATCAAATCAAATTAAATCAATTCAAAGGCATAAAAGAACGCGCAACAATCAAAGCAGAACCAAACGGAAGGATTGTTGCTGCTTCAACAACACATGGATGCGCTGTCGGTCTCTCTTATTTTGCGGTCTGCGTTTAGTAAGCTGAAGCCACACACACACATACACACGTGCACACTTACCAGTCAAATTCGAGTTGGAGCCCTTCTTGCCCCGACTGCTCAGGCTGGACGCTTCGCTCAGATCGACCGAGCCGGACTCGACGTGAATCGTTTTCGGCCGGGGACGGGTCAGCTTCTGCGTGCGCAGTTTCGCTACCGGCGTCGGCGTGGTCGAGTGGGCCGTCTGGTGCAGCTGCTGCTGGTACATCTGATGCTTCAGCTGCAGCTCACGATCGATTGTCTTACCCTGGAAGAAGATAGCGAACAATTCGTATTAGAATCCATATCGTAAAAACACTTTGCATTGCTTACTTCTCTCTCCGCTTCCTCGATGGCTTTCTTGAGTTTGTGTGCTTCGAGGATGGCCTGGCGGCGGGCAAACTGTTCCTCCTTTTTGCGGGCCCGCTCCTCCTCCTTTTCGCGCTCCTTCTCGCGGCGCTGCATCGCTTCGATCTCCTTGCGCGCTTTCGCTTCCTCCGCCTGCTGTCTTCGCTGCAGCGATAGGAGCATAATTTTCTCCTTCTTCCGCTCCATCTCGTCCACGGAGGTCTGGTGGTTAGGGTAAATGATAAAAAAACGTGTTAGAATGCATCACAGGAACACAACCGGTCTGCTTTTGCTGGTAATACCTGATCATTCGACACATCGATGACGATCTTGGCCTTGCGCTCCGTTTCACTACCGTACCCATCGCTGCTATTGTTGTGACTGCTGTAGTGTCCGTTGCCGCTGATCGAGTGGTCCTCCATCGTGTACCGCCGGTCGCCCAGATGGTCCATCGGATGATGCTGCTGCTGCTGCTGCTGCTGCTGGTGGTGCATCATCATCATCGGGGAGGATGGTGCGGCCGCACCACTGCCGGTGACATTCACCTTGTGCACTACCGGCTCGAACGGCGACACGCCACTATTGTCGGCGATGATGCTCTTCCGCGCGTGCGACGCGTTATGCTCTTCGTTGAAGCTGCTCGAGAAACTGCTCGCCGTCTTGACGCTGTACGTGCCGAAGTTGTTGGCGTTCGTTTCTACTTTCCGGTTGCACGCGAGGTTACGGAAGGGCGGAGAAAGAGAGCAGAAGAAAAGAAGGGGAGGGTCCGGTAAGTTTCGAGCGATGGAAAAAGAAAGTTAACTGATTTTATTGAGTGTACTAGTGTACTGCTGTGTACACACGCACGACGTTCAGTTGCACTCATTGTCCACAGCAACAACAAAAATGGAACACGACGAGGGTTCAATATTTAGTCAACGTGTGGCTGTAGCGTTTGCTGCTCTTGCCCGTTCCGCATGAGCTGCACCCACATGGGAGGGGGCTGTTTTTTTGGAAGCATTTCTTCTTAACCACCTTCTCAACGACCTTCGAGCCGAAGTGTAGGAAGCAATGGTCGGGCAGGTAACGAAAGTACCAACGGAGAGTTGCAACATGTTGCAATTGTCAAAAATGCCTCACGAGGAACTAAATAAAACTGCTCGCACGAGCAAATGATTAATCTGATCCGCAAGGTGAGGGAGCAATATAAAATCACTAACGAGAGTTTACGATCCAGATGAAAGCTAGTAGAGAGGAGGGAAGAAAACAAGAAACAAGAATGTGCTGCATCCGTACCTCGTGACGATGGCTTTTCGCTCATACTGTCTCGGCGTTTGTCGACGTCGTTCGAATCGCTGGCCAGCGGTTTGTCCTTCTTTGGTGAGCGCTTTGTCCGTAGTGGCGGCTTGGGCCGTTTCGGCTGTTCGTTGTCAAACGAGATGTAGAAACCTTTCTCGTTCACATCCTCCTGTGGGTCCTGCGAGTGAAAGAGAAGGGCGTTTAACGTACAAAACACTTTTCACCCCACAAAGAGCCTCGGTTCCGTCCACTTACATGGAAACTGTTGGAGTTGAGAGATGGTCGCGTCGGCGACGGTATTCTGTAAGTACGGTTACCGCTCGTAATGTTCAGCTTGCTCAGATGCTTATCCAGATCCTGCACATTTCCACCGGCGCTGTTGTTGTGGCTATTGTTGTTATTGTTGTTGCGCATCCCGGCCGGCCCCTTGCTACTGCCGTACATCGCATCCAGCTGCTGTTGCTGCTGCTGGTGCTGCTGCCGCATGGCAAAGCTATCGTTGCGACTACCACCCTTCGACGTGTTGATCTCGATATCGCCCGTGTCCTCGTCCCCGATGAAGGAAATGCTCTGCGGTGCCATATCGTCGATCGGGGGCGACAGCGGCATACTGCGATTGTCCCGATAGTCTCCGCCGCCCATCATCGGTCCCACTCCGCCGCTCGCCAGCGGGCTGTTGTTCCCGTTGCTGATCATCATCTGCGAGATTTGATTGCGCACCTTGCTGTGCTGCGGACTGGCACCCGTACCGCCCATATTATGGTGCGGATGGTGCACCTCGAACAGATTCTGGAATGACTGTTGACTGCCGCCGCTGCCACCGCTACCACCGCGACCAATGCCCCCACCGTAACCGCTGTCGCCATCGCCACCGTTGTGGTGCAGCGAAAAGCCACCGCTCGCCGGTGCGGGCGACGACTTGTTGTAGCCGGGCAGTGTGCCGCCCTGCTGCTTCGGCCCATGGTTCCACGCGTTCACGTCCACCATGCTGCTGTTGATGTTATCGTTGCGCCCGGTGATGATCGGCGATCCGCCGAGCGGTACCCCGGCTGCAGCCGCCGACTGTGCCCAGGTGCGGCGCTGGGTCGGCTGGGGCGGTGTGGAATTGTTATTATCGTGCAGGAAAAATTGTCCCCCACCGTGCTGCTCTTTCAGCTCCTGCGGGTGATGCTGCGGTTGCTGCGGCTGGTACGGATCCCGGTAGTGGTTCGAGTCTTGGTGGTAGAATTGCTGCTGCTGCTGCTGCTGCTGCTGGTGCACCTCCATGTTTAGGTAAGGGTTCGAGGAGTATTGGTGGCTTTCCTTGGTCATTGTTCGGTACTGGTTGCCGCCCCCGTTGTGATCGTTGATCAGCTGCGTTTGGCTCTGTTCGCGACTGTACACTAGATGACTGTTGCTGTTCGGATGGTGACCGTAGTTTGTCTGCGGCTGCACGTACTGACCCTGGTCGTTGATGTACTGCATCGTGTGCTGCTGCTGCTGCTGCTGTTGGTGGAGGTACGGATCGCGGCTCGGTGGACGCATCCCGTAATTGATCGGCGATGACTGCTGCTGGTGCTGCGGCAGGTGTGGACTAGAGCCGAACATTTGAGTATTCATCGGACGATACGTGTTGGTCGGGATGCTTTGCTGCGATCCGTACTGCTACAATATGGAGGACACGGGGAGTTTCTTATTAGAATGTGACATTAACTTAAATGTTAGTTATTTTTTCACATCCGATCGTCGGTCGTGTACTTTTACGATCAATGTGCAAATGCATTAAAGTTTTTCAAAGCATCCATATTGCTTCAAGCGTATTAAAGAATTAATATCGTAAAAAAATCATTGCAAAAGCAAAAGGGTATGTGGAAAGGTGGAAAAAAACATTATCACATCTTGTATGCCTTGTATGATACGCTGTGTACGTGATTTTGAATCGTTAGAGAAAAATAATGGATGGACTTTTTTTGCTCATGGATGATGACAACCCGAACGAAACACCCGAATGAGATGATAATGAAGGCGATCATTTACCTGATTCAGCAGATTGGCAATCTGCTGCGCATGCAGTAGCTGCTGTGCCTGCAGGGTTTGGGCTTGAATTTGACTCTGCTGCTGGGTGAGACGCTGTATGTCCGCCTGAATATCGTGCAAGTTGGAGTTCATTTTCGAAATGCTTTGCTATAGGTTTTTGTTGATTTTTTGTTTTGTTTTTTGTTTTCAAGTGTGTGAGGCAATGAGGTTTGTTTTGCATTTATTTTGGTTGATGTTGTTGTTGTTGTAGTGGAGCAACATGAGTTTAGATGGGGCGACGGTTGTTAGTGAGCACATGGGAAAACGAACGGTGAGCCCGTTTTGATACGTTTCAGGTACGAGTAGTAAGCGTCAAACGTGAAGCGATCGTGAAAAGCGTACCACACATCACAACGGTGAAGTCACACGCGTGACCAACGACACGTTGCGTAAAACGTACGGCGCCAGGCAGTGATCATAGTAGTTCAATGATCATGTTTGAGCATTATGTAAGCAGTTTAGGGGAAAAATGGGGAAAAGACAAGGGGAATCGTGGTGAAAGAGAGGGAAAAAGAGAGGAAGAGAAGAATATGAAAGTAAACAAAACGAGCGATTAGAATTTGGTTACGCGCGGTACAATGTTAGGCGGTTTATGATTGATGTACACAATATTGTTAATGCACGAAAATGCAAAAAACGGGCGTAAACAAAAAAAAAAAGAAAAGGAAACAGAACACAAGCATACAACCAAAACAAATAACACCAAAACGGGACAGAACAAAATAGAAAGGATAGGAAACGTTATTTACTTGATACTGTTCCAGGTCCATGTTCTCCAGATCGGGAGTCTTCTTCGGTTCGATTATTTGTGCATTCCATTTCTGCTCATACTTGCTGTGGTCATCCAAATCCTGATTATAACAACAACCCCAAGATGGTTAGAGGAGAAAGAACACAAAAATATATACGATGTTATTAGTAATCCCCTTGTGGTAGCTATTAAGCTGTCCTCGAAATCCCATTAGCAGATAGAGGTAAAGAAGCTTTTTTTGTAACGTAAAAGTAAAATAAGCCACATGCATTGTAATGTAATTAGATAAACAATCTAGAACTAAAGATTTAAATTTTTCATCAACAGCCTAATGCCAACGGATAAGAATGTTTGTTTGTTTGTTTCGTTATGATCCGATCGTGAAGTAAATACACTTTTTGGCTTAACATTACTTATTGCATATGCAGGCAATATGGTAGAATCAGTATAGTTACACAAACACCCAACAATATCAGTATTACGCCTACAGTACCTTGAGGGAACATGGTCGTTCCGCCTTTTCTACTACAACCTCATCATCCTCTACTACCGTAGCCCCGTCGTTCGATTCTTTCGAGGTGGATTCCGGCTCGCCGGCGACATTGCTGCCACTTTTGCTCTGCGCGCATGTCGTTGTAAGAACGGAGGGGGGTTAATGGGGGTGGTAAGTACGGAGTGCGCCGTAATAACGGATCGTTTGGTCCGTTTTCCCGCGGTACGATCACGATGGGTAGAACGGATATGTACAACGAACGCGCGCGCGTGCGGTCATAGTGGGATAGTTGGTGGTGATGTTGGAAAGGGGGAAGAGAACGTGGCCCAAGTTCACAGGCGCGCGTTTATGGTGGTGGTGGTGTATGTTGATTGGTCGATATTGGTTTGCATACAGGAAGGCGCAGCAAAAAACGGGCGAAATGAAAGAAAATAAACGATTTTGTTGTTTGAGCATGAACATGAAATCGTAAACATATAATTTAAAAAAGATGCGTCTATCACAAAATAAATCTTTCTCACACACATACACTCACTCACACTTTGGTGCTTTTTTAATTGAAAATTTAGCGTAAAATTGCAAAACAAAAAGCACGAAAGCACTAATAGGGGTGTGCTGTGAAACGGGTGAAAAAAAAACAACTGTAGCTGTGTATGTCTGTAAGCAGTAAAACAATTTCTAGAACAAAACTGAAGCAGCTGGTAAAACTATAGTGGCCCTTCAGTGCAAAACGAAACGTTATTCTCAAAAGCCAAATTTTCACACTCGTACAATTTAAGCGTCTCCATACACTGACAGAAAGAAAAGCAAAAGGTGTGTGTGTGGTTTACGAATGACATCAAAATCAAAATCAAAAAGCTTCCATAAAAAAGGGAGGAAGTATGAATTTCGAAGGAATCGCACGACGATTGCACCACAACTCCCGCTACCAGGCTGCCAGGAATGATCATGGGGTGCGGCCATTTGAAAATCAACATGGTGCCTTTACAACCGTTAATTTGAAATCCTATTTCACCTTTTACCGAGGAATGTATTAGTGACACGTGTGTATATTGTGTGCGTGTGCGGTCATATTAAAAACCATCAGTGCAAATTTTTACAGAATTCATTGCTTAGTGAGCAGAAGGTTCGTTACTGTTAGGAACACACCTCAAAAGATTTTGTGCCAAAACTTGGAACCGAGAAAAGAAGATTGGCAACAAAAGATGTATTACCACAAACATAATTTCTACTGTACAATTTGATCTACTACTGGTTTGGCGCTGTTCCTGAGAATGCTGCTTTAGCATTCCTTTTCTTTGTACAATACAAATAAACCCAATTCATTACACTACTGCAGCATTTATCTCACAGAACAGCGCGCATTTTTACACCTGGAATTAATCACATACACACACTACTACAGAGATTTGCCACCCAAACCCCCTAACCATCACCCGGGTGGTTCTCGGTTCCAGTGCACCCCTCACCTTGCTAATAGCTTGTAAAAAAGCCTGTTTGCCAACCGTTTGTAGCTGCCTCGTCCAGGCGGTCTCAATGCGCCGCTTTTCCTGCTCGATTAGGCGACGCTTTTCCTCCAGCTTCAGCTTGATGGTCGAGATCTTCGATGCATCTTCCAGCGGTTGCGTGTCGTCTAAAAGCAGAGCAAGATAGCGTGTAATGAAGGGTGACAACACACAGCCGCACATCGTCGTGTACTTACCGACATCATCCATCTTCTGTACGCTGATCGCTTGCTGCTGCCAGGTGGTGGTGTTTGGCAGCGTGGCAAACGATGTCTTACGCCGTGGCGTTAGCTCCACGTCGGAAACGGTTGCCGCAGCAGCGACCGCTATTCCCCCAACACTGCCGCCCATCGTCGGCGTACCATCTCCGTCAACGAGATCGCGCTCGACCGAGCTACTGCCGGCCCGGCTCCCCGCGTTGTTGCTCACATCGCTCGAATGGCTCATCGGACTGCTGGTGGAATGTAGCGTGGTGCTGTTGTGGCGCCGCAAGGTGCCACCGGCACTTCCGGGCAGCTTTTCCGTGTCCCGATCCTGCTTCTCATTGCCGGAATCGGTGTCGTACCCGAATTGTATCGAGCCGCGCGCATCCGCCAGCGACGATCTGGTCGGTGCGACCTGCTCGATTGAGGTCAAGCTGGTGTTGGAGATTTTGCGCTCCCGCTCAAAGCGCCCGACCGTGTTCAGCTGGTCCTGCGATCCGCCAAAGTTTTCAATCGTCAGCTGAGAATCATCGCTGAACGAATTGCGCCGCGAGCGTCGCCCTGTGCCGGAAGAAAACGGAGCAGAGATTAATTACCAATTTTCAACTCAATTGCTGTGGAGAGCTAAGTACACATATTGTCGTTAGTAGAAGATAGGGAAAATAGAGTCGGGTTTGATTAAAACTAATTTACTACAAAAAAGTGATATTCAACACAAAAAACAATCAACTAATTTCAAAACAAGCAAGCATGATTTTGAGTGAGTTTGGGATGGATAGTAAACACGTTAGACACATTGACGGGGGAAGTTAAACAGTAGTGTGTAAAACACATTGAACCTTCTTACCTGAGAAGCTGGTCTTGCGCGACTCTTCCCAATTGCTCGGCCGCCCTGCCGGGATGCTATCACCTAGAAGCACCACGAGAAGGGTTTTGAAAACGTAAAATATGCACCGATTCAGCAACTGATCTAGCCCTATCCGGTTGAACAGCGCCATCGCGCCAGACACTTTTCGTTCCGAGCCCCGAAACCTTCTCTTCCAAACGACCACTTCTTCCGTTCTGTGCGGGTCAATCTTTGCACGAAGCAACTCAAGCAGCTAGTTTCTCTCTTTCTCTCTCGCTAGTGCTTTCTCGTCTACGCTTTTCACGAGGAAATTTTTTTTTGCACGCAAACATATCATCGCAACCGGACGACTAACGGACGCATATGGACTGGAACCAGTTACAACAGTCCAGCAGCTGGGAGTCCATCCATACGGGCGTTCCGTCGCATCGCGTCGCGACCACTTGCTCTGTTCTCAACTACCACAGCGCGTGTCTTCTGCTCGTCGAACCATAACGACGGCGTCCAGGGCGAAAGCTAACGGACAACAACACTGCACAACAATATTCTATGCTTCGCAGGTTCTTCTCTGATACAGATCTACACACACAAATACACACGCACACACACATACACGCAAACCAAATTTCGTTGGTTTATGATTTCAGCACCTTCTTCCCTCTTCACGTTGTTTTCCTTTCCCTCATTCGCTCTTTTGCTCTATCTCGCTTGCCTTATTTCTCCAGAATTACTTGACGGACAGCACAAACCAAGACAAAAAACGCTAGCACACACACTCCCGGGAGCAAAAAACCGTCACCGATTGGGTCCACTTCCGCACACTAACTGGCTCGCCTGAGCCAACCGCAAGCCACACACGGGGACCCATCGGATATTAGGGCCGAGGAGTAAGAGGAGCGAGTGCATGCCCGGACACGGCACTATACCGTATGTGGAGCTTTTGAAGCAGAGTATGTGTGTGTGTGTGAGTGTTTTCCTTCTTTAGTTTCGTTTCAGCAGCTTTCCTGCCGCGCGAACACACCATCATCATCCAATTGCAATGGTTCAGTGAAGGTGAAATGGCAAGCACCAACCAGTACGTGGAGGCAGCACACATGCGAACCTCTCCTCGACTTCGGTGTGCGTTTTCAGACGTCCAATAATTTAACGAAAAGGTACCTTTACTGTACACTATTACCACAGCTTTATGTTTGCCACTCGCTCGCTGACGCTTTTTTTCTGTTTAGGGCTTGATTGTATATCGTGAAGTGATCGCCCGCTCGCGAGGGAGAAGCCAACACTAAAACTCCACGGGCAAAATGTACGGGCAATTAGTAGCTTCCTTTTGTGTGCTGCTACACTTTCCCATTTGCTTGCTGCTATACTCAAACAGCTATACTACTGGGGAGGATGATTGAGCGTATGTGGCATTGATAAAATCAACAATTTATGTATTCATTCCTATCGTCTAATCTGACTACTCCGTGCCGTTGGATTTAAGGGAATTAAATCACCCTAAAATCATCTAATCATATACACGTGCGCCCTACAACTTCGTCATCGTTTCAATGTATCTATCTGGGTTTAACTTCCGACCGAACTTTAACTAACAAAATCCCCCTGTCCCGCCAATTAAAACTCCATCATTAGAGAAACGTTTTGTATGCAGTTACACACAGATCCGCCGGTGCGAGATGTATCTTATCAATCTCAAACAAACTGCGTCTGCATCGGAGACGTCAAACCACCCACTCTAGGCGCGCTGAGTGAAAATTACCCATCCGTTGCAGGCCCCCGTCGTAAAGGAAAGCAAAGTATAGGTGTACCTGAGTACTGACCGTATGTGTGGTAGCAAATGTCATTCTGTCCGGGGCATTAAAACCAGCGTTATTTGTGGCGTGTTTTAAAAAGAAGCTCAGATGGAACACGGTGATGCGTAGCGCTCATGATTGACTTTTAGTTGGGCATGTTTGCTTATGTGTGTGTGCGTGTGTGTGGCTTTAAAGCAATTCGAACTGTGTGCCTCTATGTGTGCCTTCGACCTGCTAGGTGTGCGAGGTGGTTCGCAACAAATCATACTGCTGGTTGCGAAGTGGTGTGTCTGGGCAAGCACAAAATTTGCGGTGCGCTTTCATGGAAAGTGAATTCCACACATTCCACACAACCCACAACATACGATGATTTAGGGAAGTCAAAACAAAATAACTGTGAAATGTATGCAATCAAACGAAATGAACGTAAATAAGAAATGACGGTCAGACTTCGCTGTGGGTATGGAGTAATGGATGCAGAGAAAGAGAGAGAGAGCATATTGTTTACAGCAAACAAAACGGTTAAAATAAAAACTGTGTTGTAAAACAGTTGCACTATGCGATCGAAAATCGAACTTTTAAAACAGAAAAACGAAAACGGAACATGGCTAAACTTCTAAAGAGGTGTACACATCTCGTTGAAAAATCAAACACAAAACAATACACATTCAGATGCGCACGTAAGGTGGAAGAAAGGTCAGAAGGCCTGGGTGTGCTGGGCGCGGAGAATGCCCGCATACACTACCGACAAAATCGTACCTCGCTCTTCCGCTTTCGAGTCGTTGTTCGTCTTTTCCTTGGCCTGTCGAATCCTGGCCGGTACCAGTGGTTCTTGCATCGATGATAATGTTGGCACTCCTTTACTTCTGTGCACGACAAATCCTAAAATGAGACAGCGGAGAGAAAATCAATTAAAATACACGGGTTCGTTTTCCGTGGGCCGTGTTGTGATACGACGCACCTTCATCAGGATCTGCCTGCTGGTACGGTGATTGCTGCTGTTGGTACAGCTGATGTGGCTGATGCTGCGGCTGTTCGGGTATCTCCCGGCTTGACATATGCTTCCTGAGTGTGCTGGCCGATGGTGACCGATTGACTGTGGGCGTTAAAAGATAACGTTAGTAAACGAAAGGCAAACCAAATCGTATGGAGAAGAAGTGGACTGCAAACTACTCGCTAGGGATTAGTGGTTTTCTCTCGCGTAGGGGAGTAAGTAATAAATATAAGAAAACAATGAGCATTGGGAAAGAAATAAAAAAAAACAAAGACGCAATCAACAAAACAGTTACAGTGAAGAAAAATACCTTAAACCTTACAAAACGTATGATGAAAAAAATAAACTATAAAACAAACAATTCACATAAACTATAGACAACACTTTATGAAACATGAATACATAAAGAAAGATTGCGAATTGAGCAAAAGAAACGACAAAACTAGCCATGCAACACTATCTAGTGCCGATTCATGCAAAAGATGTGAATAAAGTATGTCATCACAGTGGATGATCTTGTGTTTCATTTGCTGAAAAGATGAGAAAGGAACATTGCATAAATAACAAAATAAAAAACAGAAATTGTAAATTTGTTGCGAAAACTGTACAAATGAACAAAGTGTCGACTAGAAGCGGGCGCTCCACTTCTTTTTGTGTAAACATAATTGTAAATTAAATTCAATTGAATAAATGAATCATTATTTGTGACGCTCGGGACGCAACTACTGCAGGCATCGTGTCGAAAACATTGAAGGTGATTACAAGCTGGTGGAAGTGCGGTGACAACATCTCCAACATTGTGTAAGAAAATGCGTGAGAAAAATGCAACTACAGTAAAAACACTGTATCGCACAATACCTCCCCCCCAAAACAAATCCCACCCTCCTAAAATTACGCATTACACGATGCACAGTAAACACATTTGCTACGATCTAGATAATTCAACGTCTTAAACGATGCTTTTAAAATTAAGCGTAGCTCTCGGACTGTAGGCGAGAGCAGCTAATTGTCTGCTCCGTGCGATAGTGCTCCACACACACAAACCAACAAAACATAACACGTGCCGTCACCCTCCTCTCCACAACTCGGAAATCGCCGGAAGTACCAATCGAAATCAATCGCCGCCGTGTGCAGGGCGCAGCGAGAGGCTGAGGCGAGTGGTTCGAAAATTTCACTCCACTTTTGAAGAAACATTCTCCGCGACTTGGGCAACGCTGAGCAGAAACCGGACCCCGCCGGACCATCGAAAGTGAAATGAATCTCGCCAAAAAGGCGATCTCAAACGGTGCGTGGAACACAAATCATAAGATTCATAACTGCTGCGCGAGTTTCAAATGGTACTGAGACGGTGTTGTGCATGCTTGCGACGGCACCGTTTGCTCGCAATATCTCCGGAAGATCGAAGGGAGATTGGCATTTACGGTTGTGGGTTTTTGTTGGCGTTGTTTTGGTGGATTAGAAGAATTCCCGCCCGCCCATACGGTAGAGAAATGAAGTTGAGAAAAGAAATGTGAAAGAAGTGAAGTAAGCGGTACTACAGTGAGGTACACGCACGCATAATGGAGGGGAAATAAGAGCGGCTTAATTTTCATATTACGAGAGCCCACTTTTCGAATTAGGCGGAAATTTCGAAACTATAATTGGCACAGCACTATTATATGTAAGTGCTTGCAGGGAGCGGCAGGAGAGAATGGGGGAGTGGTGTCGGAAAGACATACCACACCGCTGTTGATCGTGCCAATGATCACGGGGTGCAATACAGACATCGAGAAGTGTTTTGTTGCTGTAAGTGAGTAAGCTTTGTAACGCTTTATCGTCAGTTTTCGGGGGATAAACTAAATAACATATTAATTACGATTGCTTATTTGTTTCTTGTTTTTTTTTTTTAATTCCTATACTAATTAGACTTGTTATAGTTTACGCAACTGATCAGCTGGTTGTCAACTATGAGCCTGATTTAACTATTGGCTACGGGAACTGTTACATACTGATCGCCGTTTAACACCGCCCCGATAATGCGATACTATGGCGCATTGACAAGGTTCTCGGACTGTCACACCCTGAGATATTGTTCAATTCCCATCTGCTGCACCCATTAGAAAAAGGGTTGGACGACGACAACATACTACGGTCATTGAAAATTTGAAGAATTTAACAAAATCTGAGAATTTAATAACGAATCTTCATGATGCGGCCGGGATAACGGGATAATTAAGGCCGGGATAACGGACTGGCAGACGAAGGCGCGAGACCGTGAGCGGTTTCGGACACTCCTGAGGCAGACCAAGACCGCAAAGCGGTTGTAGCGCCGGATAAGTAAGTAAGTATCTTCATGATCATCATCATATCACATGCATTTCAAAACATGCATCACAAAAACACCAATAATCATTAAAACTTATAGAATAATCTCATGCAAAACTAGTTTGCATAGTATTTTTAAAGAGGAATTCCAAAACACTATCGATGTTGTTGTCTTTAATTTATAGGATATCTTTTACAAGTTTGTCGAATAAAGATAAAATAAAACCACTTTTGCCATACCACATTCTAAAGGAATCGTCTACGCTACTTCCTGATACACGCAGGTGGAATGCACACAAAGCTGTAAATACCTTTCATACCAGAAGGCTCGCAGCACAATATTATATTTTAGCCTTTCTTTAACTGGAAGCCAAACACTGGTAGTCGCAACAAACAGCAACACAATCGTTCTCCGAGCAATCCGGAAGTCCATCTTTGGACGATGCAAATTGGTTCACGATCGCTTCTTTGGGCAATGCTGACGCAATTTCATGGGAGTTCAGAGCAAACCGAACGGAATGTAACCGAGCCCGTCCGTTAGGCTTTGTGTCAGCATACGGTGGCTGCATAGCGGTGTTTTTGTTAATCCACCCACTTGGATGACTAGTGGTCTGCTAAAAATGGGCATTAACACAACAACCCTACAACACAAAGAGTGCTATAGTGCACCTGACCCGACTACAGGTGAAGCTGGGCTCCAGCCTGATGCGGAAATATCGAATGGTATTCTCCCGTTTTGTAAAAGACAATTAGTACAGGTTGCCGCCCCGTTGGTTGTGGAGTGGTGGTCCTAGACATTTTTTTCTATTCAGTTTCCCAAAAGTATCTCAGCAGATAACATTGGATAAGGATAGACACCATTATGGGCTTTACTCTCGGCAGGTTATAACAGAGATAGGCTAAAACATCATACAAAGAGAGTCACGCGTAAAAAGGTTTCGATAAATTTTCGTTTCGTTTACGAAATAACTCGTCACTCACTTTCTGCTGGAATTGTATGTTTTGGGGGGAAGTGAGGCCCAGTTTCTCTTCCCATTCCAATCTCAGGTTGCATTTTCACCGAGCCAACAACCACACCTTCGTTAGCGCAAACACTACTACTTCACTGACTGCACAAATTGCCGGCAGTGTGTGCAGAGCTTGATAATAAAAGAAACAGCCCTAAATCTCACTCAATTGCCATTAAAATCACTGGCTTACACGGGCAGCGTTTTTGCTATTAGATGGTAAGGCACAAGATTGCAAAGAAAACGAAAAAATCCACTCCGTTTACTTCAAATAAAAAAAAACAGCAACAACAACACCTTTCTTCAATTTTTCCGTGCGTTTTGCAAAAGCTACCGCAACGGTCACACATACACACACAACCATCAACTCCAGTGAGCTTTGAAAGCTTCCACCCCGCGTTGAGGGGAGGGTTGATCTTTCTCGATCTTTCTCCGATCTTTCTTTTGGAGCTTGGGTTGGAAACGCGTGGAAGCGCACGTAGGATTTGAGGAAAATTCCAACGCGCAATTGAAGATGACGACGACGACGACGATGAAGACGCGGCTTGACGCGCTCACAACGGCAGCAGCAGCTCCCTCCTTCTGCCAGTTGATTTCGAGCGATAGATGAATGAAAACGTGCCCCTAACAAACCCCTCACCGTGGGTAAGTGTGATCGTGTACCCACAAGAGAAACGAAACAACAGCAAGAAGGAAAAAAAAACACACCCCAACAACCGGTGAGAAAATCTCCACTTTGGTGGGTGCAGACATTTCGAGTTAGTTCGAGATCGCGCAACGAACGTGGAACACGCCGAAGGTTTTGGGCCCGAAATTCGTTACACCGGATGTGATACATTTTTGGGGTGATCTTGGCTCTCTTTCGGTGTGTCTGTGTGTGTGTGTGTTTTGGTGGGCTGGGAAAAATGGAAAATGAGATCAAAATGTGTGTGCATGGTGGGGGTTAATACCGGGTCCGGGTGACTGTTTTCCGTCCTCCGGGCACGCAAATAACCACCGAGACGGTGGTATTTGCGGGGAATTAACAACATAAAACCACCAACAACAAGCGAAAAAGTAAAACTGCAAACTAAACCATTCTTCTTCGTGCAGATCTTTTGTTTTGGGAAGTGCAATTTCGGGACTGTTGTTTGTTGCTGAGGGCTGTCTTAGTAAAGAAGGGGAAAAGGAAAAAAAAATGAGCGTGAGCTATGCGCAATTGTGAAAACGTTAGTGAGAGTCAATTGAATTCATTTGTGCTTCACTGAATAAGTAGCAAGTGTGTCAAGCAATGGGCAAAACGACCCGGCAGAGAAGTAACACCATTTAAGAGGAATTTCTATTTCGTCAGCAGTGTCTTAAAGCACTTTTCAAGACAAAGGAACAAAGTGATCGACAAAACAATGACGACCACGACCACCACGTGTGATGAAGGGGCAATGGTGGATGGATGTAATAAAATCACACCAAGATAAAGATAATGAAGCCCGAAAAGACACCTAAAACTTCATCACACCTTCCACTTCGACACGATTCAAATTAATTACTGACAATGATCTGAACTCTGATGACAGAATGCATTTTTTATCGCCCTTTTGGTTGCTCAATTCATTAGGAAAACGCATTAAATGGTGATTACAAAAATGCCACTTCTGTTACGTACGCAAGGGAAGAAACGTTCGATTGGTGTTACGCTTAATCGTTGATGAAACTAATAGAGAGAAAGAGCAACACAGCGACAGCCACACCGTTTGAATAAAAATCCCATCAACAAATGGCTCGAGGAGCTTCATTCGGTACCAGCAGCAGGCTGATAGCAACCCTAATAGAAGGGACGCACTTATGTGATAGAGTTGCTTTTCTTCTATCCAATTAGTGTCGAATGGTTTAACCCTGCGTAAGGGACAGCCGCATCACATTACGTTTCTAGGTTAAATATTTTCTTCAAAACAAACAACACAGGAGCAGTTTAAATTGAAAAGCGTCAAAGGTTTAATGCCTTTATTGACGCCTTTCTATTAGTGGCGAGTGTAAAGGAAGTAAAGTAAACAAAACTGATGTTTTCTTCATTTGTTTACTGTTCAGATTAATTAACAGGTTAAACTTGTAGCTACCCAAGTCGCAGTAAACACTTTCCATTAATAAAAATGAAATTTCTCGTACAGTGTAAATAAGTTGTATTAAAAGGTGTAATGGTGGAGGTGTTGGGTGGGTGTGTAGCCAATTACATGACGACAACGCCTGTTATAATCGATGGTGAAAGTGAACGAAAATCAATACATCGATTACTGCCCGATGTAAGGAAATGTTGCCGCATATGAGACACAGGAAGTAGCTACGGACGGCTGCACTAAAGCGAGAGCGTGCATGCAAAACTATGTTGTAAATGTGTTTCCAAGACGAACGAACAGAATACGATCAGCAACAACTACTACCGGTACAAACAGTAACACATCAGCATGCAGGCGGCGAGATGCAAAGCCCTAAAAAACAACATGCTAAAATGCAACACTTCGGAACAGGGTCCGGCAAACGCAGAGGTGATTGATAAGCAATACGATTGCTACTTTCTTTTCGCTACTACTGAGAGACTGGGCAGCAACACACACACACACACACACTGCTGCAAACAAATCTGTTACAAATCGGTAAAAAATGAAACAGTAAACCAATGAACGATTAACGAGGCATGACACGAACAGAAGAAAAACACAAAAAACACGCGATAGCGGAAGTAACATGGAAATGAGCGGGAAAAGAAACCATGTACGAGATAAGACAAAACACAATGAACGATCTTTAATTTAATTTCGATGAGAAAAAACGACAAATGAAAAGGACAAGGATCAAACATAAAAATGAACATGAAAAAACAGAATAAATGACTTACAAAGAATTGCTGACAAAAAAAAACATACAACAACACAAACGACAATAGTAAAAAAAGAAATATAACTTAGGAATCATAATCACTAGTAAACAATGACCAAATAAATAAGGGAACTAATTTGGAAGAAAAATGCACACACACACACGGTAGAAAACAAAAAAAAAACATAGCAAAACAGGGGAGGAGCAAGGAAAAAGTCGTTTAGAGTAAGTAAATTAAAGCTAGACCTTGAAACGGCGGCCGATTAATGGCCCCATTGCCGCTGGCACTGCTGCAGCCAACACCGCCGGCACCACCGTTGCCACCGCTGCTGGTGCCGCTGCTGCCACCGCCGCCGCCGCCGCCACTGCTGCTCGATGGCGAGTCGAGCCCGGGACGCAAATCGGGAATGGCCGCGATCGTCGGTTGATTCGCAAAGCCCCGCCGGTGGGCAATGCCGTGCTCGTTAGTTGCGCCGGCTCCCGTTGCATCTGGTGTACACGTGCAACACGAAAGGGGGGCAGCAGGCAGGGTGTGGTGGGTTAAAGATTTGATATGAAAGAAAGATGTTTAACATCGCTTTTTGGTTTTGTTTTGGAGAGAGCTTTAATCTAGGTGACTTTTTTATAAATCAATCTGTGACACGAATCGGGCAAATGGGGGATGAGAAGGAAGATTGCTTATGAGTAAATTTATTACGGGGCCAAGTGGAAACAGTTCACCGAAGAGGAAAACCAATGGGATACGAGTGTGATACACAAAAAACCCATGGGTTGAAGGTTGAAATCGATCCAAGAAGTTGAAAGGGGGTTTCATTTTCGCCAATAAGAGATCTGCAGTGTCGAGCAATTTGTAACACGTGCACACACCAATCGCGTACCGTTTTTTTCGAGGAAGAAGGGAGGGGGTAAGGAGCACCACCCAGTGAAAATAAAGCACCTCGCCGCAGTCCAAGTGAAAGCTTTCGTTATCCCCGTGAGGAAATAAAGGAACAGGAATGCCGAAAAAACTGGCCAGGTGTGGTGTGATGGCGGCCGGGATAGCGCAACGAGAAAGGTACGTGTGAAGGTAGGAAACGCGAATGCGATGCGGATGGAATACGGGTGTGATTGTGGGGCTGCTTTGCTTCCTCTGGCAACATGCCAATTAGAATGTGTGAAGCTTTCGAATAGAGAGAATGTGATGGTGAGAATTTGAAGAACCGAGGTTCTTGCGTAATGAGGGAATGTTTGTAGGAGGAACAGGAAACGAAAACATAAACACAGGGGCAGATTATTCACGAATTTTTCGAACGGAAACAGTATAAGAGCAAACGAAAATTAGCAACACATTTATAAAGTATTTCAACATCACGTAAGGATGCTTTAAACAGTGTAAAATACGTAAGATGTTTGAAAATGAAGCAAAAAATAGCGAAATTGCAACAAAACAAAACTATAACACCAGATGACAATAACGAACAAAGGTTCTTGCTCGATTTTAATTATTTTTTTTAATCAAAAACTTTTCATAGACATCAATACTTCTTGTAAATAATAGTTACAAACATACCAACCTACAGCAGTCCAATACACAGATTAATATGATTTATCAAAGGATAAAGAAGGAAATGGCTGCTGTGTGTGCAGGAAGGCAACAAACTTGAAAGTAGAGATGTAATTTACTTCGCCAATAGTTACGTGCATTCCTCATAAGCACCGAGAGAGTAAAATACGTTTTGTGTGCGCTTTTTCTTTGATTCTAACAAACTGGCCAACTCTACTTAGAAGCTTAATAGCACTAATAAGTATCGTTCGGCTGATAGCGTTTAGGGTATATCTAGACACATTCCATCATAAAAAAGAAAGAAAGATACGAGCACCGAAACCAGGGCAAGATAAACGAACAGAGGGGGTGGAATGTTATCAAGATGCAACCGGTGTAAACCGAAACGTAACGTGGGATGGGGAGATGTGGAAATTAAATTAAATAACCCAACCGGGAAACTAGAAAAAATAAACAAAACACAATGTTGCATCAACACATAGCGCACCTATATAGTATAATCGATGAGATCTATAAAACAAGCACCTTAGATAATTCATAAAAGCTGGTGGATTTGACAACAAAGATAAGAAAGACGAAGGGGGAAAAGAAGGGTGACACAACTTACAACAAACCAATACAGCTTAGATAAACAAACCAATATACAAACAAAAGCTAGCGAAACCCAAATCCGTGATTTGTTTTTAGACACAATTTAACCATCGTTGCTTATCGTTTTGTACAATTAATTTAGCTTATCGCCATGACAGAAGCGATTCAATTTTGCGTTACACACTGTTCGGTGATGTACCCGTCAGAAAGCCTGATTAGTGGTGGAGCAGATTTGGTGGGATGGTGGGTAATACAAGGAGGATCGAAATGAAATTGTGACGGATGATTTAGATTTAGTGGAAGTTTTTTTTTTTTACTTTTTTTTGCTGTTGCCTCAATGGAAGGTGATTCGATAATGTCATGACAAATGATTTTGCTTGATTGAGTTTGACGGCGAACCTGAAGTGTCTCTAATGGGAAGGAGCGTAAATTACACACACACATGAGAGCAAAACGGTTCGCCGCGTTCGGCTCAATCGATCGATCGATGATGGGAATGGCCAAATGGTTGCGAAAGCTGAGACTGAGAGCTTGAAGAGTTCTGTACAAAAAAATGTGAGCGTGTGTGAAAGACATCATGCTTGGACTCACCTGGCGACTGCTGCTCCATGCCCGGATAGCAGACACATTTGGCCGGATGAATTTCGAAGAGATTGAACAAGTCCGCCAGCAGCACTACCAGATTCTGTTTCATGGATCTAAAAACAAAAGGCAATGAAGGGAAACGAAGCACATAACATTAGGCACAGTGTGGTTCGGTGAGTGCGGCGCGCTTCTATCCTACCCTCTCATGTAGGTTATGTCCTCTGGGGACATATGAAACACGGTGTATGGCAAACTTCGCTCGGAAAAGTTACTAACTATCAGAATATTGTGAATGGAATCCTGCAAAGAAGCGAGAAAGAAAAGGCAAAAGCAAAACAACAGTTAGATAGTGTTGCAACGAGCTGTAGCCTATTGTGTTGTTCGAAAAAGGTAAGAAAACAATCAACAAACCAAACATGGAATCAAAGGATTAGAATGTGAACAACTCTTCACATTGTAACTCTTTATTTGTTCAATCTATTCCGGGCAATGTTCATATTGTTTCAGAATAGCACCACTTCCTCTAACATCTACGATAGACGATAGACGATAAACGTGTCGCTTGGTTTGTTTTATTGCTTTATTCTTCAATCGGTATCGGAAGCAGGGTGTCGCGGAAATGCGTCCGTCTGTCTGTCGCATACATTTCCGACACAAGTTTACGATCGCTTGTCTTTCGAAAAATGTAGAACATTGCAGATACTGCGCAATGTCGTCCACTGATATCTTTTTTTTCTATTGGTAGCATCGCTACAAGAAGTATTCACTTAACTATGAGCGTCTTCAAACTTACCGTAATAGTCGGTACGTGGTTGAATTTAACGCTATGCCAAGGAACTAGTTTGGGACAGTAGTAGGAGATTAGATAAGCCAGACAAACACCGTCGCACAGTTCACGAAAGTCTCGCACAGGTGGAACGTTCGGGCTTTGATGTCGTTGACCCTAGGAGGAAAAGAAGAGGAAAAAAGCCCATTTATTATTTAGATATGCACTAAAGCCCGGGGAAGGGAGGACGTTGATTTAGGTTAAGCCACAGAATGCGTGCAGCTTGCAACATATCATTATCATCATCGTCATCGTGGTCTGCACAGCGCGCACTCAGCGACGACGGAATCTTACATATTCATCCACCGCAGCAGCACCGGCGCCTCCGTTGGCCGTCAGTTCGTAGTCGATGCGCTTCTTCAGCGCACCACAGACGTGCGAAATCCAATTCAGTAAGGCAGCTTCATGATGCTGAACCGTCGGCGCTACACTACAGCCCGAAATTCTGGAGGAAGACAGAACAAAAGGGGATTAGTGATCAAGCGAAATAGAACCGAAGTAATAAGGGTAGTGCAGAGAAAGAATGTCCGACTCGGGGGCTCATAAATGTGTTACAGACTGAGTGCTTTCCAATTTAGCGAAAGCGATGACCTTCCCCTCCATCTTGCCAAGACGGGGTCCCCGCTCCCTCCCTGCCGTGAGTCTAACCGTCCACATTTATTGATCGCGCATGATTTGTGGGTTGCCATAGCTCTGTTTACAAGGCCAGACACGACTACGACTGCTGCCGTCTGTATTCTCTCTTCGGAGACAGCTTCTTTGGGTGATTTTCTCATTTTCAAGTACATCAAGTCTTTGTCTAGCCTGCGATTTCCGGGACGGAAAGTGATAAATTTTAAAAGAAAAAGCCTACGCATCGCACACAGATTATTATTATACCCCAGTTTGAGACTGTTTGTGCGGGGGTTCCTAATGTATTTCAGGGTGCTGACCACTTCTCACGGTCCTTCCACGTTTGATGGTCATGGAGACCATAACTATCCTCCGCTTTAGAATCCTAATGCGACACTGCCCCATACACCTGTGCTCGCTCTGACTACGGCAAACTTTTAATCTCACTCAGGCCTTCATATGCCCACTCGAACTACTTCACGCTGTATTTGCGAACAAATTGATTCATTTTCGTTCATTTCGTTCACACATTGCTTTATTTTCAGATTACATATTTATGCGAAAATGTTACTCAACCACACAGCTCCCCTTAAACACGCACTTCCTCGATAGAGCCGAGCGTTTTGCCTACTCTCTAAGCTCTTGCAAAGAAAGGTTGCTCTAATTTCACGACTCATTAAGCACCACAAATGCCGGCAAACGTTTGTGCGCGCGTTAAAACACTACCTTTTCAAATCCATTGCCGCAGCCTGGGGACTTCCAAACGAACTAGCGATGGAATTTGAAGGCCCAGCAGCACGAAGGTGACCTTCTCTGTTGGCCAAATCTTCCTCTACTACGCTTTAGGGCGTAGCTTTTTCCTAAACGGACTCCGCTAACTTGCGGCACACATTAGCGAATAAGTATAGCGAGGGGATGGCACACGACTACAACACGGCGCTTAAGAATAAGGAGGCACACCACCCTTCGGTGGCATGGATTCGCTCCCGTAACTATGGATAGCGACAAAACGAAACTCCACGGTGCTACTGTGTGGAATCGATAATCCGAACCTTTCAACGCACAGACACACTCACACACCCTTTGTGGTGTTTGAGGTGACATGGAGTGTGTAAGGGGAGTGTGCCACAACACCCCTACATGTTGATGGTGGTTTAGGCACCCTCGGCCCCGGACAACTGGAACTGCATCAACAAGTGCGGTAAAGCGCACACGAGAGTGTGTGTGTTTGTGTGCCGAGGAGTATTAGATTACAGAATAGCTTCTTCCAAGGATTTTTGGACCTGTCCGGTCGTTTGCGGAATGGAGCGCTGTTGCATCATCGCTTCGAGGAAGGCACTCGTTCGTGTAAGGTGAGCGATGTCATCCGAACTCCTCGGAACTCATCTAACACGGCTAACTGGCAATACGTACCTCTCTAAAGCACTGGAAATTCTTCCACTGGAAGCCACCTCTTTAGCGTATAACACCATCAGCGCTTCTATCACAGTCATATGTGCATTCTGGAGAGAGAGAGAGACGAAAGAAAGAACATGATATTATAAGCATTGCTATTGACGGGCCAACTACATCGGGCAAGATTTGATACTCACAATTCTAAGAGGATTCGTCTGTATGAGTACCGTCTCGGTCAGAGGCTGATCGGACGACTCGTTCAGCGGCACCCCCTTCCGCGAGAGCGTCTGCAGGATCGACCAATGGTTCAGGCTCTGGTAGTTCGGGTCCGAGTAGATGTTGCTCAGCACCTGACAGTAGATCGACGCGTTGCCCAGCCCGACCACGATCTGCGGCTTCAGATGGTCCTGGCCCTCGTGGTCGCGGTAGAACGGATCCTTCAGTATCTCTGGCACACGATTGTTGTACGCTTTCGAGAGCAGCCACCTGACTGACGCTCTCTGTTTGGCCTGTGGAAGGAAGCAAAGAGATGGGGAAGAATAACAATTCCAGTTAGTGACTCGTTTGTTAGCAAATGAGAGTGCTATGGATGCCTATCCCTTAAACGTTACAAAATCTTAGTCTGCATCTTGGTGAAAAGGTGCATTGTATGCCACTTTTTTAATGATAAATTGCTTCCCAAGCAGACTGTGACATAACTAAATTGGAGGTGTATTACTTCATTGCGTTCGCCGTAACCTGAAACCTTCGGCGCGTTTTGGAGGCAGGCATATTGTGGCGGATCGAGATAACAACGCCATGTGCTAAAAGACAAATTAATCGCTCCATTGTTGCGCGAGACAGATTGTCGTCGTCGTCTTCGTCGTAAGTTTTGTCTTTCTTCTCCAGACAAAAAAAAAAGCACTGTCACGTATTGTGGGGTGGCACAATAATTGCAAATGTTTTCTAGAGAATATCAGTCAACATCTGTCAACTGCACCACGCACAAGCGATCACATCAAACCATCTTACACACGGCGGTGTATAGGCCACGCGTAAAGTGTGACAAGGCTACAACAAAACTTCAAAAGGCGACTGACTCTTCAAGAGGTAAGGCGCGCGTGTGGTAGGTGTATGACACAGTTGCGTGAGCCCTTCTTGCTTGAGAGTTGGGCAAAGGGTGGTGAGTTGCGAGGCAACACCCAACCCATCTGTAACACACCAAACACCATATATGTGTGTGCGTCAACTCGGGACCGCAAGGCCGTAAAGCGTTTAATTTTATTGTTTTCTTCCTCGCCAACAATGGCACTACTTGGACTGGAGGTCAGACATAATCGGGGGAACATCCCCCACAACAAAAAAGGGACTTTGTCCTTGGGACTACCACTATCCCGCCGAGAAGGACATTTAATGCGCGCCTAATGTTTGTGATTAGTTTGTCAAATTTTCCAGAGAAGATGAGAATCATTTCCTTGATGATTTTCCCCCGAAAACAACCAATTACATTGACTGTATTGCGTCTCAGCTCCAAGACGTCATTCCGATTTGCAGGCAAAACATTTGCCCCCCAGCACCACCCACAACATTACTTCTTCGGCGGCGGCAGCGGCGTGCGTGACGCTCGTTGACTTTTCATTGGCATAATTATGGACCGGGTTCCGGAGCCGAAACCATTCATTCATCGCTCCACCGCCGTTAGGTGTTGGTGCTTTAACGGCAACTAAAAACCGTACTAAATAACGTTGACCTCAAATGCCCCGCACACCACACCACCTATTCCCACCAACCCGATGTTTGGTCGGGGTTAAAGGTGAACCTTTGGCCCGTGGTGTGCCACATCCACCACCAGGCAGAGTAATCTGGCCGAAAACGAAACCTGATTTACACGGAATCACACTAAGGGGAGACGAGAGTTTGTTTACCTTTTTGCTTAAGATTGTGTGCCTTGCGGTGGTTTCAGTGGTGGTTGTAGTGGTGGTGGTTCGGAACTGTTCAAACACCTTTCCTCCCCGAGGGCTCGTTAGTACCACACGCATGAATATGCAACATTAATCATGGGCTTGTGCCGGCACTGTGCTTAACTATCACACCTACACGCATAATGCAGTGTAATGCTAGTTAGGAATGAGTTTGCGTTACAAGATGGAGGCGTTAGTGCTCATGGAACATAATAAATATTGGATAATGCTGAGCCATTGCTCATGTTACCGATAACTTCATTTTCTACGGGCTAAATCACTACAAACTTGCCTAATCCTTATGGGAAATTCCAGATAACGTATCATGCTACGGGCTGCAAATCTCTTTAAAAACAAAACCCCACCACTAAAAGAGAAAACTTTTCCAATTAATACACCCAGAAACGTCACACAATCGGTACACATCTTGGCTGCGAATCAGCTCCCCCAACAGCGTGGATTTAATCCATCGAGCTTTAGCCCTTTCCAAGAGGAACTCGAGCGAGAAAGAATCGAAATTGAGTGTCTTCGTGCCTTCCATGTGAACTTTTAACCCACCCTCTTCAAGCCAGCTGGCAGGAGGGTGTCTGTAACAGAAATTCAAAAAAAAAAATAGCCCACAAACTGTTCAACCAGCTGATGCGAGCAGCACACGCCAGAGCCGGAAGAGCGCTGCAGCAGGCCAAAGCTCTTCTTCTTCTACAACCGTGTTGAGGTCGTTTAGTCGGTCGAAATAAATCGATATTATACACACACCAACACACACACACACACACACGTGGTTTTGCGCTCGCCCAATTGTGCAAAGCATCGCCGCAGTGCTGCTGCTGCTGCTGCCGCTGGGCGCGTTCCATTTTCCAAAACCGTGGTGGTCTGGCAGTTCCCGGCAGTCCCACGCTGTTCCTGAACGGCTTGGTGCTTGCTGCTGTGTTTGTGTGAGAGCTTTGTGTGCATTCTACATTCCGCAGCACTCGTCGGCTCACCTGGATCTCTGTACACACATTCCTCTTTCCGTTTTAAGCTTGTGGCGCTTTTTTGTTTTTAATTTTCGAATACGCGAAAGTGGGCGTATTCATTAAAGAAGCATAACACACAGATTTTAAATGGCTGTCACGGTGCGCTGCTAGCAGAATGAGGGAAGTTTTACGGAAAATCAACGCCACTAATTTGTGTATGCATTGGCCTTTGGTTTGGTAGGGAGCAGTGTAGGAATGTCCTAATTTAATTATGGATATTTTATCGCTTTAAGCCGCCTCATTTAAAGAGATTGTGCATAGAAAGTTAAAAGCTTACAGGGATAAAATATTGCCACAAATCAGTGCAAAATTAGTGTAATTCATAATTGCTAATATTATTCGTTTCAAAATTACAATATTAGTAGTAAATGCATTCTTCCCTTTTCAAAATTATTTAAATTTATTTCGTTTTTCCTCTTGCTCTTCACTTTCTCATGGTACAGGAAACGACAGCGTCGGATTTGTACCTATCTGTCAGGGAGTCACGTTTCAAGCCTCGTCTCCATCCCCCTGCTTCTTGCCTGAACACATCCTGTGGTCAATGTCATCCACTTGAGCATGTGTGTTTAAGCTGCCTGTCGGAATTAATTACACCAAACGGCTAATGTGTTATGTTGATCCGGTAACATGCTAATTTAACGCTTTTTTTAACATTTTGTCGAGCATGATGTTTATATCTAGATATAGTGACAATTGCATCACAACAACAACAGGAATAAAAGGTTGATAAGGTACAGTTAGTCGTTGGATGTTTCAGTTTGTGCGTACGTTGAAAAATGGAATAACATGTTAGTTTAACTAAAAAATAATGACTAAGTCTATTGCTATGGCTCTTAATCAAGATGATAACACAATCATTCTTTCAGTTCATTCCAACCAGACGGTCTCCGACTCTGGATTCAGGTCAGAATCATTAGAAGAAGGGTATTTATATGCTCATTAAGATCCTTTTTTCATGCTACACCCATATAATCGGTACATGCGACGGTCCATCTGGGTGCACTTAGACATACTATCAGATAGAAGTTTTCCCCCAAGATATTAAACTTAAAATTTCAGTATCTATAGCCAGTACTTATAGCCATAATGAGAACAGTTTAACTTTTGCAATTAATTTGAAATGGATGTCACTTGCTCCTCTCCCGATTTCTAGTCAGATTTTCCACACTTGGTCACTCCCAATCCCGAATGACTCACCCGCGACACACGTCCATGACCGCTCAACAAGCCTGAGCTGCCTGAGAATAGCAACTGCCGTGGTGCAAAAATAAACACACATACACGCACCCAAGCTGCCAGCAGCTAATGCGTTCGTTCACGCGCATAAATTGTGCATCGCTCGCCCGTCCGCTAATGCGACTCTAACGAAAAGATCGTTCGATGCATCCAAATGCTCGGGACGGCACCCGTCGTCAATCTGGCGTTGCTCGGTCGACAACCACAACGAACTCTCTTCTTGCTGGAGGAGAAGATGGTAGGGAGGTGGGGGATTGGTTTGTGTGATCTTAAAAATAAACCCATCCCCATCCCAAACACTGCCGCCATGCCATGCAGCATGTGCTCGGGTGTGCTATTGCTGCGCGATAAAGCAACGGGGCGCGAGAGATAGGCGACGGTGAAAGATTGTACAAGAACTCTCCCCTCGGGAATAACTGTACCAGTGGAGTTGAAATCGTATATAGAGAGCGTACCGTGTGTACCTGGGCTGATGATGCGTTTGTCAAGTAAATGCTGAAGAATCAAACCAATTCACCGCTCATTAACGAGCCGACCGGTACCGGCACATGCACACAACCCTCTAGCGCAGTCTGATTAATATCATCTTCACCATCATCATCAGGAACATAACTAGGCAATGGCTAAAGGTGTGCAAACGGAGCTGTGTTTTTCGATGCCGCTCACAAACAACCATCATCCGCTGAAGGGGTCTTGAGCGTGAGATATGCTGCAGACAAGATGCAACAGGAAACAGCATATTGATGCGATGCTGACGTTGATACCTTAAGCTTCATTAAGTGATAAAGATCGACACAGCTGATCCTACAGATGGGGGGGAAAAGAAGATGTGTAGTGTACTGTGGGATGTGTAACGCGAAATTTATACACCATAAAGGCATGTGTTTCGAAACCCATTTCCCTGTATTGTTTATTTATCTTCACAGAAGATGGAGAAAAAACCTTGGCTCATGATATCTAAATCCCATCGCTCAACAATAAGGTCGTTTTGAGAAGGCTTATACATCCTACTGCCATCAGCAGAGTCGTCTTAGACGACAACGAAAAGGCGGTAACGAAACCACACCGGGAGAAAATATTTATGAACTGTCTCTATCACGGTTCCAACATTTCACTCCCCAGTATCGCAGAAGAAGCACCGAGAAAAGGCTGTCCCAGTATAAACCCACGATCATGATGACGATGATGTGGATGATGATGTTTTTAGTCATTTTGAAGCGATACCTTTTTGGAGTTTGAAGTTGTTTTGAAAGAAAACCGCCCATCACATCCGACAGCCGTGGCAAACA
The DNA here is from genome assembly GCF_943734735.2 of Anopheles gambiae. NCBI lineage: Eukaryota > Metazoa > Arthropoda > Insecta > Diptera > Culicidae > Anopheles > Anopheles gambiae. Next base: position 88,828,435 of record NC_064602.1, read on the forward strand.
ACGCAGGGGACACGGACGGATTGATTTATAAAAACATGGTAATATTTTGGCTTCCCTTTTCGGAGTTCGGTGTGTGTGTGTGTATTGCCGGATGGATTAGTGGAATGGAATTGGATGAAGACAGCATTTCCGCAGACAATCACAGATCTCAATCGAAAGAAATTTGGTGAAGGGATTTAAAGTTTTAACCGCTTTTTTGTGGGTAGATTATGCCAAAGAATGACAAATAATGGTAATTTATGGAATATAGGTTGTGCGTGATATAGTATGTTGGCCTGTAAGTATATCAGCTGCTACTACTGAATTCCAAAATATTGAATAACGTCATGTTCTTCTACACCAGCCATAATTTAAGCATCTTGAAGCAGTTGCCAAGCCGATTTCAATATCCCAATTCGTGTCGATTTTACGTCATACATTATTCCGGGAGTACAGAAACATACTACTATTAGAATTTCAATTTCCCGGAACATCCAGAAAACCTAGTACCAGGCAAAAAGCGTCCCGAAAACGAGCTCACACACTGTTGGCACATTGGGTTTGGCATGTTGTGTAACATCATGCTTGAGACTTGACGCTTTGCTGAAAACTGCAAAACCTTAACCTCCGTGGCAAAGAGTGTCAATAACGAGACGCCCGATGCGTTCCACACCGACACGACACTGGTGCGGGGCCTACGACAGGCCACTTAGCGAACAACAATGCCAAGTTCACCGCACGGAGTCACCCGATCACCCCTTCTGGGTTGGTCGTCGTGTGTGAGGGTTGCTTCCATCACTACCCTTTTTTTTCATTTGTTGCTGTTGATCGGACAAGCTTCGAGACAAGCCTTGACGCTATGGTATGGAGAGCGTCATATATCAACCGACGAGCGAAAAAAAGCCGTGCTTGGGCGTGATTTTTGGTCGCGTCGATCGATAGTGGTAGCAGTAGGAGAGACGACCAAGGCATTCACATTGGGCTTCCGTAGTGGTGTGGAACATAAATTTGCACATTAGAGAGCGAAATCGGATAGTGAGAATAGCGGCGGCGGTGGCAGCTAAACAAACGAAAACGGAAGCCGTATGGTGGAATAGAATGCCTAATATTATGATTACTGATAGCAATGATATAAAGTTTCCACACCAGATTTAATAACCATGGAAAAATAATAATTAAGGGAATTATGGAAGATTTATCATACAATTTTACTACTTGATAACCTTCTTTTTCAATAATTTGCATCCATAATTGATAGCAAAAACCATCAAATACAGTATAAAAGAAGGTCATCTAATTTATGCAGACCTATTTCAATCGAAACGCCTACCCCTTTCGAACCCCTCTTGGGCTGCAAATAAACATTCGTTGACAGCTTCCCGGTACAACCAACGCAATCCGTTCGCTTTTGCTTAAACCACCAACCACCACCACTCAACGGAGTCCTCAAGAGAGTGCGACCTCAGCTTTCATATCATTTGCCAAGCGAACGAAACTGACAGCTGTCGGGTGGTCAGGTCGTCGTCTTCTAGTCGGAACGGGAGCAGCAGAAGAACTCGATATACCTGAGAGCGGCGGCATCATTACAACCGCACGAAGCGACCGCGTGGTAGAAGGAAACGATACCGTTTCTGACCCTAATTGATCTATTAGTCAATATTAATTAATTGCACAATTAAGCGTTTATGATGATGCGCAAACTGGCGCGATCGCGCTCACCCGGTGCTCCTTCTCTCAGCGCGCATTGGAAGCTTGCCCTGGAGAATGTAAGCAAGTGTGGGTTAGCGATAGAAAGTACGAAGATACATATCCCAGCGAACCGGGAGAGTCGATCGGCGAAGAATTGATTTCCCCTTTGAGAAAAGCACTCCAACTTGCGGCGATCAATCAAATCCTACGAATGAGTGGAAGAAATCGTAAACTGGACAGACGGGGCGCGCGCTCAACCCAGGAGGCTTCGTGACTGCAGACTTCGAACCGGCTAACGACTTCAGGTTCGACTTCGGTGGCCAGAGCAAGGTATCCCACGCCAAATCGGCATTCGGTGCAATTCCAACGCTCCGCGCCACATTACTGTTTATGTATGTGTGTCTGGTATGATAATTTCCGTTCCGCTGCATTTTTTGCAACGCCCCTCTCCTGCGCGCCTCCAAAACGGAAAGTGACGTCCAATCATTCCAATCACCATTCCCCGTTCCGTTTTCAGACGCGACGTAAGGAATTCTCTTTCTCCACACAAACGAACACACACACACACCGGATGACCGATCGTGAGTTCCGGAGTTTCAGGGCGCGTCAACGCCCCAACACACACGCCTGGCAGTGGTGCACGCCTCTCGTCTGTCTCAGGTTTCGTGTCTCCTGCTTCCGGTGCAATAGCAATCAGCAATGTTGCTTTGCATGTCTAAGCATATGCGCGCGGATGAGTAGCATTACACTGGTTCTCGCGTAACGCTACATAAATATCTTCGCAGCACCTACCTAGACGGTAGCGTATCGATTTCAAAGACTATCTTCGAACAGAACTTTACTACCTTTTGTCGGGTCCTTTGTGGTGCAGTGTGTTCCAATAATGGTGCGGATTGTTTTCACTGTCACACGATGAGTTATGGTGGAGAGAAGATTCGTTGTTGTTTTGTTGAAGTCCTATTTGGATGTGCCAATAAATGCTAGCCATAACGACTAGCCATTCGAGTGATTTATATAAATGGCAGCACGGGAGAAGTTTGTCTTCTGCCGCTCGGAACATGTCAGACAGTGTGTTATTGTCCCTTTTACCACATTTGAAGGGACAAAATGAAGCATTTTGCATGCTCCGTAGGGCGTGAGGAGAGGGACTTGTTGTTATGTAAGCATGTAAAGTAATATTTTATACCAACAAAGCAAAACATTCAGTTTCTTTGAAATACATAGCGAAATACAAAACGATCAAAAAGTAGCAGCAAAAAACACGAAACCACATCCTGCTGTTGAGCGTCCGCTTCTAAAGTTCCAAAATGTTCGCTACTCCTACACTGTCGAAATGACACGGCCACGCCAGGCATTCTACATTCTACTGTAGGTGAATTCCACCTACAAGAAATGTGACACCACCGACGCGCCTTGTACGTTGGTCTTTGGAACCCCCCTCTTCGTGGTACGGAGATTTACATACATCTTGGCAAATGGTGAGTATATATTCTCGTTTCGTCGCAACTATCACCGTTTAGCAGTGTGTGTGGCTATCGTCCGGATGGTGGAGAGAGTGTATGTAGTGTGTGTGTAGTGGCCAATCGTAATTTATGCACATAAACCACGCACAAGTGCGACAAAACATGACGTAATGATATCACACATACGAGGTTTTGTATTACGTTATGATCTTTTCGTTGCTGCTGCTACTTCTGCTTAACTCAAAATCAAATAACATTCTGTTTCATCGCTTATCCAGCATCTCAGATACAATAGGAGTATAGGTTAGGAACATGATCTTCATAGGCACAACATCTCCAATTGCTTTGGAAGTGTGTAATATCGTGCATTCCTTTGGAATAGTAGCTGCACGAGAGCACGAACACTCTACCACAAGAAGGTGTCAATTAAGACATCTCAATCAAGCGGACAACTTCAACGGCGGCTGTAAAGAAATGTGGTACACGACGCTTTCCTAAGCCACAACAGCTTTATTCCCTCCTGTGCCCTGTGTTGTGTCCAATGTACCATACAAATGCGTACGTCCGCTCATGATCGGTACCGTTGCCAGATGCTTACCGACAGCACGATTACAAATCTCGGTACGCGTACACCCCAGGTAACCACAGTTTTCCGCAAATCCATAAAAACCTGTTGTTGGTGGCGCGAGCGCAACTTAATCGACCGCAACCGAGCTCGGTGGCAATTGTGCAGTGATCGTGTGTACACGCGCTCTTTGGCCATCGATTGGCCCCCGGGTGGACCTCCGGCGAAGCATTTACCCGGGTGCGCGGATCGTAAATTAGCTACAGGTGGTGGCGCTGCTGCCCGGGAAGGTGTAAACTATCGAGTTCAACCGTGACTCACGAGTACTGCGAGACGCAATTAGTGATCTTTAGAGTTCACACCGGGCCATGTTTTGGGGAGTTTGAATCTCTCTCTCTCTCTTTGCCTGGAAACCTTATCACTCTGTTGGATCGGGAAGGTGTTCAGTTCCGAATGCGATAATAATCGGACAAGCAAGTTCTTGTCTCGTGTATGCACACACAAGTGCACATTGCGCTTGACGCGGGACTGGGTAATAGAGTCGTGACTGAGCTGCAGCAACTGTCACGACGGGGAGGAGCAGTGCTGTGTGATACATTACGACATCTGACGTCTGCACTACCCGTGACCAAAACGTGCTCGGCCAACTTACAACCCGGCCGGCAGGGTAAGGGCCCTGTCTCCTCTTGCTCGCCTATGATCACACAGGAGAAAGTTCAAGCATCTCAAATTCTTGGCGCTACTTTCTCACACTCATCCGACGGCCCCCAGGAGGGAACTTGAAAGCTGAAGGAGAAGCTGACAACCACCCAGTGCCAGGTCACCGCTTTCTTCGATGGGTTGCATTAAGGTGACACGGTAAGGGGGGGTGTGGTCAGAGGGCGATAGGCAAATCCCGGGCTGGTCAACTCGGCGCTGGAAGCAGTGAAAACCGTTCCGAAGGAGAAAGCGAAAGCCTACTTCTGCTGCACCAGAAGGCAGCGCTAACGTACCTCGGGCAAAGAGAACGCGCGGCCAGTTAAACGCCATCCATGACGAAATCGACGAAATGCAACAACAATAACAACAAACGGCTCTGGTCCCTACGCGTTGGACCGTTTTGGGGTGGGTTTGGTAACGCTTTTGCCACTGCGGGAAGATGATGTCTCAGGTGCTCACAGGATGATGTGACTCGGTAAGTGACTCGCTGCTCCAACAAACACAAGACAGACAGTGTCTCGCCACAGGGATCGCGCGGCTGAACTGAAGGGAAAAATAAACACTGCTGGGCATAAACAGACACGCACACACACATACACGGTTACGATGTTGCTGTTTTCGTAACCATGTAGCCGTCCGTGGCAATCTGTGGAACGCGTAAAACGTGTCGTTGAAGAGAAAATGTACACTGTTTTTGTGGTTGATGGAAAATGAACCTCAAAACGCTTCCCAGATAGAGGAGGTCGTCGCAGTTGCTTTGGCAAAAAACATAAGTAGTGAGCACTGCGGATAAACACGACGAACCGAATGGAAAGGAGAGGGAACAGTAATGTTTTCTTCGTCCGACATGGAAATGCCAGCCCAGACACGGGTCGCTCCCCCCATTGAAGGTAGTTAATCAACAAATAAATTAGTACAGCTCAGCACGTGCTTGACCCTTTATTTCTCCCTGCAGACATTCACGCGCCGCTGCTAGCTCTTATTCCCTTTCCAAATTGGATCAAAGATCAGCATCTCAGCCACACTAAGGGCCCACGACGACGTTGGGTCACCAACGCAACAAGTTTGCTGGCACGACAACACTTTTCGTCACTCATCCCTCTTTCACCTTCAGTTGTCTTGCTACGCACCGATAGACGCTCCTTGTTACGCGTCACGATTTTATGTCCATCGTTATGCCCTACCAGCGACAAGGTTCAACAGACATCGTCTTTTTGGTGTGCAACACCAAAGGCAAACAGAGCGAAAGAGAGGGAAGCAAAGGGCCAAACCACGGGCCATGTGTCGGTGGCATGGTCTGAACCGCAACATAAACCACATGCTTCCGTAATTCTCTGCTGTGCGGTACGTGTTGTGCAAATGGTCTTGAGAGGAAAAAACAAAAAACCTGCTGCAACATGACAAGACATAGATGGGAAAGAGGTACTAGTAACTAGTTTTTATGTAAGATATGAATGAAACTTTATAATTCTTCGAAATACTAAAATCGGGTTAGATTTAAAAAAACCTAAGCCTGAAGTTTGCAGTTACACCAAAAGTACACTCCATGTTGTTCAGAAGTCAAATGTGCTGTACTTGTTAAGGGTTAATTGCTGTTGTGTCATAGTTTCTTCAACGCAAAAGTCGGTAGGGAGCCAATGTACCGCCAATACACTGGCTGTCACAGTCTGCATGAGCACAGTAATGATAATGGTAGTAGATTGGTCCAGTTCGCCGCAGCGAACAATCTGGTTGTAGGAAGTACCAAATTTGCGCGCAAAAAAATCCACAAGATTACGTGGGCGCACCCGGGTGGAGAATCCTTCAACCAGATCGACCACGTGTTAATAAGCCGCCGACGACAGTCGAGTCTGTTAAATGTCAGAACATATCGAGGAGCCAATATCGATTCCGATCACTACTTGGTTTGCTTAGTGATACGTTGTAGAATCGCCCGCCCCCGCGCCAATGGGGGCGGAGAAAACACGCAGGCTCGGCTCAACACGGACTCTCTAAGGGACATTGCTGTCCAACAGGAATTCAAAACCGCTTTAGAAGAGTCTCTACTACCAGAAGACAGATACGAAACTACGAGCGAGAGGTGGAACGCTCTAAAAACAAAAATAATAAACTGTGCAAGAAATATACTCCCACCACGTCGTGGCAACACCAAATCTGGCTGGTTCGACGATGAATGCAGACAAGTGACCGAACGTAAGAATACTGCATACCGAGCAATGCAGCAACGGCATAGAACGCGGGCATGCGCAGAGGAATATTCACGGCTTAGACGCGAAGAGAAACGAGTTCACCGCTCCAAGAAGCATGCTTTGGAAGAGCAAAACATGCGGGAACTCGAGCAAACCAGAGAGGCGTACGGACCGACACGAAAGTTTTACCAAGCGATAGCAGGTCACCGAAACAACGTTGTACCTAAGGTAACCTGCTGTCGCAACAAGGATGGAGATCTGGTCAGTAACCAGCCAGAGGTCCTCTCGCGGTGGGCTCAGTACTTTGATGAATTACTCAATGACCAGTTTAGCGAACAGCTAGAAGCGCCACTAGCAGATAATGTCATGCTACTGCCACCTAGCATAGATGAAACACGAAAGGCTATCCGTCGGCTGAAAAATAACAAGGCACCCGGAACCGACGGAATTGCAGCCGAACTGGTCAAGAATGGAGGTGCACGACTAGAAAACGAGATTCATCAAATTGTTACTGAGGTGTGGGATAGCGAATCGATGCCTTGTGATTGGAATCTCGGCATCATCTACCCCATATACAAGAAGGGAGATAGGTTGGACTGCAACAACTACAGGGGTATTACGGTGTTGAATACCGCCTATAAAATATTCTCCCTGATCCTTCAGGATCGCCTTGTCCCGCACGTCGAAGAGATAGTAGGAAACTATCAAAGAGGATTCCGAAACGGAAAATCAACCACTGATCAGATCTTCACCATGCGGCAGATCTTGGAGAAGATGGCTGAATACAAAAACGACACATACCATCTCTTCATAGACTTCAAAGCCGCATACGATAGCATAGCCAGGGTAAAACTGTACGACGCTATGAGCTCTTTTGGAATCCCGGCCAAACTGATAAGGCTAGTTAGAATGACTATGACCAACGTCACATGCCAGGTTAGGGTGGATGGAAAACTCTCAGGACCTTTTGCTACCACCAAGGGTCTGCGCCAGGGGGACGGGCTTGCCTGTCTCCTATTCAACTTGGCGCTAGAGAGAGCCATCCGTGACTCGAGGGTGGAGACTACGGGAACCATCTTCTATAAGTCAACCCAGATCCTGGCATACGCTGATGATATAGACATCATTGGTCTGCTGCTCTCCTATGTAGCAGAAGCCTACCAAGGGATCGAGCAGGCGGCAGAGAACCTCGGATTGCAGATAAACGAGGCAAAGACCAAACTGATGGTGGCAACATCAGCGGGCCCGCCAACAAATAATCAGAATCTACGTAGGCGTGACGTGCAGATAGGTGAACGCACTTTTGAAGTCGTCCCACAATTCACCTATCTGGGATCAAAGGTCAGCAACGACAATAGCATGGAAGCTGAGTTGCGCGCAAGGATGCTGGCTGCCAACCGGTCATTCTACAGCCTGAAAAAGCAGTTCACCTCAAAGAACCTGTCGCGACGGACGAAGCTGGGACTATATAGTACCTATATAGTACCAGTACTCACATACGCCTCTGAGACATGGACACTGTCCAAATCTGACGAATCCCTCTTAGCCGCGTTCGAGAGGAAGATGCTCAGAAGGATACTTGGCCCCGTATGTGTGGAAGGACAATGGAGGAGCCGCTATAATGACGAGCTATACGAGATGTACGGCGACCTCACTGTCGTACAGCGTATAAAGCTCGCCAGGCTCCGGTGGGCTGGCCATGTTATACGCATGGAAACGGACGACCCAGCCCGTAAAGTCTTTTTAGGCCGTCCACAAGGACAGAGGAGGCGTGGTAGGCCCAAATTGAGGTGGCAAGATGGCGTGGAGGCGTCCGCCATTAAGGCCGGGATAACGGACTGGCAGACGAAGGCGCGAGACCGTGAGCGGTTTCGGACACTCCTGAGGCAGGCCAAGACCGCAAAGCGGTTGTAGCGCCGGATAAGTAAGTAAGTAAGTAAGTCATAGTGAATGCAGGTAACGTTTCCTTCTATTTTTAGTTGCGCAGAACTACGTCACATTCGCAGCAATGACCAAAACAATAGTTTGAAATTATGTCGATTGAGGAGGTTAAACCACAACTAAAAGGAAAAAAAAACAGCAGTTTCGTTCGAATCTATGCAAATAAAAATAAATATCAGTTCGATAGAATTTATTATTGACTGAACGAGTAAAACAGAATTATAACGCGCTTATTGCCAAACCAACCAAGAAGAATACAAATCGATCTCTTATCGATGCAGTCAGATGTACGCTCGTGGTGTTGTGGTATACGATCGGACTAGCACAGCGCAGGTAGTGAGTTTAAGCCTAGTTTTTGAACCCTAGAATAATATATTTCTGTTTGTTCATTAAAAAAGTACATCACATGCGGCGGGAACATAATTATCGTTCCTTAGCCAATGCGGTTTCCCCAGCAACGATGAAAACTGTCAGCAAACTTAACAAGGGGAACCATTTTGTTTAATCACAGCTTCGATGTAGCCCCAAAACAATTGGCAGCCCCGGATCAACCAAACAAACCCCAAAAGCAAGATGACGGTGCGAGAGAGTTTGGACCTCAATTGAAATCTTTCTCGAACACAGTGACGTAAGCCTTTTTGGGGTCTATGCGCGTTAAGGAAGAAGATCGCGTAAGCGTTACGAAACAAAAACCCACAAAAAAGAATTGATTGTCTCAAGAAAAATACACCCCTATCCGAAAACGAATCGAAACTAAACAAATAAATTAGTGGTAATTTCGAGGCACGATCAAACGTCGCTCAAACCGCCAACGTAGCAGGCAGTGTGTGTAGATATATGACAATCCGGAACCGCCATTAACTACCACCGATCGCGGAGTGATGATGGTGAGTGACAGACCGTGCGGGTTAGATTGGCGGTTGCCGGCAGATTGCATCACTCTCTCATAAAAATGGTTCAAATTCCAGACCCGCCAGAAGACGAGCGACAAGTATCATAAGCAATATTATAACCAATACGAAACGAAAATAGATCCCGCAATTAAGTATACACATTCCGTTAGTTTTGATATTTCTCCACCACCATGTGTCGCCGCAGCAATGCGATGATGGGAATGGCGTGGAAATGTTATAATATGTTGTGATGAAAGTACTTTACTTCGGTTCCACTCCGCTTTGATTGACCAGATGGATCCAAACCCCGATCGTTTGAAACAAGATCAACCGTAACGCGGTGTGTCGTTTGACGTTCGTTGACGGGGCACGACAGTTTTGCTTTCCATTTGTCATGGTTCGTCGGACGCGTTGGGAGAATTTTCTACTCTCGCGTCTCTGGGGATCATCCATGGGGCCTGAGGCCGGAGCAGGAAAGTTGCCAAGATAATCATCATTATTACTCAATCGAATGCAGCAGCACAAGAAGCAGCCGGCCGCAGCCTCTATCGCAGACGCCCATAACACATTGTACCACCACTACCACCGACTTTGACTGCGGAACGATCGGGAATGGGTGGAAAACCGATCAGAAATTCCACTTTCAGCCACCAAGCTGCTACGACTGTTCGTACGCTCTTTTCCGTTTAGCGACCGGGTAGTAGCAAAGTGGGGTTAATTTCATGGAAATATTTCACCCTTCTCACCAGCAGTGTCATCCCACTTCTGCCGATCGTTTTCTTCCATACGACCCTCCGACAAACCGATCATCATCGATCACAGCCCGGGTAACGCGGCGACTCATATTCGATTGTTTTATAGAAGATTATTATTTTCGTTCCACATAATAGGGCACAAGCCGGACGTGCGAGATGAAGATGAGAGTGAGACGAGGGAAATATGAGGCGAATTGCGGATCAAGTTCACCCACCCCGAAGAGATCGCGGGCGCTGAGAGCCTGTATTGTGTGCTGATACGGCCAGTAGCATAAAACCATTTTCATCTCGTCTTCACCCCTTTTATCTCGTTACTCTGCTGCGGTTGCTGCTGCTGCCGCTTCTGGCGTAGGGTCTTATTCAATCAGAGATGACGTACGTACGCGCAAGAGCTATGCGCTCCAAGAAGTCGTTGATGCAGTGTAAGTTGGGCAATAATTGCCTTTTGCTGCAGCATAACAAAAGAGCAGCAGTCGGACGGCGTAGAGACGACGACCTCCACTACCAACACACATCATGTTTCTGTATTTGCCACACATAATATCTCGCGTGCTGGTAGTAGGTCTACCAGACGTACGGAGGCACTCGCCCGGCAACTCGCTAGCAGCTCCAAGCCAGCAATTTCAGCTTAACTTTGAAGTTTTGTTTACGCTACCGAAGGAAATGCAACCGGATCTTACAGACATCAGCTCCTCTCCATTTACACACACACACAGACACTGCAATGCATACTGCTTGCCGCATTCGTTTCAGACCTTGGGCGGTACCACTTTTTCACTCCCCTTGTCTTTCCTTGCCCATCTCTATCACCCAGCAGCTAATGATTTGTGTGTTGGAATTTGCCTTTTTTCTGGAGTCTCTTCTGGAATTGTTGGGTGTTGCTTGGCTTCAGGTTTCACCTTGCACCAACTTTTTCCAACGAAGCTGCTGCTGCTGCTAAGGCCGGTAATTAAAGCGCGAATGTCTAGCAGTGGATCTAAGTATTGAAAAAATGGCTCAAGATAAATTACAACGTGCATGGGCAAGTAGAGTTGGCTCTTGGGCGTTGGACAAACATGCATGCCCCGTGGTGGAATAGAATTCATCTGAATCGGCATCGACAGAAGCACTATTTCCAGCGTCGGCAAGCATTACGGCACGTTTTATCGTAAAACCAATGCTCCGAGTTCCAATGCTCCGAGATGTTCAAGTTAGCCGCAATATCTTAATGTTACAGTTATTTTTGGAAAAACATACACAGAAAACCTAAACACAATTAACTCCAAGACATTGGAGATACCTAAAAGTAAAGCACATGTCTCATTTGTTTCATTTGCTTTCCACAACATCTCCGTTGTCCGGTGCCGACGATTTCGTTACATATTGACGCACGGTTTAATATCGACAGGGTCTTGAAAGACTGGAAACGCTCCAAAACTTGCCAACCCACACACACACATGCCAATCGGTTTGTTTTAATGGTGATTTTGTGTATTTCGCCCGGCCAGAGTCCTACGATCACGGCGCGGTGATTTTAAGAGCGACACAGAATTCGCTGCGGCGCACCAACCTCGGACGTACTCCCACGGAAGAGAGAAAAAAAACCTCCACCCCAACGAGCGAGAAGGTTGCCTTCGGCTTACTGAAAGCTGCCGTCATCATCAGGCGCTAACCTCACAGTGTCTAAGTGATCTCGTGGTAGTGGTAGTAGTAGCAGCTGTACAGTATCTTCCACACCGGTCCGGTCCACAGGTAAATAACCCATTACTACCCCTGCCCGGGTGGCGAATGCATGACATCAAGCGGGAAGAGTGTGGGCGCAGAAAAAGAGGCCTCCTCTCCCACCCTGCGCCTCCTTGTAATTCGTTCGTCGTCGTGTGACCTAGCCCTCAATTTCCTCACAAACACACACACACACGCATACACCCAACAGATGATAAATGACAAATAGAAGCTTCAGACGCAAGAATGTCAACGCTTGAAATAACAAAATCATTGCGGCTAAGGCGGCTTCTTGGGCTGTCAGGCAAATTGGAGACCGTTGGCCGACAACAACACTCTGTTGGGGGTGTTAAATATTTATCAATGAATGAAGTCATTTTGGTGGTTGAGCTTGGAATGGAACAGACAGGAAGTGTTGATGTATAAGGCAGAGAATATGATTATGAGGAAGGTGACATTAAACCATCTCAAAATGTAATTAGTGTTCATTGATAAAACAGTTCCAGTTTGAAATACATTCATAATGTGTATCAACACTGCTTTATTGTTGTCGTTTTGGTAATACGTCAATGTATTTCATTTTGTTGGAAATAGACAATTTGCTCTAGCATATCATCAGATATAGCATCAGACAGAACAACAGCGTGTTAATAACTTACATTGGTCACACTCAGTCGAGCTTATCGAAGAACTAATAGAAAAACTCCATTTTTTCAATCCACAATCGGTGTTTTATTTACGTGATTTCATACAACAACAAGAAAAAAAGAAAGAAAAATCTGCCCTGAAGAATGATTCATTATTTTAATTATTTAAGTGCCCTCTCCTTCGAGCATGACTGGCGGAGTTGATGTTTTGTTTGTTTTGCGTCAGGAAGTAATTCCAAGCCCTTGCGGCAAAGAACACTACACACACATCAGGAGCAGCAACCACACAGTTTGTGACAGTCATCGTATGTGCATTAAAAGGGGGAGAAGGGAAAAGTTACAAAATCAAAAGCAAAAATGTGGCTCGACCTTGTGGCGGAAGCATAAAACCGCCGATAGCTTTACAGCATGATCGGAGAAGTGTAACTTTGGGACTGTGCCTTCCACAGCATATAGGGAAAACCTGTATGAAAAAAGCGACTAATACTGCGGATAAGCAGACTGATGAGTTTTTCTGACCCCTTTTTTCTCAATGGCTCTGGAAGAGTAGTACCGTCTGCAGTTGCATGCTAAGGTGCGATTATGTAGCTACGCCCTTATTTTTAGTCGCCCATCTGCTGTGAAGCTCTCACTCCCTTTGCAAGGGGGTGAGGGGTTTCCCACCAGAGATAGTGTTAAGGAAATTGGAATGCGTGCAGTAGAATACAGTAACATACATTATCACACCATATTTTACGGTCATTTTAGAAGCTGATTTTATATTGGACATAAACGGAACGGAACAGTGATACTCATTCTAGAGAACATAGTGTGAATTTAACGATCGAAAAAAAGTCACACGGAACTTCAACACGAATCATATGACGGTTTGTTCTACGAATTACTCAGAACATACTACGAACTAAGATCTGAGAGAAGAGAATTTTTACATCTCAATAAATAACTTCAGTTTTCTAGAGGGGATCAGATGATATAAAGGTAAGTACGCTGGTCCCTGTAAGGCCGGAAGTGATTCCATTGGTTATTAGGCTGGCAAGACCACTGGTTATAGACGCACTATAGAATTCAGAATTGAGAAGAATTATTCAAACTGAGATCTCAGATATCAGAGACAGCTCTGAAGGTTCATATAGAGAGACTTGAAGGGAGATGATAGTAATATCCTTAGAATTGAAAACCAAAACAGCTTGAATACTACAACACCAAATAACTATTTAGTTCACTACAATAGAAAACAAAAAACAGAGAACCTTCCTCAATTCTTAATCAAGGACCTAATTCCTAGTGAGAATTGTGTATTATCTATGTGTCATATCTAAAGTAGACACTTACGAATATTTCAATATACTAGTCAAAATTTTAAGTCTCAATGATTCTTGAGATCTAATGCCGCACTGAGAGGGTCTAGGGGGTGTTACACATTATATGGTAATCAAAACAATAAGAAGCTATTCAAAATTAAGGATTGAGAGTGACAGTTTTACATATAGACATAAATATATATTTTACCGAGCTTTGCGGTAGTGTCTGAGGATCGAGACCATCACACGAAACTTACCCCAGGCGCTTGCTACGCCTTCATACACAGCCATGTGGCGCGTGACTTTCGTCCGACTTGCTGGGTGTGCCTCAGTGTACATAAATTATAATATTCCCATCAATATGTGGGTCATTGTTAAATCGATACGGTAAAAGCGCAATAGAACATCAAATCCAAATCAAATGTATTGAACCGGTAGTACACAAGACGGTACATTTTCATGGTCAACAACTTCTTTGCACGATATACACATCTTTGCCTTTTGGAGCATTATCATAATATCGATCATAAAAATAAAACAGAAATATTGGTTTATCCCATGTATTTCACTTATGTTTAATGTTCGTAAACACATCCGCTAAACAACACAATCTTCAACGAAATACCGTTTCTCATTACGATGTTTTAGAAAACATCCACTCCCTTCTAATCTTCACCACCAGTTGGCAGTTAGCGGCATTTCAAACGAACTTTGAACCGATTTCCATTAACACCTACTTTAACAACGTGCCGCGCCTCACTTTGCCTCTCCTGCACACATCGATCGCTCGTGTAAACGGGGCAATCATCATCATATACGATCGCGGGGGAAAAAACGGGAAGAAATGTGAGGAAAATCAAAGATCGTTTCACAGTTCATTCGGTTCTGCTTGGTGTCTGTGTGTGTGTTCGGCATGAGTGTCTATGTTTCGGCACCATTCGGAAATTAGTCTCGGAAAATCATCCCATTTTCTACTGCTTCGGTGATATCATTGGATCGGAATTTTGGAGAAGGTGAAAGAGAGAGAGATATTTATAAGATGCAGTTAGCTGGGGCCGGAGTAACAAATCAAGCAAAAACAAAACCGGTGTAAGCTTTAAATTAAAATCCGTTCCAGTCATTCTACCACTGAAGCGCCATCTCCCACCCAGCCCAAACATTCGCGGCAGGCAAAACAATGTAGACAAAAAAGAACCCAAAACCACGCCAGACACGGATAGATCTCGCAAAACAGCATCGGCTAAATTTAGTATGACCCAAGCCTGTCTTTGCAAATTAATGATGAGTTTCTTGCAGTAGCGGCAAAAATCGATGGCCAATGGAGGGGAGGTTGGTTGTCACACACTCGTGTGCCGGGTGGTTTGGTACACAGAACCGGCGGATCGTGACATCATCAACAGTCACACACAGTCTACTTTTTTTGCCAAAGGAGGGGTGGTGACGGTTCGTGTTTGTGTATTTTTCCTTCTGGTTCTAGTACACATACACAACACTGTTGCACCTTTCACCGTAAAGCGACGCGAAGCCAACGGAAATAGAAATGCTCCGAAAATGGATTCCAACGGTCCAAATACATTAGAGGTTTTTTATGCAGCCTAAACAGCACCATCCCTTCCCTCTCTTTTCTGCCTAGGAGGTACTGTGTCTGGACAGTGCGAATTTTTGGAACTTGATTTCTCCACTCACTTCCCCCATTTATTTAAACGAATCATTTTTATGTGTTTCTGAAATATCATTTTATTTATTTTGTTTCGTGTTCATTTTAGCTAACCAACACTAGAGCACACGGATGCACTTTCTAACGCGGATTGACATGGAGGGAAGAAATATTGCGGATATTTTTCATTCCATTGTCTTAAAAGAAAGTTTTGCGGGCCCCGAAAAAAAAAACAGTAGGGGCGTGTGCTGGCGGGTCTTATTTATTTAATTTATGTGTTCTTTAGTTTGCTCAATCTTTCCCTGTCTCTCGCTCTTTCCTTCCCTCAGCTTTTTTTTTTGCACAAACCTCCTAACCCACTAAACGTGAGTAGCATGTCGATTTGATGATGTTCGGTGCATTACCAATGAGGTCGCGGCAGTTGGCGTGAGTGGCCGCCTGCGGGAGGGCGTGGAGGCGAGTTGTGCCACGCTGGTGGATGTTTTTTGTTAGACTCCCTAAACATCACAGGTAATAAGGTACGAAACCACCGATAGGGTCAACGGTAGTTTCTGCTCTCTAATGCTTTGGATGGATGTTATAGTGGGTGGCGTTACATCTTAACACACTCTTCAGGACAACCGAACCGGCCCACGGATTGTACGATAGGTGTTAGGTTTAAGGCTGGTGAAAGAGTATCACTGTTGCCTTTCCTCAAGTGCCTCTTAACCCGATTCATCAAACCGAATCTGGACAGCTATTGCTATGTGAAAATAGCGATGCATATTCATGACGGGGGGGAGCTGGCTATTAATATACACACACAACATGGCAAAGATAATGTTTTTCCACACCTCCGTTAAGCTTTGCCGGACAGATAACGAGCGACTTGATTGAAATGAATAAATAAATCTTCATCTGGATTATTTTTGTGACACAAATTGAAGTAGTTTGAAGCCTTAAATATATCATAAAAAATGCAATCTAAATTAATATAACAATTTCATAACCAACGGGACCCTTAACCATGCCACTACTAAGATCCAAACTTTACATATACGGCGGCAAACGATACATGATATTGATATTGAAAGCCTGATTTACACAACACCCTCAATTCACTACAGCAGGACGTCATTTTGCCGAATTACACTGAATTATATGAATAATCCAAACAAAAATCGACCACGGGATAGTGCAAATCGAGTATCTAGAACACCATACATGTCTAAAGATTCATTAATCTCTGGGGATTTATGAATGTTTATTAATCCATAAACTATTGTAGATTAATCAATTATCAATAGATATCAATATATAGCGATAGGAATCAATTAGATATAACTAGTTTAATCGTCAATTTAACCAATTAAATAAATACATAAATAACATAAACCGTGGATGCGTCATACTAAACGATGTAAAAAGGTCCGTAAATTGTTCAAATTTAAGTTCAAGTCGACATTGTTTCCTGGCGAGTTATAAGCACTCATCATTGTTAATCAGGGATCGTGGGATCCAAAATTAGTCGATCTGAATTCTATGTTGAATAGTGTCCTGGATCTTAACATTCTACTGGGGCCCTAAAAGTTCAATTTAGTAAGAATTGACGGGGCGTCAAAACAATCCACTAATAAGTTTGTCTATAAATAAGCACTGTGCCGTCTTTCTTCATGATCTTGATGAATCTTGATCTTGAATATTGAATCTAGAAGATTCTTGAATATTTATCGATTAACAAATCTTTGAAGATTCGTGATTTTTAATTGGAGTTTCCTGAATCTTCAGAGATTCGTGGATCTTTGATTCGTATGAATAAATCTCAACGAAAGATTCATGAAACCCAACAGTACAATGCACAAGTAACTTTCATCCATTTTTCTGGAAGTGCAAGAAGTTTTGATTAAATTTTCCTACAAAATTCCGAAAAATATCCAATGCAAAAGTTTTATTTTATGACAAAGATAGGCCAAGATAGTTTTAATTCCAGTTTTTGCATTAAAAGGTTCCAAAATATAGGCTTTGGCAAGACAGTACAATGATTCTTAAATGTTTAAAATTTGCTTTTGACAAATCTATTCTATTGATTGATTGATAATTGACATTTTGAAACATAAAACATACTACATTATTGTCAGTATATCACAATAAAGAAAGGCTGACCATAAATATGGTATGCTAATATCAAGAAATGCACTATAAATGTGATTATGCTTCTTGACTGTAATCTGATCGAATGATACTGCCTGGAACAAAAGCGTACCCCATGTATAAGAGACAAAACACATGTTTCACAGAAACAGGTCCAGAGTGTGTCCCGACAGAGCCTTCCATCTCACACCAAATATGTTGCTTCCAAGGCAGAAACATACAATCTCGCACCTTGAAAAAAACAGGTACCACGGACAGAGGCCTGTATCGTCAACGATTCCTCCTACACACGCCGCCTGTGTGCGCACACGAAACAGGTTCGGTCAGGTGTGTGCTGCTATCGGTGCTGCATCAACATGCAACATTAACACGCCCTTCCCGTCCCTCGCCAGTACATGGGAAAGCCTCCATCGTCGACAGCAGGCAGCAGGAAAAGCGAAAGGTGCCAATAACATAACAATAAACGATGCGATTCTATGTAAGTTTTGGGTAGTAGCGGGTGTGTGTGTGTACAGAGCACAATTTAACCTGTGTAATGTACCTTTTTTCGTATGACAGGTAGTGAGAGCGATTGAGCAGGCGTAAAAACGTGCAGAGAAACATTGTTTGCATCTGAATAGAAGATCGGTACCACCATCCCCCCTGGTTGACGACCGCACTCGACCCACGAATTACGAAGTTGAAGGTCACTGACATGTAGCCATTGTTGGGGGTTGGGGGTGTTTCACCTGTTTGTACGTGTTGGCGTCTCTGTACGTGGGCGTGCGTGAGTAGTCTGTCCTATCTCCATCACACGAGATGGGGTAATGTGATCGAATGGCGTTTTTTTTTCCACCAGTCATTCATTACCTGTTATTACTAGCCAGCCCCCGTAGGGGGTGAGAAGGGGTGGACCAAACATTATCAAACACAAGAGAAGCGGTGAAAATATTACAGCCCAAAAAATTGAGCGAAAAAGAAAATCGAATTGATAGTGTGGCTGGCGGCGCTAGCGGCGGCTTATCTTCACTTTCTCTTTGTTTTGATCGATATCTTCGCGTGTAAACAATGGCGTTAGCAAGGTTGGCGTAATCAATCCGGGGACTTGCTGTGCCGTGTGAAAGGACATTTTTAATGGATATATTATAATTTTGGTATAAATTTTGTTACCTAAAGACGATAGCGAACTCATCGAATGAGGTGATGTTTTAATTTCAAAAACGAGTTTTGCAATGTTTTATGTTATTTATTGAGTCTCATTCTGTTTATACTTCAAAATATCCTTTATTTTAGGGCTACACTTTATGCTGCATGGGGTAATATAAATTAGCAAGGAAATATTTGAAACATTTATCAATTTTAGTTTGGTTTTTTACGCTGAAGGCAACGTTTTTCTAGTCAAAAAATTGGTTGTCTAAAAATCGTGACTCTAAGCATTGTTTTGTATATTTATACTAAAAAAAACAGATCTTATTCGTCCCATTACTTATGCTTATAATGTGGTTTTTTTACCAAGACTTTGCAGCAGATGTAGCGTGTATTTCGGCAATGTTTAAAACCACGAAATTGAACCCAAAAGAAAATTAGGAAAAATCATCGATCCATCGAGAAAAAAAACCATCGCGCACACACACATGACGTCAACAGAGTGTAGATGTTGTCGAAGGGTAACAGCACACACAAACACACACAGACACGAGCAGTCTACACTGTGTATGATTTGGCAGTGTGCGGCGGAAAACAGGAAAACCTTCAGAGCCGAATTTGATGTTGGATGAGCGCGCGCGCCGCATCCACCGACATTCCCTGCGCCCCGCTCGGCAAAGAGGAGGAGGTGCAGAAGGAAGAGAATGCAATGAATTGCATTAAGCAAGCTTCACTGGCCATCTATGTTAGCGGGGTGGGCGGCGGCAAGCGTTGAAATAACCGTTTCCTCCCCCCAAACCACGGGGCACGGACACATCTGCTGCTGCTGCTGCTGCTCGGCCATTCCCTTTCGTGTGCTGTGGCGGAACTAAGACACCCCCCGCAGAGGGGTTTTGCTCCACAGAGGGATTCCACCGTTGGTTTAGCGTTGGCTTAAGCTTTATATGAAGCTTTTGCTTGCTGCTTATCTTGAAATTGAAATCACCCGGTCCTGGTAAAAATTAAAATTAGCCAAAAATGACGCACCTAGTGATATGGGTGCGAATAAAAGTTGTTAACAAACAAGGCAGCTTTTATCTTAATAAAAAAAACCCCAAAAAAGTGGGTGACCAAAGGTACACAATTTTCTCGCGAAATAAATGCATTTGCGCCACAATAAATATCATTAGCGGGAGATATTTTCCCAATGCATACAATTGCGTGTAGCTGCTGTCGATTTCGTACCACCCGGCGTTCCACCGGAAAGTGGAAGAAATTGGCCAAAAAAAGGTGTGGGGGGGGGGGGGGGGGGATAAGAAATTTGCACAGTGGCAGCAAGCAGATAGCCTCGATGATAAGAAACGGCTTCAGCTCCAGGGGGGGTAAATCGCAAAAAGGGGAGACCGAATAGCTGACCAGCAGACCGAACCCAATCGGCACGATACACCAAAAAGTCTTCACCTTCTTATTCCCACACAAACCCCCTTGTGGCGGTGCACGTTCCTCTGTGTGGTGCTACAGTTTCCTCTGGCTGCATTTTTCCCTTCATCATCATCATCATCATCATCCTGCTGCTTTCTTCCCCCACTCTTTGGCGCGTCAGTTTCGGTTTCTTTTTCAATGGGCAATAAATTAAAATTCTGCCTCTTAATTTAATTTCGTTGTCTTCGCGTGTAAACGGGGCAAAAGGGGGAAAAGAAGAAGAATGTAGGAGTGTGTGTGAAAGAAAGGGTGGAATATAATGTGGAGAGCAAGGCTAGCTTTCACCCAGTGGGGTAGGGGATGAGGTGCAGATTTGGATTTGGGAGGCCTGTTGGTCCAGTTTAGTTGCTTTAGGTAGAGTAGTGGTAACCCTTGCTGTTATTGACTTAAGGCCACAGTTTTTTTCCGTTTCCGTATCGACCCTTATCGCACACATATGGTCTATTAATAGGCGGTTTGATTGAAAGAAATGGAAAGGTCCCATGTGAACACGGACCCATTTTGAGCTTTAGTTTTATTTTGCTGTTTTTCAACAGGAGGTTAACGACATCTTCGCGTTTAAAGCGATAAATCTGCTTTCGTAACATTATATTTAAAAAAATGAAAACTGTTCCTGCTTCCGCAGCTGACACGAGCATAAAAACCCCGGGTTGGCCAAACCAGTTCGAAATTGCAACGCAAATAAAGGTGTGTGGAGCTGAATTTTCACTTCACTGATAAGCGACGAACCTGCCGCGACACATCCAACACGTAAATAATACATGACCGGTACGGGTTTGTGTACCCTTTGGGCTGCGTCATCTGACTCTTCTAGGGCCAGGGGGGAAGGCATGGCTGTGTGTGTGTGTGTCTCGAGGCATACATCAGCAAACACTGGCAGCAGGTTTAAACCCTTGCATTAAAAGCGTCAACATAAAAAAGCAAGTGCACCTGAACCGTTTGCTAAAAGCCTCTCCTTTCGGCAAGGGGGAAGTGAGGGAAACAAGTCACAAGAGACAAAGCCACAATGATAAGAAGCATGTTCCCATGCCAAACCAAACCACAGAGAGATAGAGAGAGAAGGGAGAGAGTGGTTCCGAGGCTTGGTCGGTCGGTTTTGATGAATGCAGTTGATATTGGTAAAGGGGAGAGTGCAGAAGGGGTGGGGGTGTGATTTGGGTGTAAATCTGGAATAAATGGAAAATAAATAGACACACACACACACACACACACACACACACACACACACACACACACACACACACACACACACACACACACACACACACACACACACACACACACACACACACACACACACACACACACACACACACACACACACACACACACACACCACCACTCCTTTGTGATGCCTCCGCCTTCCAATGGGAAAACGGCGGCGAAAGGCGAGCCCGCTGATGGCGAAAGGTGACACACACAAGCACTCAGCCGGTGGCGCAGGGTGAAAATAAAGGAAATCTGGCTGGCGAGAGAGAGCGAAAGTGGTTGGGCTACTACTTGGATCGGTCGCAAGGAGGGTTCAAACCCAGCGGCCCCAGCAGGTTGATTTGCAATGTTGATAAACATACACACACACACGACGACAGCAGCAGCGGGAGGTTCGTCGACAAATTGGGTTTCTGTTTCTTTAAGCTAATTAATGCTTTCCGTTTGTGGTGAGGGAGGGGTGCTTTTGTTTTCACCTGGGCATTACAATTTTGGGCATTTCGAAAGAAAAGGGCTTCCAACAAAATTGCATATTGACCAAAAAGGTCTGCATGAGGAAAGCTGCGATTTAGGACTCCCCTTAGAAACAACCAATATCTTAAAATAATACAAGACTAGAACAAAAACTAACTATAATGTTGAGGATACTAGCCATTGTTCTGCCACTTGAGTTAGGAAATCATCATCTTTTAACTAGTTTCTCAGTAAAAGTGTTCAACTAAGGATATTTCCTACCAAAATCATTCATATAGCAATGTTTCAGAATTAGTTAAAATAATTTTGCATTCATTTTTAATACTTTTACTATACTATAAGTCAAATAATGGTTGTGTTTACCAAAATTGGAGACTTTCATTGGATTAGTCAGTTTTTTTAATGGAGTTTGACAGTTGGCGGCTGAAATCATGTCAACACTCCATAAAAATCCACACCCAAAACTAGCCTGCGATTTACAGCTTGAATTATTTCAGAATCAAACCTTAATTAATAGAATTAGATTCGAGTACCTGCTCGAAAAATGGCAAAACAAGGTTGTGTTTACATTTATCCCAAGGTGTATTAAAGAGATCTGGTGAAGGAATCCAGAATCAAAGGGTATGTAGTCCTGGTGGTCTCATAGTCTGCTTTTTTATAACCAAATTTGAATATCACTTTTTAACAGGACTGGTGAAAACTTTTGATCAAAATTGACTTTCTGGAGGCTTGACGAATACTCAAAACACTCTTAAAATTTTTTATTCAAAAGCAGAAGCGATTCAACCTTCTAAGCACTTACACCTTGGGATAAGCCCAACTGCATATTATAAACACGTTGATAGCTGCTCGAAAACTGCTATACAATGCAGACAGCTGATGGGCTGAAGTTTCAGCATATGAACTTAAAAGGAAAAGGGACCCATTCATAAAATTAGTCTTTTTCTGGTAAAACTTGAACAACGAATGGAATTCATATCTTCTGTTTTGTATACAATAAAAAAGGTAGAAGACGATAAGGCTTTGTACAACGATGCATTGAGTATTTCTCCAAATATCATGTGTACGCAAATAACTGGAACGCACTGTACATGTGTTTTTGCAAATCGTGTATCAATAACAAATGGTGAATAAACGCCGCAGGAAAGGAGATAAGTGACTGTGTATAACTGGCCAAATAAAAATTCAATTTCATTCATTAATTCGACGAATCTCAAATCAAGAATGAACCACACAACACGCGACAAATAAAAAAAACGACAATTCAAGCCGCTTTGGCCAACCGCAATGGTTCGTCGAATCGTTCGTGCACCTTCGCGAAATTGCAGTACGCCTCCCTGACCCACTCCTCTTCAACCCCTTGGCGGTAGCATCGAAACATGGGGTACGGGGGCTTACGTTTTCTAAGGAATGGGTACACCGAAGCCGGCTAAATGGAGTGCGTGTGTGTGTGTGCCTGTGTGTGCGCTCGTGCATTGTGTATACCGCCGTCCGGAATTTGATAAGCATTTCTTCATCGCGGCGGCCGTTTTTCTTTTATTGCTGGCTCGCTGCCGTTGCTCGATTACGGCAAGATGGCAATTGTAAGCCGTGATGGTCCCTCCTACAAAACCTACGAGAGTCGCTCTTTGGCACTGCTCGGTACATTGGGAAAGGTAAATTGGTGCCACATATACATGACACACACGCGCGATGAAAAGCTTGTTACACACACAGCAATTGGACCAACGAAATTTGGTGTGCGATTGCTTGACAAGCTTGCACGCACCTTTGTGGAGCAAAGAAATCTAATAAGAAAAACAGCAAAACACACATTCGCTAGGAAAAATGTGTATAAAAACATGATTCACGACGGGGTAAGCGATGATAAGAAGTGTGTAAAAATCACAACAGAAAGGCAGCAAGCCAATAAAAACAAAACGAAAAAAAAAACAGAACACATCACAAGATAACAAGATACCGGAGACACACTGATTTCGTCCATCAGTACATTATCGATTGATGTCACAACCTTTTGTGTTAGAAAATATTTGTCACTTGCTAAACGCATCCAAATACAAAACCAGCAGCTTCTTTGTGTGTTGTTTAAACTAAAGAACGATAAAAACAACAGTTGCATTCCTGGATAAAAATTAATCTCGCCCTAAATCATCAAGAGACATAGAAGGTCAGGTCATGAAGAAAATAGGTCGGATTTCCTCTATCCCAACTTTGAAGTCTTTCCTCCAAAATGACACAAATCAATCTGCCGTATAAATTAATGACAAATTGTCAGGTTTATTGGGTCGTAATTCTCCACGAAGTCTACCATAAAAACGTAAATGTAGCTCGCCATATGTTTTTGTTCAACCTGTCTTTCTATCTACTGTTTGTGATGCAAATTAATCTCATTTGAATTGGTTTAGTTGGTTCTTTATTTCTTTATTTCACTATACGCAACCTTCACCCGCCAGACAGATGATATGTTTTGCCGTCCTCTTTTTCCGTGTACCGATCGCTCACCTTGACTGTTTTGAAATTTAAATTTGACAGTTCATTCACTGCGGAAAAGCAAAGCGTGGCGTGTGGCAGCAGGAATGCAATGAGCATTAGATCGTACCGTTTAATTAAATCTAATGCAAAAGCGGTCCCAAAATCAGATGACCGAGACCCTTCCCCCGTTTTAGCTGCTCACACAACACACAAAGGAAACCCAGGCGCACACACGCACACTATCGCTGTCATCTGTGGCGCTAGTGTGTGCTCCACTAATGCGCCCCCAAACTGTTGCGCAAACTCGCCCACCGCGTAAGGCGACGATACAGACACACACACACACACGGGGAGCGCGCGCGTTTGTTGTCCCGAGACACAACAGAGAGCTAACTAGATGTGTGTGTCCTTTTGTGGAAGGACTATTTCCCATCTCCCACCGTTACGACGCCAATCGTCGGTCGGCGGTCAACCTTGCACACACCTTGCACGAAGGTGACACCCAACCTACACGGCTACTTAGGGTGTTTTACGCACTTAGGGAGTTTAAAGCAAGACAAACGCGAGGGAAGTAGATACTTACAAATCGGGACTCCTGGGTTTCCATGTCGTACGCAGACCGTGTTGATGGTTGCTGCTGCTGCTGGTGTTGTTGATTTTCCATCTTGAAGGTGCGTTTTCCACACTTTTTTTCTATCTCACAACTCGCTCGCTCTCTTTCACACACACTATTTTTCACTCCCACACTCGCTCTCTCTCTCTCTCTCTCGCGCGATCTCTCAGTTGCACAGTAAAAAGTTCACCAGTGCGTTGCGGTCGACGGGGCAAACTGCATCACCAACGCTTCTTCGCCCGACATTGGTGTGACGAAGGAAAGGGGTGAGCACGGGCCGAGGGGGTTGGGTGTGAGTAGGGGGGGAGGGGCTGAACGTTTGCAACTTATGCTCTCACACACTCACGGGGTTGGCGTGGGCTGGACACGGAGGGCAGGTTGCATACGGTCGCGTTGCCAGGATTCGCAACTTTTTTTGCTGGCGGATAGGGAGGGAGATGGGAGGAGATCTGTGTGTGTGTGGGGGTGGGATCCGAATCGAAGCCCCCGGGGAGGTGGTGGTGGTGGTGGTTGTATATGTCAGCAACAACCCCGCACAAATCGAACGAAACGGCTCCGCGAGATGACGAAATCCGCCGATTCGTTCCCCAACGGCCGCCACTGAGCCGGAGCAAAACAACAACAACAACAAAAACGGGCAAAAAGCAGCAACACACACACACACGCACCGACGATTCACGGAGATGAGTAATCCAAGCAGAACACCTTCCTCCACCTCCTCCTCCTCCTCTTGGCGATGGCGATGATGATGATGGCGATCGGGGTGGCGCAGCGTCGCGGAGGATGGACCTTTGCAGCTGGTGCAAATGCTCCCGAATTCACGACCACCTGAACCGTTCACTTCCGGTAGCGCGCACGCAACACTTCCGCACGGATGGAAAAATCAACCTGACAGCGAAAGCCTGCTCAATTGGGCTCCGGTTTTGACATCATTTCTTTCCACTTGTTTTTTTTTTGTTGTTGCTTCTTCTCTCCTCTTTCTTCCTTCTCTCCTATCTCTGCGCACCAGCGCTGGTGCCTTCTGGCTTCAATACATACTACTACCGCACACACTCGCACGCACACGCGCATACACAGACACGGCGACACATACACACACCCGACGTTCAGTACGGACGCGACGAACACACTTTCGCTTCCTCGTTTACCGTTGTGGTAGTAGTGTGGTTTAACGCTCAGCACACACACACGCACACAAACACGCACGTACACACGCACACCTTTTTAACAGGCAAAACGCATATTTTACTCAACTTTATACAACACACAGCGGGCGAGCTCGTTTTAGCTGCTTGCACACATTTTTCACACTCCAAAAAGGTTAATTTTTCACTAGCCACCTGGACACAACGCACACACACACACACACACTCGATGCACACCTTTGCCTGGCGTGTGTGGACAATGCTCCGTGAAGTGCCGATTTTCACGGCAAAGGAGGACGTCGCGGCTTTCACACACTTCACGGGTGAGGAGCACGAATCTTGCTGCCCGAACCAAAAAAAAAACTAAACTAAACAAACACACCCATCACACGCACAGCATCTTATCGGCACACAGGCACGCGCTTACGCGTACCGAACACTTTTGTTGCTTTGTTTGCACGAAGGGGGTTTTGCACCCACTTTTCACCCACTCGCGGCGCGAGGAAAAATTCTTCCACTGACGGTTTTTTTTTTTGCTTGCCCACCACCACTGTCGCTGGCAGTGTACGAGGGTCACCACTTCTGCACGCAACAAACACACACGCGGACGTAACGTTTGGTGCCCGTGAGTTTGGGCTGTGCTGCTGTGTCCCGTTCGCAGGTACTGGTACAGCTTTTGCCACGGGCACGCCTGACTTTTACACACTTTACACGAACAAAAAACCTTCTGCCTTCTGCTGCTGTTGGACACAGGCGAACGAAGACGATGACGAGCGACACACACACCCGTCCTGTTCGAGGTTGCGAATGGAAATGCCAAGATGCGTAGACTGACAGGTCTCGGTGCAGCTATCATTTCGGGCGTTCGCCATCTTTTTGCAGCTGATGTTCGAAAATGGGCAAACAAGACAAACACATATGGCTGAACCTTGGTTTATGCTCTGTTTGGCAGACGCGGGCAACAAAAGTGAGTGCCTCATGCGTACGGAGAGTTACCGGTTGTTTTGAGGTGAGCTCCTCCAACCTTGAAAACTTTATCAATGGTGATATTTACAGAAAAAAGGATAGAATAACAGGCTTTTAATATTGAAATTTTTTTTATTTATTAAGTATATTATTTATGTAATCTATTTTTTATTGAACTTTAAATCTGAACCTTAGCTTATGCATTCGCCCCGACAATAATCTGCTCTAATTTTGTTGATGTGTTTTACGTAAAATATATTTCACGCATTCTTTATGGTTTAACTAGGCTCCCTGTCGGTAATCGGTTTCTCGAGAGCTATCATCACTTGTCACTTGTCACTCAAAGCGGCTGGTTGTGCTCTCTCACTCTCCTATTTCCAAGTTGATTTTTTACCGCGATTTTCTTGTTGATTAAGGCTTGAATTGTTTTAGTTCGGTTAATTTACACTCGCGCGTTCACGTATCACAAATTTGTGCGGCACCTGTGAATTGTACGGTTCAACATATAAACATTGCAATCCGCCTGCGGTTGTTGTGATCACTCACTGTTCAGTCGAACTTTGGTCTATTTTGCGATGGCGTCCGTGATCTGTAAGAAATGTGAAGGTGCTATTAGCAACGATCCAATTCCGTGCTTCGGTCTTTGTGAACACTATTACCACGATAAGTGCATTGGACTTTCAACCCCGCTCCTGCGTGATTTTAAGAAGTCACAAAATTTATTCTGGGCTTGCGCGGATTGTGCTCAGCGTTTGCGGGCCGTTGACACTTTACGCTTCTCGCACGGCCTTTCTCGTGACGCTGCCTACCTGTTGGAATCGTTGCAGTCCGATTTCCGCGATACCTCACGTTCTGTGCAGGCGGCATCAGCTGGCTTGCGACTTGAACTTTCCTCTTCACTGGATTGTTTTAGAAACGAGATAGCTTTGATGAAACAGGAATCAGCATCGTCAATTCGTTCCGTGAAAGATTTCATCGACTCACTTACTGCTTCTCACTCAATGGAACGCAACTACTCACAGGCTCCACTACTCACAACGCTTGATGAAGTTAAGCATGGCATCAAGGAGCTTGATCTCATGCACCGTGAGCTTCTCACTTCCTTCAACTCACTAATGAACAAGCTCAACTCTCATCTTGCCACGCATACCACTACATCGAGTGCTCACCATTCTGCGATTCCTGCTACGCACTCAACGACCACGATTCCAGTTGCGGCCTCTAAGCTCACCCATCAAGCTGTTGGTGAGAATCCTTGTAAACGTCGATTGTTGGATCGCTCTCCCGACCCATCGCCTACCAATACCGTTACACGCGCTATGCTTTCATCGGGCACAGGGTTGTCCTGCAATAATATTACGACCGTTCCTGAACGCCCACCCCGTACTTGGGTCTTTATCTCCCGTATTGCTCCTGATACTCCGATTGAAGCGATCCGCGAAATGGCCTGTTCTAACATAGGGACAGACGACATCTTGGTATATAGCCTTGTACGACGCGACCGGGATCTTTCTACGCTCTCCTACATATCTTTTAAAATTGGTGTACCGGATTCGCACCGGGCTATTGCTTTGGCTGCTTCAACCTGGCCTCGCGGGATCTCTTTTAAGGAGTTCATCGACCTAAATCCCCGCTCCGTCAATGTTTGGCGACCCACTACTGCAGCATCCCTTGCACCTTCTGCGCCTATTAATCGTGAATCGGATCATCCTTCCTCGCCACCTTCTATCAACCACACGACACAACTGCGAAACGCTGATTTCACTATTTCACCAGATCATGGCCCTATGAGCTTGCCTTATACGCAGTACTTTCAGCAAGCGTAAACCGGCTGATCCGGCTGAAGATTCTCATGAACTACCGACTTTACCCGAATTGATGGAAGCTAACCCTGCATCTAATACACATAATCCGCCCGACTCTCTTTCGCCGTTAATAACTTGCAGCGAGAGCACTCCCGGTGCATCTCGCTCTCTCATCCCTTCGATCGATCAACTAAACATCTACTATCAAAAAGTATGAAGATTGCGCACAAAACTAGACGAGTTCCGCCTCTCTGTCTATCTGAACTTGATATGGATGTGTTTGCATCGTGCGTTAATCACTTCATTCCTACTGGTGTATCTCGTGAAAATGTTTCTCTGCTTGATGGAATGTCGGTAAACGGTTTGCCGCATTTATCTGGCATAAAAAATATACGCGGAAGTCAATTGGACCTTCTATTTGCCAATGCTGCCAATGCTATGCCTTCTTGGAGCGCTGCTCCCCCGTCATAGCTTCACCTGTTCCACTCGTCGCGCTAGACAATCATCATCCTGCTCATGAGACAAGTGTGCTCCTTACGCACTCTCGCCCTGCATCCTCTCAACGTATACCTACGGCTCGTATGTTCAATTTTAGGAAACTGGACTACCAAAAGCTTCATCATATTTTAGCCGGTACCGATTGGTGCTTTACTGATGATGACATAAATCAAGCTGTAGCAGCGTTTACTAACGTAATCACTTCCGCCTTCCCTTCTTGCTGTCCTCTCCTATCCTGTCTACCGATCCCGTCTTCGCTCCTTTTCCGTACCATAAACTCCTTCCAACTCCTTCGTGAATAATTGTATACTATAGTCAGTAAGTACTATTGCTGTAACCCAACGTGGCCGAGCAATTAATAAAATAAAAATAAATAAATAAATAAATAAATTAAGTGAAGATAAAATTTGAGCCTTGGTCAAGTATATGTCAAAGTTCTGTGGATTTTCAGGATCTCACGAGGAGTTTTCAGGCACAGTCAGCCTGAGAAAATACCAAGTTGTACAGTCATTCAGCCGTACCGGCGAACTCGTTCGACGAGAAACATTCGTCGCTCATGAGAGGACAGGGTTGTACCGCTAGGTTGGCAAGTACAAAATCTTTACGGTTTTCTAATTTTTGATCTAGAGGGCTATGAAATAAGTGAAAATGAGCGTCGCGGCGAACGTTCCCAGGAACGAACGAGTTCGCCGGTATGGCTGATTATCCGATATACGCTATCGTACGGGACCAAGCGCAATAGCGTATCTCGAGTTTTCGCGTATAGCGGATTCCTTTGGAAAAATAGTTTACACTACCGGTTCGAGGGTTGAAAAATTTTGCCACAGAGTTTTGCATTAAAGTTTTTTGGTATCTAACAGGTATCTTTTTCAAAAATTTAATGCAAAATGCTTTAAGAACATCATAGAAATTCAAAAAGAGCATACAATAAATCAAAGGATTAGAGTATTTACAAAAAACACATGAAGCTGTCAAATTTAGAGGAATTGCGTACTGCAAATTCGCGTATATCGAGTATCGCGTACTGCGGATAATTGCTTTATTCTCGTTTTGCCGAACAGACCTGACACCTGATACTGCAAAACGGCTTATTAATTTTGTTCTTAGCGCAACTACTCTTTACAGAATAGTTCTGCGGAGCCCTATTTTTAAATGCGTCTAAAAATCCTGCTCCGAAAATAAACTGATCTGAAACTGAATCTGAACTACAGTGAGAAGCCATTTATCAGAAAACCTTTCACCCGGCTGCTTGTTTATCCGTGCTGTTGAGAAAAGACAGTTCAATACAAAGATGACAATTTGTGTTGAGAAGGATATTTGAAAAAAAAAAGTTATCAGAACACATTGTCAAAAAACTCTAAAATTCAGGATAAATTTCAAACACTATCTTTGGAAAACATATAGATTACAGAAGCACAGGCAACACATTTATCAATAATAACAATTTCACAAACTCCATCGTACCATCAACACCATATAAGTTTAACAGATGTTTGATGGATTCGCTACTTGCGATTGGCATGTGTAAACTTGTCTGCATAATCTTTGGCCCTGAAAAACTCCTAGCAAGAAGATGAGCTTTAAAAAACTCCGCAGTTCTGAAGAAAAAGTTTGTACCGTCAACTCTTATTTGTTAAGGCATTTCGATGTCATCAAGCCTAACGAATTTGCCGCCTGGGTACTTAAAAAAAAATAACAAACATCAAGAAAATTTTCAATGCTTAATTGTAGTCAAGCAAACAATGCAAAGCATTTTTCTGAACAGTAACTACAATTTTAGCAATCAGATAATAAAGATACTCTTAAAGTAGAATGCAGTTTAAAGAAAAGCTAAAATAATCATTAACTTTTCATTAATTTTCATAATTTTTTTCAGCGAAAAATTGTTCACTTTCCCACCTGCTTCCATAAATGTGTATACACCTTGAGGGTAAGAGGGATACACCTTGACATTTCAGCGGCTATAAAATGTAAACAAACAAAAAAATCCCCCACGAGAAATGCTTTCGCAGGAAGATGTTAATTTCATTGAAAATTCGCTTTCTTTCGAGGAAAAAGTGCGTAATTTACAGCGTCTCGCTTGCAGATGTCTTTAATCCTTTCACACTCTTCGCAGGCGTCGGTGATATTTCTTCTCTACGGACAGCGAAACCCGCAATATGCGCTGCAAATTCTCACCGTCGCCGAACGTGCACCGGAAGGCGAGGAAACAAACTTCTTGGTCGATTGGATGAATCACGTGCCACAGGCGGAAAGTTGGGAGAACGAACTGCTAGAAGCGCTGACCATAATGGAGCAAAATCTGCTGCTGCTTCAAGCTGGGTTCGATGACGCTGAGCTTCGGGCCAAATATTTCCCACAAACGGCTGAGATTGCACTGCACGTGCATCCGATGCTGAAAGGGCTATATCACTTTTGTGAGCGTTTGAGCGATGAAAATGCGCGTAAATTGGTGATCCAGCTGCAGCAATCGACTACTTTTGCCCCACTGAGGCACGAATGTATGGAAATCATTCTACTGCAACTTCTCATCAACGGAAACATTGAGTTGGGTTTGAAACAGTCCGGTGTGGAGAGTAATGTTTTAATGCTTACGGCCGCATGCAAAGCGGCAGAGCTGTACGATGAAAGTGATTTCCTCAAGAGTATCGCATCCCATTATAATCGAAACGTATCGCAACCGAATCGCGAACAATCCGATGCAACTGCCAAAAACATTCCAAAGGTTGATGATTCGCCCAACACACATGCTCGTTCGAACATACCATTACCACCAGCGGTACAGCCAGCAACATCATCGCTCGAATCGTACACGTTTGATCCTGCCCGCGCAGGCATCGTGCTGCTGATCAATCAGTTCACCTTCTATCGTGAAACCAACCCGGAGCTGGTCGAGCTGGTACCCTCACGACCGCTGAAAGACCGCAAAGGTACGGAGGTAGACAAGAGCGCGCTGGAGCGGCTTTTTACCGACTTTGGGTACGATCTGCTGGTGGAAGAAAACATTACCCACCATCAGATACTGCAGGCGGTGCAGCATGCAGTTCAGCGCACCCAACCGATACACTGTTCGCTGGTTGTGTGTCTGCTTTCCCACGGCCAGGAGGGCAAAGTGTTCGGCGCGAACAGCATTCCGGTGGAGGTGCGCGCGATCCAGCAGCTCATGGCTAGCGAACGGCTCACCGGCAAACCGAAGCTGCTGATCGTGCAGGCCTGCCAAGGGGCGGACCTACAGTCGGCTGTACCGGTACCGATCTACGAGCACGACGGGCTGGAAGGGTCGGAAAAGACGGCATCGGTGTTTATGGATTTTCTGGTCGCCTGGTCGACGGTGCCCGGCTTCGCCTCGATACGGCACATCGAGAAGGGGTCCTGGTTTATACAGGAACTGTGCGCTAAGTTGCGCCAACTGTACCGAAGGTGAAAAAACGCTAACTTTAAGTATGGCAGAATGTATTCTAAATCGATGCTATAATTACAGCGAACATATTATGGACATACTGACAGCTGTGATAAACGATGTCGCAAGCAAGCGGGGCTACGGTAACGAATGTATGGTACCAATCGTACAGAGCACACTGAGCAAAAAGCTTTACTTTCACCGTCCGGAGTGAGTCATACGGTTTAATATGGGGATTAGACACGACCAGGCGTTGTAATGTTCCTAAAAGACAGGACCGCGGTTCAGTTCCCAAACAGAGCGGCTGCCCGTAGCCGAGGACTGACAATCCTTTTACGTAGTACCAAGCCTTAAAGACCGCGTTGAAATAGCTGAAAAGTGTCCTTCGTGCTAAAAGCACAGTTTTTTTTTGAAAATGATGTCTGTTATTGTTATAATTTTAGAATAATATTGATGATAGATGAACGGTCAGGCCGTATTTCTTTAAATAGAACATTGATAGTGATACAATATTTTCTGCAAAATACGCTTCACACATACAAATGTGATTAAACTATACAATCTGCAGATTACAAATCACATATTAGGTAGCTAAAATAAAACCTCACAGTAATATTATTCTATTTTTTTTAATAATGGTGTATGCGAGTAGTTTATGAGAAAATGGTCCACTTGATAGAAAATGGAATAAAATCCCAAAACAAGTATAAGAATGTTTTTTCAGCTTTTTTATTGATTGTTTTTTTTTTGTCTTGTCTGCTTCTATTTTTTTGAATAATTATAACTGGAAGTGAATATAAGTTTAAATCCATACCGGTTCTAGAAATCCGCAACCCACATCTACTCCAAAAGTCCTGAGCTTATACAGTTTAGATCTACTGCAGAACCCACACCGATCCTGAGGCAGACCTTGAATCCATACCGATTCACTGATACTTAACCCATAACGGCTTTGAAACTGATACTAAATTCCAATCAGTCCTGGAACAGACCCCAAATCTATACTGATCGAGGAACTGGTACTGGCCTCATACCGGCCCTAGAACTGGTTCCCGAACCATACTTGTCTTGAACTAATTCTGAACCTGGATATCGACTCTAGAAGGGACCCCCATTCCATACCGGTCCTGGAACTGATAACATGGATACGTTATCACTGGATACCAATCCTGGAACTGATCCTGAACCTAAACCGGCCCTGGAACTGGTTCTCAAATCTTATCGATCCTATAACTGATCATAAACCTACGCTGGTCATGGAAAAGATAGAAAATTGAAATTAACCCATACCGGTTGTGGAATTTATGCTGAGCCCCTTGACACCCCTGAAATTGATCTCGAACCCAAATCGTTTTTGAAACTGATCTCAAGTCTATTTAGGTCATGAAGTCTTGTTATTCTAGTGCACCTGTACCTGTACCTGTATTTGAATTATACATAGAACGGATCGCAAACCTGTCCCGGTTCAGGAACTATATTTGTCGAAGACCAATTCCCTGACAAAAACTTCTTGATACATTAGACACTCAGTGCATAAGTAAAGCCTGATCCATACAGCCAGGAAGTAAAAAGGCCGAATTTAAGGCCGAAATATCCTACTAGTTCTCTGCCTCCGGATTTCAACTTCCTTGATTTTATCGTTTGTCGAGATATGAAAAACCAATCATATTTGTTTTAAACAAAACAATAAACTCAGGATTCAACAAAAGTCTAAAAAAGATCATTTTTATACCGTCCAACGGATTTTTGTAACGGTCGTCTCACATTTCTTCCTGAAACCATGCGCCCCCATCGAAATCGACGTACGTAGCAAGGACGATGTGTCGATGAAACCAGCCACCAGCCAACTAATCGACCAACAAACCAGGACAATCCGCTCGCTGTGGGTGTGTGTCTGTGTGTGTGTGTGTGTGTGTGTGGAGAAGGCTCGTCAGACGAAAACTCGACGGGTTCGTTGACAGTGCGTCCGTCGTCCATAAATTCCCCACCCATATTGCCAACTCAGCCTGGGCGATACCGTCACCACACCACCCAGAGTTCGTAGTAAAAATGGGTCCGCACCCGCCAGTAGCACAGTAGAGCAGAAGCTTCCAGCAATACCGTTCCGTTCCTTATATCCCGTGACCCCGTGCAAATTGTGAATTGTGATGCAAAGGTGGACAGTGGCAAAGGATGCATCCGAGCAGAGCGTATGAAGCACACAGGCTCGGGGACAGGTTACAGTCGACGAAGCACAATCGCTGTGTGGGGATTGCATTTTCTAGTGCAATCGAGTTCTAGTGTAAACCGTGAGTTCGTCCTTGTCCTGTTCAATGGTGTTCATTCGTTTTGTGCTTCCAAAATCATTATTCAGACCCAGCCGTAGCGCGTGATCCGTCCCAGGTGCAGGCGGGAGTAGCATGAAGTGGAACGTGGGGCAGGTTCAAAAGAAATGCAAACTCTCCCCCCATTAAAACCCACTCCAAGTAACGTAGTAACCCGTGCAAAATCGAGCCAAGTTCAGGCGTATCCTGCCCACGTGTGTTAGGAAGAATCATCTCCCTCACAACACGCATATCCTGGAAAAGTAGGGAAAATTCCCTTAAATTTGCGTGATTGCGTGGTGTCATTGGAAAATACGCTGCAGTATCCTTTTCCTCCCGTCCCCTTGTGTGCGTGCGTGCGTGTGTGTGTGTGCAAAGCAGCGAGTCGCGACAGTCACTTGACGTTTGCGACACCCAAAGTGGGGCAGCAGAATCGATCAACCACGGTGGGATACACCTTTTGTTGATCGATTTTTTTCGACGACGGCGAGCTGTCAGGATATTCGACGACGCGTGTGGAAACACCCAAAACACAAACACACGTCGACGACAGGCAAGGTTTGAGGGGACAAAGGAGAGAGAAAGAGAAAGGAGGAAAAAAACGCGCGCCGAAAAGAGTGACGGGGCACACAGCACGACGCTCCCGTCAAAATAAACATTAGCTTTGTGTGTCGCGCGCGCGGGTCGAAAGTACACCTTCAGGCTGTGCTGTGTGTTTCCCTTTTAAGCGTGGGAAATAAATGTGTGTGTGTGTGTGCGTGCGTTATGTACGTCATTTCGTAGAGGAGTTTGCTTGTGAAGTAACGTAAATTGAGAAAGAAATTAAAACAAACTCACCCAACAATTGTGCTTCCCTATTCCTCGCTGTGTGTGCGAGTGTGTGTCCCCCCTCTCATGGTGCAGTTTTATTGACAACTCGACAAAGAAGCATCTTCTCCATGGCATCCTTTGTTTGGACATGTCCGTCCGTTCGTCGTGTGCGTGTGCGCCCCATTAGTGCTGCATAATGGGAAGCTGCAGTGTGCATCCAAAGCAGACGAATTAAAGAGCCCTCTTCCAGCCGCAGTAGACAGTATGACACGGTAGAGGCAACACAAACCGAGTGAAGTGCAAACAGTAGGTATAGCGGGTAGCGTTCTTCCGCGCACAGGCGTCACGAGGGATCTGTGCAAAGGCAACTACTAGGCCAACAGCGCAACAAGGCCAGCAAAGATGCATTACCGTCACGAGGATGTTGTGCTGGAGCAGCACGCGAGAAGCGAGAATCACTCGCTCGGCGGTGTTGCCGCCTCCGACGCCAAGTACGAACAGTCCATCGTGTGGCCGTTTCTTATTCAGGTAAGTGTGGTTTGTTTTTGTACTGCTTTGGCAGCATTGTGTCCTAGTAGTGCATTTTTTTTAAGTCATTCTGTTTTTCCTTGCATAAACCTCTCCAACACAAACACACAGAATGCGATGGAAAATCCGCTCTGCACCACGACCACCTCCACCACGTCGACCGTTTCCGTGCTGCTGTGGACGACGATTGCAGTGTTCGGGATTGTTTACACCCTGCTCGGTAAGGATATGCAGCGAGCGTATGTCGTCTTCCCACTTGACCTCGATCTCGATTTTTTTTTTTTGCACGTTGTTTTTGTGTGCTGCTGGGCTGTGTGATTTTCCCGCCCGCAAGCGTTTATCATCCGGACTGTGAGGATGTGACACGGTGTGTTGTTCCACATTTTACGAGCGTCCTTGAGAGAAGGTTGAAGCAGTAGTGACGTTTGCGTGTTATTAGCCCCCAGGTGACTGCCTCGTCGTTTCAAAGCGTTTCGCAAATGCCTGCTTGTGCTGAACGAAACGAAGTGCATGATAAGGATTATGAGAGGCCACTTACAGGGTTTGTTAGCAAGGGTTTAAAATACTTTTCGATTCCTTTTTGTGGCTTTATCAAATTTTGACATTATTATTAGCTTGGGATCAAGCTAGACACCCTGGAAGCAGGACAGTCCTGGGAATTACTGTCTGGAAACTGCTAGATTCATTGGCTTTCTTGACCTTTTCTTCCGGGAAGTAAATTTACTCGGTTTTCCAAGTCAGTTTCTACTATGAACGGCATTGTGCAACAATCGCTCTTCTTGGATAAATCGAATAAGAATTGTCAAGGAGCTTGTCCAAAAAGGGTGCTGTAGAGCCAAATTTCTATCATCTGAAGTTGACTTCCCGTAAGAAAGAGTCAAGGAATTCTCTCACAACCATGTGATCCCATCAAAAACCCTGTAAATATTTCCCTTTAGGACAGGCTCATATGGAATCTAATAGGAATTTTCAATATGGATAACTCAAAATCCGAAATTTGAAAATTAGGCTTTTTGAAGAACTCGAATGACCTAGTTCGTTCATCTACAAGAACTGTACGAGAACGGCATCCTTCTTTCTGGATATTCATTCTTTTCATTGATTCGAATCAGACTAGAAGAGAGGCTTTAGTGAATTGTATCTTGAATTTACTGTTTAAAGATGTATAAAAAAAACAGTGAAATACATAAATCCTTTTATTACTTAAATTCCTATCGATCCACTCTTTTGAAATTCATCTCACTTACTCACTGGACAATCTTGTGATTCACTCGTTTGAAATTCAATCTGTCCGTAGAAAGAATCTCAAAGATTATTGATTCTGACTCTTGAAGAGGAACTACGAGTATTAAAAAAAATAAATAAAATTAGACTCCTTTGGCCTTAGTTCAACAATTGCAAGTTTGCAACCACTCATCCAATCGTTTACTAGTTCGTCCAATCGACGGAAAGTTTGCCAAAAACTTGCCTGTGGCAGTTAAACGATTTTTATTGCTTACAGCGAACGAAGTTCGTTCCGCACCTTGAATTGAACTAAAAAGAACTGAACTAATCGACCAGTTCTTGTTCATTCTAACAGTCATAGCTGGGGATTCAACCTTGCACCCTTCAACCTTAAATTCAATTTGATGTGGTACTAATATTGTAACTCTCTTCCTCTAGGATATCGATGTCTCCGGGCGATAGGATTCCTCACCGGGTTGGCAGCCGGTGCCGGATGTATTGTGCTGTTGCAGAATAAGAACATCACCGGGTTTGGAAACCTGGCTGCCCCAGGTTAGTTTATAGAACTGCTTGTAACTGTCCACACGCAATGCTAACATTGTTTCTTCTCTCTTCATTAGCACTGGCCGTAGTGGCCGGACTGTTCGGTGCAGTGCTCGGCTCGACCCATCCCATCTCATCCACCCTGATAGGAGCCTCCGCCGGTGCACTAGTGGCCGGCGCAACGATTGCCGCCTGCATAGCCACGTTACCTCATTACATATTTGGTGTAAGTATTTGGAGGCGCGCTTTACACACACTCTCTCGCTCTCCCCGTAGTCCTATCGATGCTTACCACTGATCACTCACTTGCAGGAGAACGAACTGTTCGTATCGGTCGTTGGTGGAGCTATCATTTGTGCGATCTGCGCACTGTTCTGCCCGAAGTTTACGTCCATCATCGCTTCCAGCATTATCGGATCGGCCATGATACTGTGCTCGATCGATTTCTTCATGCACGGACTGAACACACTGGACTGGGTAAAGGCCAACTTCCCCTAAGGTCTCAGAGGTTTCCGCGTCTAAAATGCCTTTTCCGCTTCTAGATCTTCAACATGAAGCCGGACCCAACGCCACCGCCGTGCTGGGGCGGCGTGATCCTCTGCTGCTGGCCCATCTCGTCCGTGCTCGGCGTGCTGGTGCAGTGCTTCGTGACCGCCTGGAAGATCGACCACCGGCGCCAGCTGCACCATCGCCGAAGGCGACACTACAAGGGCCGATCGGGGTCACGATCGCGCGAAACGCGGGAGGAGGCCCGCCAGCGCAAGTATCGCTATCTGTATCAGGTTCGCACCGCCCGGGGCGATATTATTTCGCAGGTGAGTGGGGAGGGGGGCCGGAAAACAAACCAACCCGCGTACGGTTCAGGTTTATTTATGTGCAAAAGTTTCCGTTTTCCTTAGATTCTTAGATAAGCCGGTTTCTAAAAAGCACGTTGAGAGGGTGGAGTGGTAGCATTGAAAGCCAGAAAAAAGCATTAAAAAACCCCGACCATCTAGTGCTGCTGCAGGTAATGGTGGTGGTTTGTGTGCATGCTTTTACTGCTTTGCCCCACAACACTGCGTAACACGCTGCTCGTCCTTATGCTTTTATGAACCAGGGAACCAGCACATGTAGTAGGTCAGCCGGCATACAGTGATGGATATGAAATGCGTGCGGAAAATGGGTTATAAAATTAAGTGGAAAATTGAATACATTTAACTATTTTTGGCATTTTTAGGTGAAAAGTTTTCAAACATGGAAATATTGTCTTACAGGGTTTTCCGGGGGTTCTCATAGTTGTCGGCCACTTTCTTGACGCTTTCCTATTAGATTGGAAATAATTGGACTCTATGGCATCCTTGTTGGAGAGGCCCCTTGGAAATTCCTATTGGAATTGTCAAACAAGGGTGCTATAGAGTCTAATTCCCATTACATTTAGTTCATTTCACGTATGAAAAAGTAAAAAAAGTTCCCCACAGCTATGAGAACTCCTGGAAAACCCTATAAATCATCATTTCACCCATTACGCATTTTGAACCACTCTTCACACAAATACACTCACATATACACACAATCCAGTGCCTGACGCAGTGTCTGTAAATGGTTAGGCATGTGTACGTTTCTGCCTCGTCGTTTTTTTTTTGTTGTTAATTCTTGCTTTCTATTTCAACTTTCTGATCACATCAACGGCCAACAAATATTAACAAACGACGCTTTTACGCATTTTCCTCCCTCCTCCCCGGTTTTTGCTTTGCAGAACTTTGTGTCCGCCCTGCAGAAGCACGTCACCACCGACTCGGGCCCACCGTCGGAGGTGTCGACGAAGCTCGGCTCGAACGATCGCAACACGGCCCGCAGCGACCGCACCCATCTGACCAACCTGCCCGACTCCGACTTCGACAAGATGGACTCGAGCTGCGAGAAGCGTTGACAGAAGCTGTCGTCCGCCTCGGGCAAGTAGTACCGGGGCCGGTCGGGCGGCGTCGGCCACCGGCGCAGCGAGCGCCTGTCCCGCCAGTACTCGAGCCGCAGCATTGTCCAGGAGATCGATCGCGAAATGGCACTCGCCATCGGACCGGACGGCCACCACGAGCCGCGCTGAATTTCAATCATCTGTTTGCGTTAAATGAAAGGAAGGGGTCTTTTTATGTATGTGTGGAAATTATAGGTTTAATATATACATATAGGTGTTTTGCTTTTGCATTTACCAATCGGGTCGGGCCGATGTGAGGTGAGGGAGTTAGTTTTTTTTTACAATCGTGACAAAAAAGCAAACAAACAAACTTTAATGGTGTTCCATTTAGCATTTAGGTGTTTCGTGCCAGGGATAAGGGGGTCGTACCGGGACCGGGAAGAAGCGATTTAAGGTTGTTTGCTGTGAGTGTTTGCAAAACGAAGGATGAACGAATGCACAATTAAACCAAACGAAAAGAAAAAAAAAACAGTGATGAACAGTGGTTACCGGATAAATGAGGCAGTAAGTAGTAGCAAGAATGTATGGAATATAAGTGAAATACTTTATCGTTTAAGGATGAAACGGGAAGGAGCATAAATGCAAGAAAAATGAGACAAATGTGCAGATAATGAAGCGGGAACAATGCGTAACTAAGTGGAGAAATAGTGGGACAGGTGCTCGAAGAGTGCTACGGCAAGGTAAAACCAGCGAACGAGAGAGAGGGCAAACGGAGAGGATGCGCAATAGAATCCAAAGAGGCAAAAGACAGGGACACACACAGCTACACGAAACGTTATGCGAGAATATATATATATAAATCTATAGTGAATAATAATAATTTTACAACAAAACAAATAAACAAACTCATACACCTTACTCTTACATTTATACCAGCTGGTGGTTGTGGTGATGATGGACGTTTGTCAGTGATTATCTTCCGCATGATCTGAATCTAATTCATGATTTTGAACGTAGTGTACTAAATGATTAAAACAAAAAAAAAACATACACCTTAAGAGGGTTAAGAAGCAAAGATACAGAACTTAAAACGTAAAACCAAAGCAACATGCATGCAAGAGGGAGCGCGAAAAGGGTTAGCATATAAATGTAAGCTTACGAAAGGTTATCTAACATATAAAAAACATCACAAACAAGCAGGAGTAAAAATATTGGCAAGAAAAACAAACAAACTTAAAAGCTCTTAAATCTTAAAGGAAGGATGCGAAAAAACGAGCGTGTGTGTGTGTGAATGGCATGCATTTAAAACAGAACTAACTTAATCGTTTAATAAGCCACAGAGTTAAAACAGGATAAAGCTGGAAAAAAAATTGAAATATTCTAACGAAAGTAACGGCGGGGCAAAGAAATAAGCAATGGCACAACAGGCAAGATGCGAATAAAAAGAAACAAAATTAAAAAAAAAACACACACACACACACAAAATAAGTAAACGGAACCGTCTAATGGTTCTACCCTCCCGAAAGAAGCGAAGAAGCTAGTGAAATGTATTTTTTGTTTCATGTAAAACTTTACGCAAACACACATAGACTAGGTAAACTAAAGCGAGTGAAGCAGCAAAGGGGCAAATAAGGCAAATGTGAAAGATATGCAAAGCAGATAACACAAATGACAAGTAAACGATACGAGCGCAAACGATAAATCAAATAAAAGCCATAGTTGTAAAACGGTAAAGTGAATAAACAGAATGTACTAAAAAAGCACATGCTAGGCAGAGAAAGGCAAGATAAAAACATACCCAAAACGTGTACAGAGGTGTATGTAACAGGGCTATTCGTTCAGTGTAACTACATTTATATCGTTCCAGATCTAGTGTGACTAACTGTTGTTCCTTTTCGGTTTCCGTGGTCTTTATTTATTAAATAGTTTTTTGCGTCATTTTACCACCGCAAATCGGAGTTTTCGTACGCGTTATTACAAAAAAAAAGAAGTATCGAATGCATTCAAGTAAAAAAAGAAAAAGAAAAAGAAAGAAAGAAAACCAGGCAATGTTGTTCGTTTGTAAGGGGAGGAAAAACAATCGATCTTAAAGAAGAGAAAAGAAACTGTGCAAATTCAACTAAATCGAAACACGCAAACAATTTGAATCGAAAAGAGTAGCAAATACTTGTAGCAAGTGAACGAAAGGTGGAAGATCCTTCGTGCTGGTAAGGGTGGCACAGAGTGTGGATACATGAAACTGTAAAACAATAATGAGAACTGTGAAGCGAGGGAAAAAACAAGTGGAAAATGGAATTATGAAACTGGAAGTAAAGTGTGGATGGGGAAATGAAGGGATTTTATCGAAATATCATTGCACATACACACACACACACGCAGTTGCAAAGTGTGTGTGTAGCGATTGTGCAATGAAAATTGGTGCTGTTTGGAAGGGAATAAACGTTCCGCTGAATGTGGAGAGAGGTTGTGCTTTGAAAAGTAGAAATGAGTAAAAACGGGAAATTTGCTAGAGTAGATGGTGGTCAGGAGGAAGGAAGGAAGGTTAGCCATGCGCAATACGAAGGGCAAAAGAAAGAAAGCTAGCTACTTAATGGATGTGTATAGGTTTATAAACACGGAAGCTCAAATATATAAACAACATATTTTGGAATTAAGCAAGGTGTGTTTTGATGTTTTTTTTTAATTTATTTTAAAAATGGGTTGGTCGTTGTTATTCTTCATGTTTCTATTTCCATTTTGCTATATTTTTTCATAAACTGTATAATAACCTTAAATTTATTTTTTCGATGTTAGTTTTACAAACATACGAACATTAAAGTTAAAGCACAGTTTGGTTGAAAATTAAACGCTTAACCTTTAACTTTAAGTTTCACGTTCTGATCATGTAGCAGTAAAAAAATGATCCTCCATGATGAATACAAATGAATTTCCCTACTGTTCGTTTGACTGAACATCCTTTTATCAGGAATTTAAGGAATAAACAGGCTCCGCCCACTTTTTTGCACGTTCGCACGAACGCACTAAGCGTAAATGAATGGACAAAACAGGAACTAATTCTTCAAAATTAGGATAAAAATTAGTTATTTTACTAATTTTAATTTTAATTTTTATTTTTAGTTATTAGGTGTGGTTTTGATTGATAAAGTATCCAATCAGTAGATAGAATGATGTATTCTTATTACAGTCGTTGTCGCTAAATTTTGACTCTAACTCACTTATTTTTGTCTCGAAGGCACCAATTTTTGACAGCGTTTCACGATTTTTGCCTCGAAGGCATCCATTTTTGACAGAGCGCATCAATTTTTGCCTGGAAGGCATCAATTTTTGACTGTGAGTCAATCGCTTTATTTACAAAATTTTATGTAATTTCTGAAACTGTGTGTTCTGAAATGATTGAAATTAAGTTAAATAGTGAATAATTTTATTGATAGAATTTAAAATCAAACAATTGTTTTGCCAATTTTGGCAGTTTCAATGGAGTGAAAAAAATTGGCACGTATTTTCAGCTGTAAACAAAAGCTTTAGAAATTCTAAAATTTCATCATTTTTTCTCAAGAAACAATCAATTTACACAGTTTTTGTATTTTTTATGAGTTGTGGAGTAACAATTGTTAAAAATCTGCTTAAATACCTTGTAAAATTGTCATGATTCCTACAAGAGTCAAAAATTGATGACTTACAGACAAAAATAGGTGCGTTAGAGTCAAAAATTGATGCGCACTGTCAAAAATTGATGCCTTAGAGGCAAAAATTCATGCGCACTGTCAAAAATTGATGCCTTAGAGCAAGGTGTTATAAATGACAAGGTGAAGTTGTTCAGAGCAAGATGACATTTCTCGACTTGACATATCTCTTCCGGGGGCTCCGGTATAAAAATCGGGGAGAGCTGGTGCTGGGTAATGAAATCTGTATGCAGAGAGTGACAGATGTCCCCCACAATGTCGCCCAGCAAAAG
The DNA here is from genome assembly GCF_943734735.2 of Anopheles gambiae. Lineage (NCBI taxonomy): Eukaryota > Metazoa > Arthropoda > Insecta > Diptera > Culicidae > Anopheles > Anopheles gambiae. The sequence continues at coordinate 88,872,466 of NC_064602.1, forward strand.
CGATAAAAATCAACCGTCTAAATACATTATCCTTGCCTTAGAGCCAAAATTTGGTGGCAATGACTGTAATAGCAATCTTGTGTCAAGAACACAAGACTGATATGGTTTAACATTGGATAGATTGATTCCGAAAATTATACATCATTACGGATTAACTGGCTAGTATCTGAAAAATTACTCAAAAACTGTGAATAGGGTTGTCCAACTCAAATTCCAGAAAAGTTCTGAATATTGCTTTATTAACCCAAACGCGAACTTTAATATAAACAGTAATTAATCAGACATCGGAGACTATAGTTAAACTACGTACATTAAATGCCTAATTAAAGGTTATTGTTGATTATTGTTCTGCTAAATAAGTCCTTTTACAATGTGTAATACATGTGGCTGTGTTGAGAAACATTATGGTTGGCCATTGCAATTATGGTTTATTCTACAACTACAACAAGGCTGCTACAACTTTGGTTAACGTTTCAGAAAGAGAAAGCAAGAAAGATATAGAGAGAAAGAAAGAAAGAGAGATAGAGCTTTAAGAATGTGCAGCTTTTATCAACTGCATATGTTTGTTGATGGTTTTTGTGTTGCTTTTTCATTGCTCTCAATGTGAAGAAATGGGCGTGGCTTGAAGCGTTACTTTTGCGCTGGCGCTGAAGGTGAGTGTAAACGAGAAACAAAATGTGTGTAATTTAGAATTTTGAAAATATAAGTTGGTAGCATAAAAATAAATCTTTTTGAATATTTGAATCATTCAATTATAAATTTAGCAAACTAATTTAGATCATGTTGGATGGATATAATTTACATTTACAATTTGAAATCATTTTAAATGTTTAAGGTTGTGAATAGTAATGCATCATACAAAAGTAATGAGAATTTTCACGTAGTAAATAATTTTTAAAACCATTCACAAACATCGCACGAAGGAGTAAGTAACCCTCACACCGCAGATTGCAACGGTCCTGCCACTCGACACCCGACACACTCGTGTACACTCCACTGCATCGGTCCGCTCCTGCGCTCATCGGCTGCGCTGCGGTGTGCGTTCGGTGCGTTAAATAAATTTGAATCGTCAAGCGGCGAGCACACATCGTTTCTCGCGCGTGTTCTCCGCAGCCGCGACCGACCGATCGATACGTGTTTATTGTACGCCGTCACGCCGAGCGCACCGCGATCGTCAGTGAGCAGTGTATGCGAGCGTCTATTTGATCGGAGCTCGCATTGCATCGTGAATAATAAAAAAAAAATGCGTGTGAAAATTTATTTACAAGAAAAATAATCAAAACAAAGCAGAGTGAAAATGCAGAACAAGCTAGAATAGCATTGGTGCCACAAGTGTGTTGCCCTATGAAGAACCAACGGTGAAGCGTGCAAGCGATTGATACAAGTGCAATCTTTGAAGTGCAGTTTTGAGCAGTTTTGTTTAATTTGTGATAATTTGAGAAAAGTGTAAAAAAGGGGGAGAGAAAGTGTTTCATTAGTTTTTGGCCAATGATGTCAGAGTCAGAGTGATAAGAGCATGAAAATGTGCATCGTTTGAGCGATACCAACCACAGTGCAGTGAATTTAAAAAAGTGTCTTTGTGAGAGTGTTTGTGTTAGAAAAGATTAAAACAACAAAAAAAAGTTCACAAGTCAACTCGGGTGACGTGCAAAGAGAAAGAAAACATGTTGCAGCATCCGTCGACCGATTACTACGAGCTATCGTCGGTGGCCATCAAACAGACGCCCCCAACGTTTAGTCCGCAAAGTGGTGGTGGTGGTGGCGGAGTGGGTGACGGAGGTACTGGGGGTAGCGGTGGAGCACTCGGTATCAACAGCAATAACAACAACAACAACAACAACAGCAATAGTGTGAATAATAATAACAACAACAACAACACAGGCAGCGTGCCGAGCGACGCTGATCTGGAGCTGATTGCGCAGAATGGGTCGGCCGCCGATCGCGAGTCGCTGCCCAGCTTCGGCTTCACCCAGGAGCAGGTGGCATGCGTTTGTGAGGTAAGAAAGCAACAGCAACAACAACAACGACAAAAATATGCTTCACATGGCTAAATATTCCAAAAGCAGCAGGCAAAGCATCAACAATGTGCGAAATGTCCGGAAATGGGCCGAAAGGGCGACCTTGAAATGAAAAGAAACTGTGTCTTTTGTGGTGTGATTGTGTTTTGATGAAGGTGTCAAACGGATTAGAAGGAGCGGGGGAAGCCCATGTCTCTGCTGTCCGCAGTTTCTTGAAGTGAAAAGGCACACACACATGTCGATAGAAATGTAACGTAGGTTAAGTGTAGGCTGAGTTTGTGGAGTAGCATTTTGAAAAGGAAACAAATGTTGAGCCATTGAATGGATGTTTTTCGAGAATTCTATGAAGAAATTGATTGACTACCATGTTAAATTATGTTCATCATAACAATGATTGTTCCTCTGAATGAACGATCGAGATCGAGAACGTTTGAGATACAATCGAACAGTATGTATAAACAGGGCTGCTCTTCTTATTTTTTCCGAATTATTTTCGATTTTTCGTGGGAATGGCCCAAAAATATTTCGAATGTGGTGAAAAAATCGTAAGACAAACCCAAAACACTATGGAAATCAACCAAAACATCATGAGAAACCCTGTAACACACATTTCACATCTTTTTCTTCTATTTGGCGGTACTTCATACGAGGACATGCCGGCGTATATAGGTTCTCGAGGCTTACATTGAACATTGATTACATTGATAATCTTTAAGAAACGTTACAATGTATTTATACGCCAATTTCATTCTAGTGAAGTAGCGACAAAGACCCTAGCGATCCTAAATCTTAGTAAATGAAGTAAATTGCCCCTACAGGCAAGGAATTGTATTTTATAGCTGCAAGAACATGACTGTTTATACTGTACTATGTAGAATTTCATATTTCTTGAAATTTTAGTTAAGTTTTGCTGAAAATAAATTTGAGAAAGTTTAAACAATTTACTCATTTGTTGTTAATTACTCTCCAAAAAGGGTTTATAATTGAATTGAATCAAGATAAACGGCATAGGAAAGTACCTGAAAACATTCAAGATTTGTAAGAAGATGTAAGATCCTTTTTTCTACAGTTTATGCTGGTCATATTCATTAGCCATGCCTGGTTCTTGTATATTGAATTTAGGCATAAAATGATCATTTACCCTCCATCATCTAGGGGCGGTCCCGTGGCACAGTCGTCTTCTCGAACGATTCAATAACATGTCCGTTATGGGTTCAAATCTAGAATGGACCGCCCCCCTGTATCAAAGACTAACTTATCCTGTATAGGCCGGCATGTCCGCGTAGGACGTTTACGCCAAATAGTAGTAGAAGATCATCTGTAAGGACTTCTACTTCTACAGATTTACTTCTAAGATCATCTACAGAGATTTGGTGGTTTACTGGTGTCATTTTAGCTTTAGCGAGTATTTGTGTTGAGTTAACATTTAGTTGACTATTCATGGATGTTCCTTGTTTAAGGATTTAGTAACATGTTTGTGAATATGAAAATAATCACACTTGATTGGTTCTATTCTTTTGAGTTGTTGAATGTTCTATCCTTTTGAGGTATTTTTATGAATGAAGATAATTGTTACAAACGTTTATATTGCTAAATCCGCAGAGCTGTGATGTTTCTCTGCGTGATCTTTATGTACATAGATCCGACATCCATAAACGTTAAAATAAACTCGTATTATTCATCAAATTGTACAAAGCAACATGATTACACGATTACTGTTGAGTTTCTGTTGCGAGTTTGTGAGGTTGTGATGGTGTCCTCAAAAAAGACCCTGTTGAACAGTTCCACATAACCTGCCTTAGGGCTTGTACACATGTTAATCCGTCGCCGCAGCTCAACATAGCAAGTTGCACTTTAAATCCATAAAATCACATTGCAACAGTGGTAATAGGGCAGATGAATTGTGTCCTAAGAAGAACATGAGTGCATACCGACTATAAGATCAATTGATAACTTAAGTGCATCTAAAGACTATTCTTAACTCAACTTCCAATGTCAAAAATCTCATTGTAACATTGTGAAACGTATGTTATGAGGATCAATTTATTTGAACACGATCACACAAATACAACTTCACAATTCTGGATTTTTCCAATTTCATTTTGCATCAGCTCAAATGCTAATTAATACACTTTCAAATCTATTCTTCACACTTTCATAAGTGTCAAGTTCGCTAATTTGTACCATCTACACCCCTTAGCGTGCACGTTTTGTTTTGCCATTAAACATCACTGTTTATTGCTTGCTTCCTTCCGCGAGTGCACCATTTATCATCAGTGCGCACACAGTTGGCCCGAAATACGAGCCCGGGATCATTACGATCGCTTCTCGATGCACAATAATCAGCCATCAAACGATCGCAATCGAACGATCAGAGCTTCGTGGGGAGGTGATGCTGGAGGTGCATCGCGCAGTTACAATAATTTCCATGTTCCCACCTTTAAACTCCGAACCACCACCAAATATTATGCTCACAGTTTAACATTTTTTGTGAAGAAGAGAGGGAGAGTAAACCATCGTCAATTGTTTCGTTGGACAGTTTAACGCTGGCGGAAAAGGTGAGCAGAAACACAGCAGATTATCGAAATGTGTGCGCGTTTTATTTTCGATCTTTCTTCCGTTTTCACTGTGCAGCAGAAGGACACGAAAGGAGCAGAAGTATTTGGACTTTTGGCTCTGTAGCGTTTTATTCTGCTGCTGCTTCTGCTGCTGGCCAGAAATCGGGAAGACGATAAATTTACACGCCAGCCGTGCCTAACCTTTCCCCGCGGTTGTGTCACCTCTTTCTTTTGGGAATGTTTATCTTTTCTTTCCCAACGATCGGACGATCGCGACTGTGCGTCTGTTTTGCTCGTAGTTTATCCTTTATTTTTTTGGCTTTTTCTCTTGTTTTACCACACCTTCATCGCTGTGTGTGTGTGTGTGTGTGTGTATTGGACATTTGCCGGTTACGCACGATAATCGTAAAACATGCTGGCTCGATCGCTTCCACTTGCGTGAAGAATCTGATATCCGTAGCCACTCCAATGTTTTAGTGTCAGGTTGTGTGCTTACGCGTTGACCCTACGTTCCTTATCTCTCCTTTTCCCTCTATTTCATTCTCTCTCTGTCCTCGTGGATACAAAGTGAGAAAAATGGATCATCCCAAGCTATGATGCCACCGATCGGAATCCCGCACAGGTGAGGCGACAGCGATCGGTCCAACGAAGAGACCCGTTGGCCACATTCGATCGATGTATAGAAAAGTGCGCAAACAAATTGGTCCTGTGTTTTGTTTGTTTTTGTTCTTTTTTCATTTGAATGTTCCACCAGAAAGGGCTGCTTTATTTACGACCATCTTCCTAAACGCCCGAATCGCCCTCGCCCTGAACCGAGCACACCGCTGGAACTCGATGGGGGGTGCATTCTGGCGATCCGGGTGACAAGGAAAGGAATCTCGACAAGCGACAACACACACATTCTTGGTCACTGGCACTCGCAGGAGGGGTTTTAGTTTAGCTTCCCTTAACTGTGTGTGTATGTTTGGTGTGGTGAACAACATTCAAATCCACGGGACACAACGAGGGAATTAGGGAAAACTAATTACCGCCTAACAAGGAGGTGATTTAGAAGGAGGATAGCGGTGTTGGTTGCTAACAGGAGATGGTGAATAATTCTTGTGAATGACAAGGTATTTGGTTGTGTTGAAGCGATCATGCAGGTTGGTTGGTGGCTCAGCAAGCCATTGTAACAATTTCAATTTAAATTGATCTTACGAGTGAGTAATTGCATTGGATCAGTTCAAAGATGACCTACGACCCTTTAATCTTAATGCTATGTTTTAGGACTAATCTTACCTCTTTCCAAGTGTATTATTTAAAGCTCTGCGTAGAGAAAATAAATTAATCTAGCTGGTGCGTAAATGGGAGTATTTTGCAGCAAAACTGATGCGTTAATCTTATTTCCCATCAGCTTGGCTACAAACACACTTTGTGCATCTTTTCAGGATGAGGTGTACAACAAGGAACAGAGGTCGTTTTTAAACCGTTGTTGGCTAAGTCTTGATTCTAGGCACTGATGAGATTGGCTTTTGACTAATATGCCAAATGGTTATTTGAAGTATCTAAAAACCTTGAGAATATCGAAAGTATCTGCAGAATTTTATACATTTGATAGGGTCTTTTTGATTTGAGTACAAACAAACATTTATACAACCATCGAGTGAACAAGGCAAACTGGGCGTATGGGACGAAAGTGTATTAAACGTTAAATATGAGCATTATCATGGAGATGAGATGAGAGATGATGAAGTTGGCTTAATTACTTTACTTTGAATATCATTTTGCAGCTCATACCAGGCTTTGCAGCTGTTAAGATAATATTACAAAAGTGTTCAAGAAGGTATTTACAGACCTATTTGGTACAGTATTACCAAAAAAACTTGAACAATATTAATCCCAAAGCGTTTAAACTATCTGTTCAAACCATAACTAATCAAGTACTTCAAATAAAGTCTATACGCCAGCTTACTTTTGATCGATCACTGATGACATTAATGTGATGGTATGGGTCATGTAAAAATAAAGCACGACATTTATATCCGTTGATTGAATAAACAACTTGAAACAGTTGTCGAACGAAATGATATCATTAACATGTCCATTATTTCCCCCTGATTTACAAAAAAGACAATTTAATTTGGAACTATGAAATGAGCTGCGTAGAAGTATCTAAATCTTACAGACCTTATGCAATTATGGTACACAATGTATATCCTCAAGTTCAAACACACTTAGAATATTTAAAAAATATGAGATAATCTTTATAAAGATCCTTATAAGCGGTTAGTGGTTGAGAAAGATCTCTAATTTCGATTTGGTATCAAAGTTCCTTATTTTTAGTCAATGAAATGTAGATAATTTAACAGAAATATCATTTAGCGATTGGAATAAAGTAAAGGAACAGTATTTGAGCAATTGATATATAAGTTGTGGTGATGATTATGACGATGATGAGTTCCAACTCGTGGTAAATCCTGTGAGAAGAAGTTAGCAGCATCAAATGACTATTGTTTGTTGGATGACGATCTTGACTGCACTGAAGCCTAGTTCGATTACAAAAATCATTGAATAGACTTGGTTTCGTCTCATTTGGGATGATATGGCTGGACCTAAAGTCCCATTTACAGTATATGCTCAGATTATTTAATATTCATCATTACCCTTGTTCTTTTCTAGTCTCCAACTTAAAGAATATCTGGGCAATGATCCCGATAAAATTCGAGTGATTCGTTACTGAAATACTCCAGCTTCTACGCTTCAACAACGGCAATGAGCCCTAGAACGGTAACGGGATGGATCGAGAAGCAAACAGTCCGCACCCGAACCCGACGTTAGCCTTTTTGATGGCGTTCCGGTGTGTCCCGCTTGCTTTCTGTGCCCCCGCCGTTCCTGGTATGTCTCTTCGACAAACCACACTGCCAGGCTGTGGGGTTTGGCCATGTGTACCTGCGTGTGCGCTGGTCGATGGCCAGATTCAGTGTGCCGGCTTCATTCGCTTGCGAGGGGAAACCGAACGGTAATTCGATACCATTTGCCAGTTGGTCGACGTATGCCCCCGGACCCACGTCTACCAAGGGCCCGACATTTGAGCTCTCCTAGGATGTGTGTGAGTGTGCGCCCGTTTGAAGCGGGTTTTGGAATGGAAGCGAGAGGAAACCCCCTCTGTAAAAGAGACACGCACCGCCACACAAACAATTCTGTTTCGCATAAAACACTAGAACCTCGTGTTGTAATGTGTTTTTTTTGTCGCCATCTCACGCACACCAATCGCTACGGTGGTGCAATGTGCGTGGCCTAGGTTGAATCAAATGCATCGTACAGTATAATACAACTACAAAAAAGACGAGGGACTAACTAACCAACGATTTTTGTAGGCTTTCCTTTGTACGAACGAGCGAACGAACTCGCAAGTAGGGGAAAAAAGGTGCTTCGATGTGTTTGTTTGTTTTAGGGAATTTCATATTTCGTTTCCAAACGTGGAATGAATCCCCGGAATGAGATAATTCATCGCCAAAAACCATTGACTACCACACCAACCAACCAACCAAGACCCAAAAAGGGGTTAATTGGCTAACAACATATGGTTTCAAGCCGTCGTCGAGAAGATGCTGCCACTTACAGAGAGAGGGAGAGAAGGAGAGAAACAAAGAGATCAGATCGAAATGGCATCCTTTTCTCAAGCCCTGGCGGTACCTTTTCGTGTCCTGTTTGTAGCCCTTTACCAGCGGAGTAAATGTGTTAAACAGATGATTGTTTACCCTTCCCCTTTTTCGGGGGTAGTTGCTTCCCCGGCATCGCAAAAGTGCTTCATAAACACTTGAATAGGTTTACGGGGTTTTACCGTCTCTTTGCCGGAACGCATCCTTTGGGAGGCACACCACATCGACAGTTGGAAAGGAATTAAGGAAATGCGTTTAGAATTTTAACATAAATATAAGCTCGGCAACGAGTCAAGTAGGTTGGGATGGGATGGGTGCAAATAAGAGGACACTCTGAAGGACACTTGAAAATGATGAGAAGGACCTTTTTAATGGGAAGTCAATCAGATCGGAGCTGTATAGGAAGATAATTTTTTAAGGATGTTTGTTGTATTTTAGGATATTTAGCTAAGCGAATAAGGTAACGTCAATAGGAAATTAAAGGAATTAGGATAAAAAGACTTCGAAAAGAAATAGTCCAAATAAACTAAGAACAGTGAGAAAAGCAAACAAACAATAAAAATATATGAAACAAATGTAGAGAACAAGAAACTTTTAAGCAGTAACAAGAAAGTTATAAAACAAAAGAGATAATTAAAGTTGGAAAGAAATTGAGAACTTCAAAATAAATTAAAATCAAAATCATTTACATAGGAAGAAACAAAAGATAAAAAGAATTCCACAAAAAAAGGCATAAAGTAAAAATTGAAATAGAAATAAGACTAAAAAAATAAATACAAGAGAAACTAAACATGATGAGAGAGGTAAAAGGAATAAAAGGGTAGTATTAATGAAACAAGCAAAAGAAACAAGATAAACATGAAAAAAGGATCATATGGAAAGAAGACAATTAAATAGAAATATGAAACATTTGACACAGTGATCACATGCAAACATGCTTCTTCTTCTTCTTCTTTGGCTCAACAACCGATGTCGGTCAAGGCCTGCCTGTACGCACTTGTGGGTTTAGCTTTCAGTGACTAATTGATTCCCCCCCATAGCAGGATAGTCAGTCCTACGTATGGCGGCGCGGTCTATTTGGGGATTGAACCCATGACGGGCATGTTGTTAAGTCGTACGAGTTGACGACTGTACTACGAGACCGGCTCTGCAAACATGCAATCAAACAAAAAAAAAATGGTTATAAAATCGAAAAATGTGTCTACAGCTAAGCAAAGCCTGTTTTTGATGTGTCGTGTAAAAAGATCCCCGTATATGCGCCCCTAAAAATATTGCTCAATAAAACATATGTGTTTCATACGATATGGTATTTAAAAATAAATCCTCTTCCCAATACAGCACAAACCCTAGGTCCACTTCCACTTTTACGCAAATATGCAATACAAAACGGAACTTTGCCATCAAAACACCTATGACAACATTTTACACACACCGGGGACATGGCATTTTATTACCCAAAACCTTTCCAGACGCGTGAAACGGTCATAAAGATATAAAACTTTGTCGCCCGTCATTTGAGCGACGCGTTGGAATTTAATTCCTCTCAAACAGTTTTCCTTCAATCAGGTTGAATATAGGAAGAAGCACACAGACGGAAGGAAAGGAAGGTACATTGGACGCCGACGTTCGTCAGAGATGGGGTAAAGGTGAATCTTGGCCACTACGGCTACGTTGTAGCAAATTTGCACTCGACAAACGTTATGATCGTTAGAATCTGTTACAAAAAAGCCGACTACATCGTGTCTTTCCACTCCTTTCTTTTGCTCCACCTAGCCTAGTCGTCACCGGACTGAACGGCTAGGCACAATTTTCGGTGGCCCCGGTGTGCTCCGTGTGATTTATTAACTCCGTCCCGTTGGTGTCGCTGCTTCGGTGGAGACGCCACCGACGAGGGGGATTTAAAAATAGATCATACAATTTAAATGGTAACGTTGTACGTTTGAATGCAACCACTTCTTCCTCTCTCTCTCTTTCCCCCTGGTGTTACTTGGGGATGGTCAGATGGGTGTAGAATGTTGCTCCGAAGTGTGGTATTTGATATTTTAGGGCGCGCGCGCGAATGTTGCGCGTGAAGCACGTGGTGGATTGAAGCGAAATGTTCCATTTTTTATGTTGTGTGTAAAGACTGCAGTTTATTTAAAATATTTGTTGGCTTGGTTTGGCTTGTGTACCACTACAAGTGACCACCAATAATTATATGTAAAGATTGATGAAGATTAATCATTTAATTATAATAATTGACTTCATTTCGCATGCTGCACGTTGTCACGTGCTTTCCACATTCCTTGCATGATCGTGCCGAACACGCCTCCATAGAAAAACAGACACTTCAGTTCATTTGTAGTAACTATGTCGCAACCTTTCACCTGACCACACCTGTCCCTTTAAAAAAACACTGGCCTCAAAACACGGCCAGCTAATCCCAATGTGTTCCTCATTCGACCAGTTCCGGCGTAATTTAATACGATCGCGCTTTCGCTTTCGCGACGGACTGTGTGCGCTGTGCACCATCACCGTTTTGTGAGTTGCGAGGTGCGGCTTGTGTCTTATGCAAGCAAAATCGACCACCACCACCACCAACGACATAAGAAGGACATTTTAAGTCCAACAATCTAATGCCTAACCGGTCCGAAGGGTTTAGGGAACGCGAATTTGAATTTCCGAAAATAATCCATCAAACTGTATTATAGTAGATAAATAAAAAAAGAGTCGAAAAAGAGGATATAAACATGACAAAAAGAACAAAAAAAAGATAAAACATAAAAAAACACCACCATTAGCATACCATCAGCATTCAATTCAGGCGAGACACAATTAAACAAAAAAAAAGTGCCAATGCGTTGGAAAAATATTTTCCCACCGAAACAAAAGTGATGCCGGTGGCGATATCTGATAGTACAGTGTGTTTGTTGCAAAACTGCACAATATCGCACACCGCATAGGTACATGCACACACACACATTGCATCGTGTGCACGCACCCATTTAGGTTAGCCACCGCGGTGTTGCTTGCAGGCGCCTAGTTGGACATTCGAGAAAGAGGGGAAAGGTTATAGAGGAGGGGCGGTAAGAAAACCGTTGAACGTCCTACACACATTCGGCAACGTTAGAATTACAGTACGTAATGGATGGAAGGTAGCAGCGACGTTTCGTTGCAGGTTGCGGAGGGTTGATTATGGGTTTTGTTTAAAAATTGACTATTGACTATTTGTTTAAAAATTGACCTAAAAATTGTTTTTAAATTTTCCATATCGTCTATGGGTTGGGCTTGTAATTGAGTTGTGAGATACTCTTTATGATGTGTGGAATATTACCATTATATACATTAGATTTGAGTATTGCAAGGTTATTGTTGATATGGAAAACGAACGATACCGAATGACGGTATGGAAACGAATAAAAATCGTAATTGTTGGGCATTTGGAACTAATGTGATTTGTGTCTATTAAAACTAAACTAACTACTAAACTGTCAAATGATAGACTTTAGCCGGTCTCGTGGTCCCCACGGACCCCAAATGGACCGTGCCGCCATAAACATAGCACTGAGTATCCTGCTGATCCATAAGTCACTGAAAGCCAACCCCACAAGTGGTACAGAGGCAGGCCTTGACCGACGACGACCGTGAAGAAGATAGACTATAGGTGGGGTATTAAGGTTCTGAATTTTGCTATTGAGGATTTTCTATTGACTATAGTTGAACCTGACTGTAAACTGACAGTTTGTCAACATAATCAGAGGACAGCCCAAGTGTCAATAAATTACTACACGAGCCAAAATCAACTCTCCATTACCCTACCCAACCCCCTTCTTCACGTGGCGACGGATGATTTCTCGCACCGCAAAATGCATGTAAATGTCAAAAGCACGCTTCATCACAAACCGCTTCCCGGTCGACCGGCAGCCGAAAGTGGTGATATTATTAGCTTACTAAAAGTTGTGCGATACATTGTAGCAGACGCGCTCTCTCTCTCTCTCTCTCTCGATCTCAAGTCTCGGCCAAGCATCGAGGTAGGGCAAGGGCGCAGCAGGACGCCGCGTACCGTCTGTCGCGTCGAATCACTCATCGTCGCTATTGAGCTAAATTAGTGTAGATCCATGTCCTAATAATCTTGCCCTCATCTTCGCTCCGCAAGCGCAATCCACGTTCGCCAAACACATTTTTCTCCTTTTGCTCTCTTTTATTTCTTGCAAAGATGATTTCATAGAAACGGGAAGAAGCAACAATTTTGGGAAGGAAATGGAACGCGATGGGACGGGAAGATCCGTAAAGATTGGCATCGTAGGGAAAATTAGATTTTCCGTGCTACCGCTTCCGGTCCGTCCGAAACGTGTTTGTGTGTTTGTTCGTAGAGAATAATTCAATATCTTTAAAGGCATCCCGTATTGTACCCGGGGGAGTTGCTGGCGCTTCCACGGAGTTGGAATGTCCCTCGGGGACGATAGAAACAAGATACCGGGGACCGAGGTGTCCGTGTTAAGTACCGCTCGTAAGTGAGCAATTTATGCACATCCCTTGTGGTAAAATAATGGTGTACAAATAATGTCATTATGTAAACCATTTCCGGTTGGAAAAGGGCATTTCGAAAGATCGTTTTAAAAGATGTTTTTTTTTAAATTAAATCTCATCTAGTAATCGGTGTGCAACAATGTGCAGCGGCATCGCAGACGGCTACGTTCTTGCACAACTAGTAGTGGCAGGAAGATTCGCGCCATGTGCACCACCGCAGTAGGGTCGTGTTGTCGTAGTAGTAGTCGTCGTCACCGTCGTAGTCGTCATCGGCCACCGCGGCAAACAGAAGATCTAATAAACTTGTCATAACCGTTAACATATGATCGTCAGATGGCTTTGCAAATGGGCCAACCAATGGGAACGGTATCCGTCTCGGGGGTTTTCTGTTTGAGGAAGTCATCTGTTGGCTCATGAGTCGGGCGAGTCCCAAAACGCACAACGTGTGGTTGATTTATTTTCATTCGCTATGTTCTGTGTACCGTGTTGGGAGACGCTCTGTTGAGGAAATAGGGCGTAAAACGGTTCTGTAAAGAGGTTGTGGTATCTTTATGATTTAAAGCAGTTCCTGGTAGTGTGAGAAGACACGTACATTGCGTACTTGTTATACAATGTGCGAAACATATCGATAGTAGTTGCGTGTGTCTATACTATACCATATGGAGGTACATACCTAAAGACGTGGAATTGACAAGCATTCTGATTTCCTCCTCTTTTCCGCTTCTCCCTCCGAACAGGTTCTTCAGCAGGCGGGCAACGTGGAACGGTTAGGGCGGTTTCTCTGGTCCCTGCCACAGTGTGATAAGCTGCAGCTGCACGAGTCCGTCCTGAAGGCGAAGGCGGTCGTCGCGTTTCATCGCGGCAACTTCAAGGAGCTGTACCGGCTGCTCGAACACCACCAGTACTCACCGCACAACCATGCCAAACTGCAGGCCCTGTGGCTAAAAGGTAGGTCTTGTTTTACCCAAATAATCGATTCCGTTTTGCCGGGGGCACCACACCACAAGTGCCAACGCCCCCGTGGTTGTCTCTGTCTCGCTCTCTCCAGAGCGCAGCGTTTAGAGGGTCTAAAATTATCCCGCCCGCTACTTTGATGCGCTACTCTTTAAGTGAAAACATATGCCGCAACTACCGGCATGTCATCTCGCTACTCGGCAAACCAAGACGATGACGAGGACGACGGACGACAACGTTTCGAACGGGTTAATGTACGGAACGGGGGGGTACACGCATGCCGTTCGATATCTGGTGGTGGTTGAAGATCTCGGCGATCCAATTACCGAAACCCGCCCACCTCCGTGTCCAGATCCTCAGAACCGGTGCATACAGGCGTGCTTTTTGATGAGTCGCGTCAACTCAACCGGACAGCCGGATGAGCTCCATGGCAACCATCCTCAACAAAGTATACAAGTAGCTCCTCACACAGCCACACACACATGTGCTCCATCGCTCTCTCTCTCTGTCTAGCTCTCTGTCAGTTGGGCAGCCTACTACGGTCAAATGCGGGCGGGATTTGTAGCCAAACCTTGCGTCGTCGAATTTGACGGAAGCCTTTCGCTGACGTACAAACGGCACAAGGGTTTGAAATGTCTAACGGCAAGCGCCATAAGCATGTATCAGCAAAGGGGCAAGCGATGTAAGAAACTTGTGCGAAACCTTACAAATTGTGTACGCCGGTGTCCGGTGTTAGACGAAAGGGGTTCCAGAGAAATGCTGCACACGCACACGCACCAACAGAGGTTGAGTGCAATTGCCGACTTCTACCGGGCTTAGGTGAACGCTCGTCGCGGTGGTGTGTCCCGTTGCCTCTGCTTGAAGCCCATCAGCAAGCGCTTGAATCAGTTTGATTGACATTTAATTTTATGATCGATCGATTTGTGTTGCTTTTTTTTCGTCTTCTTTTCTGTCCATTCGATTTCACTTTGTTTGCTCTACAATTCTTCCGTACGGGTCTCGCTGGACGAGGAAACAAGTCTTCCGGAGCAGACCTCTCGAATGCGATAAGCTCGATCTGTCGTCGATTGTGGCTTTGTTGGTTTTTGGACGGGCGGGTGTGGATTGGATTATTCGGGATCGGTTTAATTTCCTAATGCGACTTCTAACGCTGGCTTGGGGTTTTGGAAGCGACATGCTGCGTCCAGTGTCGCTACTCACGTGCGTCTTCCGAGAATGTCGCGAGAGGCAAAGAGTCTGAAGCCGCGGGTTGCAGCTCCCAAATGTCCCGCTGTCTGTGCTTTGGACAAATATCTTCGATACTGGACGGAGAACCCGCGGGGTTGTTGGAAACCTGTTTGCTTGAGTCCGAGTGTCGAGACAATCGGGAGAGAGGGAGAGAGAGAGAGGTGGAGTGAGCAAGAATTCGAATAAAACAATCATAAAAACCTCAGCGTGTGCTCGGACAGTGCCAGAAGGGGGGGAAACGCCAACACCACCACCGTAGTGTCCGTAAGGCACTAAAATATGTCCAAATGGAACCGAACATGAGCACAGAAGCGTCACAAGATCGAAAGATGATCGCCGTACCGTACAAACGTGACCGAGGGTCCGAAAGGAATCAAGATCTGCCTTCGAGACGGTTTAACCCGGACACGGTGCGTACACCCCTGTCCGATGGCACTGGCAATCCGGGTGGGGAACGCAATTATATTTATTTGTCTATAAAAATTATGGACCTTTAAGCATTTTATTTCATTCCGATCTCTTGGCTCGGTGGAATTGATCCTGCTTCGTGTGGTAACGAACCACACACACACGCACGCACACGCGATCAACCGAAAACTTGACACCTTCAGCTCGTCCTTTTGGGAGGGAGGGACTGGCAGCGGATGGAAGGTCAGCCAGTTAAAGCGAGCAGCAGCTGACGGGTTCGGGCTGGCGTACGCGAAGATGTATTTTGTCTTAAGTTCCACGAGTTATCCACCTCACCGCACACGCACACACGTCGAGCTCGACGACCAAACGGGGAGACAGCTCATCTCGGGTGGTCAAACGTATCACGCGCGATCTGATCTGAATGCGCTGATAAGAGGCCTGAAACGCTTCAGCGTTTTACTGCGCGAGGGGGGGAATGGATTCGAAGCAAACGGACCACAGGTAACCGATCCGCGCTTGGCGCTCTTTCCTGAAACGTCTCGCCGAGAGACCTCGACATTCCTGCCGACGATTTCCCACTGCCGGTGACACCGTCGATTTGTGCCGTCCTTGCGTGGAGGTTTCGTTTCCTTCTTCTTGCCTACCTTTCCAGGGGTTTCGGGTTCTAGACGCCCAGCGTTGGTGGCGTCCGAAACCGAAAAACGTGTGACAAATGAAAACGACTCACCCACCGTGAGTCCGTGCGAGTCATCTGTCAGGAGGAAGTATCCTCGCGACCGTACGCGCGCGCCTTCTTTCTCTCACTCTCTCTCTTTCACTCGCTCTCCGACAGAATGACAACGAGTGTCAGTTTACATTTTTATTGCTCTCTGGGTGCGTAGCCTCCCTCTTCCTTCCCGAAACGAGCACGAGAGTTGAAAACGAAGCATGCCGTGCCGTTTTCGGGCAGATGGAGACGGATCACTACGACGGGCTGGAAGGTTTGGTTTGCGCGATCACAGAACACAGATAGGATGTTTGTAGTCACATTGGCTGGCGGATCGTTGTGGGTGGTTCTAGGTCTTTGATTACTTAAGGAAGTCTTGAGAAGGAGTGATCGTTGGAGGTCCTACTCCAAAGAATAACGAGCGAATCTTTTCAATTTGTAGAATTTGTAAGTATTTATGGAAGTCTTTCCAAAAGAGTGTTTTGGTTGTTTGTTGCGCCTCTTCTGAAGAATTCTCCATTGTGATTTGATCTTCAGAACCTGTGGAAGAAGCTCCACACTCTTCTCAGAATCGCTTTCCATCCAGTCAACCACCTCGCAAAAGTCAAATCTGTCAATAATTATTTATATGCGTTTCTGATGGCACCTTTTAATTTAGTTAAACAACCAAATTCCCCGCTCGCCTGGAACCGGATTTTGCGTGTCCAAACACACACACACACAGAGACAAAAGCTCGAAGACAGTACAATTTGTTATTCAAATTTCTCTCCACTTTATGTTTGGCGACCGACCGACCGATCGATTTGTTCTCACCAATAAATCAACCAATTTGCGCTTGCCGTCCGGGCCAGGACGTCGGGCTCCCGGGGCCCCTTCTATCCCCCTCCCCCCCCTTTTTTGTCAGATGATACAACGCGTGAAGCTTCTATTCACACCAGTTCACACATTGCAAAGGGGTGTAGCTGGGCCCCGGGGTGGACATGTTGGTCGATTTTTACGAGCATCATAATTTAACACACGCGTCCGAGGCCCCGTCTGTAGTAGTTTGGCTGTGTTGATGATGGTGGTATTTGGTATTTGGTTTCGATTGTTTTTGTTGTCGTATGTTGGATCCAACGGTGCCCCTAAGCTGGTGAAAATGGGTCTAATTTTATGGTGCCTGCTACTGAGTGGTGCAGGCTCGCTTTTGGGCGGGTGTGTTGTTTATTGGGTGGGTTTTGATGGGCCAGCTTACAGGATATAAATTGCCATGATTTAATTGTTTGATCATTTAATAATTTGGACCAGTTGGTCCTGAGATAGAAAAACTATAGTGGAGTTTACAGCGTTTGCGGTTGTACCATGGTACGAAGATAGAAATTGAATTAGTCATCAGTTTAAACACGTTAAAGTGTTAATCAAGCAACATAAACAATCCACCTTATTTACATTCGCTATAGTCTTCTCTTGGAAATAGTCTGATCTTTTGGATTGTAAAGAAAGAATAAAAGAATCCGCCGAAATCTGATTGCCATCCAAAAGAAGTGCGATCACCAGAAGGATCTCAGTTAGTCTTCGTAATTCGTAAAGCATTATCTCAGCCTTTTGTACTGGGTTTGAGTTTATCAATCCTTGTGTGTCTCATGGTACAATCGTCAACTCGTACAACCTAACAACATGCTCGTTTCTGGGTTCAAGCTCTGTCAAGCACACTAGTGATACAGACAGGCTTTTGATCGACGACGGTTGCTGCGCCAAAAAATAAGGAAAAGAAAAATAATATTTTAACGGCAATTTGTTACTAAATATTGATACTAAAATGAGAATAACTTTCTTATCATATATTCCTTATCCACAGATTGCTGTTTGATTTGGGCCTGAGTATTCTGAGCAGTATTAGTAACACGGTTATTTGTGTTGGCTTTAATTAGGTTATTCGTCTGCTCCTTATTATAAGTGACAAGTTTATTTCCTTTTTTATATCATTACCAGAATTCTTGCCAGAATAATCTTTGATTACAAAAGTTTCTAAATGAGATTTGAATAGCTCTGTATTTTTCATCAGAATTGAAATTACGTCCCCAGAGTTTAGGTAACTCCAAACTTTTGCACAGTACATCTTGTGTAGTTGGCTTTTAAAGATAGAGTTATGCTAGCTTATGTTTTTGAATAATATGGGCGATGGAGATCTGTAACTTTCACATCTTTCCTCTTAAGAGGCGTACGGTGATCAGGATCTTGTTTTACCCTTATAATCATAATCAGTCCTGTGTATGGGCGACCCAACACGTAGCTCAAGCACGTAGGCGCTTGAGACCATGACGTGCATATTGTTAGGATAGTTAAATCGCAAAAAGGACATAATTTCAAAGGTAGAAATCACAAGTTAGTGTTGAATTAAACAACAAGTCTCCATCTTGACTTTAAGCAGTCATTTCACTACAAATTTTGAATAGCTTCTGCGAATATGTACACAATTGTATACAAATATTTCGAAACATTCCTCTTTTGTCGACTAAATTCTGAGGCGACATGACAATGACATTCAAAGGAACATTCAAATAAATGCCTGTTTTATCATTTCAGTAAATTTCTCAGTTATGTGACAAAGTTCTTATTTTTTTAAACGTACTAATCTTTCTCTTCCACTTTCCAGCACACTACGTGGAGGCGGAAAAGCTCCGCGGACGACCATTGGGCGCGGTCGGTAAATATCGCGTCCGGCGCAAATTCCCACTGCCACGCACAATCTGGGACGGGGAGGAAACGAGCTACTGTTTTAAGGTAAGTTTTGTTTCCATCTTTTTGTTTTCCATAAAATGTGATAGTGCAAAATCTTGTTCAACAACAGCGAGGATCAACAAATCCGATCAATCGCAATCGTCGTTGATCACCAACCCAACGTTTCACTGATTCTGTTTCTAACATTCCATTTGGGTTCTTCTCTTCTTTTTGTATCCCTCCAACATCCAACCTGAAGGAAAAATCAAGATCGGTCCTGCGCGATTGGTACACCCATAATCCTTACCCATCGCCGAGGGAAAAGCGAGAGCTGGCCGAAGCAACCGGATTAACGACGACGCAGGTAAGTTGCCGCTGTACAACACGGGGCATATGGGCGGCGATTCGCTTCCTGCCGCCCGGCTTTGGACAGGTTTTGTTTGTGGACCTCTTGACGAACTACAGCGTTTCGCGCCATTGCCTCAGTCCGTCCGGAAAGGATATCGAAGGGTTTTCCTGCACCCTTGTAGCTTGCGTTTGTGCTCTTTTTTGGTGCTGGCAAAAGAGAGTTCAGAGAGTTTTTTGTTTCTTTCGGAAGCCATTGACAGCGTCTAGCGTCTTTGTCTCTTTCTTTTTTTTTTGTTGGTACTTTGCTGCCACATCCATGGGATCCGTGATAGGAAATTTGATAGTTACGGTTCGCTGATATAAGACTGTTGTTGTCTGCATTTTCCGCCCGTACACGGTGCAAAACGGGATGCCTTCAACCTGCTGCTGCTGCTGTCTGTTGTTCTTGGTTGCCTTTTTTCCCTATAACTTTTGTGTGTGTTTTGTTTCGAAAAAGTTATCATATCCTTAGGCATCTCTCTATCTATTTCTATATTCCCCTATCGGTACAGCCATCTTCTTCGTCACGGGCGTCAAACGAAGCGTGGCGGGGTTTGGTTTGGTGCGTAGAAGAAATTGGATCGGATTATTATGATTACAATTAATAATATCCTTCTGGCTTGTTTTTGGGGTAGAGGCTGGAATCTGGTTTTCTGGCAGACAGTAGTGGCAGATCAGTAGCAGTGCAGTGGCAAAACCCGGGATAAAGAAGTCTGGGATATCCTTTAAACGGATTAACTGGCGTCAGGTCGTCCGGATGAGTCGAATTGTTTCTAGCAGCATCCTTTTGTGGGTTTTGTTTTTGGGCTTTTTTTTTTCTTTCGAAAGAATATGGATCGTTTTCAGAGGATGACTGTTTTCAGGGTTAATCTAATCAGGAAGATCCTTTTTTTAGTGCGCAGATGAAAAGGTATGATCGAGTTGATATGGATTCGGCCGTTGCTCACAAACCTGTGGACAGTTTGTTTGGTGTGTGTGTGTGTAATATGATATAATAAAGATGCAACAGATCTATTTTTGATTCGTTTTTCAATAAGTTTTGAATACTTAATGGAGCGCATTTTCATAGCTTACATCTTCTTCAAGAATTGAGTGTTTATTTTTAACGCATCTTATTATTACACCAACCGAACTCTCATCTAGAACAATCAGGCCCATTTTACAAGACGTGCTCTATTCACCTCTCCTCCCTTTCCCCATACATCACACACTTAATAAGCAGGACCCTTAGCACATTACAACACAATGCAACCAATTATAACACACATCATGTTCCCTTGCCCTTGATTTGTCTTAATTTGTTTCCTTTTCTTCGAACGCATCGTTAACGCTTCCCTGTTTTGCAGGTTTCGAATTGGTTCAAGAACCGACGACAGCGCGATCGGGCAGCTGAGCACAAAGAGTAAGTACCTTCTTCTTCTTCTTCTTCTTCTTATTTTTTTGGTGATTGTTCATTTTGGTTGTTCTAGCCTGTTGCTGTTGGTTCAATTGTGTGAGAATTGTGTATAGATTTGTTCGATCGAAAGGCATGAATTGATTGCGATTTATGAACAATGGAGGAAACTGTATTTCGTTTAAAACAGATTGACGGAACATAAACTAGGGCTTGCTCTGATGCATTTCTTAATTAAGGAACTTGCTTGAAGTGTCAATTTGCACTTGAGTTTGACAAGATCTATTGTTTTCTCATTCTCTTTCTTCCTCGTATTTGGTTAAATATCCGTTTTTGGTATAACTCTGTCACAGGCCACTAATAGGTTTGTTTATTTATGACTAAATGGTTCATCCTCTGCAACGGTTTATAAGAGATTGAAACATAAAGTGGAACAAAGAAGTTGTTAAGATATACAACACCTTATTGCTTCTGATTGTGTAAGCCAGGGGTCTCCGAACTTTTCAGTTCGCGGGCCGCATTGCTTCACAATCAACCTTGTTGAGGGCCATTTTGACGCTACCTTTAGAATGAGTGGAAGTTCAAATTTCGTTTTAATAAGAAAATACTATTGAAATATATCAAATTTCTGCAGCTTTCTTTTATTGAATCTTGATTTTCATCTTTCAGAAGTAAAAAAAAAAATAATCTGTTAGAAAAGAAAGCTATTTAATTTAACCTTAACCCTGTCCTCGCGGGCCGCATTAAAGGCGCTTGAGGGCATGCGGCCCGCGGGCCGTAGTTTGGAGACCCCTGGTGTAAGCTATTACAAAAGTTTTCGAGGATTGTATATGAAGTCGCAAATACATTCAAATTGGTATGCATGATATTGAAGTTGCATATTGAAACTAGTCATTCTGAGTAACATTTGAAATCAAGCTTTTGTTTAATATCAATGGGAGTCAAAATCATAACACTAAATACTAAAATGATTCCAGTTACCAGCTTGTTTCTATGAAACATTCTATTAAAATTCGTATATAAAATAGATTACTTGTGTGTCAGCATTGAAAAACCATTGTACGATTCAAGCATTGTATTGTTTGTAGGGTGTTTAATGAAGTTCGTCATTTGTGTGATTTTGGAACCTCAGTGCAATCCTTTAAAAACAGCCTTAGAAACGAATTATTAAGATGATCTTTCTACTTATCATAAACTAATATTAGACTTAAGAACATTCACACGGATCCATTGTTATCCATTGAACGAATAATAAACAATTAAACAATATACAAGAAGCGGTTCCGTAGTAGAGTCGTGAACTCGTGAAACTCAATAACATGACTGTGAAGGATTCATGCCTAATATGGAACGTCCCTACTGTAGCCAAGGACTAAATTTTCTGCTACGTGGTACTGAATAAGTCTCTCTGTAAAGGCCGGCATGTCCGTGTAGAAAGTTACGCCAAATGGTAGCATACACGAATTTATATGCATTATTGTTTTGTTTTTCTTAGCTAAATCGTTAATGGATGTTCTTAACCTTCTTTTTTACAATTTTTCTATGGTTTAATGTTTAATGTTTAATGTAGTATATGTACTATGTACTATGTAACAGACACGGATTCAAGGTTTATTCTGAGTATGATGTACAGATTACGGCAATTTCCTATTACATTCCCCATTGTTTAGCATTACATTCTCCATTGTAGAGTATAAACTCTTTAAAAAAAATCCTAAAATTTCACCAATATTTCGATGCATTGGAAAGTGCACTCACTGCAGCCACTGGGCGATGCATTGTATTCAAGCTCATTGCTTGAAACCATTCCGTCTGCTCACCGACCGTAACTACATACCGGTCCCGGGGCAGGAACACTGACAATTCTCCAGGAACTGCCACTTCCACCGCCTCTTGAGCAGTCCTGAGCCGTCTCGGAACACCCGTGTGCCCTCGGCACACGGAGACACTGCTGAAACTAAAGAAGCCCCGTAATGGTCCCTTTCTATCGTTCAAACAACGCAGGGCCATCGTTAAACATACACACACACGAAGGAAACCCACCGATACCGTTTGCAAGAGCGTCCTAGGAGCGTCCCGGGACCGGGACCGGGACGAGGGGCAGCACGGTAGCAGGGAGATAAATAAAATGTAAATAAAAATATCAAATTTCAGCCACAATATGGATTTTTCCTCACAATATGCGCTGTGTGCGGGTGAGGATGATGCCCGCCCGGAGCGAGGAGGGGGGGGGGGGGGGGGGGCACAATTTTCCCACTTTCTACCGCCCGCACGGAAGCTCGGTCCTCCTTTCGGTGCTGGCTTGTGTCTTTTGTTTGTCGGCATGGTTGGCCTTTTCCAGCCAAAGCAGAAGTACCTTTTCGGTTCGTTTCGGTTCAATTAAAGTCAGTCGGGATGGGCCCAGTTTTCCTTCCAGCTCGCATGCGCACTTTGCTTGCTTTGCCCCCGCGTGCATGAAAAGCTTCCCGACGAAGTGCCGAAGGGCTTCCGGCAACTATGCTGCGAACGGTCGGTGCCGGTCTAGTTGTCGTTAGTCGAATGTGGCCCCTCCCTGGCTCGGATCGTATGGCAACATATGATTTTTTCTTCTTCTTCCTATGGTTATGCGCTACTTTCTTTTATGACGGTGGCCGATTGATGAATGCAATGGGTTGATTTAAATTGATACGATTTAAGGCGACGTGTGCGGGAACTGTGTCAGGGTTTGTGAGTGAAACGTGTATGCGTTCAACACTTTGTAAGGAAAACACTTTTTTTGAATCAATAACCCTGCCGTGTGATGCGTGGTGAAACATCCAAGGCAATAAATAAAAGTCGAGCGATTTGAAATTGTTCTTGAACAATTGATTCAAGCGGCTTAAAAAAAGATAATTATAGCTTTTAGTGGTTATAAGAAGTTCAGCCATATGAATTCACATTAAAGAGTTTCTTTCTAAAGAATCTACTAAACGAAAAAAACTTATAAGAATGTTATATAAACTATTAAAATTCCATCACGATTCATTTCACCTCCTGGTCACGGCACCAATTATGATCGTGACAGATTGAAATTAAAATCTTTAACATTAACACATGTATGCCGCACCATTGTGGCATGATTTTGTTAAACCCTCCGCAAATGTGTATTGAAAATAAAAACATCCTTTTCACACTTCAAAGCGTAACAAAAAGCAATGAAAATTGATTTATAAACAACATCAAATTGCTACCGACCCTTACTGTGATGTGATAATTTCCCATATAAACAAACTGTTTAACGATAGATGCACTTGCCACGTAATGCGTCAAAGGTCCAAAACCCCACTCTGTGTTTATGTTTGTACGATGAAAGTGTCCATAAACAGAGGCACACTGTGAAGCAATACACCATATGGATCAGCTGTTTTAAAAGCGTTTTTTTATGTTAAATCGGAGGAGATTAATTTGCTGCTGCTGTGCTTTAGTGTAATTGTTGGACGATTGTTTGGACAATGATTAAATTCCCCGTTTTTTGCAAATAAAACCAACACCCTCAATATGCAGCTGGTTGCATCGCGTCACACGCGTGTGTTTTGCATTCCTCGCCCTGTGTATAGAGCGTGGTAAAACCATAACAAAACGAACGAAGGAGCCATGGACGTGTGATGCGCCACCACCGACGCACTGCTTGCAGCGGTTTGCGCACGCTGCACTGTTTGCGGACGCGCAACGAAAGCATAAACAGCATAAAGCGCAGCACAAACTTCTGTGCACAAACCTTTCTACGCTGGGTGGAGGGTTCGTGCATGCTTGTTATCGGAAAAGGATTCCGAGAAAGTTCTCGGGCACAACACACAAGAACACGCAGTTTGGTGCAGTTCGGTGCTCTTGCTCGGTGGGCGGCAAAATGTCTCGAGAAGGATTTGAACCTTGGAGGCACAATGATGGGGAGTTTTTCCACCACCTGGGTGGTTGGGTTTGTTTTGTAAGGTGAAACCTGGTGCTTAGTTATTGTTGTGGAAGCTGGCGGCGAAGGAGTTTATGCAGCTTCGCACAACTTGGATGGGGAAAACTTCAATCTTTTGATGTGAAATGGTATACTATATTTTTAATTAAATTGCGAATCGTTGCTTGATCGTTGGGATTGCGCTTTTTTGTTCCAAAGATCTTAAAAGAGAAGTACGAGTCACTATTAAATGTAAAACATCAGCTCAAGACACATCAATAGTAATTGAAAACAGTAAAGCAACTACTTTTTAAAAAGAAATGTGCTGAAAAGCCTGTTATTCCTCCTTTTAGACACCTCCCTTCCAATATGGAGCACATCCCTTAAAGCCCTCCACATAAAGAAAATGGCCACCTTCGATTATTGCTCTCGATCGAACCACAGCTCCCTCTTAAATTCTCCCTCTTTGGCTGAACCGTCAGTTGCGAAAGGGATTCCCACAAAGGTGGTCCAGGCAGGCGACGACAAACATGCGAGCGCCAAACGGATAAAGGTAACGTTGAACCGTCCTTCAACCGTCGATAACGTGCTGCCCCATTGGTGTGCGTGCACAAATCTTGCCATTTTTTGGAGCTGGAAGGCATTCTGATGGGCTGACTGTGGAGAAGAAGCGGTTGAGAGGAGGTGTTTTTGTGTCTCCCTGTCGGTGTGTGTGTGTGTTTGTGTGTGTGTTGGGGAAGAAAAAGGGCAAACTCCCTGCTCTCCTGATCCTCCATCCTACCCCTTGAACCACTGCGTACGCTCATTCGTATCTAAACAAAGGCACAAGAACCAAAGCGAGAAACTTGATCCTCGCAAAGGGGAGGGAGGAGGGCGACGACGGGCAGCAAACCCGGCGGCGGGCAAGATGGATGGTCCCGAGTTTCGGGGTTGATGGGCTTTTCCTTTCGGACCACCATCACCACGAGACCGTGGGTGGGAGCGGCACCAGCGGGGGATGGAAGCGAGGGGTTGATTGTGGTTTCATTGTTTTTTTTCCTTCTTGCTTCTTTTTCGTTTCGCTCTCTTTTCCACTGCTCTTGCTCATGCGTTTGTGTTGCGCGACTCTGTGTCCTCCCACTCGCTCGCACACACACACACACTGGCAAATGTGAGAACGAAGCGTTACTACGGAGCGTCACCGATCGCTAGAGGTAACGCTCGGTGCCCGGTCCCGCAGTATAAAACCCCCTGGGCGGGTACAGTCGATGCATTCACGGAAATTAATGGCGTATCGGATGACATCGCGGTAACCGCGCCTTTCTCGCCGTCCTTTCCCATGTTCCGCTCTACCCTGTTTGCTGCGCGGTTATGTCCTCAACGGGCCAGCGTCTCTTCTACCGTCCTGCCGTCCCCATGTGCTGTTGCCTACTATGTTTGCTCGTTGGCAACGAAACACGATGGCAATGGTGACGATGAGGATGACGATGATGATGATGATGATGACGGTGATGATGCTGCGCGCTTCAGATATTTTTAGTTGCAAAAACGAAGAGAAAAAAACGGAATGGGAAAAAGAGGAAAAAACGAGCGTATCGAAAACGGAAACAACGTATGAGTGAGTGGTCGTTTGTGCGTGTGTGTGTGTTGGTTTGGAGGGAAATTCTTGTTGGGTGCGGCAAATGGCGCTGAGGGATGGTACGGGGCCGGTTGAAGGATGATAATCAACAATGACATTATGACGGCATTGACGAGATACGAAGTTTCTGGAGTTATTTATGAGTGCAAAAGAGTGGAGAGATAGAGATGGATAGATGCTGCTGTGAGTGAAACGGAGATAAAATGGCACAGTTTTATTTCAGTGTGTGCGATAGTGCGAGCGAGTTTTCTGTTGTAGCACTTATCTTTTATTAGCATATCAGCTCTCATTTTTTATTAAAATGGATGAGGCAAGGTCACACCGTAGGCACCGTAGTTCCAGTAGGGAAGTCGGGAAGTGTGCGGAAGCTATCTTTATTGGTCAAACCATTTGTCACGGTGTAAAAGATCTGCAAATTTGTGAAGCAAGATCGAGACATTTGATAAGATTACTGGGAAATTAAGCATTGAAGTGGATCGGTGTTTCCTGATCGCGTGGTGTGTAAGGATTAAAGGGATAAGGGCAAGAACAGTTTTACCGACGGCAGCATTTCAGGCCACATTTGCGTCTGCATCATTGCTGGAGCCACAATGTGTTTTTAATTTTGTAATTTCTAACGCTTGCATGGAAATTTGTTTTGAATATGCTTGAGTTGACAACTATTTTTGAATTTTTATAGTTTACAATGTTTTCCCACAGATTTTTGACGTATTTTTAATTGTTTCCTCAATGTAATAGATTGTTTCCCAAAATTTTTAGAATTAGTTGTTTTCTAAAAAGATAAGATGATGTCAAAAAATTAGGAAACATTAAAAAAGTTGTGGAAAATCCTGTGCGAAGGAGTGATGCTAAATGTGTCTCTGTTTCTATTGAGCAATGTAAACAGTAAACTCTTTCTTATTTCAGAGCCGATGAGACTGTCTAATTAGAGGTTAATTTATTTTAACATTTGTACCTTCATGGCTTTAAAATTAATTTAAATAAATAAATAAATAAATGAATAAATATAAAAAAGAAAATATATTAGTACAAAAATAAATAAATAAAAAAATTTATTAGTTAATTAATCAATACATAAGTCTATCAATAAATAATTCTGCTGTCTTAACTGTTGCTATAGGAAATAGCGAACACGATTTCAGATTGGAGAATAAATCATTGAATAACCATGGCAACACCATACACAAATAAAGGAGATACAGATTTTAGAGGTTTTCCGAATTAGAGGGGCAAAAATTTACTGAAAATGAAGGGAACGTAAACAATGTTCCAATAAGAGGGGTTTTTCTAATAGGAGAGATCTCAGATTAGATAGAATTCACTGTAATTCCACTTTTCTGGCGGAGAGTGTTGCAATACTAGCATGTCAAACATTCAGATTTGCTTTAGTGCCTCTTTAGTAATTATTTATTGCAATGAGTGTGTTGCAATATTGGCGTGTTAAACATCCAGCTTTGCAATAGTGCCTATTTTATGCCTCTGTTTATTCAAGTTTGTTTGTTTACTAACGGTTTACTGTTTCCTTCTACTCATTCATCTAACAGCTCTGCAGTTTTGCTCACGTTGAAATGATTTTAATAAAAATGATCTGAGTTTTTTTAAGGAACACAATAAATATGTACTAAATATTTATTTAGATCGTATGATCATTTCTCTGAGGTACTTTGTTGATTTTATTTCGCTGAAATTACGAAATGTATATTGTATTTAGACTCGAGCAAAATTCAAAATAAAACAGCATTTCGCTAAGGATTAAGTCTTCCTTAAAAACGCATTTCGATTTAATTAATTTACAATCTACTTTTTTCAATTCAGTAGCATATCTGTTTTTGTCTACATTCGTTTAAACCATTTTGATTTTTTCTTGAACATTGTGTTGCTTTCATCATTTCTATCACTTAAAACCTCATTTAAGTTTTCTGCTTTTTGAACTACGTTTTATACTCATTAACCTTTTTTAAATCTCATGTAATTACAGATCAAACCGCACACATTAATCCTTTCCTCAAATTTTCAAATTTTCCTCAAACGCATTTCTAGCAGCAAGCCAGCGACGCAAGTGCATTTCCACGTATTTATCACTCGCTTGCAGGCACATTCTACTGTGAATGTGCATTGTTTGATGCATATCACAGGGACACGCGCCCATTTGTTGTCCTTTCCCACTGCGGGGTCGTTTGTTTGACATATTTTGCATCAACCTCTCTCTCTCTCTCTCACATGCATTTGTGTTTTTGTGTAGTGTTATTTTATTGTTTTACCTTCTCCTTCTATTTATCAGCGTGGCATGCCAGCGGGCACCAAGAAGTACGGGGACGGGTATTTGTCCACATGTCCACAGAATTGTCTTTTTTCCGCCAAGCAAACTAACAAAACAAAACGCACAGAGCCACAGGCACAGGCAGCCGCCGTCGGCCGGAATGTAGCTAATTAATTCGGGAAGCGTGAACTTTAAATTGCCAGTGTTTAGATCGACCAATTAATTACGGTTAAGTGCCTTGTGCGCGTTCAGGGCGAGAACGAACCATACGGATCCCACTCTGTGCGTGCTCCTGCGTGCGTGAGCAGTCGTTTGCCGACGGCATAAACTATTTATTTTATTTCTTTTAGACGGGTTCACGCCACCTCACGATCGTGGCTGTACGTTTGGAAAAATGTTTTATACCGTTGTTCTATGTTCTACCCTTTTCCTCAGCCAGAATAATTAATTCTATGCTGTGGATGGTTGGTGGGCTTCGAAAGAGGCGAATGGAAAGGTTATATTTGCATTCGATTAATAGGAAATTATTTATCACCTCGATAGGTGTCCATTTTAAGAAACGATCGATCGTGACGAAACACGAAAAAATATTTAATTTTCAATTTTTATCTTTTTTCAACGAATTCCCATCCATTCCGGATACGTATTTTAAGTATGAAACAAAATGGATTAGAACGAACAGATTTGCTTTCTAAATATTTGCATCAATTTCCTAACGGTGAGCAGCACAACTTGTTGATTGAAATGGATTGATCCGCGCCGAGGTGAAAGCATCACTCGATGGAGACCGATCAATTACGTTTCGTTGGAATGTAGATGTATTGGGTGTTAATGTGAAGCCGGTTGCTACGCCCGCTTTGATGGATTAATTTAATTTTTCCTAGTTTGATTGCTTCATTTTCTAATCGTTTGTTTCTTGCTCTCTCTCTCTCTCTCTCCCTCCATTTTAGTACTGGTGAATCGGATAAACAGCACCTTGACTCATCGAGCGACTCGGACATGGAGGGTCCCAGTTTGGCATCGATGGCGTCGGGCAATGGTGTGGGAGGCCCGGGTGGCGTTCTGCACGCCACCACCGGCGGTGGAATGCATCTCGGCACGAGCGGTGGCACCCTTACGTCCGCCGCGTCCGGAGGAGTTACGGCCGGCGTACTGGGTGGCGGTACAACCGTTGGTCCCGGAGCGGGCGGTGGCGTTGGGCTTGGTTCCACGGGGTCCTTGGAGCATCATCATCAGCACGTCGGTGGCCACGCGCACCACACCCACCATCAAGGTACGGCAGCACATGCGCACACAGCCGGTGGACAAGGACAACAGCAGCAGCAGCAGCAGCAACAGCAAGGACAAGCGCATACGCACCACAACCATCAACAGGCACAGCAGCACCAGCAGCAGCACCAGCAGCAGCAGCAACAGCAGCAGCACCACCACCATCATCACCATCATCAGCCGCAACCGCTCGGTACGCGAAATGGCAACCTGATGAACATTGGGCCCGGCGTGGGCAGCAAATCGACCTCGATCGGATCGTTGTCGGTTGCGGCCGCCTATTCGCACTTTCACAACGTGATGGGCTCGATGCCACTGTACGATATTGGGGACTATCAGCACTTATGATTTTAAGCAAGGTCCTGCCTCGAGGTTTCGAGGAGAGAGAGAAAAAAAAAACAAAACGCACGCGCACGCGAACTTTAACTAGTGAAATTAACACAAACTACTCAAATCTCAAACTTTCGCCCGGCGTATGCGTCTTGACTCTTCTGTGTGTAATCAAAATATTTTTTTTATTATTTTCTTCTCGCTAAGAATAGTATATTTAAATGGAAATGAATGCATATACTAGACAAACTGTACGCGCTGGCATTGAGTTTATTTTGCTTGGGTTGGAAATGAAAGAAATGAGAAGATTTCTCTTAGAAGCATGCTTGTTTCGCCTAAAAGTATGCACTGCGTTGGATTATTGCATGTTTTACAGGTGGGCATGCTTCATAGACTTCGTCTGACATTAATTGATACATTCATGCCATGTTTGGGATCGCCTGAAAAGTCCTTTAAAATCGATTCCATCGTATTGTGTAGCTTTTTTCACTACATCAACACAGAAACGACAACTTTTGATTTATCTTGCAGAGCGCCTAAAGGTATATAGTAGACCGTTTGAATTAAATTTCGTTAGAATTCAGAAGAAAACTGATAACGGTGTAGGAATTATGCTTAGGTTAATCGTTATTCGTCGCAATCATTACAATTTCTATTACCAGTAAAGTCATATCAGCGAGTGTCATATTGGTCATTGGCTTGAAAATCAAGCAGAATTGCGTGCATTAAAGGTAAAAGAAAATGCAATTTTAAATTAAAGTCTCCATTTCTTTGTCTTCGGTCGATAAAATATAAGTTTGGTTCATTGTTCGGTTGCATTCGCTCACTCTGCTGAGAGATTCGGTGAAAGAACAAGACAGATTTGCTTTCATTTTCCCAAAAAGGTATTAAAACACTTATTTCGCACTTCCTTTGCATACCTTTAGGCGGATAAAATTGATGTTAATTATACAGACCTGTTATGAACATTGTGGTGGCTTTAATACTTTTTATGTAATTACATAAAAAATACATTCTTCATTAAACAAAGCACGCAGCTTTTACAACTTTGATCAATTATTTCGAGCAAAAGATTTCACACGGATTAAGAGTATAATTCCAAACAGTAGCTGAACAATACTTCTGCCATTCGCTGGTAACGACACTACCAAACCGTGAGGGCAAACGATGTTGCTACGGGTAACACACCCGGTAGGCGCAAACGAAACAGTGGCATTACGCAACAAAACGGCGTACGCTGCACCGTTATCCGCGTGTCAGAGGGATCTCGGGCGAGGATAAACGAACAAAAAGACACAATCCCAAACATACAAAGCGACATGATACCCTCTCTCATTAGTAGCGCCCGTTTGTTGCTTTGGTGTCGTGGGAAAATGCTGCACCGACGTGAATGCAAAGGTACGCAGCAGCATCCAATCGGAATCGTTTGGCATTTTGCTAGTTTCATCGCAGCCATTGGAAAATGTATCTTTTTCATACACAAGTGAGTGTACCTTTCTCGTGGCACGTGACGGGTTGGCATGATAATTACTTCGCCAACGCAGGTCGTCCGCGCATCCATCCGATTTTGCACACCTTTCCACGTGCGGCACGTGGCACGGGAGACAGTGGCAAGGGAGAGGAGTGCCAGGGTTTCAATCCATTCGATGTAACGCCTTTTAATGAAGCGGTATAATAGGATTGAATCAATGGTTGTGTGGTTTGTCGGAGGGCCGACTCCGATATGATGATGATCGATTTTAATTGGAAGCACAATAATGGGTTTGTTTTGTGGTAGGCCTAAATGCGTTGCTGCTGCGTAACGTCTCCATGGTAACGGGAGCGTTGCAGCGTGGGAAAAGGTAGGATATGCAACTAGAAGGGAGGAACTTGCCAACAGGATATGTATTTCCCATATAAGGACGCATGATACAGGGTTTCCCACGATTTATTGGTTGGTTCCCACGATTTATTGGTGCGTTCCCACGATTTTTTGGTCATTTCCCATAATTTTTTGGTAGCAACCCACGATTTATTGGTCGGTTCCCAAATATTATTGGTCGGTTCCCAAATATTATTGGTCGTTTCCCAAATATTATTGGTCGGTTCCCAAATATAATATAATATAATACCGACCAATAATATTTGGGAAACGACCAATAATATTTGGGAACCGACCAATAATATTTGGGAACCGACCAATAAATCGTGGGTTGCTACCAAAAAATTATGGGAAATGACCAAAAAATCGTGGGAACGCACCAATAAATCGTGGGAACCAACCAATAAATCGTGGGAAACCCTGTAAGAACGGATTGTTTGGAGAGATGTAATATTTGAAGGAAATGTATGAGGAAAGCTGCTCAGTTAGATCCTAAGTGTGGCGTATGCTGAGCATACTATGCTCTCGAAGCTACTAATGGGCTTGACATTCAACAACATATTGAATTACACTTGTTAGGAAGATCAGCAATGCTTTTGCATGTTTCGATTCATTCGAGATTTGAACTCATTAAGAGAATTGCTAAATCATACGACTAACTAACTGTACTACGAAGATGATTCCCGGTTTGAACGACTGTTCCGGTGTACAATCTTGATGACCTAATTAATCCCTTCCTCCTGTAACTGTGGACTTTTTTCTAATCAGAGTACCGCATATCAAAGTCCAAATTGGACCGATGGGAGCACTCACTCACGTGTAACGTTCGGTCTAACGCCTACCACCAGCAAAACGTGTTAATCCAAGACACATGCTTTGCACACAATTCCGCCGCCTGATTTTGACTATCTAATCCCATATGTTCTCGTGATTTTTGAATGTGACGATAGTGATTGTTGCCTGTTCGATTCGTCATTTTTTTCTTTTTATAACGTATTTGGCCATGCTTTGCTTATCTTAATCCCTACAATCCACCGGTCAAACCGGTCGTTATCAAGCCATAAAGAGTTAATGAGTTAGGACTCTTTCAATGTTGTACTTTATTTTAACAAAATCTAATTAACTTAATTCAGGTAGCTAGTTTTGCTCCAAAACAACAATCCCAAGTTGAATGACATTATAATATCAATTCCATTCATAAAAAAACCTTCTGCCAGTAGCTAGTAGCTAGTCGCTCTTTATAGTACTATCAGCTAGTAGTGGCTCAGACAACACGCAACAATCGCAAACCAGGTGAACAGTCTAGTGAGCTCAAAAAAAAAAAAGGAAACATTAAAATGCAATCGACAATAACTTATCAGTTCAATTACGGTGCGATATTACCCACACACCAGGTACGTCAGATAGCGGCGTGTAGATGGCGCCCTTCCGCACAGGGGGAAACACCTGATAATGAGCTTCCCGCTTGTTTCTTTCTTTTGCGAACAACCCGTTTTGATAATGATCGTTTTTGGACATGGTAGCCGGCTATTAAGACCCCTGGCGTTTGATAAAGCGCACCAGTAGACGTTTGGAGACTGCACGGCTACGCAGCAGCGGACCTGCTACAGGACGAAGATGTTTGCATACCTAACGATCATCGCTGCCGTGGTCGCATTAGCCCATGGACGTGAGTATTGCGGATTGCTCCCAAGCAGTCAATGTGAAGCAAATACATTAACACTTAACAACCTTCCTCAGAGTGTACTGTCAACATCCGGACGCAGCTGAACGCGCGGGAACCATTGTTCCTGCGCAACAATCAGCTGTGGGCACCGAACGGACCATCGCTACAGTGGAATGCCGGCGAGACGACACTGATCGCCTGCCCGGGCAACACAATCCAGAATAGTAAGTATGAACGTGAAGCGATAGCCGGGGGGGTGATAATGCCGTTCTAATTGTTCAATTCTATCACATCAGCTGGAACGGTTACTGCCAACATTCAGTGCGTCTCTGGAACGACGTTCAACCTGGCTGGATCGAATGTGAACATTGCCGATGTGTCCTGCACTGCCCGTTCGACGGGATCGCATCAAACTACGGGCCAGAGCTGTGGCAGCGGAGGCACTCTGCTGAACCTTGGCTTCGATGTACCCGGCGTGGGCTTTGTGACGTACATTCAGTCATGCTACAACATGCAGACGGCCTCCGTGATTTACACTCGCCATATCATCCCTGGAGCGGCTATTAGCCGTAGGTATCACTAGATTAGTTTCTAAAAGAATGTCCAATTCAATAAGTCCGCGCTCTTTACAGATAGCATCAGCGAGTCTTATCGTCCCTCGTTCAAGACTGCCGGTACTGCTCCGCATGTCCAGCCGGCCACCTCGTACACCACCGCTCAGCAGGCGATCCGCTTTGCTCAGCTGCTAGGATCGCAGGCTCAGGCCGATCGGTTCATCACCTCCAGCTCGTACCTGTCTCGTGGCCATCTGTCGCCCGATGCGGACGGTATCTTCCGGCCGTGGCAGTGGGCAACCTACTTCTACGTCAACGTCGCTCCACAGTGGCAGGCTACGAATGCCGGCAACTGGCTGGTCGTTGAGAACGCCGCCCGCAACATTGCCGGCCGACTGAACGAGGACGTGCTGATCTTCAACGGAGCGCACGATATTCTGACCCTGCCGCACGTCAATGGCCAGCAGGTTCCCATCACGCTGGAGGCGGGAGGCATTCAAACGCCCAAGTGGTACTGGAAGATTATCAAATCGCCACGCACGAATGCGGCGATCGCGCTGGTCAACAATAACGATCCGTTCCGCACGAGCATGCCGGCCGGTGAGATGCTGTGCCAGGACGTGTGCGGCCAGTATGGATGGGGCAATGCGAACTATGGTAACTTTGCGCGTGGCTTCACCTACTGCTGCACGGTGGCGGATCTGCGCCGTGCCATTCCCAGCATTCCGGCCGAAGCGGACGCGGCCAATGTGTTGCGTTTTTAAAGCGTGTTGTAAATGAGTGCAATTAAAGAGCAATTCCACCGCACTGGGTTTTGTTGATTGATTGGGGTTTGGAAAATTGACCGTAAAAATGAATAGCAGCAAAGGATGGATGATAAGCTCTCTAGCTTGCTTAATCCATCTATAAATGTAGGGATAAGCTCGCTAGCTTAGGCCGTTTTAGCAGCGAGTCCTTCAACATTGCCCGTAGGTTCGAGGCTTTGCTTCTTAACCTTGGTTTTAAAGATGATTGTTTACTTAGTTGGCTGTGGCTTAGTTTAATTTAATTTTACTTGTGCAAACAGATCAAATAATGATGCTCAACATAGTCAATAGCGTCGAAAATGTCAATTTACTTGCTAATGATTAAATTTGTTACCGGGCTTCGGACGCCATCGATTGCGCTTCGATAGAAACGAGAGTACTGTTCTCTTTTCAAAACACAGCGCCATCTGTTGGTGGGTGCACGCATTACAAGCAAAGCGCGCGGTTGCTGCTTTAAAGCTACAGTGATAGAAGTAACAATAATATTACTTTTGCAAGGTTTTTTTTTTTAATTTGTTAAACATTTGATTATTTATCTGGCAGTAAAAATGTTTGTGAACAACACCAAAGGCTTAAATATTATTTTTTTGTTCAACTAGTTTACACACAAAAATACGGTTCAAGCCTTAATCAAGTTAATTTAAATAAATAAAAATAGTTTACCACCTAACCAGTTATGGCTTGTTTTCCAAATATGCTCGTGTTTTTTGTTGTACATTTAACACGTTTTTTTAATCCGCACTTTTGACTACTGACTTTATGAGATTAAGCAGAGTTCGGTCAAAAGTAGTTAAATATAATAAGAAAGATAAATATCTTTCTATTTTTACTCGTTTTTTTTTACTGAAATCGCTTTTTTTTGGTGTTGCTTTGAATAATGCTCGTGTGTTGTGGCCATTCCCTATAGGGGATGATAATTATTCTCACCAACTCTCTCCAATGCACCTTACGCTCTAGTTTGCGCTCTCCTCTGTTTTTATTCCTTACTATGGTACTA
The DNA here is from genome assembly GCF_943734735.2 of Anopheles gambiae. Lineage (NCBI taxonomy): Eukaryota > Metazoa > Arthropoda > Insecta > Diptera > Culicidae > Anopheles > Anopheles gambiae. Next base: position 88,908,236 of record NC_064602.1, read on the forward strand.
TCTTCTTTCTCTATTCCTGTTCATCTTTCTCTCTTCACCGCGCGGCTACATGAGGTGAAATATACAGCGAAATGAACTATTTGACAGGTGAAATATATAACAGGTAAAGGTAAAGGGTTGGGGGAGACACAACATCCGCTTTCAAATCTCACTTAAAAATAATATATTCTTAAGCAGAACATTCCCTAATTGGAAGAAATAATGAGCTGTTGACTCAAAATGGACGAAATACTCCATATTGAAGTCATTCAATGGGTCGAGTTACAATTTTGTGCACGTTATTTGTTTACATTGCACATCAGCTGGTTACTGTGATGCTTTATCCGTCAGATATTTCGCCTGTCAAATAGTTCATTTCGCTGTATATTTCACCTCATGTAGCCGCGCGGTCACGTTGGATTTGGCGCAATGTACTTTAAATGATCCATGTAACCATGTTCAGGAAATCATTAATGTTACTCGATGGTACAATGTCTACGTGCAGTAGGATGGCTGTAATTATCAACCGAAATTAGAAAAAGTATACTAAAAATTAAAAAAATAATACAAAAATCAAAAACACGTTTTTAATGCACTGCAATCCAAAATAAATTAGCCTTAAAAACGTGATTTAAGTTTGTTTATTTATTTTTTTAAATTATAAGCTTTCTTTGTACACCATAAAAAAAGTATGTAATGTTGTTGAGCATACGTAGGACTATCCTGCTATGGTAACAATAAGTCACTGAAAGCCAAGCTCACTTCACTAGTGGGTACAGGCAGGCCTTGACCGACAGCGGTTGTTGTGCCAAAGAAAAAAAAGTTATTGAGACGTTTCCAACAGAATTCTTTCACCGGAATGTACAATAAATGGGGCGGGGGATTTGCAGTTGATTTCCACAATACCCACACTTGTTACAATACCCACATTGCTCAGCTTTCTCATAACATTACAGAGTTTGCAACCCAATAATCCAGCACAGAGGTAAGTTTTTTTTTTGCTTTAAAAAAAATACACAAAACCACAAACCGAAACCGAAAATTCCAAGCGAATGTGGTTTACAACAAAACCAATATGAATACACCAAACGCGAAAGAGGAAAAATATGTTTCTTGTTAACATATCGCACCCACATTCATCCCCAGCACTGTAAAAATAAGTCTCTCCTTGATTCTACCGTGCTGCTGAGAGACGGGGAGAGAGTTTTGCACATTCGCAGAAGCGCAAGCGTATGTGTGCGCGTTCTGTGGAGAAGCTTGACTTTGAGGGTAGTTCCCCGAACAGTTTAACCGGCACGGAAAAACTCTATCACAAACAGTCAGTAGAGAAGAGACCGTTCAACAAGTGTTGTGTACGTGCGTTCAATGTCGGGCAGTGAAACAAACCATTGCAATGATTTACTGTGCATTGCCGAAATCTTCGAATCGATCGCCAATAAAGATGAGCAGGCGTTGGCCCGCACCCTGGAACGATCGTCCATCGAAACCGTGCTGCTGTTCGAGTCTGTTTACGGCATTTCGCCACTGCTGCACTGCGTACAGACGGGCGAGATGAGTCGGCTCGGATTGGTGCGCCGTTTACTCGTGAGTGGCCTGTGCGATAGTGAGACGGTTGATAGCAAGGGCCGTACAGTGCTGGCTGGCTTGGTGGGGGCACAACAAGCGCAAACACAAGGCACCGCAGCCGGCTTTCTCGAGCGCATGATCGAGATCGTCATCGAAGGAGCCGACGATACGACCGCCTGCTATAGGATGCTGAAGCACAACTCGCTAGCGCTGTTTCAGGCGTTTCTAGAGCTGAAGCAGTTCGATGAGCGTCGGCTGTTCGAATGCCTTACCGGTGCGCTTACAAAGCTAAGCGTTAAGCAGGTCCTACTGTCGGCAGATTTAAGAGTGTTTGTGATGTTTAAGTTGGCCGATTTTGGGTTTCGGCGTTTGTCGGGCGATTGGACGGGCGGGTGCGACAAGACTACTGATGAGTGGAAGGACCACATTGACGTGGTGAGCGACTGTTGGAATGTGATTGGTAAAAGTTACGACACCGGCTCGTACGGGGATGTTGACGATCGGCTGCTGCAGCGACTGCACGTGCTCCACAACCATCTGTACTTTCTGCAGCACAAAAAGTTCCTCGACTATTTGGCCCTGCGCGAGGCAATATTTTGTGTGGCCGTGTTTTGGAACGTTTTAAAAAATCCAGCAACGTTCACGGTTTATCGTGTTATCGTCAACAAACGAATAGTGATAGAATGTATCCGCATGATTGCATTTCAGCTGATGAAGGTGAAACGGTTCCTTGAGCAGACAGAACAGAAGCTATGCGAGATTGTTAAGGAAGGCGAAAGCTTAATAGTGAAGAAAAAAGAATATTTGATCGAGGACATCATGAACAAAATGAAAATTTCGTGTAAACCGACTGTAATTAAACAGTTTGAAGAGAAATCAATAGCAATTGGAAAAGGTAACAGCAATCGTGATATGCTCATAAAAGATATGATAAAAAGGATAAGGAAAGACGATAAAGAATGGGCGGATACAAAGTCACACGAGCTGAGAGCACTTCGGCAAACGCAGAAAGAATGGTTGATTGAACAACTTGAGACTAGGTTGAAGTGTGTCAAGCAGCCGAAAAACGTGGCCGATCTTATAATGGCAGAATTGAAACGGAACCGAGTGGACACAGTTGCGGCAAGGATCGTAGCAAGCGAATCATTCGATTTGGAGCATCTGATGCGAGGGAAGGATCGACGCACCAGACGCAAAATGATCAAGTGCTACGGGCAGTTGAGGCAGCTTTACTCACTGGACAAAATCGTGCTCGCCTTTGCTCAAGTGGCAAGAGTAAATCCTGCCAACGTGGAATTGTTCCAAGACAGTTTAAAGCGCACCGTCATGATACTGGGAGAGATGTTGAAAAACACCAACAGCACCCCGAACATGCCGAACGATCGGTTAGAGGATGCGATGGGCCGCATGATTTCGCACCGGTTCGCGGACATTGTCATTTCCATACGCAACAGCTATGCGCGACAGTTTTCCCTCTCGCGATTGCTGATTGACGCAGAGTTGGAACGGCGAGTGTACAGCTTTCTTCCCAATCATACGGTCGCTGTAAGGATGGTTATAAATCTGCTGTTTGTCCTAGTGATGGTAGAAGTACGGCGCAGCTTCTACGGACAGTTGGTACGGTGCGGGTCGCTGGAAGCGCTGCGATCGCTACTGATCTATGCTGGCGAGAAGGATGTGTTGTTTCCTACGATACACATAGCTTTTGAGCAGGTTACGGGATATTTTTCCCTGGTGAAAGAGCTTTTAGCGGAGTTGCGTGAAAATCCAATAGGTAATACGATTGAGTTCGCGCAGTTAGAGGAACAGTTCGAGGTACAGTGTGGAATTGTTGAGGAGGTGCAGGCGATGCTAGCGACCGAAAGGGAGCTCGATTATGAGAACCTGCGCAAAACGTGCTTTTCGTGCAACGATTTACCCACAATACGGAGGCTGCTGCACTGGAAGATTGACACGTACCGGCCGAATGTGGTGCTGGAAAGTATTTGCAGCAAATGGAACGCCAAAACCTCGAACTTATCGCGCATCCACTGGATGGACACTCGGTTAACTTGGATCGATACCGAAACCATGTCCAATAAGCTAGCTATGATTACATGCGCCATAGGAGATGCCGATGCATACTACAATATTGGTCACACAGGCAAGCTGATTGAACAGCTTGGCATAGCGGATGAAGTAGACGAGGAGGGCGTTGATCAGCTAAATAAAAGGCTAGCTCCGTACTACGCGAACATATTCTTCCTGGACAACAAGTGGAAGGTACTGGAATCGTTCTGCAAACAGCGACGACTATCCTGGAATAAAACGCTCGTACGGCAACTGCGCCAGCGAGACCAGGAACTGCTGCAGACACTATACGACGAGCGACGCCACAAACTGAAAACGATTTTCGAGCAGAACGACATCCAGACGGTCGAAGTGCTGCAGATTGCTAACATTATAATAAAGGAAGATACTCTTGCCTCCCTCGAGCATCTACAGCTGGAGTTGTGTGAAATACTGACCGCGGTCGGTTACTTTGGCGACAGCTTTCACTGCGTCAAGCAGCGCATTCCGATGATACAGGGGAAAAACTTTCGCAACCTACTGGCACACGACTCACTGTCCTACAACATGCTGACAGACAGTGGGAACGCCAAAACGATATTGAATGCATACATCTTTGTTCACACCGAGGTGCGTCTGTTCGAAAGCCGGCAACAGGACCCGATCGAGCTGCACTTACCCTCGCTAGCGGATATGTACCGATGGCTTGAGGAGCAGCAGCAACTCCTAGCCTCCTTCCAGTGCAATGACGTGCGGCGGGTACACGCGCTGATGCGATCTGGGGGAGCAATTACGGCCTACTTTTGCTTCACACCGAACGCTGAGCACTATCCGGCCGCAATGCTTTCGGCAGGCAATACGATACAGGGCTTCTGCGACCGGGCTCCTTCGATTGTGCCCCTACTTGGTCGCTACTTTCCGTACCTTCGCGAGTTGTATCATCGGCCGGAGTTTGCGCTAGAAACTGCAATAGTGCAACGCGATTTCGAAACGGCGTTTAAGCTCGTCGATGAAACGAAACCACTCGAAGGGCTGTTCTACTCGTGGCCCAAGCTTATGATGCGCCTTTCGCCAGCCGCTAAAGCTTCAAAGACACTCACCGAAAGACGAAATCTGTTGGACCAATTCCTAGATTACGGCAACGAAGAATGTATTCGGGAAATGGTTCGACTATATCCCGATTTTTGTAACACCCTGGTGGATCGTCACACAGTAGACAAAGCAATTCTTCGAGGACTACGCTCAACTGCCGAGCTAATGATGCAAGGGACGAACCAAATGTATCTAAACGCTCTAGAACGGTTGGTCATCCTGCACTGGAATGATACGTTGGAAAATATTACGATAAAATCACCAAATAATGATGAGTTCATGAGTACAATACTTCGAGCAGCGATAAAAGCAAGAAATGAAACAGCGTTGAAGCACATTCTGGGTAAAACACAAACCAATGCAACAATACTGGGTGAATGTTACCTCACGGCGGCTTCCTTCGGACGGTGCAGTATTCTGAAACATCTGCTACAAGTGTACCCACTGGCGGATCAAACCGTACTATCAACTGCCATCCACAAAGCCGCTCTTAGCAACCAGTGGCCCTGTGTACGGTTGCTATTGGAGGCAGACGCACCGGTTGATGTGCTAGTTACAGGCTACCAGGATGAGGATGCAAACGTTTTGCTGCTACTGGTCGCTAGTGGGCAAGTTAAACTGATACGACGAATCAGGACCTTAGATCCATCGATTTACGGTACGCGCACAAACCATCCACTTGCGGTAGCTGTGGGCAACGATACAGCATCCGGCAGAATGGTACAAGCATTGAGGGCACACGGATTTGGCTGGCTCGACAGTTCAGCGACTCTGCATGAAGTAATATTGGAAGAATACGAACAACCTGCTTGGAAGGCAATTTGGGGTGAAATTGATCACCAACTATCGCGGTATCAGTTTACCAATGGTTCTGATCATGTTGAATTCAACGTAAGCCTGCTTCACCGGTGGAAAACAATCTGTTTCGTGGAAGAGTGCAACATGGACCGAACTTCACTGTGCTGTGCGGCAGAAACGAAAAATCCACGTGTGATACGGGAACTTCTAGATCGTGCCTGCAGTATGCGCCAGATTGAAGGCGTTGGAGTCCTCGGAGATGTTGTATTTCAGAAAGAGGGTTCCTTCGTACATTACTACAAAAAAGCGGACAATGTTACATGGAGTATGGAGTCGTGCTGTGCTGATATGATCAGCAGAATGGAAGGATTACTCCAAGAAGGGATGATTTGGCATGAGCTTACGATAGTTGTTGGCAATGTGTCCGTGAGTATGACTGTACTGAAAGTCACGCATGTGCCAAAGGATGTTGCATTGGAGTTGAGGGATAGTACCTTACTGGAGGATAATCTGCAGGACCTGCTAAACTTCACCGATGCATTCGGAGGATCGAAAACCGTAGTATACGGTACGTTTTATCAAGGACAACGTGCAATACATTTCTTGCGAAATGAAGACCTTGCCTGCGTATATGACGTCTTCCCACCGGATGCTTCTGTCGACTTATCCAACACCCTGAACATCAGAGCAGCTGAGGGTAAGACTGTTTTGGGAAAGATTGTAGAGGCTCACTTCGATCTGGAAACGGTTCAGCTGCTCGTGCAGCACGGTGCCAATCCTTTGCTGGCTGACTGTCATGGCAACTCGATCATCCATAGCGCTTTGTGTATGCTACCCGACGCAGCACTGTACCTAATGGAAGAGTGTCTCACGCGAGATCTACGCAATGCCAAAGGGGACACGTTGCTGGAGTTGGACGATCGAACCGATGGCAACAAACTCATACATATGGCCGCATCATGCGGCCAACAAATCGTCGTGGCAAAGCTACTCGACCTTAACATCGACGTAACTGTTCGGAACGCGTACGGCTGTACACCGGCCCATGTGGCGGTAGTTGTGCCGTTGGTAAACTCAATCTCGACGTTGAAACAGCTGCTCGATTACGACCGGACCCCGGTGGACATGACCGACAGGGACGGCGGTACCTTGTTGGTGTGGGCGGCCAAGACCGGGTCCATCGAAATGCTGAACTTGATCATGCAGTACAAACCTAACCTCACGCTGCCAGCTAATCGGAGGGCACTGTACGAAGCAGTGAATCTACAGTATGTCGATTGGGCGAAACGATTTCTGCAGCATGCCATCGAGGCCGGTGCCCGGGAGGTGACCAAAATGGAGGATGCGGCGGATGACGTTGTGATTCTGTCGTTGCGGTGTGCGGATTTTGAACTGTCGAAGGCGCTACTCGAGTATGAGCTGCAGCACGGCCTAGAGGACATAACAGAGCGCGATCGGCCGCGCATTGAATCTGTGCTGAAAGCGTCTACCTCCAAGATACCGCAAGTGCCGGTTGAGCTATATCTGAGCTTGAAAGGGCTGAGTGAAGATAGGAATTTCCTGACATATTTGCGGAACATGCTAGCAAAGCTTGAACCTTCACGTGAGAAGGATTTCAATTAAAAGCATTTCATGTGATCAAGATAGTGTAAAACCGTAGTCTCCCTGAGTTTAGTAATAAAAAATTTACTCAAAATGACACCGCAGACGTATATAAAATTCAATTTTAATAAAGAGAAAACATGTTTTGGAAACATTCGACCGAGAGTTTAATGAAACAGGTAAACTTACAGACTCAAGTCAAAGGTCAGCAAGACGCTGACTGCCTACCGATCATTCTACAGCCTGACAAAGCAGTTCACCTTAATGAACCAGTCGCGACGGACGAAAGGGACTATAAAGTACCCGTTTAGTACAGGTACTCACATAAACCTCTGAGATATGGAAACTGTCCAAATCTGACGAAACCCTCTTGGCCACTTTCGCGAGGAAGTTGCTGAAATACTTCTAATGCTCCGTATGTGTGCAGGCACAATGGAGGATGTAATGACGAGCTATATGAAATGTACCATGAAAGCGTGAAAGTGTCCGCCATTAGCGGCCGGGTAATGGATTGGCTGACGAAGGCGTGAGTGGTTAGCTTGATGATCATTGCAGCTTGAGTCCTTGGTAGCTTGATGATCATTGCTACTGCTCAATGAAAGTGCGTCATGACATGCCGAACACGACATGCGAATGCTTGTGTTCAACACGAAACTCTGACTGACAAGCTGAGCTTAATGTCGGCGCAAGCAAAATCACGTTTTTTTTCTGGCTGTGAACAGTGCTGCCAAATACCACTGTAATACCATTGTTACAGTCACCAACACACATGACTGAAACGAAGCTTAACTCAGATCACGTGAGATGATCAGCTGTGAGACTCAAACAATTGTTGCGACCATCATATGTTTGGTGACATTATTTTAGCACTCAACTTTTGGTCACTCACTTAGTCACGACATTTTTGTCGGTGATAATCACGACATTCTTGGAATATACTTGGCGTGTGGTCCCAAGCACCAAAATTATCGCGCTATCTGCTTTGATACTACGATACGAGATACCATTTCATTTTTTTCTTGGAACCACTCGCACGCACCGCATATCTCCCATGACTATCGTGATGATCATCGACCGAAAATATCGCGACAAAGTGACTGACCAAGAGTTGGTTGCACATAATGTTACCAATCATGTGATGGTAGCATCAACTGTTTGAGTCTCACCTCTGATCATCACAGTAGAGCTCATGACGCTGACATGATTTGGTTTCAGCCGGAATTTTTCAAGACTATGGTAGTGACATTTTGCAGAACTGATCACAGCAAAAATTTCATGACATAGTGACATAAAGCGTTGGTTGCAAAAATGTCACGAAGCATGCATTGGTCACACCAATCGTTTTGAGTATCACAATTGATTACGGGACGCTGCAATGGGTTTTGTATCAGCCGGATTTTTTTTTATGAAATTGACATTGACATTTTTTAGCAATGCTCTCCTCCTGAGGCCGACTGAGACAGCAAAGCGGTTATAAGGTTGCCGGATAATGCAAGGCAAGGCAAACTTACAGATTTTTCTGGGTACAAACATCATTTTCATTTGCCATTGATATTTAATTATCTGAGATAAGAATGAATATCACGCAAACAATGAGACCCCAAAATTTGGCTGATTTATACCAAGGGGTATGAGGAAGCTTTAGGAAGTAAGGAGAACACACGTGCTGTCTCGCTTACACTACAGCATCGAACCATCGCTCTGTGTGTTCCCTCTTCTATGCGAACAAAACCTTCAGTCCCCTTGGTCAGAATTAGCCAAATATTGGGATCGTATTGTTTACGTAGAATACATATGTGTAAAGTATTATTATTTATAGCCAGAAAGCATCTCAAAGCAATAGTTCCTGGAATCGTGCGTGCAGCTAGACAATGTAATTCCATGCCCAATAATCAAAAATTAAATAATAACAACAAATAATAATTATCATTTTTGATAAGGTTTCCGGAATTTAGATTATAAAAGCGTTCCTGATTGATGCATCGAATCATTAGCCTTTCAACAGTCATATGGCTCTTGTTCTTGTCCCAGCATCAGACGCCGAATTAGCAAAGCTTCAAAATGATATCATACATTACGTTTTTAATATCCTTGGCAACTTTCGCTAATCGACGTAAGACATTATAGCTTTCTTCGATAAGGTGAACGTATAGCAACATTATCAGTTTTGAGATCTTTTCAGAGTGTAATGTTGATATCAAATCACAACTGAACCAAATGGAACCACTATTCCTGCGCAAGAATGAGTTGTGGACTCCGAACGGACGATGGTTGCAGTGGAAGACCGGTGAAGCTACAATGATTGCCTGTCCTGGTAATCGAATCCGAAACAGTACGTTTCACAGTAGAACTAGTCCATAATGGTTGATTCATAACCATTAGCTCCTTTTAATATCCGATTCTCTCTTCAGCTGGAAAAGAAAGAGCCTACATTCGGTGCGTGTCTGGAAGGACGTTTGCCTTAGGAGCATCACATGTAAATATTGCCAACATTGCTTGTGTTTCCAAAACTACCGGAAAGCATCGAAATTCGGGCACTAGTTGCGGTAGTGGTGGAACGTTGCTGGGCTTGGGATTTAATGTTCCGGGCCTTGCTTTCATAACGTATCTTGAAACGTGCTACAACATGCAAACGGCTTCGGTGCTTTTCACGCGTCATACGATACGAGGATCAGCTATCAATTGTAAGCGTGACTCGAATGTTGGTTCCATAAAACATAACTAATAGGGGGTGTGTCTTTCCTTGCAGATGCCATTACTAAAACAAACCGGTCAACATATAAACCGGATGGTGCCCCTGCAAATGTTCCATTTGCCACGGCTTACGCCCAAAAACGGCAACTTAAACGTTTTACCGATCTTCTGGGATCCGCTGCTCAGGCGAAACGATTCATCTCGTCTGGTTCTTTTCTTGAGCGGGGGCACATGGTACCGTTTGCGGATGGTATATTTCGTCCATGGCGATGGGTCACCGATTTCTACGTCAACGTCGCTCCCCAGTGGGTGGCAACGAATCGGGGAAACTGGAAGGCCGTTGAAGCTGCAGCTCGCCAAGTCGCGGGTCGCTTAGAGGAGGATGTACTGGTTTTTACGGGAGTTTACGACATTCTTACCCTTCCCCACGTAAATGGCCATCAGGTTCCGATCACACTGGATGCCAAGGGTATTGAAATACCCAAGTGGCTTTGGAAAATAGTCAAATCTATACGCAGAAATGCTGCCATCGCACTCGTCACTAATAACGATCCGTTCAGAAGAAGTATGCCAGCTGGTGAGATGCTGTGTCAGGATATCTGTGCCCAATACGGGTGGGGTAATGCAAAGTATGACAAATTTGCGAGTGGTTTCACCTACTGCTGTACGGTGAAGGATTTGCGGCGCTTTATTCCTACTATTTCTTCCGAAGTTGATGCAGCGAATGTGTTGCACTTCTAAAATGCAACTGCAGTTAAACAACACGTACTCTTCAAGATAAGGGTGATAATGCCACGCTTGCCGGTTGCCACGATAACGGTTGTAAAGAGGTAGATTAAAGTGATGGAGATAGATGAAGATTAGTCAATACATCAATATTGCAGAACTTTGTTAATAAATAAGTCAAAATAAAGTGATTCAATTCAAACTCTTTGCTGGGATCAGTGTAATCAGGTGTATCTCATCTCACTATTCAATGTTATTAACTACAGTTGTGCGTCATACTAGAAATATTTTACAACATCGGAACATCTAATTAAGAAATACAACAAAATGTAAAACAAAATTGTCTAAACCCCAGAGTTGCATCATGACCTCACATCTCAGTCGATATCTGTCGACATCAGAGCATCATAAAAAAAGCTTTTCGTTTCAATTTCAAGAAAGCTTTGAAGCTTTGGAAACCCTAGCCGCAAAATTGAAGATTTCGGACGTCGTGTGGACGTCGTGTGGACGTCCACCCGACGTCCACACGACGTCCGGTTTAAGAGGTTACTCGACCAAGCGAACTTTTTTAGACGGGTTTTATGGCAAAAATTGTGGCAGATTTCCCAGGGTTGTTGTATCGAATAGCAGCAACAAAAAATAAATTTTATGGATGGGTAGAAAAAAATGAATCTTGCCCGCCCCCTTACTCCTTCCTGGTCGGTAGTTGCGATCACACCAGCTGTTCATATGATGGTGGTGGGAGTGATATCGCTTTTCTTCTGTCTTCTTTATCCGTTCTACCAGATCATACGCGTTTTCAGTGACGTCCTTCCCCACCTCCTTCGTTTTCCCAGCAGTTATTGGCGAATGCTTGACCTTGTGTGAGCGCGCTTGACTTGGGGTTATTGTTTTTTTCCTTCCCGTTTTTTTTGGCCGCTGATGCATTGCGCGTTGGCTAGAGCGCCGTCGTTCGAATCTGGATTTGATCAACGCGCAAGTTGACGTGTGGATGGAATCGATTTACCGTTCGTGCTATTTGCCGGATCGATTGAATGCATGCTTCGTACTGGTTTTATATTGTTTGTTAGTGCAGTTAGTTGCGCTTGTGCAAAAAAAAAAAATCAATTCAAATAAAAGATCATTCAATGCACTAGTCCGCTCATGTTACGCCAACCAATGCTTAGCTAAAGTAAACGGAAGGTCAAATATTAAAATGAGGGATATCATAGAACACATATTGTCTTTCCATTATATTTTTTCTTTAATAACGTACAAACCCTCCAATCTTCTCCCACCCCTCCCTCCCTTCCTCTCTCGCTCCCACCGGATTGAAGGTTAGGATTTACCCACCATGGTGTACTCTTTTAATTCTAATTCCCGGGGTCTATTGTTCGGAAGAGAAAATGGAACGTCTCCCCCGCCTCTCGCTCGATGCTGTAAGCGAGGAGCGACCCGCCCCGGCTTGGCTGACGCATGCATCGCTCGCGTTGCCTGGCTTGCTCCTTCTCTCGCCTTATTTGGAGACGCATCATCGTTGCGGATGGTGCTGCGCGGCCATGTCGCTGCCTGGAGGATGGCATAGAAAGTTGTGTTCTAGCCCGTCGCTGTCCTGGCGATTGACGCAGGATGCGTAAGTGGCGTGTATGCTGCATGCATAGTGGATAGCGCTGCGGCTGCGCTCGAGGATTGGCTGTGACGACCGGACCCCGGGAGCCTCAAATGCCGGTGATGCAGCCGGTCCTTTCACGCGCAAAGCTGCTCAACGCGTCCCCGCATTTTATGGAAGGCTTGGCTGGATTTGGCTGCCCCTCGTTGTCGTGCTACCTGAACACAACACAACAACGTGACCGTCCTGCGTTCAAACCTCGTTTGATCCTAGTGGCCCAGGACTGCCTATCTCGCTAGGGGTAAACCAATTAGTAACAGGTCACGTCAACTCGCACGACTTAGCAACATTCTCGCCATGAGTTCAAGCCTCGTATGGACCGTCTCTCGTAGCAACGGCTAACTATCCGGCATGACCGCGTAGGTCGTTGCACCAAGAAGAAGAAAGGAGTGGCTGAGACAGGCAGAAAAGCAATGTTTACTGTGTCAAATAAGAAAAAGATGAAGAAGCTTTGTACGATCCGCTGCTCATAAGATTGATGTGGACAATGTGGACAATACAGAAATAAGAACATCGATTTTCAAAAAATGCATGTTGATCCCTTCCTGTATGTTCTCCCCGTTCCTGTATGCTACCTCCAGTTCGCTTCGCTCTCGTCCCCCATTGTTTAGAGCCCATCGTCGCTTCGGAACAGCAAACGCTACTACACGCCATCCCCGCTTTCATCTTCTCATCTCACTTCTTCGAATATCACCCTTCCTGGTCCTCCGGTTCCTTCCGCTCTTGTTAGCTCCCCATTTATTTACTCGCTTTCCCCTTCTTTCCTTCCCATTCCTTTTCTTTCGTATTGCTGTTCAATGATGCTAGCATAGTTTAGAATAACAAATGTAAACTGTATTTGTCGTAAGCCTTAAGGCAAACAATAGTGAAGTGCGGGCAGGGGCGGATTAACCAGAGGCCAAACCAAACTAAGGGGCCGCGTGGGGCTCCGAGGAAAGGATCCAGCGTAATCCTTCTCAGTCGGAACCATCCGTAAACGATCCAGTTCATTTGGGTCGACTCGAACTCGTTGCACCCACGGGTCGGATTGGCGCCTGCCAAACTACCTAGCGCACTCGCTGACCACATACCAGCGCTCCATAGAACCACTTGGTCGATTGCAGCCCGTGGCCGATAAGACCCCACAGCTCCCTGCCATCTCCCTGCTCTCTTTGTTGTACGGGTGATTTCGCCTTCCCCCACGTATCGAGGCCGCGTGCGACATTGCAAGCTCATAGCCTCCCGCACCCATTTTCTTCTTCTTCTTTGACGTAACGAAAAATGCTGTAGACAGGGCTGAAACGGCTTCTTAACCTTACTCAAATCACGCTATCGGATAGTGGGTTCTTGCTATCTGGGGAATGGTCTGGATAAGAATCGATCTCGTCCGGTCTCGTAGGAACCGGTCTCATTACAGCATGCGTTCAATGAGTCGGGGCGCTGGTCGAAGAGAGCACCAGAGTGACGATGAAAAGATTGCAGCTGATTGCCGTTTGGTTTAAAGGGTATACAACATGCGGCATTTAATTGTTGCTCGACCGCATAAAAAGTTTACCAAAATATGTCCCAAATCTACAAACATCATAATACTGTGTTTGTGGTTGTGTTAGTCACAAAACGCTTTAGGTGCAGTTAACTTCCTTTAACGCATCAAGAGGATTCGCAGCCAATGTCACACACGGGAAAAACAAGGACAAAGAAAACTCCCTCACGTGCGAGAAAGAGCAGCAACAACCATACCGTTGAGCCGATAACATGGAGAGAATGCGACGGGACATCATCGTCTGTGCGCGAGAGTGAAACAAAAGACAGAACCATAATCTTCCCATCCATAATCAGCCACTATAATTTGTGTGTGTGTGTGTTCGCCCCATACAAATGGCATAATTTTTATTTTCGCTTGGTCGAAAATCGCGGCGAAAACCCGATTTTGCGGCTGGGGAAGCTTTGCATGCCGTTTCAAAGTCGACTTACAGTGCGGGGCATGATAGTCAGTGAGTTAAAAATATCATTTTGTAATTATTGAATTATCTGACATTTACATTTGTTTTACGGCTCAGTTTTCAATGTGAACAGCATTATTCAATACTTGCAAGATGTTTTTCAACTGTTGTCGTTATTTGCGACAGCAGGGCTGTTGAAGAAACCTTGCGCGATTGTTGAATAATGACGTTCACATTTAACAAAACTGACCCGGAAAACAGTTAAAGCTTTTTTTTATTGTAATTGTTTTATATTCATCATAGAACCGACTGAGAGAGAGAGATAAAGGGAGAGAATAATACACATACAGAGTGAGAGAATACGAGAGGAAGAGAGAAAGAGAAAGAAAGAGAAATAAAGAGAAGAGAAGAGAGTGAGATATTGAAAGAGAAAGAGAGAGACACAGAGAGAGAGAGCGAAAGAGAGAGAGAGAGAAAAAGAGAGAAAGAGAGAGAGAGAGATAGAGAGAGAAAGAGAGAGAGAGATAGAGAGAGAAAGAGAGAGAGAGAGAAAGAGATAGAGAGAGAGAGAAAGAGAGAGAGAGAGAGAAAGAGATAGAGAGAGAAAGAGATAGAGAGAGAGAGAAAGAGAGAGAGAGAGAGAGATGAATTATGTAACTGGGTTTCTCAAGCTAGCTCAACATAGTAACACTATTTTTCTATCACGTCAAGCGTAAAATTCTAACTCGAATCAGGAAAACGTGTGTTGCCTCACAAGACAAAAAAATGGAATAAATATTTTCACTATTCTTAAATACCTTAATAAAACCTTAGCGATTTTTTTTTCTTCCAATTTTTACGCACAAATAGCCCACAGTGCACAACCATATTCATTCCCCGCTGCGAATGAACTGGAATACGCTTTGTTGTGAGACACGGCCTGCTTGCCGGCGCACACAGTTGCGTGTTTTCTGCGTGTTCATTCTGGTCGCAGAGCACGCTGCGAATGAACGATTCATGGCAAGCGGTGCTTCGACGGCTACCAGCGTAACGTTGACCGTTCATTCGTATTTTGAACCGCGACCAGTGAACACGGACAGTCGCTGCGTATCGAGCCGTTGTGCCGGGTGGCGTGAAATTTTGCGTGCGTAATATATCAAAAAAGTCTTTATTTGGCGTTTGGAAATTTTATTAACGGGTTGTGTGTTGCTTGAAAGTACTGTGAGCACTAAAGAAGGGTTTAGAAAATCGCAATTGTGAAGAATTTATTCGTAGAGATGTGCCCGTAAATGTTCGAAATCGATCAAGTGATCGTTAAAAGTGGAGTAATGATGCGATCCGTCGTAGCATTGTGATTTAGTAAAACAAAAATTTAACCATTTCTGTACAATAATAAAAAGATGATAGTAATGCAATTCAAATTCCGATATTCCATTACAACTAAGTGATTGCAGTTTTCGCAGTCGCTGCAGTCACTGCAGTGCAACGTTAACAGTTGCGATCATCGCTGCACCAGCAAACGGTGTGAATGAGTGTGAGACAGCGTGTGTGTGTGGTCAGCTATTTTCATCCCGGTTTTGCAACGGAAGTGCAAGCGTACAAGTGTAGTGGCCGTAGTGGTGCGACGGTATTCTCACGTGGCTGTGCTTACACCGTTGTAAAGTGGTTGCGCATTGGGCGGTGTTAGAAAATTAAAATACAAAAACACACACACACACATACACATACGTCACCGTCGTGTCTGCTCAGTTTTGCATAACGCATTCTTTCAACATTTTGAATTTTGTTCGCTTCCCGAAAACACGGCACCCTGCTCTAGCGTGCGGTCAGTTCTGAGCCGTGTGTGTGTGTGTGGCCGTGTGTTGTGAATGTGATGACTGGCGACTAAATTATGATGATTTTAAAATTAGAATTCTTATACTGACCGACATTGAGCTACCTGGGGGGAAATTAGGGGAACCGGGCGGCAGATGATAGCTATGAAGGGCCACCTAAAGTGAGGAACGTCGTTATTTCCCCCCCCCCCCCCCCTTCACCGACCCATCCACTATCGCGAAAGGGCAAACTTGTGCACGGGTGTGCATGCAGCTCATTTTATTTCGACCAAAAGCAAAATGGAAACCAAGTCCGGCAGTCTCATGAATAGCAAATGTATTCGTGTGTACTTAGCGCACCTGAAGTAGCGTGGTTGGGTGTTCTTTTTTCTCGTCCTGCTCAATAATACAAGAATAGTTTCGGTTTTTTGCTTTTTTATTACATTTTCCCCCATTTTTTTTTAAACTTGCGACAATAATGATCCTTTTGTAGTAGAAAAATCTTTAAAAAAGCTCTACTAGAAGTTTGTATCAATCACTTGTTTCATTTTTATTCAAAATCATAATGAGAACGAAATATACTAATTAGAAAAAGTTCTCGAGCACCTGCTTGCAGACCTCATCATTATGCGTTGAAGTCTGCCGTTGAATCGTCAATAGTTAAATAAAGGTAAATGCAAATAAAAGCAAGTTTCATTCTATTCTAGAATCACCAGTCTCAACCTGTGTGTCTATGTCTGTATGTGTGTGCGAGTGTAAGTGTGCGTGAAAGTTTTCCCAACAAGTGTTGAAAGTTGAAAAATCATTTCAGTATAAAAAATCCAAAAGTGCTTGAAAAGAATCTGCTCCCCAAACATCACACAGTGCAGTGCAGTGTGAAAAGAAGTGTTTCCCTTCAACCCCCCCTGCTCCTACCCTGGTGTGTGTGTGTGCCAGGGCTGAAGAGCTTTTTTCTCTGTTCGGTTGTGCTGTTCTGCATCTTCCAGCGTCTTCCAGCTTCCAACAAGCGACGAACCGACCGCGCCAAACGATGAATCTTCGCGGCTGGGGTGCGGTGCAGCTTGCACTGGCGTTCGCCGTCGTGCTGGTCGGAACCATGGTTGAAAGTAAGTAGAACAACTTCATTTAACCATAAAAAGCGCGATCGACTCAATTCGCTCCACGATTGAAGCTTGTGAATGAAAAATCAGGGAAGAAAGCGGAAAGGTGGGATAAAAAAAACAGCCTTTTCCTAGAAGCTTTTCTCCACCAGCAGCAGGGGGTGTGAACTTTCCGACACAAATGCAAGAAAACAAAAAAGAACTTCATTAAGTGACAAGACTCGTGATGCTGTCGCGGGTGCGCTTCGAGTGGCGTGTGTTTGTTCACTCGGGCGCGTATTTCTGGTGAATTTTATTAAAACATAATCTCACCGCCCCCCAGCCCTTACCTACACACAATCGCCTCAACACCGGGCGGAGATAAAAAGACATGACGAGGCGCTAATTAGTTTATGTCACATGATTTACGATCCCGTAAGGCAGCCGCCGAGCACTGTCACGTTTGGTGCGGCTCTTGTGGCGGCGCGCATGATGCTTTCTAGGCTCCGCAGCTCGGCAAAACAGGGCGGGGAGATTTGGGGAATTGAAAACGAGAGTGACAACGATTCCAGTGCCCCGGAATCGGGACTCACAGACCGACAGACAGACAGACAGACGGACGGAACACACAGTGGAACGGATTGTCTTTCTCGTTGTTTACGTTTACTGACTGTAAAGTTTTCCTTTTCGGTCGTTTCAAATCACCTTCTCGGCCCGTGTTGAAGTGGATGCGCGTGGAGAAGGCAAACGAGATAACCCGTGGCCGTAACGAGGTTGTAACGTCTCGTTCAGGTCGACGTTCAGGTGAAGCACTTGTAAAAGTGAAGGTATTTTTCTGGTATTTTTCATCAAAGCTTTAAAAAGCTGCAGCGAGTATCGTTGGGGAAGGTAACAAAGGCATTTTTTTAGGGAGAGAATTTTAAAATTAGGAATTTGAGAATTCGGTTTTGAGTTTCCTTTCGATAGGAATTTACGGATAGCCTTTGGCAAGTTTATTGCTGTTCTGGCCTATAGATCCTTGTTGTAAGCGTGTTCCGTAAGCGTGTGTTTTAAATTAAAAATATCAGAAAATAATGTTCTAAGCCCTGGAATTGTAAAATCTAGTGATCCAGGTTCTTGTAACATTCTGGTGCTGGATCTAAAGTGAAGAATACAAGAAGAATTGAGATCATTCAGAAGAACATGGACATAAAACGCAGGCAGTACCAACAAATGTGGTAGTGGTTTTCCATTATTTTTAATAGAACGGAGGCAACTAGACGTATATGAGGATTAAGAGCAGTGATCCAGACCATCTTCATTACCGAGAAATAGTTATCGGGTACTCCATGTTACATACATTGATAACACTTTGCGTTATGTTACAATAATCGTAAATCTAAAGAACAACATGAACTAACTTGAGCCATGAATGGGATTTCTTGAAGCGATCAACACAGCTAGATGCATTGCAGCCAATAAGCCCAGAAATACTGCTGCATTCAGACATTGAACCAGATAATGCTCTGGTTATAACTCTGTCTAGCTACAAAAGTCTGTTATTTTATGATTAACTCATTGATTTCTCAGGGCCCAGACACTTTGCCGAACATTCGGTCTTGTTCCTGAGGAAACATCCCAAGCATTGGAGATCAACTTCTGACTAAACTCTTACTTTAAAGATAACAAAGAGCTTAAAATAACTTATACTTCAACGCCCAAATAATACCTCAAACAATGAGAGATGATACGAACGGCCTCATACCTTATGCTAATGGGGCTTGGTCGTAATTCAAAATCTACCATGACAATGACAGCACGAACAACAACCCATCTACCGTACTGCTTTTGTTTCTCCGGTGAAAATTCTCAAATAAAAATCAATTAACTCACATTAAACCCCGCACCGAATCGCTACCGTATGCAAATCCAGTGAGCCCGTAAATTCCGCTTAAATCTTAAGCAGCTTCCTAAACGTTCTCCGGAAGTAGACACCCCCCCCCCCCCCCCCCAGGGCCAGAATACCTCTCGGCAATGCCTAAACAAATATTTCCATTTGACCGCGACGAAGCGAAAGCAATATCGCCACTTCGCTTTGTACTGCTGTGTGCGACGCCGCCATCCTCACCGTAAGCTTCCCCGGTTACCATGTGAACTAGATCCACCCCGAGCAGGTGGTGCTTGAGATGGAAAACAAACAAGCTTGGGTAGCTTTTTTCGTCTATATTGCTTTCGTTCTTGCAGGCCTACTGCTACCGACATTCCGGTGAGATAATTGCGAGTTTCCTCTTGCGGACATTTGCGGGTGTGTTGAGCATTGCCGGAAGCGTCGCTGGAAGAGCATCGATATTGCCTTTGCTGGGAGTTCTTAAGTAATTGCCGAAACATTTGCATTACACACAGATTTGCATAAGTAATTGAGAGGAGAGGGTTTTTGGCGAAGGAGAGGAGAGAGAGAGAGAGGGAGGGAGTGGGAGAAAGTGAGCAAAGTTAGTCTTTTTGGCGATGTTTTAGATGCTGCTTGTCGAGTGCTAATCCTTCTAAGGGCTAAAATCTGAAGGCGAAAGCGCACTTGACAAGGAAATTAATGAAACATTATTTTTAGATTCTACGAGCCAACACACACACACAAAGCGTGATGAGGTAGATTCTGCTCCACGAGGATAAACTTAATCCTGGGATATTTTTTTTGTGTCGTGTTGTGAGTTTTAATCTAGCTCTTCCAGCAAAGGACGAAAAATAGGGCACTCGACACTCGCTATACAGCGGGGTACACAGCGACACAGCGGGATAAAGGCGCTAAAAATGACGTTCCTTGCTGCGGAGTATGTTACGAAACCGAACTGGGTAGATTTAATGCAACTCACTATAGGAAAGTGCTCCACGAAGGCCCGTGCCTCCTCCCCAAGCTATTTGTTCTGCACGTTGGGTTGGGATTTACTTAACCAACCAGGTTTGTTGAGAAGAAGAGCACACACAAAAAAACCCAGAACAAACTAAGAAGAGTACCTTAACTCTCGCTCGAGAATGTTACACCACAGGGTCGTTCCAGTGAAAGCGATTGCTCAACAACTCCAATTATTCCGTACCGGGTGGAGCAAAAGGTACCAACCAAGACCAAGTTCTGCGCTCGTTAGGCGGAACTCTTCTAGGTAAGCGTAGGGAGAAGTACATTTATGGGACCTTCTGTAGCAACATCCGCGCTCGTATGTGTGAGCGCCCTCCTCCAGGAGGGCTGATAAAAAGATGCTGCAATCCACAGTCCGGGAGACCGAGCATACTGCAAACAACGGCGGATAATTATCTCGAGATAGATCAACATATCAAACAGCAACAAAAACCCTACTCCCCTCCTACTAACATACTCACACAGCATAGAGCGACACGTTGTGAAAGAAGGTGTTTCCTTCCTGCGTGTGTGTCGTTTCCTCTCTAGGGGGCGCGCTAAGGCTCCGGCATATATCAGCAGCCCGGCAGCGCCAGATCTCGTATCTCTCTCGTACGATGAAGCCATTCTGTAGCGCTTTTTATTTCATTTGCTCGGTGTTGCACGATGCGCAACTCTTGTATAAGTGTACGCCACGCTTTAGAATACTCCACTCCAAACACTGCCATATCTCTCAACCAGGTGTGTAATTATTAAAGAAGAAACATTACCCAACCAATAGTCCTGCTGTGCGTGCCGGTGTTTTCTGTTTCTTCGAAGGCAGAGCAGCTACTTCTGGCCTTATTCTTTACGACTTGCTCGCCAGAAGATCGGTCCCAGTTCACGACCTTCCGGTTTCGGGACCTGCGAGGACCACACATCGAAAGCCGTTTTACGAAACTTTATAATGGATCGACAAGGCAAAGAGCGGTGCAAAGGTAACTTCGATCTGGCTGAGCTCCAAAACCACGCACCCCGACCGATTCATGTCTTGGTGGTGGTAGTGGTTGCTTTGTTTTTTTTTTCTTTTTTCTTTTTTGGTGGGAAGTCGTTGTTTTCTCGCCCTTGCGTTGCTCATTGTTGTTTATTTGTTTGCACACGTAATGCTGGGGTGGTATCGGGTAAGGGAGTTGAAGTACTTTATGAATCGCTACACTGGATTGGGAATTAAAGTGTTTCGTTCTTTTACCGGCGCACACACCTACACACTCTTCGAAATAGCGTACAAAATGGCAAGCTTTCCCCATTTTCCAAAGATCCCGAAAAGTGTACTGAGGCTTTTTGCTTTCCTTTTTTTTGTTCAGTACTACCGTGAAAAAAGGGAATCGTTTTCCACCTTCCCTTAAAAAAAGGTTAGATTTTTACCTTTTTGGCAAATTGAAGGTGAAGGCACTTTCAGGATATTTTCTACTGCGAGGCCATAATAAAAGCGCTAGCCGCTACAGCTACACCAGCCAGCGACATAAACACCGCACCACCAGAGCGCAAAGAAGTTTTTGATAGCCATAAAATTCGTTTCAACTTTTTTATCTTTATCTACGGTGGTCTGAGCAGGAGATCTGAGACCTTCGAAGCGCGAGCAGAGAACTCCGCTCATTATGTAAGAAAATAGATATTCGGGTTCTGTTCGGGTTGGTTGGTTTTAGAGAGAGAGAGAGAGGGTGAAAGGCACATAGCGAAAGATATACAGTAACGAGATCAATCTTTGGTGAATTTACATAACTTCATTATGGGAAATACTGTTTTTTCGATGTAAATTGTACCGGGGATAGCATTTGGGTGCATTTTAAATAAAGTATGAAAGGCCCATGTCCAATTGGATTAGGAATTTCAAGTATCTAGGCCTCCCGAAAGGACGGAGTGGAAGCAACACATCAGCAACAACAAAAAAATGCCCGAAACATACAAACTTAACGATAAGCATGAGTTTATAAGCGCAAGGAAGGGATAAAAAAAACTTTGCTAATCTTACTTTTTTCCCATGAAAGTGGCAGCAAAAAACTTGAACAGGATAAGCAAAAAAAGAAAAAAAAACAACAAGAACTTCCCAGAAGAAAACC
Source organism: Anopheles gambiae (assembly GCF_943734735.2). NCBI lineage: Eukaryota > Metazoa > Arthropoda > Insecta > Diptera > Culicidae > Anopheles > Anopheles gambiae. The sequence goes on from NC_064602.1 coordinate 88,930,149, forward strand.
GATCCAACATGAAATATAGGTATGTTTCGGAGGTTTAGCTCCGATCAGCAGCTAGAGACGGCACCGCTGGAACTTTGCAGACTTTGCGCGTGTGTGTATGTGTGCACGTGTGTATGTGTGTGCTGGAGCATGTCTGCTTGTGTGTTTTGGGTACGAAACTTCATGCCTTCAGTCCTAAACTTAACCTCAATGAGGTTTTGTAAATAAATCATGAAAACGAAAGACATCCCACCCGGCCCAGGCCAACACAGCGCACATTAATTTGCAAAACCCCACTTAGAAATGAGGCGAAGCAAATATTGGACCAGAAAAAAACAGGAAAGATGGAACGCACCACAGCACAACCCATTGGCGGTCCAACCGATTGGTCATAAATGTGGTGTTGGTTTTCCGTTCCGCTTACCCTTTTGCGCCCGCTCCTCCGCTCTGTTTAGATGAATGGCTACGAGCGCAAAAAAAACCCCTGCACGAACGTGCACCTCATCGTATCTAATTTCTTTCTAATGAAGTTGGCACTTTAGAATGACGGGATGGGGCATGATGGCGGCACCCCACCCCATCTTTCCTGAGAGGAGCATAAACCATATGTGCGATCGTTTGCGATCCCGAACGCGATCGCGATCTGTCGATGCTGCCCGGCAGGTTTGCAAACAGGGGAGGAGTGAAGAGGTTTTGGGAAGTGCACATTCCATTCGTGGGGTTGTTTTTTTTTTGTATTTCCCTGTTGCGATTGTCGTCCTCTTATACAACGGATATTAAACATACCACAGGGCTGTAGGGTGAGATCGAGCAGAACACGTACAATGCTTCCGGTAGATCGGTCTGCTTTGGGATTGAAATTTGATAAATGGTGAATACGATGAAGTGGAAGAAGTGAGATGGAATTTTGTGATAATTGTTTTGATGTTTCATGTTCTGATTAGTTCTAAGTTGCAATAACATTAAACAGCACTTTTTGAGCTGTGTAAATAAAAAAGAAAAATGAAGACAACATAAAACTAATAATTGCTAAAGTGACCATCTGATATTTAATTCTGACTGTCTGATATTTCATTCGGGCAAAGAATTTCCATTAAATTAATGCTAACTTCAAAGTATCAAATGAAAGACAAATCACTAATTTTGTCCTGTGTGTCTTAAATATAAATTTGAATAAAATAGTAACTATTTTTTAAACAAGATCATGTGATTCCTCAAATAATCATGTCTAAACTCCATACAAACTCACACGTCAAACGAGGTCTCAGATATTAAGCCTAGATTATTTCAATCAGAAAAAATGTCATCAAATTGCTGCCTCGTCAGAGGCTCGCGATGGCTGGATCAGCTCATGTATCTTCTTCTTATTCTTTTTGGAACAACAACCGTTGTTGGTCAAGGCCTGCCTGTACCACTAGTGGACTTGGTTTTCAGTGACTTGTTGAGTACACATAGCAGGATAGTCATTCCTACGTACGGGGGAAACGGTCCATTCAAGTATTGAGCCCATGACGGGTATGTTGTTAAGAACTACAAGTTGACGACTGTACCACTAGACCGGACTGAGCTCATGTGTCATAGAATTTATTTTCTAAAGTATACATATTTGATCAAGAAAGGTTGAAAATACTTTAAAAAGTTGTTTAAAAATTTATCAATGTTTGTACACAATTGACGAAATCCAATATGAAGGAACGAAATGGTTAAGTAGGATAACCTGAATCATGAATATTGTTCCACTGACAGACTGGAATTTAAACTTTCTGGCCTTAATTATAAAATGAGCCATTGTAAGAAAATAGGAAAATGTAGAAATGAACGTAAAACCAATAATTCTAGTGAGCAAATTTTACGATAACTCCATATTTTACCGCTCTATTTTATACACGACAGGTGAAACATTGTTCCCTCGAAGCTAAAATTTATATACCAGCTCAACCGAACCCAAAACTCACTGAAGGTGAAAGGCGAGCCTAACACAGGCACGGGCGCAAAGCCGCGAATCGCTGGCACGAGTCCTTAACCTTAAGCTTCTCTGTGCATTAACACGGGCCTAACAACACGCTCTTTCCGAACCCCGCCCCCAACCCACCTGACCAGCCTAATGAAGCGCAGTCACTTTTTAATTAAAACCCAATTAGTCTACTTTCTACACTCCCAACTACACGCTGCATACGCTGGATGGTTTGGCCCCAAGGTTACACCACTATTTAGCAAAGGATATGGTCGAAAGGGACCGCCGTTTTCATTCATGGTTCTGCCAAAAAATTGGGTTGATTTCAGGGAGGGCGGCAGGCGAAAGCAAAAAAAAAACGATTCCCATCCGTTTTTAGCTACCGGGTACGTTATGTAATGGGAAATTTACGAAGTTATACTACCCACCCCTCCCCAGCTTGAATGTCTCATGTGAACAAAACCGACGCGAACCACACAGCTAAAGCGAAATTAAAAATACACACACACACCGACCAACCAACAGATCCTGGTGTGATTTTTCGGCGGTCTTGTGTTTTGTGTTTTGAAATGGAAAAGGCAAAACAGGCAGACAGGGAGAATATGGCGCTGTTTCGGGAAACGGTGGATGAGATAAAAAGCGCCACACATTGAAGGTCTGCGACCCGAAGCGTATTTTACCTTTTCGTGAAACCCCTGTAAAACGGTCTGGCAGTGCTTATCGTAACCAGAGATCCCCCTCTCTCCTGCTTCCCACACTTCAGTTTAAGCATCCCTTCGGGCGGTTAACGTTATTTCCTCAACGTATCAGAACAAATTATAGCCCGCACCCGATCCCGATGCGTTGTTGTACCGTACGGAACTACGCACGCACGACACGCGAAGATAGCGCGGATTAATTATGGCTTATACGCGCAGCCAAAGTGGAGCACGCGTTTTGGGGACCCCACCGGCAGGAACAATCAACTTTGAAAAATTCAACTCTATTTTAGAAGAAAGTCTGCGAGAGCGCGGTGCCCGGCTGCTTTTATCGATCGGCTGGGATGGGTATTTTTAACCCTTAAGAGTCATGAAACATTGCCACAGTTATCTCAATTAAAAGGTTATGTAGAGGCGCGCCTCTGCTGCTACACGCTTGGGACGCAGCTCCCGAAACGATCAAGCTGACGATTAGACGATCGCTCTAATTGAATGGAAGGGAGGAGGAGGAGCAACGAAGAGGGATGAATATCTGGCGAAGTAGTGAACAGAGCTTAAGTTGTAGACATGTGTAGTGCGGGTAGATAGATCTACTAAGAGTAATACCGAAAGATCATCGCTTCTCTGTCCCAAACTGTCTGCAACGTTTACACCAACCGACATCCTAAAGTGTAAGAGTTCCTTTGCGGATGTCACTCCAAAGCCACAAGGCGGTGCTTTGACCCAGGGTGTTTGAAGTGGAGATTAGCATTATTTCGGTCAAGTGAGAGACGTCGGCATTACCACCTGGCATTAATGGCAACAAATCCGTACAATGTTGCAAAGCAATTACACCATTACACGTGAGGAGCGGCTCTTGAAGTGTTGGAATAGATCTCACGATGTGATGTTTACGGAGCTCTCGAGCTTGCTATCACACAATACAGAATTGAAGCGTACACCTATTCACCTGAAGAATAACCCTGAAGATAGGGAAGAGTTGTTCCAGTTTCGTCCAGATGCGACACTTTGCTGCTCTACGACTGTGGTTGTGTACCATCTGACAGCGTAGCAAGATAAAACTATGATTTACACACACTCACTATCACATCGCGTTGAGTTCTACCACTTCTACTTCTCCGAGCGCGGTGACTAATAGAGTTTCCGGAGGCCGGACAAATGAATCGTATGGCCGAGGCCGAACGCTGCATAGACTTTTAGCACCCCTTTTTTTGCTTTGCCACCACACGCACCATCCCAATTCAACCCTGCTCAGTCTTCCGTAACACTCCCGTATATAAAGTAATTGAACGTTAATTTCAGTTTTATTGGTGAAATACATTAAATAAATTAATGTACACCCTGCGAGCATCCATGGGCGAGCACAGCACACGCACTGTGCGCATTCAGGCATCCCCCCTAGGAAATTCATTTCAGACGGCAACTCCTCAAACGCACACACTTTGAAGCACGTGTGTGTTTGTCTGTGTGTGTATTTATACGTTGTCACCCATCCCATCTTGAATAGACAAAAAACCGAGACAAACTAAATCAATCGTTACGGTTTCGAGAGTATTAGTTCGATCGTCCGTAATGGATACGCAAGGAGAAGATACTCAGCGAGAAGGGGGCAACAGAACAAAGCGAAAGCAAACTCATGGAAATAAAGTTAAGAATAGAAATACATTGTTTAGCACTTAAGTAACAGAGCAAAAGTTTTCCCATTTGCCGGATTGTATTTGGAGAAGTTTTGTTTGGGAAGTGAAGTGAATAAGGCGCCAAAGAACATTGTATCGATTGAGGTTAGGGAGCAAAGCTTGACAGCAGCACGCTGCGTGTCAACAGTTTGGTAGATGATTTTATCACCGTGACTGCTTCAATGAGCTCTCTTGCACAGCTTCTTCTAACTTGCAATCGTGAGCACACGTGATCCAAATATTCCTAAATGTATCTCCCATCGATCTCCGTTCCGGTCCGCGGTCGCTGTCCGGGCGGGCAGAGCAGAGGAGCAGATAATGGTTGGACTAATAACGCTAATGGTGTGTCAAAACTTTAAACCAATTGATCCATCAATCGAACGCTGCTGCTCGATAATATGTTTGCGATGCATTAGCATAATTTGAATGCAGGCTTTGCAAAGGGATGCATTGGCGGTTCGCGGTAGTGAGCGTATATTAAATTACAAGCCCCTTATTACGTGCATACCAACAAGGAACAGTGCCAGCACAATGTCCTTTCATCAGCAAGCGGTTGGTGACAATTTTCACGCAGCAGTTTCAGGGCGAACGATTGAATTTCAATTACTATGTGCTTCCAATGGGCATCGATAGAACACGTGCTGTAGCATACTTCAGGACATCAGGGGCACAGCCTGAAAAGGGGTCAGCGGGTACAGCGCTCGGGCGTGTGTGTGTGCCCTTTTTTTCGATCGTGTGTCAATAATGGAAGTTAATGTTCAAAAGGAAAAGCAGCGAAAATGAAGAGCACGGGAGAGCAATAATAAAACAACGCATACACAAATTGCCCCGAGGCGGGTAATTAATTTTCCCTCGTGCGTTATGGAACGAGCTTACTTCAAAAGATGCTCCAATTTTTCTTCACACTCAACAAGCTCGTAACTATGACGCAGTCCAAGGGCTTTGTTCTTCGGTGAGAGATATGTGCATTTTTTAAAGTTTAATAATTTAAAGATTACACGGACCCAGAAATAGCTAGCTTTCCTTTGTTGGTAAAACTAAGAATCATCTAATAATCATTCGGCGTTACATTGTAGCTAGATCCGTTACAGCTTACCGGAACTGTACCATCCGTACCAAGGTCGGCAAACATTTCCTGGAAGCCAGGAGCCAAACAACCCCCTTGGCCTGTGTGGATGAAAATTGCATTAATTTACCGCCAGCCAGTCAATGGTATCACCGGGAGTGGGAAATAAAGAAATGGATGCAACTGTTATGCCCGCCAGAGGTTGTGGCTGGAACTGACCTCAACCATTGAACTGACATGGGAACAGGGAGCGGTACACGGTACGGTGAATATTGATTTTACACTCGTGCAAATCACCATCACCAAGAGCATAATCAATATTGGATGGGCTCCGACGGACGGTTACATGGTGTGGTTGTAATGTAAATTAAATGTTTTATCTAACTTTTTATGATGCAATTCGAAAATGCATTATCATGTACGAGGTTGTCATGTTTATTTTCGAAAAAAGGGAATGCAATCGTTTTATATATTTATTGCTAAAACGAGAGAATCTTCTTCAAATACAATACTACGTGCATGAATGCTTCGCATACCATACTTTTCGATCCGACCAAACACACACACACACACACTGGACACTGTATGGTCGTGTGTTTTACTTTTCCCTTCCAACACACTACAGCACTAGAAACTGCATATTCAGCACATTGCTAGTCAAACAAAAAGTAATAACAAATGAGTTCAGCTTATGAACTGCAGAATGATAGTTACTCCTTCCATCCCACTTACCCTCACGGGGAAGGAGGCGAATGGTAGTGGTGGATAGACATCATAAAGCATACGCTTTCAAAACATTTCTCCAATGCACAAAAGCGCGCTGCATCATCACCATCATCGCCATCATCATCAACATTCTCATCATCAAATGGATCCATATGGAAACGGTTTAAGCATGATGCATTCCCGGCGGCCGGGATTTGCTTGCTTTCAACGATGGCTGGTGGGTTGGTGTGTGCCTTTTCCCCCCTTTCCTTTGCTCATTGCCGTCTCTTCGTATTGCGATTGATCGGTGCACTAATTTCATGCTTGCAGCCCGACAGCGGGTACCACTCCAATCATCACGGGCTGCAATTCTACGGAAGGCATCGGAATAGTGAAGCGTACTGTTATCTGCGCGAGGTTCGATAACATGATCAAATATCGACCCGACTATCGTTACCCGTTTTGGGTTCAGAGTGTTCTAGTGCTCTTTTTCACGTATCACACACACTAACACTGCTACATTGTGAGGGCTAGATAGATAAACAACTACTGCTACAGATACTGGCCTCACTACTTTACAATCAATCTATGTCAAGTGGTGGTGGTGGTGGTGGTCGGTGTTGCTGGTGCTTGGAAGTGGTAGAAGCGCAACCGTACATCTCTCTTTGTAGAACATTCGTTAAATTTCCAATCGGAAGGTTCGAAATCGGACCAGTCTTCTAGATGGCACACGGGCCGAGATTTAGCCGAGGTCGCAGCACTGTGAACTGCCGAGTGAAATTTGAATTCAATTAAACTCGATGAACGGTGATGGTTATTGATTATTCCTAGGCAGCACCCGGCAGGCGCGTCCGACCGGAAACGGGCACCAATGGAAACTAATCATTTGAAATCGAATGCCTTTTGTGTTGTTGTGTGTCGATTTACTTTCGTGGCATCTTACTCTCTCTTAAGGACTGTTGAGGAAGGAGAATGCGTCAACGAGAAGCTTAGCGTCTTAATTGTGCAGCAGCTCATGAAGTCGGATTGAAAACAATTGAAGTACATCGAATAGGTAGCACAAGTAAGATAGGATTACTATGTATACAACTTTTGAAGGCTCTTAGTGCTGCAGTATATTATCAAAAGCTGTAGTGCACAATAGAATTCAAACGTCTGTTAATAACAATTTTTGTAAAATATTTTCAGTAACTTTAATTCAAACTTCATGCTGATTAGAATTATTAAAATTGTTAAAATTAAAATTGAATTATTAAAAAGTTGTAGTCAACATGTCATTATAGAGGACATTTATAAGGTTCTAGGGCAACTTAGAAACTGTTGGATTCCATTACAAACTTTTAATCAAATGAGTGGCATTTTGAACAATCAAATTTTGTTAAAATAAGTTCCTTTAAACTTGATAAGGTTTACTCACAATTAATACAAAGGATCCAAGTTTAACAAAGGAAGTGTAAATTACATTAGTCTTAAAACACGTTTTGTCTCTCTGAATCTTCAATGTAGATTGGCTTTTCTTTATTTTATTTTTTGACAGTTCATATGCCATTTTACGTCAAGGTTGTTAGAGCGAGACGGTAATATCTTTATACGGTACTTAAACTAAAGGTATGATCTTTGCCAAGGTGGCCATATTATACAGATGGGATTGTGTATATTCTACAGAAGTAGTAATTATTTTTCTGTAAAAATAAATTCTAAACGTTTCACCACAATAAACAAACAATAACACAAATCACAGAAGTATTTTAAGTTCCTATGAACAAATGAAAAAAGAAAAAACAACAAACACAAGAAGAATTTAATATCTACTCGAAGAAAACATTTGTAAGGTTTTAAACATGTTTTCTTTTTCATGGAGTTATTATAGCGTGAATTTATCCTGTCGTATTTCAAAATAAAGCCCAGGTAGCCGTACATCAATTTAATTCAATTCAATTTAAGCCGATTTGACGTACATCAATGTTTGTATATCGAATTTGTTTGTTTTAAACAAATTCTAATTCTTCAGAAATAAAAGTTTCTTATAACAATAGAACCGTTGTATCTGTGTCCCACTAAGTGCGAACAAAAGTTCTTATTAAACCTTCTTTCTAAAACACTAACACACCACATTATGCTTCAATGAAACACAAAGAGTAAAACTTTCCTTCCAACCCAACGCAAAATCGTATTGCGTTGCAAGATACGAGAGGATGTGGGTCAATGAATCAGTGAATACGACACATCTACACACATCGAAATGTGTCAGAATAGATTTACTCTTCCTTTTCCATTCCCGGGGCGTGTGTCTACTACTTGCCCGTTGGTGCATGTTCCCCATCGGAAGGCATTAAAATGAAGCAAATTAGAATTCTCCTCTTCTGTCCTGCAACCTCAGCATTTTCGTCCCCAAAGTTATTCCAAAATCTGTTCCCGCAGGAGTGGATGATTGGAACATCAACGCTATTCGTTGCATCGTGATGATCAGCTCCATGTTTGCAGGGGAGAGGACAGTGGGGGATTGCTATACCCTTCGGAACTTCCCGTCCCATGCTGGTTCGCGAGGATAGTGTTGGAGATGGTTTATTTTTCTCACTTCACAGCACTATGATTTTCGACTGAACTGCAGTTTTTCTACCATCCCTGCACTGTAACATCAACTCGACGCGTCACTGTGAACTATAAATATTTAAGACCCACACACACACGCACAGTGTATAGTTCTTTCTTCGGTTCCACACTTGCAGCCGAACTAACTTTTTTTCCGTTGTTCGGAAAGTCAACAGCGGCGAGATCGCACAAAAACTGGGCCGATTCGGTGTTAGGTTGCGCCGGACACACAACCACCAAAACCGCCAGATATATTGGAACATGTGTGTGGACATATCGGACCGCCGTTTCGGTGTGAACTCCGGGTGAACATTAAAAGAAATCGGGCGAGCGCGCGCGCGCTCGCGTACCTACAAAAATATTGACAGTTCGTGCTAAAGGGAGCACGCGGAGAGGGTTTTTTTTGTTGTTTTGAAGTTTTCCATCTCCATCGGATGGTGTGCGTTGCCGGTGTTGTTTCTTCCCTACCCCGTTCCGGGGTTGCATTTTTAAAACCGGGGAAAACAAAGTTTGTTTTTAGGTCACCGCAGGGAAGCGGGTTAGTAGACAAAGGGGGGAAAACATTGTTTAAAACGATTGAAGTGCAGGTTTGGAGCTTGCGATCGGTAGCAAACACGTGTCGGTAGTTGATGTTTTCAATATTTTTGACAAACAACTATGTTAAACCAAAAAATCCGTGTACCTCCATCGAGGAGAATATGGAGGGCAACATGGAGGAAAATAGCTAGAAATAAGGATGACAATGACAAGATATCTACTCAATTATTTTAATTCTACCATCCGATCCATCCATCACAAACAAATTAGAAAATTACTAAAAAGTGTTTGATTCGGTTGAATTAGTAGTTTTAGGAGTATCCAGAGACAGAATGAACTTTTATTACAATTATTAGCGTGATTGCTTGTTACCAGTTACGTCATTTATGGATGGCCCCCTAATGAGCGGTTTTGTATGGAGAGTTCAAATTATTTCATTCGACAAACTCCATACAAAACTAGCTAGAATCGTAAAATCTCCCAATAACGATTGTTTAGATAAATAACCTAATATTTTAGCCACATGGCCTATTTGTTTATCAAACTAATGACTTAAAAGGGGCAAACAAAAACTCCTTTCACAAGCCCTGTCACTTTTTTTTTTAAATTTAATTTTTTTTAATCTCTATGATATATTGACATACTGTGAGCATAATTGAGATTAAATTTGCCCATAAAAATGGTTTAAGAAGCACTCAATAGCATATTCATGCATCCTAGCAAAGCACATACGGTCCCACATTTCTCCAGCTTAATGGTAATGAATAAATATCATATTAATCTCTACTGCCTGCCCTATGTTGATTTTAAATTATATGCTTGTAGAGAGAGAAAAAAAGAAGTACAAAACAGATCCTTACTCAACCACAATTCCTACCCGTGGCCGTACAATCCTTTTCTGGAAATGAATCGCAAACAGTCATCCAAACGCACACACACACACACAAACCCACACTTGCTGGCGGTGGATGTGTTTTTCCTGTCTAGAAAAATAGAAGCTTTCCCAGATGCTTATCGAATCGTACCGATCTTTCCAGCCCGATGGCTTTTTTCGCTCCGAAACCGGCCAGTACCAGTCGTGCGGTACACCTATATCTAGCCAGTTAATTTCTTTCCACACACACACACACACACACACACACACACACACGGACATAATCGTACAAACGCAACTTCAATAGATCGTAGCACACAGAACGAGGTTCGAGTACTACGACTCCGACATCATTTGCAACTCTCTGCTACACTCTGCGTCTGGGAAATGAGTTGGAAATAGAGGGGTGAGGGGCGAAGGAAAATCGTGAAACCACTGATATACAACCCCAAACTGTGGCCGGTAAATGGGACGATTCTTCATTCACGAACGAAGCGCCACACAAAGCACGCTGGCCTCTGAGTCCTACACCCTTCGGGACCCTCTCTCTCGCTCTCTCTTGGTTTGAGAAATGGAACGTCATGGCTAATAGACTTCAAACGAATCCAGGGATTCCGTACTACATCGTCCTTCCCCAACCCATCCGTTCTAGTATCGCAAGAACAAAGAGCGAAAGCGCTTAAAAAGGATTGTCTGGTGCAGCGTTCGCTTTCGCTGGCGAGCGATACTCACCCCAACTCCGGATCTCGACTACAAGACGGCACGAGGAGTAAAAGTAAGGATTATAGGCGAGCATACTTGATACTGTGCGCCGTTCGCTTTTCCCTTCCTCTCGCTATCTCTCTCCTGTGTCGTGTGTTGCGTGAACGGACGAAAATTACCAATTCAAATTCACACCACCCGGAAACGAAGGATGCCGGTTGCTATTAGTGTGTGAATGAGTGAATATATGTGTGTGTGTGTGTGTGTTGTGAGAGAATATGGTGGTCGTTTTTTTCTATTTACTTACTCGCTATAATTTTTCGTCCCTTTTGCACCTTCCACAAGCGTAAGGGTTTGGGTTGCGGAAGTAAGCATTAACCTTGTTTCGTTCTTTGCGCTCCTTTGGACGCCCTTCAACCCCCCAAAAACAAATGGGAAAGGGAGTGACAGGGACAGAAACAGTGAGTCACATTCCACAACTTCGTCATGTGATGGGAGAAAATGGGTTGAAAAATTAGTCCCGAAAACTGTTTCCTTAAACTAAACCGAAACCAACCACTGTGCGCTGCCACCACTGTCCGAAAAAGCGATCCATTTTTAAGTACCTCCCGTGCTGGTCCAGTGAGTGCCAAAGCGGTGGCGGTTTCATACTGGAAGTGTTATTGCTCAAACAATAACAAAAACACATATCTACGAGCTCCAAACACAGATCAAAAAACCTCTCCACCCTGCACTAGGAAGAAGTTGGTCCGGCTCTGCTCTGTACATTGGACAACGGCACACGGCCGTATATCGTTCGAATAAGCTGGGAAACAGACAAACCCACCGCTTGGTAGGGGATAATCGAGCTCTTTGTTCTTCTGTTGCGGTATTGCAGCACACGGGCTACACGGGAAAGGATACTGTTTCGACTGCAAAGGCTTTCGCACCAGCCAACCGAAGGACGTACCAGTCTGGTTATCGGTTTCTTTCCATGCAAGCCAACTGCCAGCCCTAACGAAGCAAGTTTCGTACACCCAAAAAAAAAAAAAGGAATAAGGCCCTCCAGGTCTGCGTCATCTCCTGCAAAACTGAGGGGTGGGGAAATGGCGCTTGCTGGTGGCGAGAAAATGCATTCGACGAGTGGAAATGAACAACATCAAGGCACCGCTCTGCTCTCTAAAACACTGCCGAAGTGCGCGGAATAAAAGCAAGAAGCGGCTAGGACGAGCAACTTGCCGGTAGGGTGATGATGCACGAAACACTACCACTAACAAAGCGAGCATAGTGTACGCATAGTGTCGGAGCGAAATGTCAGACGACGACGACGACGGCGACGAAGACACAAAGGAGTCTGGGGTTGGATATCGTTGAATAAAATTGGCGCCACCAGGATGAAGTCGTCCTCGTCGTTTATGGTGCGCTATCCGCTACCCCCCCACACCCACCTCCCTCGCGTTTGCAGTGCTGAATCGAACGCTCGACTTAATCGGGAGCGGGTTGGTTATCGCTAGCTTTTGCTGGCATGGTGTGATAGCTTCCTTTAAAAAAAAAAGGGGGGAGCACAGGAGCCTGGAAAGAAGACATGTGACATCATTCGCCTTTGTGTGTCATCTGGGTTGGAAAGTAGTAATACTTGGCACAAATTTGCACAACCACTAAGGGGGGAGGGGGGGGATTGTTTTTCTTCTTTTTGCTATGAGTCACCGTGAAAGTGTGACACTTAAAGATACAATGTAGCAGGGTTGTAATTTGATCAATTTTACAGTTTACAATTCCTGGAAGAAAACATCATCCATTCGGAAGTTTCTTAGTGAGTTCCCGCCACTGCAGAGCTCTTACTGACAGGTCGTTTGATTAGTTCAGTTGTGTCAGGTTGACAGTTGTTACTTGCGGTGGGTGGGGGGAAAAGAACCACCAAAACCAATCAGCCTGCGGTTGCGGGTGAGATGTCAATCAGCGAAGTGTGCCACCGAAGCGACGAACAACGATAAAATTGTTTTAAAGGTGTTTGAAGAAGTGTTGAACATTGATAATACATATCGACAGCTACTGGGAGGTACGTTGTCACGTGGATGGGCGAGAGAGAAAGAGAGAGTGAGAGGAAATAGGAGAAAATTGAAGAATAAAAAAAAATCTCTCCCTGTACTAGTATTTGACAGGAAAAAGCTTTTATCGTGTGGTCGTCGTCGTTCGATAGCTTTGCAGCGGAAACAGCAGGGCAGGAGGACGAACGCTGTATTATGTCACACGCCATACAGCGTGTTTGTCAGTCAATTGTGTCAATTGTGGCGAAAGCAGTCAACATTCCGCTCCAGCCAGAACCCAACCTCTGAGCTCTGGCACGGCAGGTGCGGGGTGTGGAAAAAGATAGAGCACAAGGTAAAAGCGACCTAAGTACTGCTGCTGCTGTTTGCTGAAATGATCGTGACATATTTTGAAGTGGGCTGGCGGGGTTTTTTTTTGAGTGGGAAAAGTATTTCTTTGCTCCTTGTTTGCCGAAAGGAAAATACTTTCAATGTTGATTTCTTTGGATACAATGGAATGGAAGGTCGATTCAATTTGCCATTATGTGCAGGAGAGGTACAGGTTAAGTCGTTTAGTCGTTTCGCACGTTTTACACATTACATTGCAGGGTTGTGCGCTACCGATTAGATGTCAATAAGAAACTGAACGACTAATTCGATACTCGTGGTGTTAATAAGCTCGTGCAAGCTGTCATAACAGAGAGAACATTTGGTATTTTGTTATTATATTTTGATGTTCCATCCTCTTTGTACGAAGCGATGACGTTCACGTAGTAGAACCGTCAAGGATTTTGCACTTAAATCCTTTTCCAATTTTTATTACTTACTTTATGGGACTTTCCATGCTCTCCATGTTTCGCTGTTCATTCAACATTCACTTTCTAGTTCCGATTCCGGTTCGGATCCCTTTTACAACATCCTTGCCTTGGTCAAAACTCATTCAAAGTTTGCTTCACTGGATTACTACCGCTTTGTCCTTGTTTCGGACAGCGGTTCTAGTATTTGTTCCGGTCGGAGAAGTTTTCTCCCCGTTTAAATCATCTAGCCTTAAACTGTGTCGCTGTTTTAGGTCCTTTTATTTGTCCTTTTTTTATTTTTGAATCGATAGCAGTTACGCTACGATCTGGGATAAGATTGCTGGAGACCGCATCACTTAATTACTGTGTAATTAAGTCACCAGGGAAAAGTTTACACTGTCCTGAAATTGCAACTACAGTATTTGTCATAATTATGCCACCATCCGTGCACCGATTGGTGACTGTGTGAGACGAATACAAAATGAGCAAAGGACATCATGCAATTTTAACAGATAAACCTTTAAACCTTAGAATATAGAAGTAGCTTTCTGTAAAAAATGTAAATGGTTTTTATTTGACAGCAAAGCTTCAAATGTGCTCCAAAAATGATTTCCTTTTTCATATTTAATTAATGTATATTTTTGATTTTGACATAAATTTAATTTTTCTAAGTACAAACATTTTCATTTGAGTAGAAAAATTAAATCCAATTTTAATTGCCAAAAAAAATTGCTTTATTGAACATCACTTATGTGTCTGTGTGTTGGCTTTTTGCTGCAAAATAGCAACAGCAATTGTCTAGCGAACCACCAATTTACTCGTTAGCTCCCGTAACTCCCTTGCCAAACTAACCAATTTCGTCCCCCCGGAGGGCGTCATGAATTCTCAATGTAATCAGTGCTGAGAAGAAGCTTCATGTTGAAGTTTGCAATCCCACACACACACACCGCAGAAACCAACACAGAAAAAAAGGATTGGTTTGTTGGTTTTGCGAAAATTGCATCGTGATAGCGTTTGTTTTTTTTTTGCTATCACCAGTAGAACACTTCGCTTTTCGTACACGCTGAAGAGGAAATGATTTATCGTGTGTAATCGGTAAAAAATAAAAATAGAAAAAAGAAAGAAGCCAACTGCACTCACAGCGTACAATGACCGAAAGCGATACGACAGCGATGCAATTACGGTTACGTTTGCGTTCTTGTCTAGCAGTGGTTTTGGCTGTAAAAGTTTCCCATTTTCAGCTGCAAACTTTGCGGATAGAATGCAACTCTGTGGCAGCACCTCTTTTTGTTCGTGGTTGTGTTAGTGTGATGGTGCTGTAGCTGTGTTAATAAATAAAAATAATTGGCTTTTGCTGAGGGAAGGTACACAATACAATTGCAGTAGAGTAATATCTTTACTATGAACACGTAAAAACAGTCAACGAAAGGATTTCTCTTTAAAATAAACCATTTCTAAAAAAAAGAGGTAAATTGTAATACCATCTGCTGCTGAGCGCTATTTTTTTTGTTGTTCATCCAAAACCCACAGCCGCACACCAGGAGAATGTTTTCCCATTTCATGCGAAGGAAATGAATTCCTTCATTTCGCTCGCAAGCGAAACGTCCATCGCACTGCGGTTTGCCGGCATCTCATGATGCCCGAGGTCTTGTGGCTTTATTTCCTGCCCCTTTTTACCCCCTCCCACTCTACCCATACCCATCGTGGCAGAAAGGGTTCGCCGGCAAGACGATACTGTTACCGATTTCCAATCTAGCCAGGCACAGAAGCACAGATGGAAGCAAACTAGAAGCAAATGCAGCAGATTGAAGAAGAAAAAAAACTCCTCAAAATAGGCGGAACGTATTGCACTGCGGTGCATCGTGAGAGCAACCGGGGATGGCACTACGAGATCTGTCCTGGTGTCTTGGTTTAGTTTTTCTTTCCCTTGTGCCTTTTCTACCTTCCGTTTCTTTCGTAACTTTCTTCACCATTCAAAACGCGCCAAGATGCACATTCGATCCGCGTGTAATTTGAACCCACCCCGGGCACTGTTCCAAGTTGCAGCAGTGCAGTCGATCTTTGATGCCACCTATCGGGAACCCGATGGATGCAAAAAGACGGTGTGTGTGTGTGTGTGTCGAAGAAACCTCACACACGCGGGAAAGGGCGCGAAAGGGAAATAACTGGATCCTCTCACGATCCGTCAATGCAATTAGAGGAAAGTGTGAAAGATCCGATCGGGTCGGAGGATCGGAGCAGTGTAGATCGGAACGTGAACACACGAAATTCGATAAACTTGTGAGCGCAGTGGGTCACGGGGTTTTATGGAGGCAGAGGACGATGGGGAGAGGGGGAGGGGTGCTTCCTCAGGGCGAAGTGAAGGTGATGAAAGCGGATTCTTAACCCGATACCTTTCGCTTCGTCGTGGTGAGCTACTTTACGGATTTGCGCTTTGGAAAAATGGCACAAAGAACCGTGGGCGACTGGAGAAAAGGGTTGTAAGGGAGGGTTGAAATATTTTACGCTGAGGCTGGTCCATGGCTTTGATCGTGATGGGACGGTGGTTAGATTATGGCTGCATGGTTGGTTGGACAAGAATGGTTGGCAAAGGTTGAAAGCATAGGTGATTAAATTACTTTATTTTACTTCCGGAAAGCAAACCAATTGGAAGTTTATTACTTTCAAAGGTAAATTAATGACTTTAAAAGTGTCCTTAAAGGGATCTTAAGCTTGATTTATATATCTTTCATAGGCATTGTATAATGAGATTAGAACAATTCCAACGAGAAGTCCCAAAAGCTGTACCGAAAGGCAATTGATTAGTCTACCGAAGAGTTGTAAGCTTTTAATTAGGACTTATCAATTATTTATGCAAAAGGCGATAGCCGTCGCTGCGGAAATAATCGACGATAGGGTAGAGATCGTAGGATTTCAGCAAATACTAACCGGCAAAAAGGGTTCGTCTCGACCATTCAACCCGTTCAACGTTGATGAACTCAAAGTTGTGGTGCATGAAAGAGCAAAGGTGAATTTTGGAGGATCAGCTAAAATCGATTAATTATAAAACAATGGACGGAAGAATCGGCCGGCAAGTGGAAATTATAGGGTGTAATTATAGCGAGAGGCCAGAACACTCCGTAAGATGCGGGTGGCTCGTTTTGTTGGGAAGATAAGGGCTTCGGATGCTTGGCGAAAGCATGCAAATACAGCTCCATTCATTGTGCTCATCAAATTAAGGGATTAGTTCCTATTGAGTAACTCCTAGTAAGGATTATTATACTGGGAACTCCTAATGGATCAACGTCTCTAATTGATGCAATTGTTGGTATGGTGATGATAGCCTACGGAATATACAAATAAAGGTAGATAACCTTTAATTCGACAAGGTAATTCTCCAAGTATTGAAGTTCTAAACATGTTTCATTTAAGGAAAAGTTGATTTAAAGATATATATTTTTTCTACAGATATGAAGTAACTTCAAATTTTTTTTGAAGAATCCAGCATTAGCATTATTAATTTTGTTAGGATTTGGTTGGGAAAGCAAATTGTCTTCTTATAAGGACACCTTATACAAAGAAGGCCGCATCATATATTTAAACTATGAATAAATAAGTCCAGACACTGTCTAAAGAACAAATAAAAAAGGAAAAAAAGTGAACCATCTACTGGGTAATATTTGCAAAGCCCCCTTGCTTAACCCGTCCAATCAATCATAATTTTCCATTGCATAATATAAATAACAAAACCAGCATCCCAAGTTGACCTAATTTCTAATGATTACTTTTCCTTTTCTCTTCCTTTTTCCCCCCAGGTACGTGTGACTCCATCCGCTTTTTCAGCGTAACTTGCATTATTCAGGAAAAAGTAAAATGAAAAAGAAAAAAACTCAGTCCAACCGGCAAGATCTTAATCATAATCATAACAATCGAACACACCTTCTGCCAACGCGTATCAGCGGGAACGCGGGGTTTATGTTCGATTTGTTTTCATCGCCGAGACTCCATTAAGCAGCGATTCACGATCCACAAGCACAAGCCCAGCTGAGATTTACTCTCGTAAGGGCGGGAGGGAAAGCGTCTTGGGGATGCACACCGGTTGGTAGGTGGTAGGGAAAACATTCTCCATAACGAAGCAGGAAACTTCTATATCCACCCGGACACATCCATTAATACCCGGGGCCACCGGGTGAGCTCTCGCGTGGGGGTTTCCCCCCCTTTCAGACGCACACCGGCGGCAGCGACGGTGAGAAATGTTTACGTCTGACGTGGGAATAATTTTCCAAATCTAAATCGCAAAAAGGTGGATGCGCTGCGGCAGCGGTTGCGGCGAACGGACAAAGCGAAAAGGGGTGGAAAATCTCGTCCGAAATGTCTGTTTGTTTGTACACATGTGTGTGAAGCCGAGCGGGTAGGGAAATGAAGCAATATGTAGTAGTGGTGGAGTAGACATGGAAAAGGGAAAAAGGTAAAGACACAGGCAGAAGACGTGCGAACAAATGCCGAAGGAAAGCGCAACCATCAATCTTTCAG
Source organism: Anopheles gambiae (assembly GCF_943734735.2). Lineage (NCBI taxonomy): Eukaryota > Metazoa > Arthropoda > Insecta > Diptera > Culicidae > Anopheles > Anopheles gambiae. The sequence goes on from NC_064602.1 coordinate 88,948,247, forward strand.
CGGACGAACGAAGCGAACGTACGACCGAACGGTGCCGGGAGAGCGTACGGAGCAATATTTTCTTCGCTTTATTCGATTACCTAATAGGTGAACCGGGAAAACAGAATTCCTTCGATGAAAAGGAAGTAGTGGAGTGGGCAAAAAAAGCAAAGCAATTCGGAAAATTCCCTCACCCTTGGTTCCTGGTTGCGCCTATCTACTCTACGCCTTCTACTGTGAAATCGGTAGCAGTCAAAATAAATCTTCTCATTATGCGTCCTCGCCTGTTCTTCCCATTTTCACCTAATGAACAGAGTTATCGCGAGAAGGAAGGGGGGAAGAGTGGTTGTGGGAAACTTCGGGATGAAAAATGGGACAGTAGGGAAAAGTCTTAGAGAGAGAGAGAGATAGAAGGCAGTAAAAACTTTACCCCAACATTCATCAAACGCTGCCGTTTGATTTGCGGTCAAGATTTTCCGGCTAATGCTACCGGAGCAACAACACTGGCAGCAAGGGAAAGCTCCCCTCGAGGAGATCCATTAAACTTTTCCCTTTTCTATGGACAAAATCGATTAGCGCGCACACACACAAACACATTTTGTTTTGCACGGACGGGCGCGCGCGCTCGCCGATTTGCTGCGTTTGCGGTTTTATCACGTTCGCGCTTGCCATTTTTGCGACGACGGCTCGCAGGTCGCACCCGTCCCATCATCTCGAGCGGGCGAGCAGCGCAAATGGTGAAAAAGTTTCTAATGAGAAGTTTAAATTGGTTCATTTATTGATTTCGGGTGAAAATTGTTTATCAACGCGTGCCCGGGCCTTTGCCGGGAATTGTCTCCCGGGCTTCTTTCGCTAATTCGGCGTCGGAGGTGGGGGGGGTGGGGGGTTTTGTTTAGATTGGCAGCAAATCTTTATTACTTTATATTGATCGTTTTGCCCCCGAGGGGGTGGGCTCGAATGTTTGATGCGAGTTTGATTTTGCCGATAGATAGATAGGACCGTGCCGTTGATCGAATGTTCTATTTTAGGAAAAAAGCCAGAAGACACTGAACATTGTTTGGCAGTCTTGGTAGCGGCGTGTGATGCAGCGATGTTGAAAACTTTCCACGGCATTAAGCATATTAAGAATGTGAAATTTTACTTTTTTACAGTCAGTTTTACACGAATATCTTTCCTGTTTCATTGTTTTTAAATCAAAGCAAACGTCAAAGGCATTTGTTAAGCATAATGCATAATGCAGAAATTTATAACAATTATCAAAACACATGTTATTTAAAGCATAAAAGATAAAAAACAGCACAAATGTAAAGAGAAGATATAAAAAAGAAAAACAAATATAATATAACAAAACTAGAAACAAAAACATGTCGCAAAAGTAGAAAAGTAATAAATGAAAAACGTCCAATCCTTAAAGAATTACATGGAAATGGACTTCAATACTTCTAAAGCAAAAAGAAATAGAACATAAAGTAGAATAAATTGACGATCTTAAGGATTTACACTATTAATTTATTAATGTTTTGATGTTTCTTAAGAAAAAATTTGATTTATAAATAAAAAATATTTTAAAAACACAGATGGTACAAACAGCATAATTCAACATGTAGGAAAATTACCGACAGAAACTAAAAAGGCCGAGAAGAACATCAGCACTTTTTTGGAATATTGCAATACATTATTTTTTTATTGATTTAAAACAAATTATCTGGGTCGCTCCCGTTAAACATCTTCAATTTGCACACCTTTCCCCTTTTCCATAATCAACCAAAGCTGGAATGCAAAAATAGCTGGAATTTCTCTTCTCGAAGCTGATAAATGCTGCTGATAACGCCACTGGGGAAAAAATAACCTCACACTGTTGACCCCCAACACGTTATGCTACATTATTTTCCCCCATTCTTCTTTACACATTACTTTAAACAACCGTTAAATTCATAACCGATCAAAAACACGGCCGCCCTGCACACATTACCGATCACGGGTGCGATCATTACATGCTGCAGCCTTTGCCTTTCTGGCTGACTGGCATGGCAAGCGGCATACCGGGCTTTAATTTAGCTTTCTTCTTCGCCGTATCATTGACGGAACAAATTATCTCAGAGCTCGCTCGCCGAGCAGCACAGGCAGCTACCTACCATGGAACCATGGAGAGTTATTTTTGTCCCCACCTTAACATCACACCGGGCACCAGTCAACCGGTTTGCCGCGGTGGCGCGAATGCTCATTTCGCATTGATCGTGTCGTTTATTTTTGTTTGCATTTTTCTTTTTCGTTAGTATATTATAAAATGTCGAAAAGGCGGCAGAAAAATGTTGGCCAATTTTACCATTCCCCGGCACCCGCAGTGAGTCGCGGGAGGAACCGGTTCCCGCTGAATGATGCTGAATGACGGAGATGGAGATGGGCTCGCATCATCAAACCGGTTGGTCCGAATTCAACACCGACCGATACGCACAGGCGGGTGCACGGCGGGACACTATTGGGTTATTGGCGTGGCAGAATCTCGTTTGCTGGGAATTTCTTATCATAAATGAGTTTATCCACAGGCATGTCGATTTTTCAATGATGTTTTGCTTGTTTTTTGTATTTTTTTTTGCTAGACGTATTTGGGATTTGTGCTGACATCATGGATTTTGTGTTTTCGAGCTCAACATAGAAGCTGCAAATCCTTTTGATGCAGCTCGAAAATCGACGCACACACACACACACACACACACACACACACACACACACACACACACACACACACACACACACACACACACACACACACACACACACACACATTCCAATCGTCCCGAAAAGGCCCACCGTGTACCGGTGTACCTTGGCAAAACATGTCCAACTGCCAATGCCAAGGTTAGGGCGGTGGAAAGGGTATCGTGTTTCAGCTTTGGGGCCGGATAACGAACATAAAAAGGTGTACCAAAAGCTGCACTTGTCAACGAAATTGATGAAAGAAGGGAAAACTGGGTAAAAACACACAAAAAATAGCATACAAAATCGAACACTCTCGATCTCGAGAGTGAGCATGATTGTTGTCTATCGCTTTTGGGTGATTTTTTGCTGTTTTCTATGCTGAGTAGTTAAGCTTGCTTCTATTTAAACACCTTTCAGCTTGTGCGTGACCGAGTGTGTGACGATTTTACTTTTTTTTTTCTTCGTTTTTGTTTATGTTCCGTTCTGTCCCATTGTCACCATGTCATCCGAACCTTGATGCTGGTGCAATGGTGGCAAAGCAATAAACTAAAAAACTCCGACCACACCACAAACCAAACCCATCAAACCAAGGCAGCAAACCGCTTAGAATCACTCAATCTACCAAAACAATTTGCTCGCCGCGCTCGAGAAAAGAAGATTGGAAGATAAATCAAAATCGGACGACCTCCTCGCACACAGCACAGGAAGGAAGGAATTCACAGGGGACCTTCGCAAAGGGCAAACATAAAAATTCAACCTCAAAACGGACGACGTGCCATAATTTATGCATGCTTTTCGGGACAACGTTGGCAGCCATCGCAATGGGATATAAATGTCTCAGCGATCAGGAAGAGAAAACGACGATGGGATAGCGCTCTTCCCTTCCCATTTATCATTCCCATTGAATTGTGGCTCAATCTTGTTCCGACTTTCCAGTGAACAATTGAATCAATTCGGCCCCCGTAACTCGCTTCTTCCAACTCGTGGAGAACATTGTCACCCATGGGACGGACAGCCGAGGTGGAGAATGGGAAGATTGTTTTTGTTCGGCTTTTTTTTTTGTTTGTGCGCGAAAAACACTTTTCCCAACACCAGTCTCCACGTCGACTAGCGATGCAAACGATGCTTCAAAACATTTTTGGTGCGCCGTTCTGCTTGGTTCCGCGCCACGCTACCTGTGCAACAAGTTGTCTTAGAAACCGATTTAAAGTACCCCACACCGTGCCGCCGGCAGGCAAAACCGTTTATCTCGAATGCCTTATCTATTTTTACTCGGTAACGGGGCGTACGGCGTACAAATGCGCGCGATCGTGTTCCGCCAGTGTGCGGCAGGTGCAGGGCGGCTCTCTGAAACGCTCAAACCGCGACAGAATGTCTCAGGTACGAGACGTGCGAGGATCGTTGCTTACGGAAAACCGAACGCAAGGTGCTGGTGCAAGCGGGAGGCAGGGTGTTGCGGGGTAACGTGGACGGAATTGCTTAAGAATTTCTCAAGACCAAATTTCGATGCCGACCCGGGCGCTCGGGCGACGGCGTTAGGTCCCGGTACCCGAATTCTTCACATTTCATGCCCGGGTGTCTTACGCAAAGCGGCTCTTGTGCGTAAAAGGGTTGAATGGCAGGAAGGCGGCGGCGGCAGGTGGTTTACGATGGTGTGCGTTTCTGTTTTTTTCTCGGTTTTTCGGTGTGATAAATTTGTTTGTTATCCGGACAACGCGCTTTATGACAAACATGAGCAAAAGCGGGTTGAATATGAAACGAGAAACAATTCGGTGACAGACAGTTGGCTGTTGGTGGCCCGGCTGGTAATATGGGTTTGTTTTATAATTCAACGGTTTGAGAAGATTTATAAGCCTTAAGCTTGAATAAATTTAGATGTTTGCAGATTACAATTTTCAGTTGATTAGCGAAACAACAAAGCACATCACATTGCGTTACAGAATTTTAAAAGATAGCATGTCAAACAGGTGAAACAATGTAAAACATTTCGAGGATTTCGTGAGAATTTACCTCAACGGAGATTGGATTGTATATTGGGCGGATATTAAAAGCGAAATGATAATCAATTTTATCAACGACACCATCGCTGGTATCGGAGCACGAAGAACAGATTGATCAGTTATTAATGCGCCTCATATTTATTCCAACATTTTTCCACGAGCACGTGAGAATACGGAGGTTTTGCATATGATGTTTATTGCTGTTCAGCGCCAGAAGCGTTGTTGGGCGAGAAATGGAAATAAGAGGGCGTTTTTAATCATTTCCGATTAATTTTTCTCGCATTTCAATTCATTTTAAACGCTTTGAAGTGTATATTTTTTACCTCAGGTAGCCAAACAAATTGGAACGGCTGATCCATGCTGAGAATTATTAAATTATTTGGCCTTTACGGGGCCATTCCTAGCGTTGAAATATTCACCATCGCATCATCGTGCAACTTATTATGTTAATGTTACTGGAAATGAAACTACTGTAGGGCAAGGAGGGGTGAGAAAATCGTTCCAGTAGGTGCCAATGAGTATCGCATTCCACTGTATTCCGGTCAAATTTAAATGTAAATTATGAAGTCACTCAGCTGACTTCAATTTCGAACTGGTAGCGTGGTAGTTGCGTACGACACATGCCACCACACTGGTCGGACCTGTTTCTTCGGTCCCGAAAGATACATAATTTGATCAAATTTGAATCGCGTTAGTGTCGATCGTTAATTTATCACCTTCTGGGCTTGTTTACTATCCGGATTTAGCTAGGCACAAACTAGTCATACGACTTGTTTTTTGTGCCGTCTTAAACGAAGTGTATTTGGAGAGTTCATTTTGACAGTTTCAACTTTACATTGACCTCTGAGGGATTTGATTTAAATTTAGTGTAAGTCAGATATCATGTTTGATACAGAAGAGCAAAAAGAAAGAAGAGAGAAAATTTGCAATCAGTGTGATGCTATAATGTATGTTTATAGCTACAAATCGAGATTGATTATTTATAGCATCATTATGGCAAAGTAGCTTAGTGTCCATACATCATCAGTTTACTACATAATATTTTAATTTTCAATTGCTGTTTTGATCTAGTTGTTTAAATAATATTTTGACAATTTTAAAGTACTTTCATTGTATGCTATTCAAATTAGTGTTTCGATTAGTATCTCTTTTTGCAACCTACATTGCCAGTTCTAAAATCTTACCAAAACAAATTTTCAACGTAAACTATTTAACTCTGCTCTGCCCAACGCTCATAGCAGCGACCTAAAGTCGTACGCAAAGGGTCACGGCAAGCAGTAAGCCGCTGGTCATGGCCATCCACCCAATAAACCGATAGCACTAAAACCCTCGCTAGTACTGGTATCGTTGACAGCATTTTACTAATATATGCTAATGCTTCTGCGAGCGCTGGCCAGTAACAACGTCCACGATCGATTGTTCGCCGGAAGGGGCCCGGGACTGGAGCTGCCCTTAAAGTCACCGCGCGCTGTGTACGACCGTGCAGAGATTAATTAAAATAAATGATTTCAGTACGGCTAGCCCACCAAATGGCAACCATCGAGCGCGCGAATATAATGCCACCACTAAACCCTCTATTTGCAATCTCGTTGTCGCTTCTCGATAGGACCGCAACCACACGACCTGTAAGCCGTACAACCAGTGGTCCACTAAGGTATCGGCCGAGCCTTTGCCGAGATTTGTCGTTAGATTCTGTTCGATAACGGAAAAGGCCATTGCGGAACGTGACGAATGACGTCTGCAAATTGAATGTTGATTGTGCTAATTGGACCTGTGAAATGGTTTCGCAGTGTGCGTGCACCTCCACCTGACTGCCTCCACCGCCAGGCCGTGCTCCGTATCTATGGGTGTGATTGTGGCTCATTGTTTGCTTATCGGCAGTTGGCGGCAGTGATTATTATGGGTCTTACCAAATTATGGGTCTTACAACGATAAGGCTAAAACAAGCGTTTAGTGTATGCTTACGACAGATAAGACACTGAGCTACAAAGCAACCAATTAAACATGGCATGGTATTAGATAACAGGTCCACCGCCACGGTCTGCCAGCTAGCAATTGGTTTAGGTTTGGCAGCACCCCAAGCAAGACTCATGACTTGCAAATCAAGCATAATTCCTTTGCTGAGTGTGTCTGAGCATTGGAATTTAAATCCCAAGAGCATTGGACCATTAACAGCTATGTAGTACGAGATTAACTTCCACTACACCTCACCACCGCACGCCGAGTATGGGTGTGATTGAGCATTTCAATTTGTACCTCATTACGTATCCTCGCGGGGAATCGGCCAAACCTACAAACGAGAATTAATTTAAGCTCTCGTGATCAATAACTTTGCCAGTCAAAATAAGAGGGAGAGAGTGCACGGCAATAATCCTCGGACATGTTACACAACATCCCTTCGTCGACCCCTGTTTTCGTGCGGTACATTATATAGCACGTGGGTATAATACAGCCCCACAAAAAATAATAATAAAAGAGAATCCGGCGTCAATCAAGCCGGTCGCGCGAAACCTATAATTTATCGCAACTCTCTTCTGCCGTTGCTCTTGCATCCAAATTTGCCTCAATTTGTGAGCCAAAATCAAAAGAAGCCAGCAAAGCAAAGCTAAAAAAACAACAGCACACAGTATGACAGGCTCAGCTGACTTCATTCACCAGTCCGGAGTACGGTGTGGTGTGCCTTTGCGCCGGGCTAGATTCTTTGAGCCCGTGGCCCGTGCATGTTGTTTAGCATGCTAGCAATCATCCATCAGGCTCACGCCAGCCCGTGTGTTAGCGCGTGTGCCTGTGTGTTCATGGTTTTGTCTAGACATGTTCATGTTGACCTCATCATCATCATCATCATCACTAACATCACACACACAGTGGCACGCCTTCCCACAGGTGTCAATCAGAGAATTTGAAATCAAGGCACAAAAGTGTATGTACATACGTGTGTGGCTGGTTGAACGTTTTCAACAGCGTTCGAAGGATGATGAAAAATGATCCGACCGTATTAGAGATGAATGGGTTTCTGCGAAAGCTAGGTGTACGTCTAATGAATTTAATCTGAAACATTCAACAACACGGGCGATAGTGGCGAAGGATCTCTGGTGCCCGTTTTAATTGGCATGAGAATAGAGCTCGAGCTGTTATTCAATATTCCAATCACTGTTATTCTTTTTCAATGACGTGGATCGTACGTGATATAAAAAGCTAACAAACATGTTAACTTCAAAATATATAATAATTTTCCTTTTACACTGTTCTAGTTGAACAAAATATTCTATTGAATGTAATGATTCCAGGTAGAGTTTGTTGCACATAGTTTGACATTTGATGTTTGTAATTATGTGACCATTCCACGTATCACTTAATGAGGCGATTGATTCTACGAAAGCACCAAAGCATAATTAAAGCATTTAGACCCTTTTGAAGCCTAAAACCGAAAACCAAAGCGATTTCAAAGTTATTTAATCAATAATGGCTTAACGTAGGATTAATATTTTCACTACCACAGACTGCATTTTTCTAACGTAAATCGTAAAAATAGTCAATATTGGGGCCCTTTCCGTTTTAAGTTCATAGGCTGAAATTTCAGCCTGTCAGCTGTTTGCATTGTTTAGCAGTTTTCGAGCAGCTATCTAATTGAGTATAATATACAGATGGGCTTATCCCAAGGTGTATGAATTTAGAAAGCTGATTTTTATCGCTTCTGTTTCTGAATGAAGATTGTAAGATTGTTTTGAGTATTCGTCAAGCCTCCAGAAAGCTCGTTGGAGCAAAAGTTTTCACTCGTTCTGTCAAAAAGTAATATTCAAAATTGGTTATAAAAAATGCTATGAGACCACCTGGACTACATACACTTTGATTCTGGATTCCACCACCAGATCTCTTTAATGCACCTTGGGATAAATGTAAACACCACCTTGTTTTGCCATTTTTCGAGCAGGCTAGAATAATCTAGACTGAAAATTGTAGGCTAGTTTTGTGTGTGGTTTTGTATGGAGTGTTCACATGATTTCAGCCTCCAACTATCAAACTCCATACAAAAAACTGACTAGAATCGTGACGGGCCCTATTAATATTTTTTTGGGGCACTACCCGATATGGTTTTTTTTGTCATCTGTTTTATTGCGGATATATATCAAATACAGATAAGCTGCTTGGCAATTATTCAGCCAAATACTGTGTTTCTTTCGGTAGTGAAAATTAAAACTAATTATGTAAATAAAGTATGTTTTAAATAATATATCAAAATAGCATGAAGTTATCAAAAAATAAATAAACCTCCACCTAAAGCTTCCACACTGACTAGAGATACGTACTGTAAATCCCCTTTTTTTGAATAAAAGTAAACACACATTAAAAAAAAACTTCCCTTGAAACGGTTTTTAAAATCTAATTACACATTAGCCCAAGCGTATCAGCATAATTGAAATGCTTAGATCATAATTTTTAATCCGCTTTACGTGCATCCTTGAAACGAAACGAGCTTATCCAATACGACCGGCACACCAAAATGCACCGGGGCACAAACTTACGCAACGGAAAACAAGCCATCGCAGCATCGCGCACTGTAAAATGCTGCCCCGAGGACGTTCTCTCTTTTGCGCCAGAACGCTGCCAAAGTCAATATGGGGGGAGGGCGTCACCCGGTGGACGAGCACAGGCACAAATTCACACAGGCCCCACAACGGCAGGACTAATCTCATTAAATTAATGAATGTGAAAAATCACTTCAAATCAAATCTCACTCCCTGCTCACTCCGCGCTAGACCATCAAGCTTCGCCGTTCTGCTAGACAAACTTCCGACCAGGTCAGGAAATTATTAGCATTGGCACGAGGAGCGGCGGCAAGCGAGCTAGGTTTGCACACACACACACATACAAAAAAAAGTCATCCATCCATCTTGCCAGCCAGGAACGATCGTTATCTTTCCCGGTACGGTGGTCGTTTAGCGGGGAAGCGTCGTGCAAGGACGAGATTATAACAAAGAAGCGAAAGCAAGCAAACGACTCTTGACCGAAGATGACGATGCCGGCTGTGTCTTGCATCGTGTTACAAACGGCCTGTGCAAGGACCTGTAGCCTGATTTATGACGACGCCCGCGCCAGTAATGGGCATTATGGAACGGAAATTTGGCGAATATTACTCATCGGTGGGAGGGAACAATTTAAAGCATTGGAGCAATTTTTAAAGCTTCTTTTCTTTTCTTTCTTTTTTATATATTTTGATAAACAAAGAGAAAGTGAAAAGTCCCCTCCCTGTGTTTAGTAATCAACGCGTTTGTCGTAAAATGTTAAGAAATTCAAAATTTCGGCCTCATCGGCACCATCCAGAGATTACGATCACACCGTCTGTGGTCTGTTCGGGCGGAGGGATTTTGGTTAGCGGGTTAGGTGACTAATTTAGTAATGGACACGAAATGGCACGCTCGTAAAGCATGGTACAAGCGCGTTGCCAACCGGTGCAACATAAAAGTGGAAACTAATGAATCACGCCCGCTGTCAGACGGGTGCCACACCAAAAAGGCGATGCAAACTGAGTACAAGGAGGTATAAAAAATCAATGAACGGCAGTGTTTAAAACAGCAGGATTGAGTTTTGCCAAACAATGTAGCAGAGGGTGCTGCATACACCTTTGCTGCATGTAATTTACATTTAAATGGTAGAGGGTGAATAATGAAGAACGTGCAAAAAAAAAAACCCCTATCTAACGAAGGCAAGCTGATTAAAATTGAATTATGATGTTGTTATAACAAACCAGCTTTAAAATCGATTATGTGCTATTCAAAATATTCATGATGTGTACTGCTGTGCTAACATATAAAATGTGCAATAATTAATCACTGCAAACGGGCCCCACTAAGTGTAGGCGCACAGTTGCGCATGCATATTTTAGAACGACTGACGAACAAATTAACAAAACCACCAACACACGCCAACTAAAAGCATCGACCGTGCGCCAACGAACTGCCCGCTAAAACGCAAAACTGCATTCAGCGCGTTTTGTAATGATGTCTGAACCGAACGCATCCGAACATCTGTGGTTGCCGGTGCAGTTGCCGCTGTTGTCTGTTGCTGCTGCCTGCTGCTGCTGCTGCACCCGACGCGGTAAAGAATGTTGACCTGAATAGCTCGCGGCTTATTGAAGGTGGTGGCCAAACTAGCCAGAACCGTTCGTTCCGTTTGCCCCCGCGCGTGAACCACAGAACGTTTTACGCTGGTGCTATTTTTAAAAAATGCTCATCGTACCCAAAAAAAAGCTGCAGTTCGAGCGGGAAAGGATGGAGGAAACGTGTTGTGTGGTAAGGTTAGATAATTTGGAGGGAAATTGAAGCATACAAGTGTTTTGTCGTGACAACTGGCCTGTAAAGTTTGCATTCAAAAATGGAGTTTTTTCGGCAGGCTGTAGAAAAAAAACTAAGAGAAATAATTTCTTTCCACGAACACCCTTTGATAGGTAGTAAATTAAGTTTACTTGCAAAAACAAATCTACGACCATACGAGTTACCTTTCGTCAGTTATTCGGAATTTATGTCTTGGCGGACAAAGACATGCGTGTAGGCATGTTTTAAGATCTACTTTTAAGATCGATCAATTCCTCCTCAGTTTTTACGACGAAATTGTTGAAGTAGAGCTTTTGTATCATGTTGGTTTGCATAAAACAAATTCGATCGAGTGCAGCTGGAGAATGCTGGACCAGTTCGTGGACTAGGATGTCATATTGAAATTTCGCCGAAATTCGCCTGAAATTTGTTTGAGCATTGAGTTATGGCATCATTGCTTGCTGCTGCGAAGCCAGTGTACGCGATTTCTGCTTCCTGATATGTTTGTTCAAGTTTCCCATTGTACTATTTTACTGTTTGGTCGTTTGCATCGACCTCCCGGCCAAGCGAACGCAGCGATGTAGGTACTTGTCCCACGGTTTTCATCTACACCATCATTTGGAGCTTCTTGTCGCTCAGGAACGTCGACTATTCGGAACTGGGCTATCTTTCGATGCTCTAATTGTTGTCTAATAGAGCCAAAATGTGGTAAATGCCGGAACAAGTTTATACGACTTCCACAAACTGCCGCACGGAGTTCGTTTAACAAATTGCGGGTTGCCGTTCTTTGATCGCGCACGCTCCTGAACGAAGTTGATTCACTGTTTTGGCCATCACGGTTAGAGTTCGACTGATAGAGATGTTCAATTTTGTCCGCTGACTCATTGGATACTATTATTGAAAGTGTACTTTACGTTTCGTTGCTGCGGGTTAAGATAATCTTGACATAATATGAAATAAACATATTCAATGAGAATAATTATATCCAACTGACATTAAAATATGATTCAAAAACTAAATTCTTCCGCAGCATAAAACAAATTATTTCAAAACTGAACTCAACTTTCAAGATAGTCTATTCACTACTCTTCGGCACAATTTTGCAGCCCCACACCCCGTGCCCCTCCCATTTGTCTGGCGTGCTGTTGTTCATCCTGAACGTGTCAAAAGGAATGTTTTATCCTTTCGCGTGCAAATCCTGCCGACAAAACGCCCGTGCCATTTGCACGTAATAGCGGATATATACACAGCCGTCATCCCATCATAACGCTGTGAAAGTGATCACTGTGTGTATGTGTCACGAGCTGCTGCTGGTCCGTCCGTCCGTTTCGCGTACAGACGCGCCACAAAAGCGTCTGCAATCCGCTTAACGCGAGCGCGCGTTTTAATGAATATTAAAATTATAGCCCCTCTGCATTTGCAATTTCTTTCTGCGCTGCAAAACACCATTGTCAATAAACCGTTTCTCGCGGCCCGCGTTTTTTGTTTGGTTTGGCCCGCATGGCCGCACATTTCGACGGCGGCGGTGGTGCAGAAGCGTCCTCGTTACCTCCGTAAAGTTCAGAATGGATATATGTATGCACATAAATCGTTCTTGCATCTCCGCTCCGCAAAACTCCATCATCAGCCTCCTTCCCCTTTGAACGAGATGTATTGAATGGTTGCTGTGCCGTACAGGGTAGAGAAGGAGAATGAATAAAGCTCCACAGAACCGGAGCCACCGCTTGAGAACGCACGATGCGTTAAATGTGAAACCGGGAACCGGGGGATATATGAATTTATGTCCGGTGTGAATAGTTTATGTTCGATTCTTGCCTGCACCCGCCGCCTGCCAATAACCCGGTCGTCGTCGGATGAGTCACTCGAGAATGGTGCAAATTGGGGCCGGGTCGGAAATGTCGCCATCAACTGTGTGTGAGAACCACGTGGTGGCGCTGGTTGGAGGCTGGATTTAATGAGCTGAAATGTTTGTTGAGTACATCGCCGGGTTTCGCGTACCCTGGCCCGATGGCCTTGGAATTAATTTCGATTTCATTACTCGGGGGAAAACGGGGATTAAATCACTGATGCGGAGCTGTGGATGGCTGTGCAAAGAGTTTTCACAGATGAGCATAAGCGAGGTAGGCACTATAGTGGAAGCTATTAAAAAACAGACAATGATGTATTGTAAAATGTCAAATAAGACGAAAGGAGGAGCAACAATTGCAAACAAAGAGCAAAATAGCACAATGATGAGTATTAAACAAATATAAACGAAGGAAAGTGAGATTACTCCATATAAAATAAGGAGAAGAAATCAGACTTAAAAAATCTAATCAATTCATAAAAAAGGGATAGTTAAAAGCGTATAAGAACAGATTTTAATATGAAAACAAAGAAGCAAAATTCATTATATAAAAATTAAGCATATTTTGTTTAATTAAAAGCGAAAAAATGTAGAAGTTTATACTAAAGATGATAACTTATAAATAAAAATACTTTAAAAAGTAAAAAAGTAAAAGTTTACTCGCTAGAGTTGCATAAATGAACTACAAACACAACAAATGATACTTTAGCAATTGATCAAAATCAAAAGTAGAGAAATAATAAAAAATAATATCCTATAAGAGACTGTCCATAAAATAACTAATTTATTATCTACAACACAGCACAGAAGAGAACAAAACAAAAAGTGCACAGTAGAACAACGAAACCCGCCAACAAAATATCATATTCACGCAAGGCCAAAAAAAACGTGATAATAAAGTAAAGCCATAAATCAAATAAATTTGTGACAGTTAAGAGTTAGTAAAAATAGCATGCAAAAGCACAGCCAGCCTGAACAAAAAATAATAAAAAATCGATAGATTAAGCTATAAAATGACCAAGCTTCACCCAACCCCTGGGATTGTAAATTGCACAAAAACGCTTCAAATCATCGCGATACACTTTAGCGCCCTAAAAAACCGGTTCATTTAAAATTCCGTATCAAACCCGCCGTTATCCGCCCTTTTGGAGCGCCAGACGATCGAACCAGAGGTGAAAAATGATAAAGCCTTTAAATTAATCCCTCCCCAGTGCCCTAAATCGAACGCTGAATGCTGAATCTGGTGCGCGAATCGATCCCAGAGCGCGCGCGGTTGAATTCCCGAATTGGCATGTGTTTTGTTTTACCAACCCCGGGCTTCCGTTCCCTTTAACACGCACCCCGGGAATTTCCCGTTCATCCCATTTCTTTTGAAAACCACCCGCTCTCATCTCGCATGAACCAATTTTGGCGATAGTTTTACAATTTGGAACGGTGCCAAAAGGCCCTCCCTGGCCGCCTGGACCGGGTGGATGCCAAATGGAATGAAACGTTTCCGGCCCGAATGCCCAAAGCCCGAACAGAAGGATAGATAAATCACCCGGTTTCATCTCGGCTCGACGTTTAAAATCGAGCTAAAATGGATCCGGCGGGGCATTTGGAAGTATGGCAGCAGCAGGGAGGAATGGTACAATAAACACACATGGAAATGACTGGTGATGAATCTAGCTCCGAAATGTTTTAGTTAAAATGTCGATGGCGTCATAAAGCTACATATGCCCTGGGGGTGGGAGACCAAAGACCCCTTTCCTCCAGCATTGGCCCAGCCTAGCCAACCGGGTTTCACACAATTCCGCCACCAGGACCATAAAGAGTTCAATCAACCTAGTCCCGGGCGGGCAGGCACACACACACACACACTCATATACCAAAGAGAAGTGTGGAGACAACACGAACATTTCGCATTTATTTAACGTCCAATTTGGGTGCGTTTCTGTTTCGCTATGAGCAACAAAACAAAAAAACAAGCCAAATGTCCGACCTTACAGTCTCTGTTGTGCTTTAGTTTTTTTTTGTTTTTGCACTGCTGTTATGTCAATAGTTTTTGTCCCGCCATGTTACGAAACGTACGAGAGACGTCGATCCCATATGAGCACCAGAAACCAGCCAAACAAGATAAAGCATGAAAATGGGAGACCATATTACGCTAATTTCTTTTGCCCTTTTGCCGGCATACATTTACATGCGCGCACCATGCCACGCGGTGCCACCGAAACTGTCAAGAACGATTAACCGTCACTGTTGGCGTTGAGGTTATGTCAGCTGAGCGCGTCCGTCTCATCAGCAGACAATGTAACGGGGCGTTAGAAGACCGTTTAAGCGTACGAGACGAATACACTCACAGTTCGATTGCGCGTTCAGAGTAGCACCAGGGAAAGGAAAAGGAAGCTATCGTTGCCGAAACGCGGCGTTCTAAAGGTTCCAACCCCAACAATCCTTCCCACCGCCCCCAATGCGCGCATTCTCCAAATTCTCCCGCCCGTCAGAGCGAAGATTTTCAGCCGTCTTTTCCAACAATGGTGCACAGCTTCAAGTTCGAGAAAGCAAACGATAATTAAAATGTTTACGACTCATAAATTGCTTATTTATAGCACACGACCCGGGATCGTCCATTACGCACCTGCACCCGAGGCGGTGGCGCGCGCTCGCGCTCGCGCACACGCTGAACGCTCTCCGTTGGCGCCCCTGCGTCAGTGGCGACCACCGCCAGCTCGGACCAGGCGGGCTCTAATGGAGTCCCGGGGTATCGCATGACGAAGGAATTCGTCAGCTTAACGAGTGTCGGGTGGTGCAGGCCGGTCTTTATGGGCCCGAACCAGGCGAGCTAATCATAATTGGTTGAATTTTTCATCAACTCCTCCACGATGATTTTGGAGGGGAAAAGAGGGAATGAAAGTCCTGCCTAGTTTCCTCGTCCGGGCCGGGCCGGTACGGTACGATGATTTTATTATTTTTTTCTTTGCCCATGTATTTAAGCTCTACCTGACGTGCTTTAAGAATACGAAATGCGAGAAACTCTGCTCTGCAGCCGAAATGGAGGCTAAAAATTAACCAGCCCCCGAGCCCCGCGTGGATTGAAGCGATCGGGATGATGCCCCGGGGACGCGTTGCGACGGTCGCTTGCCCGGTAAATGTTTTATCAAGCTGTTGCATATTTAAAAAAGCTCATCCGATTGAGGGGCAGCGGCTGGCTTTCTGAAAGACGCGCAGAGGGCGGAGGGTTAGTATCATTGGCCAGAATTTCACGGTTGTGTGTAGGACGACGTCCGAAGCAAAGTGACAGCAAAGTTTGCCGTGTTCGAGTTGGAGCTGGGTACCCGCAGCCTGGTTGGTGTAATAATTAACAAGGTGTGAAAAGGAAGCGTACTCGAACCGTGCCCTTAAAGGTAGGGGACACTTCACGCACAGCCTGCAAGACATTGCTCCCCTGTAGAAGGGCGGTGGTCCGTGCCAGAAACGAAACGGGTGAGGTTTATCACCTTGGACATGATTACTATTTACACTACGACACAGCGCTGATGATGGTCGTCCCCGCGCACACTAACACACACCCGTGCAGTAGTTGAAGAGGCTTACACACGGTCCGGGAGGCCACCAAGTCTAGGTGAGATCAGCTCAGTCGATGCCCCGGTCCAATGTACGATATTGCACAATGTTTTATTCATAGGGACGGAACGGAGCAGCGGATGCGGATGTTCCGTTCCAGGTGGGTGCGCACGCAATCAGTTTCGAGAAGCAAAAGCTCAGCTGAAAGACACTCCTGTTGGGCAGGTGACACTAGAACAACGTGTGCTTGTGTGAAGGGGTGAGTGCTCTTTAGCTGAGCCTGGTTTATGAGCGCATAATTGTTGAACGAATTAATAAAATTGATCATTAGAACGGGTTTGTGTACGCGTAGCTAGAGCAATAGCCGCGAACAAGCAATCACTTGAATGTTATTGTCATTTTATAAAGGCAAATAACGTAAGGACCATTAAAGAAGACCTGAAACGATGATTAAAAAGGAAAGATACTCATTAGGATTTAACGCATCATCGCCGCGGTGCTAGAATTGTCAAATCGGTAGCGTGCAATCGTAAACAAGAGAGAAAGAAGAACGAGTTCAAATCTCAACTAAAAGTCGTCACGGTTGTGCATCATCTGATTGTGGTGTGGTATTGTGTCATTGCCCTTTTTTAGAACGCGGATAACGCCAAACATATTAAATTTCTTCCTGCATGTGTTTCTACGTTTACATACCTCAATTCAAATTTGCCAACTTCAAAGAGGAGATATAGGTCCTTCGCATACACATTTCCGCGAAATTCAAACATACAATGTTTGATACAATATGTTACTACACTCTCCCGTGTGTGGGCGCGCCATCGAATTCCTTTGAAGTTACGGTTTGGGGGTTTATTTCCTGCGTAGCCAGTTTTTTTCCGGTCAGCCCTCCAATGAACCATACCAGCTGAACTACACAGTTTCGAAGAATTCTATCAGGCAGCGTGCAAAATCCTGCCCCTTGTTCAGTTTTCATCTGTCAGACCGAATTCCCCGTACACGGATGTGCATTGGATTAAATGAATGAAGATTTCTTTCGCTTCTAAAAAGAGAAACAAAATCCTTACACTACCCTCCGCTGTACCATCCCCTTCCCAGGTGACCTCCACTGGTAAAACCCTCGTCCTCGGTGTAGCGTACACCGCCGTATCCCAGGGTCAAAAACAAACAAACGAACGCTTTCATTCATGAAAAGCCGCCGATTCTTGGCCACCGCCTGCCCTTGCGTACGTGCGATGGTTGCTGTGCGCGAGTATTTGCGTGTTTCCGGTCTACCAACTGGACCGCAGCAGCAGAGCAGTGGAAGATCCCTTGCCCACTTTCGTTGTGCAACGTGTGGCGTCGATGCCGCCATCTACGCCACAGCATCGCGCGCGCGTCAATATTGATCTTTCTTTTTAGATAATCTCATTTCCTTCCTGTCCGGAGGGGCGTGGAGTACATTGGTGAGATTTTTTAGGGCTTTACTCGAACACACACACACACACATGCGTCGTGCGTCCCGTTGTTCACATGGTGCGTGATCAAAACGGTGCATTGTTTTGCCCCTGGGGGGGCAAAGCGTCTGCGTCATTAATTTACCATTTTCGGCTCACGCATCGTTTCGAATAAGGGATCTCCGTGAGCTCATGTCGATTTCAACGGAAAATGTTCTCATTGCTCAGTATTTTGACAGTTGTCCGAGTTGAAAGAAAAAAAATCTCCCTCAAAACAACCTGTAACAACAAGTCAACAACAACGGTTGACCGTGTTTTCTTGAAGAACTCACACTTTATAGCTTTGTTTTGCAACAACCACATCAACAACACTGCAAACAAAGTGGATTCATTAACATTAATAAACTCAGTACCATAAACAACCACTTACTCACCTTCTTCCTCCTCCCTCGTGGACTCACTAGGCCGTTTCGATTGCACAGATCGTTGGATGCAACTATAAAAGAGGTCCCACTTAACCAACAAAAAAATCAATAAAATATAATGCAGCGAAAATTGAACGGCCGGTAGCTAGTGGCTATCGATTTTATTGCTATTTTATGCACCTCTCCTTCATTCTAAACTGCCACTGCAGGCTGGCAAGACAGATAGGAGGAGACAGACAGGGTGCTCCTCTACCTGCCTCCGCGCGTTATACCGGCGCTTGGGGTTTTTAGAGAGAAAGAGTTTACAACGGTTTACATTTTTACATTGTAAAGCGCTTTCCACCCACTGCTGGCACTCGCATTTTACGAGCTACCCCGTTCCCGGCTTTTGTGTATGTGTGTGTGTGTGTATGATGACCTATCTTGTTTGGTTAGAGCACAGCGGGCTCGTAGATGTGGTCGTCCAATTTCGCTGGCTCAATCAGCCCGGGTTCCCGCCGTGCTGTCCGCTCTGGGACTTCTGTTTTCAAAACCCCACCACTGCCAGCATGGGGATGCCAAATAATGGAAGAACAAACTTGAGAGCATTGGGGAGCGTCAGGCAACGAACGTAGCATGGTAGAACCCATCTCAATGAGCAATGGTTCAATGAATTGATATTCAATTAATCAGTCCAACGAACCAATTCAAGTTCAAAAGCAGCAGAAGCAGTAGCAGCAGTTGGAGCATCATACAGAGACACAGCCATTACCGCGTATCGTCAGCAGGCAGCAGCAGCAGCTTGGACACGGTCGACCGAACAGCACACTGGAACACACTCCACACTCCGTAGGGAGATCTTTACCAGGCGGATGTGTCGCGCGCGCTCGCTCGCGCGTCATGTGGTGCGTCGATGCGGTCAGGCATAACCGAAGCGTAACAGCACGCGCGGCACACCCTTTCTCTGGTGTACCGCCAGAAGCGACACTGCACTCTGCTGTGGACAGTGGACATTGGCAGCAGTCCCCACACACACAGCTGGGAGGAGGGTTTCGTTTGAAGGGATCATTAATCGAGCCTGATTCTTCGACCAGTTCCAGAAGTTTGACGTGCGTGAAAGTGAAACTGAACCATTAACCATTGCCCGCAGCGCGTGAGGTGACCGAAATGATTATTATGGACCCCGTTCTTTCTCCTCCGTTCTTTCCACCCTTCCAGGGAGTTGATGACAAAACGGTCGATGGGAACAAAATAATTTGGATGTAAATTTCTAAAAAAAAAAAAACATCATGCACGGGTTCAATGGACAGAAGATGAGATATCGTAACAGGGGTGTGCATATGCAAATGTGGGTCTGTTTTCAGTAGGTAGACGAAGCTGTCTTTACCAAAAATGTTACTCAGGTGTACGTTAAAGATAAACATCTATTTTTTCCCTACTTCCAGCCAGAAATTTCTGTCACACTCAGTAGCTGCTGTACAACTCATTAGCTCGTCATAAAACTGAAGATGTATCAATAAGCTCGCACGACGAACCACCCCCCAGAAATGGGTGCTAAAACCTTGACAAAGTGTGACACATCGGGCGGGTGGGATGAGTTGAATCACACAAAAGCACACAAAAAAAAAGGCCAGAAGAAGTAAACACCTTCGCCTGAGGTCTGTGCTCCGCAACGTCTTGTGCGCAAAACGTGACGTCGTACGGGGCACACATTAAAACAAAGCAACCTGTCAGTCGTTGTCTTGTTGTGGAGGTTTGAGAAAGCCAGTATCGTCGTCGGTATCTTCACTTGAAAGGCCAATAATGTGTTCGTTAAATGCTAACAACTTAAGCATACACACAAACTGGATTCTTGCGTACTGCGATGATGCATCGGCTGGGTGGTACGGTATGATGCATTCGGATGGGGACTAGGGGACCGTCTGCATTATCGTCTCCAATGTGTTGAAGGTGTTGAATTGCGTCACCTTCCTCTCACCTTAAAACAGACAGCTGATTCAATTAGCTGTGAGCCGTCTCATGGGTACTTTGTCCATTTGTGATCGAAGAAGTGGCCCCTTGAAGATGTAATTGTCAATGGCGGGAGGATTGGGCTCAAACGCACGTAGGCTGTACCTTTTGTTGAGTAGGCGTTGCGTGCACCGTGAGACGGAGCGAAGCAGTATCGTTACGAGTATCCGTTGAGGTTTTGTGTGATTAGGTATCTGTCCTTGTTGAATCACACTTACAAAGTGTGGGGGAAGAATTTATCACCCAAACCAAAACCCACACCATCGTGTGTCTGACGAAATCCTACAGAATTAATTTCCACCTCACACGGGTCATACACAACACTGGATTTGGTTGAAAAATAGAGCTCTGTCACGACAGGCTGCGTCATATTAAAACCTCACACCGGTAAGTGATTACAACCTTTTCCATTACCAACCTTCATGCATCACGTTGTCTCATTGATTTTTCCTTTTTTTTGTCACCTCCTGCTCACACACACTGGTCTAAAATATAACTCCAACACATTGCCAACTACGACAGTGTGCCCCAGAACTTTTTCCAGTAAAATTACTCCCGAAAACCACCCTTCTGGTGTATGTCCTCGGTACGTGTATGCATACGAGCAATTTCGAGCAAACTGCGTACTGCTTTTTCAAGTCCAATGACTCTCATTTCCGGTGCTCGGACTTCATAAACGTCACACCCTACACCGTTGGTGATGATGAAGTCCCAGTGCATGGTAGAAAGTGGTAACTCCCGCACTGCATAATAATTTCCACACCGCAGCCAAAGGGAGAGGGCGACCAGACGACCAGCCTGCATCAGGGTTGCAACATTACCGCAACTTTCCTCGATTTATGTTGGCGATGGGAGCAAGCGACCATTACAAGCCGCGTTTGGCTACCGCTGTTTTCAAACGAACCAGCCGGTCTGTCTCCATAAGTCGGTCGTAGACTTCGTGTCGCGTCCCTAGTCGGGGAGTTTGAAAACCGTGTGTCCCTCCTTCCAGGACTGGCCGCGCTGGTCAGCGATGTGCAATAAATCTACCTACGCATACATGTGCCTACCAGCAACGACAACCGGAACGCAACCCGAACAGGTGTCAACAGGGGCGGCACGTCGGGGAAGGTGAGCGGTGTGTCAAGGCATCGTCGTTGTCCGTCCTTTCCCAGGCACAAGCGCGCGCGTAGGATGATGATGTTTTGTATTCCACCGGTGACACACACATATGCTCTTACTGACCTATCGGGTTGTTTGCATATGTTCTCAAGAGCATGTCTATGTGTGTGTGTTGACGTTGTTTATTCAAACGAGTCTTAAGCTTAAGGCTTTAGATCTCCTCCTCTTCTCTATCTCCAGAAGTTTGCTGTCGCTTCCAGGTGACTGTGAAGGTGTCTAAAACATGTTTTGAGGTTTCCCAGCCCTCCAACCCTCCAACGACCGGAGTTTGTACCGGTGCGCTTATGACGTAATGCCGGGTGCAGTGCTGTTGTTTTTCCGTAAACCCCAAGGACGCCAGGAAAGCATGACATCCGATTATGCCATGCGAGAAAAGCGAAACGGGGCCCGTGCAGTGAAGAAAGTAGTGCACTACGGAAGGGCCGTTTGCACACCTTTGTCCGAGCTGGCTCACTCTCTCTCTCGCTGTATGTAGTGAGGCTTTATTTTTACGACAACCGTCGGATGTTTGATTAATCGTAAAGATAATGTTCACAGCATACAGCTCTCGGTCGGATGTCTGGCCATATGGGCGAGTTAACGAGTTTAGAGAAAAGTGAGTTTTGTGAAAATATGTTCGAGAGGTCGTAAAACAAACCAGGTTCCGGTGACGCCATCGTTCGGCAACAATACCCTTGGACAGACTCATTCAGGTGCGTTGGAGCGTTGGAAAAAAGCAACAATAAATAGAAATGATCACGATGGGGAAGCCGGTGTGGATAAGATTTTAATGGCAGGGCAGTTTTACGAACCAGGTATGCATATTTATGCCAATACGCTGCTGCTGCAACCTAACGACCTTCACCAATTCATGGCAGTATTTCAAAGGTGCCTTAAACCAATAATAAGCATTACAAGTCTCTCTCCTTCAACAAACACGCATGCTAATAATGATTACGAATTTAGCTATAAATATTTAAATAAGGTCTTATTATGTTGTTCAAAGAGAAAACAGCCTCTCCACGATTGCAGCTAATCAGTTTAAATGTGTTGGATTATGTGTGACACGTCCAGTGGATTTCAACCAGGGACTAAGCGAGTCTAATCGAATTTTGATGGATCTCCTCGGAGGTGCTGACTATCTCGGGCCACACCGTTGGCCACCGGCTTTTAACGATGATGTGAAAATAAAATCCACAAATAACTTTCGATGTTTAGCAAAAATAAAAAAAGGTGTTTGAAACACTGAAAAAAAAACACACACACACACACACATAATATGAGCAAACAAACATATGGCGGCATCCGGTTTAAAATTGATGCCTGTGTTTCCCGAATGGTTTAGAATCTTCTGCCTTTTTTTGCCTTTTTTGCCGTTTCTCGCGTGGACATTCAGACTGTTTTCGCACATACACACATAGACGTTCATTTTGGGGAGTTTTTGCATTGTTTTCTCACGTTTCTTTCCCGTCGTTTTATCCTACAATTCTTCATTATTAGACGATTTCTCTCTACGCCCTTTTGTGTTTGTATTTGAAAAACACTTTTCGCGCGTTTCGCGCTGCAACATTGCGTATTTGCGCCAAGTGACGAAAAGCGAGATTAGTGGTCACGTTCGCAGAGGATAACGAGCGGCTTGTTGAACCAACCGCTCAACCGTTCACGATCGAGTGAGGATGAAAATGAAAGGCTCAAACACACACTAGACAACAACGAAACAAAAAAAAAACACTGCACAACCGCCGTAACGTAACGGCCGTCCGAATGGATCGATGGTGGCTAATGGGGCGGAAAACGCGATCACCATCAGCCGATAATTATTAGCTTTCACATGGTCGCGCCAGAGTGTGAAAAATGTCACATGTGTTACGGGACCGGGCCGGGGTTTGCCAGGGGTGCGCGCACGTTTTGCGATGGATGCAAAGTGGGGAGCGGTGGTACAATTTCCGTTTCATCCATAAAAAAGGGAGGAGGAACACATTATTATTGGTTTACACCAGCGAAAAGGGAGTGTAAAGGGCTTGCACGGAGGAGTTGATCATGTGATCTTAGGTCGTAAGAAAAAAAAACAAGTTTTTTAAAACTTTTAAAGATAACAAATATTAATTAATAAGTAGATGTTTTTAAACTACTTTTTTTAAAAATGGTAATATTCATCTAACAATACTATTAAACATCCAAACATTTTTTAAAATCAAACATCACTACCCTAAACGATGTAAAAAGGTAAAAGATCAGACCACATTTTTTAAAACGATTTGAAACATATTCTTTATCATAGACAAAACGATAAAAAATCTAATCTATAACATTCAATGGTTTGAATTCGTCTCGATTGATTGATTTTGCGGAACCGCAATTATTTTTGCCGTGATGCCGTGCTCATGCCAAATCCTCTCCTGTTAGAGCATGATTCTGCTATTGAACCACACGAGAACGAACAAAACAAAAACACACACACTCAATAGTAAAAAAGAAGATGGGCAGCTGAAAAAAAAATAATACAAACAACAATCGAAACGCACACGTAATCGATAGCAAAATGCCGAAGCCGAACTCGTCCAGCCTAAATGGCGGTAATGATAGGTGTGCGTGGCCTACGTGCCCGTCGCGATAAATCAACTTAATTGACCGTGAAAACCGATCTTCAGATCCGAACTGTTAAGCTGGCCGCCGTTAGTGCGGAAGTGGAACTGTTTTTTTCTCTCTCGAACCATTCAAAGCTGCGCCGATTTTGTGTTTGTTTTTTTTCAATCTTTTTTTGTTGGAATGGTTGGAATTGGTTGCATCGTTCTATAAAATCGCGTTTTTTTGTTGTTGGCGCTTATTGGTTATCGCCTATCTCTTGATGGTTGGGGAATTAGCGTCGATGGTGGGTCGTAAAAATTGATAGAAATTTGAGATCACAGGGCTACACATTTAACGCACGTGTGTGAAATAAAAATAGCATTTTTACTAGTTGCGTTAGAGCATTGGAATGTGCAGGATTTAAGCTCTTCTAATGATTAAGATTACATTCAGAGCTAAAAGTATTCAAGCGTAATAAAAAATGACATAAGCTTGAGTAAGCTACATAACAAAATATTTTATTGCTACTTTAATATTCTAACTTCCTAACAGTCTACCTTTGAAATCGTTAAAAAATACTTAAAGTCATCCTGGGTCGTAAAACCGTACTAGCCTCGTCATCAATGCAGCTTGCAAATGAGCAAACCTTCCCCAAAAGCAAAACAAAAGTGCAACATTCTATGCAACAATGCTCCAAAAAGCCACACCTAACTCGGTACTGCTCGGAAGAACACCCAAGCGTGAGTTCATCAATGAGCATGCATCCTCATCAAATCCTTTGTAAGTCTTCTTAACAGGATTAGCCCTGCCAACGGTGCGGCAAAACCCGGATGGTACTTACAGTCCACACCCACCATTCCTTTCGAGGTGGGATTAACCGGACGCATTATGAGGCCCGGGGTTCTATTCTTTCAACACACCTTCATTACAAACATTTTGCTTTTTTGTTTTGCATATTATCACCCATGTGTTCCTCTCCCCTTCGGCGTCCAGAAATTGGCGCCTTTTGTGGTGGAAAATAAACTGCAATGTTTTGCAAACGCAGCAAATCATTTTTTGCATCTCATTTTGTGCAAAAAAAAACCAGCAAAATGCAATTCGAAAAGTATTGTCTGCTTAGAAGATGCTTCAGTTTTATATTTTTAAATTATAGGGTTTTGCAAGGAACGGCAAAAGAATGCGCTCTCTGGTGGTACGACACAACACATTCGTTCTTTGCCCTGCGCTTTACACAATATGTATCACGTACTAGAGCGCTGTGTGCTGTTACGGGCACGCCAGCAATGTCAGCAAGAGTCGCACAAAAATCGATCGCTTTTTCCGATGCGACGATATGAAAAATATGAAAAATGTTCAACCGATTTGTTAGGCAGCGTGCGTGCCACACAATGCGGACCATTGTGTTTGCGGTTGCGACTATCGAATGCATTTTTATTGCCTGCCTGCGGTCAGCAATATTTCCCCCTGGCTCATGTATGATTCATCCTTTACATGAATGTTAAATGCGGCCCAGCAACATGGAAACGTATCATAAACTCAAAAGTTCTCACCTGAAAGGGTGTTTTAAGGAAGGAAAGCAATATCCAAAACACAGCAAAGCTTTGCACAATTTATGTTTTAAATAATGAAAATACGGAATGAAAATCATGATAAATTCATACTAAAAACGGTGTAAAAAGAATCTAATTTCTGCATCGTTCACATGTTACGCTCAAACGTCGACAAATACTGTTAAAAGCAAACAACACTTCATCAATACAATTTTGTTGATCGCCAAACGCACGATAATTTGAAAACGATACATGCACAGAACGGCATATTCTATAAACAAACCCCCTTCTTACATGTAAAGGTGACACTGGCAGAACATTTGTGTATGCATAGCATGCGTACAGGACCTATGCATGTGCCTATTGTTGTTTGGTTTCAAAAATTTTGGCATTTGTTTGGCACCTTTTTTTTAATTTTTAACGACTATGTACGCCTTTTTGCTTACCTTTTGTTCTCACACTTTTTGCCACCGGCACCACCAGAGCTTGCCGGATTGTTCTTCTTTTATTTTCCTCCCACCCGTTTGCCACCCGCGTTAAGGTGTCTCTCCTAACGCAGCGTTCCGTTATGCTCTATTCCCTCCAGAGCGCACAGTTGGCACAATTTTATTACTGTTTGTTTCGTTAACTTCACCCCGAACCAAAAACCTTTTACAGACAAACCGGCTTATACGCAAAACAGTGCGCGCGCTCGCATACGCAAAAGTAATGGATTAAATTTCACATGCTTACCTGGGCATGGTATGCGGCGGGTAGGGCAAATGTATTATTGGTGTCAGATGACCTCCCGGGGCTTTTGTAGCTTACATACATTTTTTGGCAAGCGCCTGATAGCAGATTACGCCCGAAAAGGTTCGCCATCAGTTTGTGCGGTTCCCGATTTAATTTTTTATTTTGGCAAAACCTTTCCGTTTCCCCGATGGTAGACTACCGATAGCCAAAAGCTGGAAGTTTTAGGCCAACTAACGGCCATCAAAGCTCGTCCCTAAAAGCTGGCGCGGCGTAAGGAGTGGCCGAGGTTGAGCAGCGTCGGTGGAACTCCTTAAAAATGTTTTACCCATTATACGGTTTCGGATGAGCGCAGAGTGCGTGGCAATCATAATTCACACGTCTATCAGGGCAGACATCATAAATGGAAAAGACGTTAAAACGTAGAAAAGGTCACAATGGAGTGTGAGTTGAGGATTTTATGCTTGAGAGTTCCCCTCGTGCAAGAGAGATAGAAAACAATAATTTATAAAATAGAGAAATATATTGTTACTTACATGGTAGGAATAAGGAAATCAGAAAAGAGTAATCGAAAGAGTCTTAAATAATAGAAAACTAGAAAAATGTTAGCCAAAAAGGTGTAAAATAAATACAAAAAAGTAAAAGGAAAGAAAAAAAATAATAGAAGAAGAAAACACATAAAAATGTGCTTAATTCATGTTCTAACATAAAACAACAATTAACAAAAGAACGGAAAAAACTAGTCAAAAGAAAACAATTTAAGCGTTTTATACAATTCCACATAAAAATAATTTCTAATGAACGAATAATGTTGGAAAGTCCCATTCTCTTTGTTGGAATGAAGCACTAAACTTTTAACCATTACATCGATAAAAATCCAATCAACGCGTGGTTTCACCTTGATTCCTTCCACACTTATTCTCCATTTTATTACACCCGCATACACCCGGGCCAGGTCCTTTCAACAACAGGCCACTTATGAATAATTTTGCCTAATGAACTCGTCAAACACAGACCGTCCGGGATTCGACCAGCCGGCTAATTAGAATTCATAACGATGCATTCTCGGTGGTGTCGTTCATCAACCGCGGCTTGTGTGCCGGGGATGAATCAGCCGCACACCGGGTGATGACACTCGCACGGCTTCGCACAATAAATTCACTGCGCTCTTCACAATACCACAGCAAAGCAAGGCGAACAATAAATAACAAAAAAAAACAAAATCCCTGACGCCATCCAATCAATGAAACACGCACGGCCCTACGGGTCTCCCTTTTGCTGGGTCCGCGGTGTGCTGGAATTGGAAAATAGCAAAACATTTGCATTTGTTCGTTCGATTATGAATTCTATCGAGGAACGCACATACAATCTACACGCGCTAGCGTGTAGGGAAGGTGACGCTTGGGGACGGGAAACAATACAAATTCCCGCCGATAACCGCGTGGCGCCTTCGAATTCAATCACGATGCGAGAAAGAAAAAAAACCCGTCTGCATCCGTATCGTGCTGATGGAACGATTAGAATCGACTTTATCTATGAAAACTGATGTTAATTCCTGCTAATCAAGCGCAGTGTGTAACAGAACATGCAGTATATGTATGTATGCTCCCGGGGAGAAGTATTTTTGTATGCAGCGCGGGGCAGTGCATTGCAACCGACAAGCACTTGATGGAAGTAAACGTTAACCTTTGCCTTTGCAGGGGAGCCATTTGCCGGGCGGTATGTGTTAGTCACACAGTCTATGCTCGGAGGCGTTTACACACTGGCATGCATTTAACTCCACATTGCAGGCTAATGGGTCTATCGGTACGCATAAAAACCACATTCCATTCCAACAGTCGGACGGGTGAAGTAGTGATTAGATCGATCTTTGACCAGCTTCATTCATCATATCACATGTCACGACGACGGGGAAATAGTTGCATTTGGATTGAAGTGGAGAATCAATGCTGGTAAGCATGGTAGGATTGTAAATACTCCATGCATTTGATTTTCAAATTGACGTTGGTTGATGTCCGGACTAACTGCTCTTGCTCTTGTAGACTTTTAAAGCTATCCAGGAAGAATTTTGAACTCAGAATTTAAGATAATATTCATGTCAAACGTGTTTAATAATTGAAACACGAAGTTCTTGTCTCATTTTATGGAAGCTCTGTAAGAGAAGAACCTGAACGATAACTTGTACTGCAATCAGCAACTCCCTCATACAACACTACAACATGCCGATCTTGTTCATCCCAGAAGATAAAGTCTTGGGCGAGACCCATCTTGGTAAGACATTATGATGTAACATGACAAGCCTGCTGGCACCTACTGCCTTCTGTCACCGAAGTTACGATACCATTGACTCACGTATCGTTTGCCATCCGCATGCACCCCAAGATCTTCTCCACCAAGCTCCACCCAGAATGTTGGAGACCTACAACGGCGTGACGTCTTCGTCACCTTCACAGTATCACACAGGCCCCGGTCTTGTGGCCTGTGGCTTTTGATGTATATGTGTGTGTGTGTGTGCGTGTGTGGTTCACTTGGACGTTTTATTTTTATCTCGCTCCGTACGACGTCCAACACCGACCGCGCTGTTTGTTTAGTTAATTTACATCCAGTCGCGAAGGTCCGGCCCCGGAGACGCATTAGAATCTTGGTTGGTGAAGAGACCTTCACCGAAGACTGAGACGCTCGAGCGCAACGTATCGAGCCGGCCCGAGTTCAAAGCGGCCTGAAGATTCGCCTGCGACTAGGGAAGAAGAGGCAGTCGTGAAACATGAGCTTCAAATCGATCGACTCCGCTGCTCCAATGTGGTCGATCGTGGTGATCGGTTCGATTAGAATCAATTTGATTGAAATGTTAATCGAACGATCGTGTGCCGCCATTAGAGCGAATCGAAGTAGCCGGGCGAGAGTTGTGATCGATTGTGGAAATGGTTGGGATGGAATGAACGGCGAAGGGCGGCTTGGAATGGCCAGATCTACACCGAGGCAATCGATAGTTCCAACCTGGCTAGTCAATTGATAGAAATGATGTCAGCTGCGAGAAGCTTTGCGACGCGCTGGGAATTGAAGTTGAAACAACGGTGGTTTCGAAAGGATTGTATCTTCCGGGGTGCATCTTTGTCATGGTCATCCCACATAGCAGCATGCTCTAGCGATCGTCATGGTCGAGGTTGAGATAGAGAACCCTCCCCCCCCCCCCCCGCAGCAAAGCACAGCTCTATTGTTTGCGAGGGATTATGGTAATGGAGAATCAGCTTTACTGGGTTTCAAGATTAGAAAACACTTTGCTTTCGGGATTGCCAACCGTGCGCAACCGGCAGCTTGATGGTCAATGGGTTGTGTTCGTGATTGGATTACGGAACAGCAGAAGCAAATGTCCATTTTTGTGGTAAAACAATGGCAGTTCGAAATGAAAGGAAGGATCAAGCAATGATCATCAACGATACTGATGCCTGGAGCTTGTGATCATTCCATAACAGTAAAAGCCGCTTTTATTATCTCAACTGTAAGATTATTCTGAGTTGACTAACTGAAGTCTTACCGTGTCCACACAACGTCCAACTATATTTGGCATTGTGTGTATTGGCGGAGGAGATTATAATAAATATAATTGACAGCTTGTACACCTTAACGACGTATGAGTCATCTCGTCTTTGTTATCTCTCCTTACCATATTCTTGCCGACCGCACCGCAACATTGCGAATGATCTAACCACCAATGATGCAATAAAGCAGCCAATACAGAACACATACGGTCCTCCCTCGCTTTACTCATCAGGACCGCCGGCAAAAGGACCAGTAAGAAGCAAACAAATGGAAAGTCGGAAACGTTCCGCGACGGCTTTGCGCTCACACGTCCATAAATCATTATGCAAATAAAAACCTGACGGGCAGGGTTTGAAATTCTTCGCGCCCGTCTCTTGTTGTTGTGTTTATGAATTTTTCCTCCCATTTCTAACCGTCGACTTCAACACACGAACACGGGAACCCGCAATGCCGGAACAGCTTCGTACTTCGTGTTTATTTATTGCATCAAGGTAATCCATCGAGTTGAGCCGGCAAACGACGTAAAGAAAGGCGAGAGAGAAAAAAAAACAACAGCACACAAGTTCGATTTATTGATGCAGCTCCGGAGCTGTGCTGTGGTCGAGAATTGCAGCGTAGTAGCCACCGACCACACGGTGCCAGGGGTGTAACATCTGCTAAGCTTGCTATGCTCGCCCACCAGACGATGATTGGGCAAGGGGGCAATAAAAGTCGCTCAAATAACAATTGCAAAACTGTCCGTCTCTGTTCGATGTTTTGGGTTTCGAAGCGAACTGGACTTTCTAGGGCAAATAAACACCGCAGCTTTGCATAAACGAAACGTGTGCTGTTGTTTGTGCGTCTGGGCGGTAAAGAGAACTGGAGCGTCCCGATACAACAGAGGCGCCGCTATTGAAAGACGGCGCAAGATTTCATAACAACTGGTTCCGATAACTATTTACAAGCGTGTCAAAAGATAACACGTATGGAGGTTGTGTCAACATATCTAATCACAAGCGACCGAGTCTTCCCAAGTGTAATCAATAAACTGTGTTGCTTGTGTGGCGGGTGTCGGTTCCTCTGCCGATTACCCGGTGGTAATGATGTACCATTACTAGTACAAAATTACGTTATTACACTCGCGACAGTACGGTGCGATGTTGAGCTTCAAGTTCATTTCCGTTAGGTAAATCACAATAATAATCATCAAATAGCTGATATTTTGTAACACTCACACAAAAACACCTTTGCGCTTCTAATATTAACCCTCCCCGGACATGGCCATCACGTTACCATTTGATATAATGGCATCTCATCAGAAAACAATGCACTGACAAATCTGATAGCGGTTCCCCTAACCAACCCATTTGTTTCCTCCCCGACCCCGTGTTTGTTTACATCCGTGTATAGACTTCATAAGTTCGATCAAACGCACAATCCTCCGTACCAACATTCCACCAACCCGAAAAATGCTCATTGTGTTTTCTCTATCTTCTCGTTTCCAGGTCACGGTAAGTCAACGCTGATAGACGCGCTCCCGCCGCGATTCCAAACCACCGGTGGAGTGGAGTGCCATGGTTGAACGTTTCCCATCGGGTATCTGACCTTACATAATGCTGGCGCTTCTCCACCCCTAGTGGGAGCTTATCATATCGGAACGGAATATCGTTTGATCGAACTCCAACAACATTCATTGGAGCAGAAGCCTGTGGTTTGGTAGAAGCTTGTCAAGCTACTGGTAAAAGATCGCCATTCGCCTAAGATGGCGATGGAGGGCAATCAGCTGGCTAACGAAATTTAGCCCTAATTGAGATGACTTCATGCTGGGTGAGTGTTTCGGGAGGAAGCGTTTTGTTCGGATGAGGTTAGCTGCTAAGTGGTAGAAAGGCTCTCAACACACCCTATCTTGACAGAAGATCGGTTGGTTCTGTAAACTTTGCAAATTTCCGTCCCAGAGCGGATGGGCAAGACACTGTCATCTGGGATGTTGAAAGGACGCTGAAAAGGGATACTAGATATGACTCATCTGGCACTAAAATAATGTCAACAATAGTCAGGTATCAACGCTGGCACAACGACTCAGACAAAGGAATTCGAGAAGAGATGGTGAGCGCTCTTTAATAGACCCCGATTTCAAGTTGAGAAATTAACTGTCGGCTTATTTTGACGGATACTGAAAAGGTATTGTTCCAACAATGCTCCAAATAAAATTCTCAACCATAAATAGAAGCCAGTTTGTTGGCGCTCCGCGGCTAGAAAACTCGAAAATGTGTTCATTTTTTATGCATTAAAATTCCTCCCTGAATTGTCCAAAAGCATTTCACCGTGCACCAGCACCCAATTAGCAATGCCTTGTTACACCGCATGCCCCTATAATTATAAGGTGCAAATAGGAGTCACCGCAAGTCAATAAACTTCCGACTCGGGCCCGCTATTAAAAGACTTCCAATAATCAGTACCTCATTTGTCAAACGCATTCGCAACAGTAATCGGTATGTAATTGATAATTACTTCATTGGTTGGGCTTTCGAGCTTTAATTAGATTCACTCCGGATACACATGCATCTGCTGAATATGTAACAATGCATGGCGCAACGGCTGCGCTGTCCCCGCCGTCGATAACTAGCGAACGCCGGCACAACAATCACGCGCGCGGTGTTTACGCTCCACCGACCGATCATCGTAGATTCTCGACATTCTTGCCGTCATTCTAGACGGTGCAGCAGCAGCAGCCAGCAACGGGGCCACACGACCAAAAAAAAAACGGCTGCAATTGTGCTTAATAATGCACTATTCATGGCAAATTGCCGATCACCGATTAGCGGACGGCACACACACACACACACACAGTTGACCCAATTTTTTGACACCTCGGTTGTTTGGGTGCGGTTCTAACAAGCTTAGAAATCGCGACGCGTTTAATAGAGGAAGAGTAGTACATTGGAGTACGGCGCTCACTAGCTGGTGGTACTATTTCAGACCTGTGTCAGACGGCACACGAAGCCAAATGTCAAACGATACGGCGACCCAATGGGACGCGAGAGCTGATGAGCGAGAGTGATTTTGAATAGCGCTTTGGATGAGGGAAGAGCGCAGAACAAGCAGGGAACGAATCGGTACGGCGTCCTATACCTATTATTAAAGTAAATGGGAATCTGATTTATCTCGTGCATCTCGTCGCGCGTCGGGAAATGATGGTGGTTTTGCCTATTTTAATCCAACCGTCACGCATACACGCACCTTGCACGATTGACAGCCACCTCTGGGTGAATGATGTCATCGAGACACGTTCACTCGTTATTGTTGTTTTCAAAGGGCGATTGTTTTCTATTCGGTAAAGCGGTTTGCTTGCAATGCTGACGATGCTACTGCTGCTGCTGCTGTTACAGCTGCCGTAAGTGACAATGATTGAAGTGTTGACTTGCTACGGTTACTCGCCTGTTGGGGCTGTACTGTACCGGTATGAGATCATATCGGTGTGCGAGGTGGTGATAAGGATTGGCTGTTGATTGCAAACATAAAACTAATTGCTTTTCTACCACGCATGCAGGGAATAATAATCATATAGTAGGTTACAAACACACACACACGCGCAGATCCTCACACACACGTTACCGTCCGGGCAGATGCGCATCCTTTTCAAGGACGAAGGTCATTTCCGTCAACCGCAACCGCAGGAGCGCCGTACGTGGCGCCGTGCCGCATGAAGTTGTTTGTAAAACAATGTGAGCTGTGAATGAGCAGAGAGGAATAAAACCACACACACACACTATCTCTCTCTCATGGAATAGCAGAGTGTGTGGGCAATCGTTGATTACGAGGTACTTACTTATCGACCGACCGCTTAATCCCGCTTGGGTGAACATTTGCAGCGAGCGTTTTGCAACAGATTGGTCAGCGGTGGTATTAAGCGTACTTAACGCAGATGATACACTCCTATGACCCTCCCTCTGATTTCAGCGTAGCAGAGGTTGACGAATGATCACATAAATTCGCCGAAGCAAAGAAAGCGATGACATCGATGACAACTTGTTCTACAGTCATGGATTTCCCATTTATTGAGAAATTGAGCTGAACGGTGAACTAACAATTACTAATTCCAAATCGTGAATCATAATGGCTTTGACAATTTTGGACAACAACAGCTTTGCCAATACACCTGTATTCTGTCTCAAATATCATCATCATCATCAGTACCTGCCAAAACAGGGGGTGAATAAGCAAGGAAGTAGATAAAAACAAACACACACATGATCTAACCTGGTCAACCATGGTGTAGGCAAAAGCCCAGAAAAGCCCGCAAATGACGCATCGCACCGTCATCGTTTACTTTGATGTCATGGATTGTACAACCTGATCCATTCGTGGAAGGGTGATGGTCTGCAGCAAAACACACACCTTTTCTTCCCAATACTGCACAGAATGTGATTCATCGTCCGAATTCCGTTGAAATACTATCGCTCATCCAATATTGATGATGTGTTGTACGATGGCTTCAAAGCTTTCGAGACAGCGCTACCAGAAGCCGCAGAGAGAGAGAAAGTAAGATTGCCGAAAGGTGAACAAGAACAACAGCAAAAAAAACTCCACTTCCTTGCCGTCTTCATTCCCGTGGTGATTAAAGCATGGACAAACATTTTCTTAACGAGAATGTACACCACCGTCGAAAGCGTGTGATTATCGTTACAAGAGGCGACATTGAGGTGCGACGTCCGCTTACGGGAAACAACCTCCGTTCTCAGCCTCCCAAGCAGTCTTTTCTGCCAACTTCCTGGACGGATATTGCCGGAACGGGGAACGACTGAGAACAGCGGAAGATGATCTTTAGTTTGCTTGAAATGATTCGTCTGTCAGGCCACGGCTGGCGACAAAAAACCATTACATCAAAGAATCGCTCGCGTACAGACACACGGACACGCGCAGGATATGGATGCTTGGGTGCGATATAGCCTCCGGGGTTAGGGCAACATTGAGTCGTTCGGAAGGAAACGAGACTCTTATACCTCATACACACACACACATGCTTGTACCTAAAAATACGGAAACACCATTTCTGCCAAAGAAGACCGTGGGCCCTAGGTAAACACAACTGTTGCACTGGTAATTGTGCCACTGTGTGGCAACGGTGCCCTATTCCAGCAAGTTCTGCTGCCCGCACTCAGGATCCATCCACCAAACTGTCAAACCCTCCGGGTGTACTGAGGACCTGAGCGTCATTCTATCTTGGTCATATCTTGGGGCAATTGGGAATTGACACTCCAACAAACGTGGTCGACGACCGCAACCGTTTCGCTTTACCTCGCCCATCACAACACTCGGGCAAGTCTCCCCCAGGAAACCTACCGAGCGTCTGAGCGTCTTGGCGAAGTTCATGTTCGGAAGTTTATTTTACCATTTTCTCATTGCCATTCGCCCTCCAGGGCCATCTCATCTCATCCAGCTCAATTTCACAAGGGCAATGGGAATGCATTTCGAAAACTTTGCCTCCGCCCGTCAACTCCGGTAGCGGGTAGACAACTTTTGGACAAGCCACGGAACGCTCCCATCCGCCGACAGCGCTTTCGTCGCACATTTACGTGAGTGTGTTGTACCGCCGTGTACGCCGCTGCCACGATGACGACCACGCACTATTGTGTGGCGCCTGGTAAACGAGGAAACTCGGTGTGAAAGGTGGGCGGTAAACCCCCGAATGTTTACGTCCCCGTTA
Organism: Anopheles gambiae; assembly: GCF_943734735.2. Lineage (NCBI taxonomy): Eukaryota > Metazoa > Arthropoda > Insecta > Diptera > Culicidae > Anopheles > Anopheles gambiae. The sequence continues at coordinate 88,983,689 of NC_064602.1, forward strand.
AATGTGCGTTAAAACGCAAACATTGTCGTGCTGGGGGTGGAAGGTGTGTCGCCGGAACATGCTTTCATTGCTGAGATGCGCGCATCGCATCGGTTTTCGGCAGTCTGGTCTGGTGTCTGGCGATTGTTCCGGAGTTAAGAAACTGCTACCAGGCAGTTAGATGGAGGGTCTTGCCTGGGCCAGGGTAGGTGTTGATGAAATGAACGTCCTTCCCGGCACAAAGTTGCTCTTCTGAAAAACACTACAATTTTGCTACGATGAAGCCCTTGAGCAATGTTACAGCTTCCCATTGGTCTCGGTGGCCTTGCAACGACACTGGAGAATGTTGATTATTTGTTGATTTTTGAAAACCCGCCACCATCCCAACCTCCGGCCGGCGTGCAGTATCATCAGCGTGACGATGATTCCAATCTACTGACATCTTGCATCTTGCAGAAACTGCAACCCGCGGCGATGCATCTCATATCCGGCCGTCCTCGGGACGGATGCGCCTTCCTCATCACGCAACTTTGGAATTTCAAGAGGCATCACCGCTCACCAAACGACGTGTATCTGCTGAAATGCCACTGTTACGCCACAACCATCCCCTGTCTTCCGAACGGATCTCTTCCAAATGTTTCTGTTTTCAGTGGGTAACGGCTCCCCCGAGGGGGAAGAGTGTTATATTTATCATATTTTAGTGATTTGTTATAACGAAGATTCCGTGAACGTCCACATTCACCCCAAGCGCCCCGTTTATATGCTTCCTTCTGGAGGAAGATACACTTCAATCTCCGCTCCCGACAGGCTAGATGATGAAACGATATCGCTTGGCGTTTCTTTCCATGATGCCAAATTCGATGCGGACTCGACGCATCTTGCACCATGTGCTTGTTTGGCCTTCGGGTTCCCCCGAGTCGTCAGTTGGCATGTCAACTCATCGGATCGCGTCAAAAAGCCGTGAGATCGGCCGATCTGCTGCCAAAGGCTGCCTTCTTTCCATCGTTTGGGAGGTTTGGTCTGGCTCACATCATGGGAGGTCGATGCGGTGCACCCATGATATATTGCACCCATTTCCCGCCACTATTGGAGGTGATTTGTTAAGTTGGCCGACAACAGTGACAACATAAGAAAAAGAATAATAATAAAACCCGATGGGCACGCATAGATGATACAGTGTTGTGCAGTATTGTGCAATGTGTCTTTTTAAAGATGCATTTTGTCGTTAGGATGTGAAAATTGGTATACAAATGGCGGGAGAAGAACATAGCGCTTAAGCTTGTTATGACATGGTATTTTTTTTTCTCCAAGCATTCATCATTCCAGCGAGTTAAGACTATGGGTACGATAAATCCCATATGCATAGCTGCAAAATCTTGTCCTCTTTCTGTCTAAACTCACACAATATTTCTCTATCTCTGACGAACCCCCACACCCCCACCCCCTCCCTCCCTCCCACCGAATATATTTGCGGATGGTTTGTTTGCGGAACTTGCCAAAACAAACCAACCTAAACCTTCACCTAAAATAGCGCACAGATAGCACACGCCCTCGCGAGCAAAGGCGCGCTTCAGAAACGCAACTTCCGAACCCGTACCGGAATTTGTCAACAAACACACGGTCGATCCTTCCTGGTCTAGCTAGCTGGGTTTCGACTAGCTTTTGTGAAACAACGTTTGCCTGCCTTGGTTAAGGTTATGCAAATATTACGTTACCGTCAATGAACCATGTCACATGTCGCCCTTATTTTTGTTTGCTTCGAAGACGATGATGATGATGATGATGTGAGGGTATCTATTGGGCCGTGTATTTCTAAGGGTGAATACACGAGCGATGACTAAAAGCGTGCTCCGTGCCCGTATCTAATGACCATATGGCCATAGACAAGCATGCATACATTGTAGCCAGCACGCGGGGGATTTTTTGCTGCTGTTGTTGTCAATACAATAATCAATAAAAATGGTTGCCAGTGTTTGGCAAGTTCTGGGTGCTATTGTTCCTAAGAATAGGTTAAGTGGAGTAAATAAAACAAATGCTAAAAAGGCGATAGAAAAACATTGGGTTGATTAAATGATAGCAAACAGAACCTTGGAATTCCCGCATGCTTCTCGGGAAAATTATGAATATTTGTAGTATCCAATATGTCGAAAGAAAGGTTGACTATAACAAATATTTATAGAGCATATTCCTTTAGAATATTCTCATTTAAAAATAGTAAAAAATCGATTATAATATTACTGACCACACACCACACTGAAGAAGCCCTAAAAAAGAGACTAACCCACATAGCTACACACCACCCTGTAAACGGTTCTTCCGTGTTTGGAATCTTCCAAGCGCAATGCGCCAATGTCCAAAACTTATCGGCGGACGCTCCCGAATCGCCTCCACCTATATTTTCCTACTAAGGTATGCCTGTCCACCATACGCACACACGCACATGGACGGGTGCCCTTTTTTTCCTCTCCAGCAGGCACTCCAAGCACGTGTTTGGCCGGTTAAATGACTTACATTATTGATCGTCGCCACCCGTCGCCGGGTTGGGTTGTGTTTGCTCGCGCGCTCGCTTGATCTGCTGCGTACATCTTGGGCGACGACCACACCAAAACGGCCGTCGGCTTCTCTTCAGAAACCTCAAAAAAAAAATGGTAACGAAGATGGAAAGGCGTGCAGTAGTACCAACGGCAATAGGGTTTGAACGATGAAGTGGTTAGGCATTTCTGAACACTGTCAATATTGAGGGTTCCCGATCCCGGATCGATTGTCATGGCGGTCGTGTACGGTGGTACGGCAGTCCCGGTCACTAACCGAAGACGGTTCTTCTCCCCCCTGGTCGCCAGGTTTACTGCTGCTTGCCTCCGCTCCCTTCCGCGGAGGTCAATAACGTGTACGTGATCGTGTACACAACATTCGTATGCAGCGTACGATCGAAGCTGCGATTAAGGAAAGGGTATTTTCTTCTGTTTTGTTTGAACTGTACAAAATGTACCACCAAAAGAATGCCCCCGACTGCCACCCCATAGAAGAAAGAGAGAATGCACACACACACACACACTTTACACTTGATCGGCGTTCGATGAGCGTTTCGATTAAACGCCGTATGGCGTGCCATGCGATGAATTTTCTCACACAGTTTCTCCTATTTCATTCAGGTGAATCGGTCAGTTCGGGGCGAAAGAGCACAGGGAGAACCCTGCAGCAAATATGTCAACCACTCATAGCGCGCGAGCGCCCCCGAAGGCATCGAATCGAGCCGATGGTCCGGATTACTGCGTGGAACCGGATGGTATTCACAGATTGTCACATTCCATCGGCTGTATCGCTGTATGGGAATTTACATGCCGCAAAACACACATTACCGTTCGTCCACTGGTGGACATTCCGATCACGTTTATGCAAAAAAAACTGCGTAGGAAGACACCACCGAGACAGAGTGAATGGAAATGGATCACAGGACATAAAAGGGATAAAACGAAGCATTCCATTAGAGAGGTATTTTGCGATCCGGATGGCAATCGCATTGAGCATACGGTTGGGGCGCTTTTTAATGTAAATTAGCCATTATTTTGACATGTCTATCACATTTTGTGTTTCAATTTGCATGAGCTGAAGTGCTTTAAGAAAAGGCTTTTGCCTTCCCGCTGCCTTAAATTTTGAAGTTTCAAACTATTTGACAACTGTTGGAACATATTAAAATAATATAAAATACTCTAGAACCCCTTTTCGATTATGCAAACCAAGTAACGCGGAACCGTTTCCCTTTTCTTGTAACGATCACGTTCACAATTGATTGATCGATTGGTCCAAGGCTTATCAGCAGCAGCTGTCTTTGTGTGAATTACACCAGACCTATGGTACTTCCATCTTGATTACATCGTCTATCTCTATGTATATTGGCAATGTTTGTACAGCTAGTTTTCTATGAGATACGTTCAACTCTAGCTTAGTTTTCTATCGTACCTTCGTGCGGATGTTGATAAGCACGCTGATGATGTTGGCCAAACAATGCCACCGGTGTTTACTATTACACGACTATGATTGAGATTGGCAGGAGGAGGATTTTATACACCTCACGTGTACACGATGGAGCTCATGAATCGCCGCCAATCGATGGTGTACCTATAACAATGTAGTTATTAAAACATGACTTAGTTGAAGGAACCTAGACAAGCTGATGCGAATTGGTTTTAACCAAGAGATTCAGATTTGGTCAACAATGCTGCTTCAATGTGAACCGACACCCAAACCCCGCAACTCTGACCACAAACAACGCCACACCATCTTGATTGGACGCTCGTCCTACGACCCTGACTCGTTCGCCCTGCCTCCCATTAGTTAAGCCCCATTAATAACCCTGTTAATCAATTAGACCGAAAGGAGAAAAGTTCTTGACACCTTCGATCATAATCTTCATTGGACGTCGTCGTCGTCGTCGTCGTCAACAACATCGGCATTCCCGAATATCTCCCAACCCCAACCATGGGCCGTACGCAAGGTAAGCCGCCAACCAATGGGCTCCAAGCCGCTCCAGCCACACTGCCCGTACATGGAGCCGGCGTCGTCTTCAACGCCGACGCCGCTCATAATCGGGACCCATTAGAGCAATAAATGGGCAGCAAATAGCTTCGCACGATCTTTCCGGGCACGATCTTTCCCGGACCCGCTGGCCCCTGCAGCAAACGCTGGGAGGGTGCAACCGGTTTTAGGTTTTGTTTTGTTATGCTTTCTCTCCCTGCTGCGCGCTCTTTCCCGAAGACGAAACCTTCGGGGAAGATCTTGGAGGCGCGCTTCGCACATGGAGCCCTGCCTGGAAGGCGTTTTTTCCTCTTTTCTTTTCTGTTGTTATTTTGGAAGATTCTTAGCAGTGTCTGATGAACGGGAGCCAACGGCCAGCTGGTAACATTTCGTTGGATCGCTCCAATGTAGAGTTGTTTGCTCTGGAGGCTTCTTTAGGCTGGAATTCCCGCCGTAGGGCTAGGTAATAGAGCGTTTTGTTTAAATGATCGATGGATGAATAGATGTTTCGCATGCGGCGAGAGCTTCACAGAGAGCTCCAGTAGGTAACCAACGAGATGCACCGTACATCGTACATGCTGGGAAAGGTCTGGATTCTTTCGAGCGCAAAGCCATATCACCAAGGTATCGAACGCTCAGACCTCTACGGTTCATAAAGCGCGCGCTCGAGCGATTTAAATACATTACCCGATCTCAAGATTGCCCCGAGTTCTTGAGGTGGGAAGTTGATGGGGAGGGAGACCACTGATGAAGATCTCGTGCTAGGGAAGATCTACGATGCCATTGTATAATAGACACTATTCACGAGACAGGGAAGCAAATTAACCTTCGGCTGCAAAGTAATGTGCCAGACCCCAGCCCATGCCGCGTCTGTACTGAGCGTCTACCGTTAATTCCGTGCATTAATTGCTGGATAAACTAGCGGGAAACGACTAGCCGGCGATACCAGATGCCATTACTTGAGGTTATTAATGAGGGGGTGTACTGAATATATAGATATGTCTACACTGTGAACATTGTTGTAAAGTGGCTCGATTTGCAAGGCTAAATATCTACAGACAGCAGGAACCTCTAGAATTCAAGCATTAGGAAGTTTGTTCCGCACTATATCATCTGTTTTTGACCACCAGATACCGTCGTTTAGATAGTTTTTCCTCCCCTCAAAAGCTTCCATTTGTTATGGACCACTTGCGGTTGGGAATATGTAAAGTCACGAATTCTTCCCATTTCTCTCACAGCCAGCGCACATATTTGGAATACAGCCCCATCGATCGACGGGTCAATGATGCTTCAAGTATGATTGATCGGCTTTAGGTTGGGGGAGAAGGGGGTCGAAACCGTAGCCGAAAGGTGTAAAATCAAAACATTCGAATCATAATATTTTCCAACTTTCAAGCTCTTTCATCGGAGGAGATTATTCGTGTTTTGATTACAAACATCGCTCCCTAATCGTGTCTTTACACGTTACCACCAGGTTTTGGCTTAGGTAAACGCGAAGCTCAGCCCATTTCTTCGCACCAGAAGTATTGATCTTGAACCCTTTTATCTCTACCACTGCCCCCGTTTGTGTGGAATGTTTTGGAACATGATTTCCTTTCAGGCGAGCCTGCTCTTACCCATTGGAATGGAAATAAACATTACAGCGTGCCACAAAAGGTGCAGTTGCAACGCGGGCGGGGGGATTTTCTTTTCAATTTACTATTTTCATATCCCTTATTTGAAGTGATCGTTCAATGGTTGGTAGGGAGGAGATTTGAAGATTTCATTTCGATGAATATTTCAATACAGCACAGACTGCAACTGCTTGAACAAATGGGAAAATCCCCTACTCCCCACAAAAATAAGCAGGAAGCACGAACGGGATATTTGGTGGTTTCTTCATTGCTCCTCACGAAAAGGCTGGACGTTCTGGCGGCGCACAACGAAATGGTCCACCACCGGGACCGAGTCACTAGAAATGGAATTTCCCCGAATTAGAGAAATACTTGAAAGTCTAATAATAATTTTTCATTTATACGCCATCTCTTCTTCGTTCTACCAAAAGGAAGAAATTCTTCTCCAATTCAAATGCCAGGTTAGGTTTCCACTTGGACTCGGGTCGTCTCCATCCGCCTCATTCCCCACACCTCAAGCGCGCTTCACTCAAGCCATAGCTTCCCTCGTTATGATCGATTACTTTTAACGGGAGCGGAAGGTTTCAACGTCAGCGTCAGCTTCTGCTTCTCCAAATTAAATAGGCGCTGAGCGCGTAGGTTTTCCCGCAGTGTGGCCGAGGAGGAAGTTTCAGTATTGCCCAGCTGCACGATGGGGCCACCAGGCCATGACCGCTGCTGCCCCGAATATCAACGCTTGTGCGCACACCCTAAATGTATAAAGACACACACACATAGCACATAGCCATGCTCGAAACATTGAATGAAGTGGACGGTGAGTTGGTATTACTATATCCCTAAACCCTCCTCCCACCCAATTCAGCCGATAATCTCGACAGGCACATTTCGAGGCAAAAGACAGCTTAAGGTCTATCGAGACCGAACTGTTTTGAACACGTTCGACATTCGACGGCTTACGTCATCGGAAGCAAATCGGGCCGCGGCGTGTACGGGCGAATATTTCCGTGATTCTTTCCGTGGTTTGGAGCATATTTTTAGCATACACTCTCTACCAAAACCCAATACACGGGGTGTGTGTGTGTGTATAACATTCAAGCCAGCTGATCCCGTCAGTTCCATCCACTGTTGTAGAGTTTTGCGCGTTGCATACATGTAGTGCATTCGCTTCAAGTCATTCCCCGATTCTTGACTGTTGAATTATTGCCTCAAGCCTGACGGGTGGGTGCGACAGGGTTTCTAATCTAGTTGGAGGAGTCCCACGGCCCCCGGTAGTGACCGGTTGCTCCATTTAGTCCGAAAACTGCCATCAGTCACGTCAACTGCCGCCCCACTAATGGGTTGTCGTTTTGTAATCGCTAAGGTTTTGCGACCACATCACGTAACCTTTTGGACAGGAAGAGAGATACAGCGATGTGTTTGGAGTTAACACTTTCCGTAGTTCAAGTTGAATGGCATCGGAACACTGGATTCCAATTTTTTTTTTTTCATATAATCGCCATCATTCGAGAGATGTGGGGCCGTAAGATTCGGAAACATCTAGTGCGTTTTGTTACGAGAGAGCAAGAAGTCGTAACTCTTGCCGTTGAGTGGTTCTGCAGAGATACTACATAGTGCCTGTGAATTCCTAAGATAAGTAGCTGCAAAACCCCATGGAAGCAGACCGGGAAGCGTGCAGAAGAAGTGGTTTATAGCTGTAACTTATTGTACCAGCTTTATGTACATGGTTAAACCTATAAATTAGGCAATATATCAAACGAATGCAAGTCGGTCGCAGCTGCACCAAACGAGCTCCAATAAATTGTAAACCCTACCAGAACCTCTCAATCTTCTTATCGACCGGATTAGCAATGACTTTCAATAAAATTCGATCGCACACTTTCTTCTACCACTAGCTGCAGTGTTGCACAGGAGGTACCGTCGTCATCTTGGCAATGACCCACCACACCTCACTAGAATTGCCCTCACAAAGGCGCACACACACACACACGTTCAAACCCCACCTTGGTCAAGGCTACAGCGGCGCCAGGTCCCTGTGTACCGAAAAAATACGGCACACAGAGGATCAACCCAGTTGGCAGCAGTTGGCCATCAAAGTGAACCAGACCAGAAGACCAAGAAGTTCCGAAACACCGCAGGACGGAGTACGGTGGGAAAGAAAATCGATACTGGTAAAAGGCAATGTTTTTCAATGAATATATGTACGAAATGTATAGAGATATCATGCCACTGCCCCATATCCTGCCAGGCTACAAGGCCCCGAGACCCGATAACTATAAATATAATATTTTCCGCAGTCGTCGCAGAGCTGAAAGGGGGCCTGTGAATTACCAGCACTTTCCTGGGGAGGGTGCTGGGTGAAATATGAGTTCTCGCGCGCACACACACACACACACACACGCGGTTTGCCGGGAAAGCGGGAGTTTTTATTTCCCTCTGCAGTAGTGAAAACGGCAACCAACAACCAACGCCGAAATTGCCGATTATGCATGGACATGTACGGGCGCTACTGACACACAGACACACACACTCGCGCACACACATACATGGTATAGTTTTTGCCCTTCCCTAGTGCCATAGTGTTCCTCCCCTAGGTTCCATTTTGCGGGACAAGTTTTCGTGTCTTTTTGTTGTTGTTGTTCCCTTAGCAGTGATTCCCCCATTTGCCATGCCGATAGTAGTACAAAAGAAGTATTACGATAAAGTAATACGAGTGTGTGTGTGTGTGTGTGTGTGTGTGTGTGAGAGTGTCAGATAGCGATAGCACCATGTTTCCTGATGTTCTTTTTCCCGAGTGACGTACTACCCCTCGAGTTTTTTCCCCTTTTAGTATCGTGCTCTTTTTGTATTCATGGTTGTTTCACGCTATAGAGTAGTGGCTGGACCTCCTCTTTGTCCTTTCGCCAAGTGAGGAGTGGTTGTTGAAAAACTATGACACTACTACTCGTCTCATCAAGAGGGAGAGACCTACCACCATGTTGAAGCATCAATTCAAGAAACACTTTCACGTCCGCACATACGTGAAAGAGCGACAAAAAAAGGCCAGCAAAACAGCAAAATGCACTAGTGCAAAAGTTTGATTGTCATAGAACGGAACAAAAAGTGAAAAAATAAAAATAAACTTTAGTAGGAATTTTTATTTCCTCTCGTACCAGGAACAATCCCTAACGACTTTTTCTAAATTCCATACACCACATAACCACCCCATCCCCATCGGTAGAAAACACCTGATTCTTTTTCCTTCCTTTTTTGAAGTGCTTTTTCTTTTTTGAAATTTTAAACCCTAAGCTCACACGACGGATGAATTCCAATGACTGAATGGCGCCACCGAATGGTTTTCCTTTGCTTCTTATGCGTCGCCCAAATGCTTTCCCCGAATCGCTACCCGAAATGCAGTTTTCACTTCAACGAAGAATCCTTTTAACTGTCGCTGCGCTGCGTGATTTTCCGCCACTTGCGGCGCAAAGGAAACGGTTTCGAACAGTGCGCTAAGCTCCAATCCAATTCCCTTAAGAATGGTGGTAACCTTGGGAAATGGGACCCACTTCTGGACGGGAAATTAAACGTGGCGCTTCCCCAAAAGTTCCCCAAAATGAGCAATCAAATAGAGTGAAATTTTAAACTTCTAATGAAATCGTGAACTATCATCGTCAGTGGCAAACCAATTTCAGCAGCAATCCATTCCGGCTCTTCATCAGCGAATGGGCACTAAACTCGTTTTTTTCCGCTTCGTAAAACTACTGCCGTCTTTTAGTAGCACGATAAAAGACGAAATGCGTCTGCTTCTTACGATTCGTAACGTAGCATATTCTTGTTGTTTTGCCGCTACGCATTCCATCTGGCATCAGGGAGGCGAACCTTGTGATGAATTACGCATTGAGACTCACACCCCTCTCTCCCTTGTGTATTTACCAAATACGTCCCAGCGATGAAGACAAACATTATCAAATCGCAATCGGTCGCCAGGATGCGCCACATGTGTGTGGCACACCACCAACATCTGACCAACATCGGCCGGGTGTAGCTGTCATCGAGCTGTTCGAGAAATGTGTGCCGACTTCATTCATTGGATCGCGCGTCACGCTTTAATGGTTGTGAAATAGGCTGAGGCTGGGAAATATGGGGTTTCCACAGCGCTCTAACGTCTTACTTTTCGGATTCTGTGTTCGAAGAAACCCAACAAAGAAATCACGCGCTCCTGCTCTACCCGCTTCTGGGCTCCTGCGCGTCTTGACAATGCGCGTCCAGCGCGGAACACGTTTCACGAAGAGTTTGGTGGATTTTCCGTGGAAACGGAGGGAAATTTGAACACTCAAAGAACCGTCATTCCAAGGCCAGCAGCCCGGCCCGGCCCGGCCCGGTGGTTAGATTTATGTTTGTCAAACATTGCCGACCGCCGCAGGGGCACTATGTTCCGGATATGCGGAATGCCGATCGATGATGGTTGGAAGAGTCTGGTGTCTGGTTGGGCAGATGGCAGCGAACACAAATATTTGTACGCAACTTTCGGGCGGGAAGGAAAGATTTGGAACATTATGGAGCGATACCGCGCCCGCTATGCCTGGTAGTGATCGATTACTTGTGCGGGGAAAATCGATGAATATGAAGCATTGACTATGGCCTTTGTCGTCTTCATAGTACATTAATTAAGACATTAATTGATGAAGTAAATAACCTTCTCCTTACTGTTACTTAGGCTTACTAATCTTGTTTTATAAAAGAGCGGATTAGCTGGTGCATTAAGGATGATTAAAATTAGTTTTGATATCCATTAATTAGATTTAATTTTCTTCCAATATAAATATCCATCATCATTTACAACTTCTAAATTATTGTGTAAATAACTATAGGCTCGTAACTTCTGATCGTTACTTCTGGCAGCATTCATATTTCATTACATCAATATCTCCCCAAGCATCAGTTTTCAGTGTCGAAAGGTTCGTTACAGTTAATTCCAAACCTTTTCTTCGCAGAATCAAATTCTAACATAATATACCCTCACCTAATTACATCACAATTCCAACCCAGAGGCCAATTGCAAACAACAACACTTAATGGACCTTTATCCTAACGACATAAGAAACCTTTTTAAAAACGAACTCCCCCTTCCTATTTCAATGAATTCCGCGAATAAATCACATTCCATGCATAATTTTCATTGCTTTCCGTAAGATGGAGGAGAAGGATAACAACAACAAAAAAAACTGCACAACAAAGAAAAGCATTTCCTCGTAAGCCTTTCACTCCCGCACTATAGGGGAGAGAGTTTCATCAACAAAACGCTCGGAAGCGCTTAGAAACGGTACGGGATAAATTATTCAAAACTGCACTTTCGTGATTTTTAGATTTTCCTTTCCCGGTAGATTTTTTTTTCTCTCTCCCTGTGTTGCTGACTCTCCCGACTCCCCGACGCAGCCGACACGGAACCCGAACGCAACAAAAGCGCTCCTCAACAAAGGAGTCAGCAGTGCCAACCATCCATCCAAAAAAAAACGTAGTACAAAATTACCATACTCTAGGAAAACGGAGGGAAACCCCCGGGAAAGGGGTTTGCTGTTTTCCTCCTCCTCCCACCGTGTCCCATGAGAACGTTGCGCGTTATATTCTTTCATTCTTGTTGGGAAGTTAGCTTTTTTTCCCCCCGTGCACTTTAATTCTACACCATCCTTGTCACTGGAGCAAAACGGACCCCGAATGGCGGCTACAATACAATCTTATTCGTGCGAAGCAAACGGTAGTACAGGAATAAAATATTACGCTTAGGAGTGGAGGCAAAATGACGTTCGCACGTTGAGTCATCGCTGCAGGACTGATGCGAGGCTCCAAGCCCCGAAGGTGTTATTTGAGACGTTCCGTTTCGCCGTCCGTCCGCTCGTTTGCACCTTCAGCGAGATGTAGATAATTTCTGCACCCATTCTTACTGCCCATGCCTCTCCCCCAGATGCTGATTTTGCCGATTCCGATACGGGCTCACAACGCTCGCCGGAAAACACCATCAAAAACCAGTTATTGCGATCGATCGGTTGATACTATCTCTCTGTTGCAAGGAATTCTACTGTGTGTGTCCTCACGCCCCAATCATGGTGGGCTTCCTATTGCTGGGAGGGAAATAAATTTTGCTGATCCCGCCCGAACACGAAGAGCCGTGCGTTCCGTCGCTTTTACCAACATCGACGACAACGACGACGACGACGACGACGGTGGCAAGATAAACCAAGGGCGTGGAGTTTCTCCTCCTTCACAGCAAGGAGTGGTTCAGCTTTGAAGGCTCGTTTTCCGGTAGCTTAACCCACTGCCGCTGGAGAATGGAGTGAAAACCACGTCAACCATAAGCCAGCCAGCCAAGTGGTAGCAGTACGGCAGAAGCCAGTGGTGGCAACGGTTCACGTGGTGCTGCGACCCACCGAACAGGATTGGCACAGCAAGACGAATAGAGCGCATAGCCCATCCATATCGCATCGCTAACGCGCGAACCAGCAGTAAGCGTTAGGAAACGCTGGTAATCATCGCGGAGTGGAAAATTGTGTAAATGTGGCTCGTTAGAAACAAAAGTCGTAGAAGTCGGTTTCGTAGAGGAGGGGTACGGGGAATAGAAATAAAATACAAAAACATACAAACGGGAACAAAATAACACGGCATGCCATGCCAGCACGGCAAACTAGTGATAGAAATGGAACACAGCCACATGAACGCCACAACAACGGCCCAACCGCCATGGAGCCATGGTGACAATTAACAACCGGTGGCAGAATAATCCACCGACTTTTGCACAACAGCACAGCAATCTCGCTGACTTCAGAGCAGTGTGTATGCTATGCTTTCCGCTTTGTGAATCGGAGAAAATATGAAAGCTTTACCAGAATGTAGCTCATGTAACGTTTGGAGCAACAAAAAAACAACAACAACAGACTCCAGAGAACAGAACACGGAGTTCATAAGCTAACGCGTGAAACGTGCTTGTTCGGTGTGTCCGGTACGGGATGGATTAGCGAGCGCTGTTGTGGTGTGAAATTTGTAACACTCCGTCCTCCGTTGTGTGCTTCTGAGGAACATAATTTTCAAAACATAGTCGCTCAACGGTCTATTAAATGTGGTTGTTTTGAAGATTCAGCTGGACGTGACCGTACCGTAATTTGGAGCATTGCGGAAATAATGAGGCAATACGGCAAAACCATACAGACCCCATGCCAATGGGTATTAGGGCGTCCGGCATGGAATTGCACAGGGGTGATGATTATTACGGTTGTATCTATTTATAACCTCAACGGCAACAATTTCAGCAATTTCATGAAGCAATTGGACAGAACGTAAAAGGGAAATCTGGCTCTCCGATCCTGACCTTGCTTTAGTGGCAAGGTCTCGGTAACCGTTTATCTCAGCCAGGCTTACGCCTCCTTCGTTTGATTTAGTGGAGGGCTTACTGTGTCTCCTTTGAACGAGATGAAACAGCCAGCAGAAGGACAATACGAGCGCAATCTGACGTCTGACATCTGACAGACAAAGCTTGTTGTTGGTGATTTCAATTTGCTGACATCTTACTTTGGAGTGCGAATGACACAGGAACATGATGTAAACAGTCCTACAACGGTGGGCGTTTCTTTGTACGGGTTTAGGTTTAATTGTTAGGACAGGACAACGTAGCTCAAATTATATCTTAACTTTAACTCAATGTTAGTTTTGGTAGATTTTGTCTTAAGGTTTTGATGAGCTCGAAGGTGCATTAATTTCACCTTACATCATATCTGTCGTACAGCAGAATCTATAGGACCGATAGTTATTCTCTGGAAATGGTGCCTGACAGTCTAGTTGACACGTGTACCGATTGCTGGAATGGTCGGACATCGTTCGATTCCCATTCGAACCGGATGTCTCCATAGCGTAATTGAAACTGTTTTGAAAGCCAAAAAGTAATAATAAGATGAAAAAGAAGCTCTTTTTTGATAGCTGCTAAATAGAATTTAATCAGTCCTCATTGTAACTTTACCACATTCAGTCGTCCATATTTACTCTTAAATAATTATTGTAAGCTTTCACAGGCTTAACAGATAAATTGGGGATAATTTTTCAAACCCCACTGCTGGAAAAGTTTTTCCTCATTTTCCATTGAAATAAAACTCCCCCTTCTACATTATAGCAGCACACGCTTCCACTTGCATTGGACACTTCAGCCACGTCGGTACTATGAAATGGAGATCTCCCCCGTAGCATGGAGATGAAAAATTTCCCCGTATCGTTATCATTATGATTAATCCTGTAAGCTCACATCCTCCAGCGTACCAAACACTTCCGGGACCGCACTTCATCATATTTTCCGCCAGACAGCACGACAGTACCGCGCAGCATACGCTCACGTTTTTCGCTACGGACGATACGGCCACGGTTGGGCCAGCAGCCAACACTGTGGGCGATGATCGGGGGCTTACGTAAAATCATAAAAGCGCTTTCAGTGACTTTACCACCATTGGCGAGAGGCGCCGGTAGCAGTAGCGTGTGTGTGTGTGTGTGTGGCAGGAGGGAAAATGCAACAACAGTGACCTATTTACGCGACGCAATGGCGACAACTTTCCCGCACACTCGGCATCATCCAGTGTGTTTATGTGTGTATGAGTGTGTCTGGAGGACACTTGGGCGATTACTTTTTTTCTTCTTATTGCTGTTGCTACTGGGAGGTTGCTCATCCTCTTCCGGCAAATGGTGACATTTTTCACCATCGTTTGCGTCGGGATGTCTGGCACCGAATGGGGCATCAGTTGCCAAGTGGGCCAAAGGACGCTGAGGAAACATCAATATTGTTTCTTGGAAGAGCGACACTTGGATGGATCGTACCGGTAATTGATGGATAATTGTTTACAGGCGTGGGGTTAGTTTCCTTCCATTATCCGTTATCATTGCTCAGCGGTTGAGATTTTATCGTTCAAACGTTGAAACGAATTACAATTTTATAGACATTCGAATGCATCGCCTAAACCAATCTACCCCTTTGCACAGTTCATTACTTTTGTTCATTTGCTCGTTTAGTTCAAAGGGTTAGTTGGGTTTTATTATTTTTATGACAGCTTTGGAACCAATTTAGTCCTTTCCGTTGAGTGCGGTCGAATGTTTTTTTTATCACTTCCCTATAGCCGGTGCGAGGTCATTTTGACCCTCGTAAATGATATTACCGCAAAGTATCTGCTGCTAGTATAATGCTGCCAAATAAAATAAAACATTAAAAAAAATGTGTCCGTTAATTGATTTTTCCTCCCAAAAAGCAAAAAAAGAAATGCTGCACCATATTTACATCAAACCAACCGGATCGATTCCGAGGGTTTCCCGTGCTTCCCCAGACGGGAAGCTTGTTCCGATCCGATGCGGACAGCAACAACAACCACAACGGAGCAACCTCCCGAGACCAAGCGAGAGCACCCGTCATAAACTTCCGGATCATAATTTCCCGCACGTTCGGGTGCGTTTTAGACGGTAGCCCTTATGGCTTCGTTTACGCCCTTTTACTACGACAACCAACCACCACATCACAGTAGGTGACATGGAAGTAGAAACAAAACTAAAAAAAACATCAAGCTCCGATAATAAAAATCGTTCTACACAACAACAACAGCAAAAAAAAACACAAGTTAAGTTTGGTTACTGCTCACTGGTGTGCTTTTTATTCCCCTTCCAAGCCCACATCTCGCCTGTCAGACCTGGCAGTGGTGGTGGGTTTTCCGGTGACGATCATAAAATCGTTTATCAGAACCACAAGAATCAAATTAACCTAAATACGCTCAGTCGGCACACAGTGCCCGCTCCGTGTTTTGGGGTGTTTGTCGACCTTTTTATTTTCCAATTCCCCATCCGTTGCAGTCTTGGCGAAGCTTTTGTGTTGCCCTATCACCGCCCAACAACGAAAGGTGCACGCGAGAAAAGGCAGCATATTTTCGTGCGCTTTGGAATCCTTCGCATCCTTCGCTAAAGGAACTCGTTTCAGTAGTAATAGAAAAGCGTCCGAAGCTTCTCGGTTCTCGTATCCATTGACGCATTGACACTGCTCAATACTACCCCGAGACCGACGCGATGGTATGGTAGAAATCGCATTAGGGCGAAAAGCAGGGACAAGATTTATTTCCCCGAGCAATCTTTGCATGCAATATGTCGGGGTATTGTCCTGGAATCGGGCACGTAGCACACTCCTTTACCGTCCACCGTCCACCCTGGAAAAGACATTCCAAGGTCCAAGATAGTGTTTGTGTGGTTTTTCGAGTAACAAAGGCCCAACAAAGAACACTCGTAAAATTGGAGAAAGTGTCAGCGCAACTTCTTTTGCATGCGATGGGGGTTAGATTTATGATCCTCAACTTTCCCTGGTCCTTAGGGGGGAGAGAAAGAAACATGATGCACGCTGAAAGGCATCAAAAAATGATCAAACAATTGAACGCTCACACACATATGTACCACAAGGTGTAAAAGTGCTGGTACAGTGATTTATTTCAGCCCGTTTGGCGCACAGCGAAAAACACATAAATCATGCAAAAGGGAAAAACAATTTGTTGCTTCCTAGATATGTCTTAATCAGTTTTGGTTTTTTGTTTTTTACGCAGCGCATTATGAAGTTTGCGTCATATGACCTTCACGTTTTGATACCTTGATCGCAATAAAATATTGCTGGTTTACTAGCGTAAACAATCATTTGCTAATTGACATATGTTAGCCATCAAACTCAATTTTGACATTTGACGTTTGACATGTTTTGCGCTAGATGGCGCACTGCTAGATGACACATTTGAAAGTCTGAGTTATCACTACTTTTCTATTGGAACTGTTTTAATGAGATTAATCGTCTAGTATTATGAATCCAAGAACTATGAAATAACTTCACGTTAATCTTTGACTTCAAGTAATCGGCCCAGAACGATGTGCGAACGATAATCCAAGCTTACGCCAGCTAAACCGATCGATACTCCACAACACACGACACGTGCGGCATCGCGATGGCGTGAACGTGAAAAAATGTGGTCCCCACCCCCCTAAACCTGGCCCCTCCTTGTCCAGAGTTCAATCTACCAGCGATCCGTGAAAATGTGTGTCACGACAGTTACACACAGGTTCTGGAACAGCCATGATGGTGGAAGCGCCGGTCGCTCGATTCCGCGCCCCACGATTCGATGCAAACGCGCCAAATGTGTGCTGCGCTCGCGCTGTCATAAAGCGATTATGTTGTTCCCGTCCCCCTTGTGCGCCAGTGGAAAGCACTCGGATTGCAACGTGATGTCATCGTCGCAGCTGTGGCAGGCTGGGGTTCCACATGCGCGAACCTCGGAGCGAAAGAAATTCGAACCATGATGCCCAAAGCCAGCACAAAGATCAATGAATGGAAGCCACTCTTTCGCTCGCCGCGATCGTGACGCGTACCACCAACGGGACGCGCTGTGCAAGCCGATGTCAATGTCGGAGCACACAATTCATCGCCAACAGAACAGACCGGAGCTTATTTCGCACGGACGGAAATTGCTCCCTTGCGGCTACTACTGCTCCTGCTGCTGCTGCTGCTTGGAGATCAGGACACGGGCACGTACCGAACCGAACCGAACGTCGCCGGTTTGACGAAAGGTTTTTCCATTGTTTCACAGGCTTGTGTCGCGAGCGCCTAAGGGTCTATTTATCTTCAAGCATGATTTGGTGACCTCCGTTTTACATTGTGCTGGTTGGGTTGAATGAAACTGATGAAAAGGACGGTAATGAGCACGTTTTGATGGCGGTACAAATGGGTTGTGGCTTTTAGCCGTGGTTGCGTTAAAACACCCAGCGGGAAATTATTAACAAAGATTGATTGCGAAGCAAAGTCTTGAAATATTAACACAAAACCAACACGACATACACTTTTGTCTTTCGCACAGAACCTTTTGCAAGGCCGTATTACTCAACATTGCTTTGCTTTAATTTGATTCCAGAAAGTGTAAAGATATCATTTTCTACTGAAAAACAATAAGAATGTGTAAAAAGCTTTATAAAATCGTTTATCCCACAATGGAATGGTGAACATTCACAAATTACTAGCAAAGGTTGTAAAGTACAATAAAATTGCTTAAAATCAACAATAAGAGCGTTACATTTGCGAAAGATATACGACAGCAGAAATGACGTCATTTAGTCCTTCGAACCGGATCACACACACTACCGGAAAACTTATGCCGGGTTTACACCATTCCTGCGAGTATAAAACGCAGTTTTCTTGCCATAACACTCCTATCGATTTGTTTACACATCTCTCACTAACGAACCCGTCTTATCCCAACGGGAATGTACTACCACCCACCCTCTACCCCTCCAAACGACATGTGTCCCAATTCCATTGCCATTGCAATATAACGGTCTTTCGCGTTAGCAAAATCGAACAAATTTCCGCCAAACAACACGCCCTGCTGCCCTCCTGGTGTACGGCGTGACAGTTACGAGCGCGTGCCACCGAACGAGTTCTTGCTGCGATTAATAATTCATTACATCTTACCCCCCAGCGAAACGAAGTGCCGTTACCGCAGTGATTCCGTTGACAGCCCAACGGCCGTTTGCACGACTGCCAACCACGGCTAGATTGAATGGCTACCAACGGTCCAATACGCCACGATC
The DNA here is from genome assembly GCF_943734735.2 of Anopheles gambiae. Classification (NCBI taxonomy): domain Eukaryota; kingdom Metazoa; phylum Arthropoda; class Insecta; order Diptera; family Culicidae; genus Anopheles; species Anopheles gambiae. Next base: position 89,002,396 of record NC_064602.1, read on the forward strand.
GAAATCGCGCGCAAATAGTGCGCACTGTTGTTGCTACACGTCCCTGTTATCCCTGTCTCTGGTTTGGTACTACAAATAGCATTGCCTCGAGAGAACAATTTACAGCAGTGCCCATTACTGCCGGTAGCGATAGTTACAGCAACTACGAGAACAATTGCGTAGCCGATCTCGCAGCCTGTCGTGAAAGACTCACGTTCGTTTGCCAACTGTGCGAAACAATACGAGCGCACCACCGTGCGCCGCACTTTAGCTTCCGGGCCTAATTAATTTGCAATCATCTTAGATCGGGTATCGCGAATATCGAATTCACCATAACCGCAAGCGTTGGCACAAATTGGGACAACCTCCCGCCAGTCGCGGACTATAATTTCCCGTTGTCCATTTGCTTAATTCGTAACATTAACCAAATGAGTTTGGGAGAAAGGGCTGGAGCGCTGTGACACCACCACATCGAGCACAGTTATCGTGGGATGTGGCAAGAGATTGTGGTGTACAAAATGTCTGGTGGGTTAATTAAGAGCTCATAATTTTCATCAACACACACACACGAGAGCTCACAACTCTCGCGTACCTTGCACGCCGCAATGTTGGTAGAAAACGCAATAAACTACAATTCATTTCTAGCGCAGATTTACGGGTCGTGTATATGAGCGGAAAGCAGCAGAACCGGTCGAAATGGGGGCTCGAATTTGAACAGTGTTTACACTTGAGTTACAATTTAACTGCCAGCCAGGCCCCGAAAAGCCATGTAGGGCCAAGTAATTTACGGAAGTTTGTCGAACAATGGTTACGCATTCATACGCACCCGTGGTGTGACGAATCGGGCCAGTGTGTCAGTACGGGGCGACGTATAGTGTAGCATATACGCGTATGTATATATGGCAGTTTCCGATGGGGTGATACAATCTTCGTCGCATAAATCATTAAACCACGGCCACCCCCGGCATGCCGTCACAGGCACATTTTGGGGCGAAAAGGACAAAAAAAGGGAATTGCGGCCTAATTTGTTACAAAGTGTTACAGTGTTTCAGCGTTACAGAACATTGCAGTACGCGTTGGTTATTCATGTGATGTTAAACGGCGTTTAAAATTAAAGCGAAACTAATGAAAATTCTTATGTTCTTTCGACATTTGAAAAGAGTTGGGAGAGATTTTAATGATTTGTTTTTAATTTCCGTTACAAATTTACATATTTTAAAGCCACAAAACGCACAGCTGATATCTTTCGTTTCATTGTATACTTGTATAGTTGACAAAAGAGACTATAAGAGACAAGTATAATATTCAAAGTGGTTCTCCAATTTTCATGTTATTATGTGATAAATTCTAAAATCATCAATTACTTTCTTTCTTAACTTTTTTTCTATTGTTCTATTAAAAAAAGATAAAAATTTACAAACAAAACTATTATAAAATAATGCAAAACTGTAACTATAACGAAGTTTTTAACCACATGAAGCCATTTCTGTAATTGTAAAAATTAAGTGTTAACTCCTGAAACCTTGTCTTTTTTATTCAAACAGAAAAGAAGAGGAAAACTGCTTTATAATGCAATCTTCTTTGAATAAAACCTTCAAATTTGCAATAAAAAAAAACAAGGACACCAGTCAATGACGCATCCTTCCCAGTTCAAATAAAGTTCGCAAGCACTTCAAACTGCGTAACCTACTGTGCAATTAGGTAAAAGACTTCCTTCCGCTCCGAAAAGCAGCAAAACGTTTTCAGAAATATTTCTATTTATTTATCACTAGAAAGATGGCCATTAGCCCAGCAAATGAAGCACGCACACACACACAGTGCGGGTAGAGCGCAGTAACAGAAACAAAAAAGTGGGAGAAACGATAATCAAACAAAAAAGTTCGTGAGAACTTCCACCCATCCCATGCTACGAATCAAAAAGTACTTTGCACAACAGTCAGCACTTTAATCACGTCTTTAAAGACAAACAGGGACATTCGTTTGCTTTTCCGTTTAGCTTCTCGTGCTCGGTGTGCACACACACACACACACACACACACACACACACACACAAACAAACACCGTCATCCCGCAATCACTTCTTTAGTGCAGATGATTATCAAGATGAGAAAAAAGTAGCAAAACTGTGCGCAGCGTGAGGAAGGGAGGGAAAAAATATACACACAAAAAACACACACACGCCTCTATCACCCCCTAGGGAGACAGTGATCTCTACCAGTGGGTAAAGGGTGGAATTGAAAACAAAAACATCCGCCAACGGGGATCGCGATCATTCATTGATCGATGGGACGGGATGAGAGATGAGCAACCGCACGGAGAAACAATATGGTGCTGCTGGTGCTGACTCTCCTGTCGTGATATTGAAATGGAAATTAAACACAGGGTAGAAGCGAACAACGAGGATGGGCTGAGGCGCATGACAAAGTGCAGCAAAGATGTTAAACGTTGTTAACAAATTTGCATCCGTAGCAAAAAAGGAAAGAAACCAGTGGCACACAGACGACCTCTCTGCTGCATCTTCTGCCTGATCGTTCTCCGTACTCTGGTGTGGGTTGGAAAAGTGATGCAATTGTTTATTTTGATTTAAATGATTTAATTATTTTTTGCAAATTGATTTTAATGCGCTGTCCTCCTTTTAGCGAAGGTATGAACTTGTTTAAGAAAAAAAAGATAAGCATTTTTTATCTTCATAATTATTATGCTTACCATGCACAGTGCAAAATGTGAGACGATTTCTGGATGCTGCTGACACAGTTTCTGCCAGAGAGTGTACAAGCAAAAAAACCCTCTGCAAGAAGTGGAAAAAACAAACAAGTTGATAAATAAACTGCCCACCATCGCACACCACTACACGGTTCCGGGCGTTATTATTATGTTCTTCCATTTTTCTTCCGCCCAGGGTGCAACCGGTCCGTTACCGGACTAGTAACAGCAACAGCAAAAAAAACGCACGACAAAAGAAAAAACCGGTACACCGCGGTCGTGTCGCATCGTCACTTTAATGTTGCACCACCAATGCACAATCGATGCAGCAGGAGCAAGTAGCCACGACGAGCCGGTGCAGCTTTAACATCCGGCCACCGCTTTGCTCATCCATCCAAGACCTCCAGCGTTGACATTTAGTTAACAATAACAGCCGTGGCACGGGCCATGGGAGGGACTGGAAAAGATGTACCAGGCACGACGACGACGACGACGACGACGGCGACGTGGACGATGATGATAAAAAATACACAAAATGCCGTCATCATTCATCGTTCGTTATTGCCAACTCGCGTTGCAGGCTCCTCCATCGTGCCCAGCCGAAAGGTCAAGTGAATACCCAAGAGGTTTGCCACGCTACTGGGGCACGGTTTGGATTTTGGATTTTTTAGATTTTTTTTGCAACACCATTTTCCAATGTGCTCACACAATTTTTCAAAAAAAAACCTCAAAGCTAAAACTGTCCAAAACTGAACTGACAATGAAATCCATGCAGCAGGAAAAACACACAAAAAAGCGACACTAAAACAACGCTCAACAACACTCACGTCCTTCGAATCATCGGGAACGAAAAATGGGAGACCGGAAAAAAGGGAGACCACGGTCGCCTGGCAGGAGGTCGCCTATTTGGCGCTGGTATGCCAGTCACACACACACACACGCGTGCAGGCAGAAGGACGGTACGCGCATCCTGCAGGGAATGGGGCTTGTGTTTTTCCTCTTTTTTTCTCCCGTGTTCCCTGCGGCATACACCACACCAACCTCGTGGCCGATTTCGGTCAGTACTCGCTAGTACACAGGCACTCCTTCTTCCTTCCCACCCCAGGACGTTTTCCTTTCCAAGGTTTCGTGCTGTTCGCGTTCGGCAAAAACATGTCCCTCTCCCTTAAGGGGATTAGTCATCACCGGAGCAACCGGCTCACAAAGGGGGCTTTTAATTGGTGGAAAAAGTCAAAAATCAAGATCACAAAAGTTGCACCGAAAGTGTCAACTTCAATCAAGCTTAAGTGTCTCGTTTTTATTTTTGTTGGGGCAGAAAAATACTTTCCTTCCCCCATCTTGGGACTAAATTGTCACGAAAGTCGACATTCTTTCGATTCATAGTGATCCAATATTGAAGGTGAAATTTGAGCAGATTTCATTCCTGCTCAGCACAACTTTTATCCCACTGTGCAACGGTCCCGGACGGTCATCACCGTGTGCCAGACGATACCCAGAGCCCGAAGCACTCTGTTTGGAAAAAAGAGAAGTTGTCTTATCATCAAGTATCGAACCACGGAACGAGTGGTGCCCCATAAACGATCCCGTAGCAACAAAACAACACAGAAAGCGGCCAAAATCACCCTCAGCAACAGAGCCGAACCGAAACGGTGCTCCGGAACAACCGTCCAAATAATGACCCTTATTCCCTATTGTTTCCGAACGTTTCATCTCCTCTCTCTCTCTCTCTCTCTTTATTTCTACCCTATACGCTTGCTTCCTTCGATGCACGTGATATCGGACGTAACGGAATCGGAACTTAAAATGATAAATTTCCTCATATTTGTCAAACCGTTCCCGAAAACTTTTTTACACCACACGTCGACGACGACGACGATTGGCGCCAAAACTCGGTCGCTCGGAAAGCTCGTGTTGTCCTCGTTTTGGCCCGGGGAAGCGAACGAAGCAAAAAGTTCGCCGCAGGACGCGAAACAGGGAATCCGGGGTTGTCATACGCGTTACTTTTGGTTCATCGAATCCCGTTCAGCGTCGTCGTACGGGCAGAGAGCGAGAGAGAGGTGTGCGTACAGATAGCTGACGCCATCGAGGGCCCCAGGGCCAGGGGAACATTGCACGGGCTCAACTTTACGCAGTGTATCCTGTCTGCATGAGGTGAAGTGAAGCATGAAATGGACAAACAGCCCGATTCGTCATTGTTACCATTGGTCCCGCGCTTTCATGCCCAGAAGCGGAGGAAAGGAACACATCGGCGAACACTTATTACAAGCGCTGGTACATGGTTTTAATTAGTAACACACTTTCTTCCCATTCTTGGGACTCCCATTGGAGTAGGAGTGGCGGGAACAAACCGCCATTGCCGGTGCTAGAAACAATTAAAGTACGTGCAGTGCCTATAAATTGAGCGGGTGAGATGAGCCATTCCCGTAATCGTTTGCCAAATGTGTGTGAATAGACTCTCTCGCGGCATGGCCTACTACTAAGAGCCTCTTTGGAACGCATGAGCGCACGGGCATGTATTGCGCAAATCGAACCATCCTTGGCAGTCCAGTTGTGAGTGGTGCAGCCCGCGGTCAGAATTGGCCGAGTCATCGGGATGACTCACGCAACCTGAATCTAGATGTGCGGTGGCACTGGCGCTTTTTGGGGTTGTGCTTACTCACGCCGTGATCATTCGCTTATGTCATTCTGGAGGGAAGAAATTAATAACCCGTGCTTTAGGGGTGTGCATTGGAATATCCAAGTAGATGCAAATCGTGCAAAAGTGCCTCCAATACTACGAGAAATACACAAACGCTAATAATGTTATCGTAAAAACACACAAAAACTAACGGTCCGCGCGCTATGACATCACACTAACAAGCGGAACAATTAACAGGCACCAACCCAAGACTAACCCAATCGGGCGCTGCTATTGTGGCCCACTTTGCACCTAAACCGTGTTAAAGTGTACGCCAAAAAAGGATTACCTGTCCTGGCGATTACGCCATCCGATTGCTCTCCTGTCATACTCCTGTCATATCCTTCCCTCCATTCTTTCTATTCCCATTCCCTAATTGGAATCGAAGGAATCGTAACAAATGATCGTTTCGAGTGCTTCGTCAGCGAGGCTTCATCGTGTGTCTTTGGTAGCCGTGAAGAAGGGAAAGGTGAGGACTACCTTTTGTTTATAATGACACGTTTGTGCCGGATTTGTCACTTTCGTTTTCGAACCGTTTCGGAGTAACGAGAGCACAAAGGGCTTAGGGGGGACGACCATGTTAGGGATCTGTTAGTGCTCAGCGACCGTTAGGACACTCTGCTCACATGCATGCACAACAAAAGCTGCACTTTCTATGGCTTTCGTCAGCTTTTTTTATTCAACCACTTGTGTAGCCCTTCGGGGTAATAAATGATCGAGAGACACAGAGACATAAAACGGCACACGTCCATGACAGCTTGATCATAGGAGGTACGAGGAAAGTGGACATAGCGAGTGTGTCTGTGACGCTTGCATTCATGCACGATTAAGCGCCAAGTGTTCATGCATATTACAAAGCAGCAGGCACCGTTGGTTATGTTAATCAACCGATTACTAACGACCGGAATGGAGAGCTAGAGCTAGTAGGAGGGATGTGGAGAGAGAGAAAAAAAAGACGACGATGATTAGCCATCATAGTCACAGCGCAAGCGACAATCTCTCGGCAAAAATCTCCCGGCAATATTAACACATTAATGGCAGCAGAACGAATCCGATAGCAAAAAAAAAGCGGGCCTCGGGAATGTGTCATTTGCGACTAATGGCGAACAAATAGAAATGCCACAGTTCATTTCTTTCGCACGTTCTGCAACGGTCTTCTTCTTTTTTGCAGCAGCAGCAGTTTTCTTATGAATGGATGTGTTCTTTTACATGCTAAGCACATCATTACCGCAATCCGTGTGCGGTCGTGTAATCAACAGTTACAGCAACGCGTGAATCACATCATTTATGACACAGACATTCCTGAGGCAAGAATCTGGGATTTTTATCTAGCTCCATCTAGTGGAAGATAGAGGAAATGAAATGAGTTACGATAGCGCTATTCGACGCTAGAGGGCAGGAAGCTTTCCAAGGTTTTTGCAACTCTGTTTGTTTCGTTTTTAGATGTTGAGCCCTTAGTTTTGCGCTATACCTTATTGAATTGTCTTAAAACATGAGTATTTATTATATTTCATGTTATTAATGCATCTTTCATATGCTACTGCAAGCTTATCCTTTCTTTTACCCGGCATATACCCCTTTTTTATTTTTCCAATGGTACAAGTGTGCATTTTTCACTCTATATTCCTATTGTACACCTACCAAACAGGCAATCCCATCACACCCTAATGGCACTAAACAATGTTCGTTTAATCAGCAATAACGTGTCATCGTGCTGGAATTCCAACACATCGCACCGGAAAGAATGCGATAAAACTAATAAACGTTCAATTGTGTGTTTATCGAGCCGCAATTGCTGTGACAACCTCCGCGCGTACGGTTTGCGATGATCATTCCGGGGGCATCATCACAATCGGACCGCTGGACGCTTACACCGCGTGGTTTCGTTGTCTTAACACAGCGCGCAGTCATAAATAGTTTTATTACCCAACACCGTTTCGGGCGAATGAAACGGAAAGCCATGGCATGGCATGGCATCATCATCATCATCACTCGTGCCCTTACATGCTCTACCCCACCGGCACATTGAAGCACCACATTTGAGGGCAAGATTGTATGTGAAAACATTGTATCTTAAGTGTCTGCTCGCGTTAGTTGGGCGATTAGGTATAACGTCATCCCGAAATCGTGACCACGACATTTTATCGTGTTTTGACGTTGTAGCGAGTTGGTTCGGTTGCTTCTGTGTTGCAATAGAAACTTCTTTGCATTTGTAATTCAAATTCAAAAACACTCCCTTTCAACACACTAAATCCCTGGCGACAATTTACGTTCCATTTTAAATTTTTACATTATATTAATGATCGATTTGTTTTCGGTTTTTTTAACCCACAGCTCTTCCACAGCCGAGCATAAGCGTGTCGAAGGAGCAGCGCAACAAACAGGAAGCAGTGGAAAGCCCATCCGATGACTACGATGACGATTACGACGATGATGAGGACGTGCCGTCGCAGGAGAAACCGGAGATCAGCGACAATGCGCTGCTCGGGACGACGCTGCTCACCAAGGACTACATCGAGCAGGCACGGGAAAGCGAACAGGTTACGCTGAAGTGCGACGTCAGCAATCCGACAAGTAAGTGTGACTGATGCTGTGCAGTAAGGGGGATTGGTGTGTGCTATTTTGCATATTTAGCTGTAGGGAATTCTAAGGGAACGGAGGGTAAAGTGGTGGCGTTTAATGCAAGTACAACGGAATTGAAGCATTTTATAGCATTTTATAAAAGGAACAAAAAATCAAAAACAGATTAAAACTGTTCGTTATCCCGATTCGTTGGTAATGCAAACCATTACAACGTGTAGACCTGAATGGTCTTTGTAGTATTTATAAAATGCCGGGAGACATTTTCCGTACTCGTTAGTGTAATTTCGATTTCCATTAGCGCATCTGGCGGCGGCTGATGGAAGCTTTTTTTGATCATCGAGGGAATGGTAGTGCCGGATCTCAAAATAAAGTATTATTTTCATCATTTTTCGATGCTTAAATGGCTGAAATACTTGCACAACGTGTTCACCTATCAATTACAAAGCTTTTCCAGGCCAGTTTAAGTAAAAAAAAACATGGAAAAATAACATATTTTCTCAAGTGGCTCCAAATTGTTTGGCAAAATGCTTCGGTCAGCCGCCGCCAGATGCGCTAGTAAAAAACAAAATTACACTAGCGAGTACGGACAATGGTCCCCCGGGCTTAACATTTTCTTCAACAAAAAAGAAACACAAAAATAATGTGACCATATGCCTCCATCTTCCCACAACAAAAAGAAGAAAATTATTTAAATTCCAATTTGTTTATCCAAAACCCCTGAAATTGCTACAATTGGACAGCATACAGCAACTAAATTAAATTATGAATTGTTTCAAAAATAATTCCATCTGTTGTTTCTGCCAGCTTTCATGAGAATAGCAAATCCTATCCCAATCTGCTTCTAAGAAGTACTATCTTCTCGGAATATGTCCACACACTCTCACACACACTCGTACAGGCAAAGTCCGACGTACGGATCCTTTTACGTCAGCTTAACGGAATGCTTTCACGATCCATCATTTCAGCAGCCGCCCCTGGGGGAATCCTTTTCGGTACGGGATTTTCCCTCTCCCACTCGTGTGCTGTTTCTGTTGTTGTTTTGTAAGCTCAGATCTCTCTTGGCCATTCCCGAACCTTTTTTTTTTGTAGCTACTTTTTGCTCCTCTCAATGCCCAGTATTACTCATCCTTGTAAGCAAGCAAGCCACTGTCATGTTCTCGCGTGAAGCAAACCGTGAACGTGACCCGTGTGCATGAACATTGTAAAACGGGGGAAAATGGAATCACTTTTCGACGGTGCATGCACCGTGATTGCTCGCCGTGATGTTGTGATGTGCACACACACACACACACACACGATGGTGCTGATGAGCATATGCAAATCTGCATCTCGATCAAAACCCCCCTTACCCGTATGCAAATGTCCGGAACGGTCATGCACCGAGCGCGCGAAAGACAAAGGGTTTGGAAAGGGAGCATCACTAAAAGAAATAGGAGCCCACCCTCGGGGCGGTCCAGTCAGTACTCGAGCCCACCGTTGACATGATCGTCGATAATCCATTGATGGAGTGTTTGCCATTCGATGGTCGAGCAAATCTTCGTAGGAAACATATTTCTTTCTTCCCTTCCCTAAGCACCCACCACAGCCAAGCAATATTTCATTCACCCTCCTTCAGGCAGGCAGCCAACCAGCCAGCCAGGACATTGTTGTACCCTTTGGGGGTTTTCCGTGCGATCGGGACAGTACGGAAGGCTTACAGCAAACCCACCCACGGTCACCACCGTACACAGACGGTCCGGGGGCTTGGGTTTGGTTTCGGGAAACGATCGGGAAACGATTGATTGATTGATGGTTTAATGAAGCCTTCCAGAACACAGAAGGTTTCGTGGACGGGCGTGACTGTAGGGTGTGTTGTAAGTGGAAGCGTTCGAAATGCAGGCAACTGAGACCCAAAGGGGAAATGCACGATTTGCAACATTTGTACAGATAAGCTGACAACACAATTTCAAATCAAAGTCCAGTATTGCACCTACTGCTGGCGTCGGTTGCACTGACCTACCGCAAACGGTACGGTGGTGTGACAGCCACGAGCAGCATAAATCAATCCCCCGAATGGGTCGCTGGGACGATTGATGTTGCGGGTTTGTTTGTAAATTGTGAAAGTAGCATTTGCAAACATTGCAAGGATTTAGGTTATTTTGTTTTACTAGCAGTGCAGACATTTTTTAAACATAAATTAAAAGGTTCAATCGTAATAAATTAAGGATGTAGTAAAGTGAACAAATGTAAGTAATCTATAAAAAACGGAACAAGTAAAGTAATATGCAACAATAAAGACACAAACATTGAAATACATACAAAAATAAAAAAATATATAAAAGGAATTATAAGCGAAAGCGAAAAAGGCAAACGTTAAAAGTAAATAAATAGAAAACAATCTAAAGGATTGCACGTTTATTATTTGTTGATGTTTGTAAACTGAATAAGCAATATTGCAAACATTGTAAGAATACAAGTTATATTTGGACAAGTAAAGTAAAATAAAATGGAGAGAATAAATAGAGAAAACATTTTATAACAAACAGCAATAAGCCTTTTAAGGGTTTTTCTTCAGAAAAAAATTAATAACAAGAAAAAGAAAAAAGAATTGAAGAGCAAAATAAACTTACAAATAAACACAATGAATTTTTCATAATTGCAAACATATGTAACAATTCTAATTAGAAAAATAATAAAAAAAAATGAGCATAAATGTCCTTAAAGCTAAAGTAAAAAAGAAAAACATTAAAAGTAAATGAAACAAATTAAGTCAGTAAAGGAGCCGTATAATAAGCTAATCTGACATCAAAATTATCGACCTAAATATGCAAAATACGGTCATTTATTAGCGGTCATAATAACAGGTATAAAATGTTGTATTAAAAAGATCTTACTAAAGCTACATTAATCACTGCTTCCCATACCTTCGAAGCCACTCGAGAGGATAATCAATCTCATTCGCAAGCGACTGTTTAATTGATTTAATTATTTTCCAACGATATCCATACATTACTTTTACAACCAGCCAGCGAATCTTGTCAGCTATCGCAAATGGATTCGTTAAAATTCAAGGCTACCCCGTCACCTGCTTTATGATCCGCGTTAGCATAATTCCGCTAGACTCACGATTCAGCAGTGACTGAGGGAAAAAAAAACATTCTCCAAGCCATTCCTATATAGTATACTTTTCGCTGCATACACAACCACACTTCCCCGATCAAACAGCTGACTGTGCACCAGTGCTTTCTGGCATGCCCTCTCTCGTGCACCCCAACAGATCGATCAGAGCCGGAAAGTCTCTAGACTCTTTGAGTACTGAATGCTTCTAACTACCTGGTACAGGTCTGGTTTTGCATTTGCATGACAGCAGCCTCCACCACCGCCGCACACACTAGACGTTACCTCGCGTGAGTGGTTGGCGTTTGGGCATTGGGGCCACCGAGAATTCAACGGCACGGTCTGCCACTGGCAGAACTCGTAGCTTAGATGAATAATTTAATTGCTCCATTGCATCTCCCCGGGTGCGATAAATTCACCTTAGCTGGGTGTGTTTGCTGGCCGGGTTGAACGGCGTGCGGCAGCGGCGGCTCCTCACTCGCTTACTTTACCTGCAATTCATTAGTGCCTGGAATCGATAAAACTGCACGCCAAGTGGCTTCTAATGCCAACTGCTGGGTGTATATGTGTGTGTTTTTACGTGTATTTCTTTTATTTTATTTGCATGTGCAGGTGCATTTTATTTACGCTTTCTGTGCCATTCCTGTGCCACTCGGGAACGGTGCACGAGTCGCGAATGCATTTGGCGTGCAAAACGGTCCGGCATTCCAAGCCGATTCTCAGGAATGCTTACGTCGGCGAACATATTTTGCCAGCTATAGGGAATGCAAGGTCATGACATCGCAAGTTATTATGTTTGTTAGGGGAGTTGTTGGTGGGCTTGGTTATTAAGCAGAATGAACGGTTTCAAACCCAACTTCAAAGGAATGCTGAACAAGACAAGGTGTAGGGTAACGTAAGTGCTGCTTCTAATTACTTCCATCTCATCAATTTTCCAGCTAACAACATCATCATATGGTACTACAACAACAAGCCCATCTTTCAGCAGTTGATCCGTCTGATACCGGACACGCGGTATGAGCGTGGCCCCGACTTTTCGCTAGTTATCGACAACGTGCAGCTCACGGACGAGGGTGTTTACTCCTGCCAGCTACTGCCCAACAATATGACGGTTAAAATTGAACTACAGCTGTTGACGTGAGTACCTTAAAGGCGCATGAATCTCACATATGCTCCTGCCAGGGTAAACATAGCTCTCATTCCATCCCTTCCATCCTTCAGGCCGCCACGAGATGTCCACATCATGCACGGTAGCAAAACCATCAACGATACGATTGAGATGCATCAGCGCGATCGCAAGGTAGTACTGCTATGCTCGGCCGGAGGACATCCGACTCCCCTCATCACCTGGGCTTATCGAGTAAGTTACCAAGAATTTGATCGCAACCCTTCACAGGTCAACGGATCATTAACTGTGTACTCGACTGTGTGTTTGCTCTTCGATAGGGACGCCATTTGGATGAGGAAAACAGCCGCCAGCTCGGTATCAAGCTGCGCAAGGAGTTTTTGGAAATCCACGAGGTGAAATCGCAACACGCCGGAGACTACGAGTGTATGGCCCAGAATGGTATTGGCAACCCGATCAGCCAGACGGTGACTGTCGTTGTAAAAGGTAAGGAGGGGAGGACTCACAAGTGAGTCAGTACAGGGCTTCAGCAGAAGTGGGAGACTTTCTTTTTATCACAAAAATTTTGCTGAGAATTGACGTATGGGGGAGTTTTTTTTTTAAGCAAATTTCTTCTAAATCCTTATCATCTTCTTTACTTTTAACCTCATGATTCACACACCCACATCTTAACATAATGCTAATTGTTTTGAATCTGTTCATGCCATCATGCGACTTCATTCGACATCATTCCGACACACTCTTGTCTGCCTCACTCCCGTCACCGTGGGCATCCACACTCCGTTCATTGCGCATTACGTTAACACACGTCACTACCATAACAAACAATACAAAACCCGTCGCAGATGACTCATCGGAAGAGCTGGAGGATGATTACATGGATGACGCTAATGTAACTGCACCGCCGCTGGAGAAAGGTCATCATTAGTGGAACATAATACCACATTCGTAGTGTTGTTCTTTTTTGTATTTCGTTTTTGACTTTTGACTGCAGCTTTGCCGCACTGCCGCACACACATGTCAGACAGCGAGAGCGTAGTAGATTCCACCGTAGGCTCTCCTAACACCTGCTGTACATAGCGCACGAGCACGACCACAGTATCGCACAGTTTGACGTCTAGTACCGCATTGTTTTAGTATTGTAGACAGCATTGTACAACACATAGCACATTCAGAGTGATTTTAATTTTTGCCGAAACATAGCCCAGGAAACGGATTATGCCTTAGTGTCACACTGCCTCCTGTTTTGTACCATCATCCAACTCCAAAATGATCCAGCATGGTATCACCACTAACTTCATTTGCGCATTTTTACCGTGGAACGACCACAACACCCTGAAGCATGTTTGAGAGTGGTATCCTTCTGCCTGCATTATGATTTTCAAGTCCCTCGAATAGCCTCTCTAGATCCCTTGCGTAGATCCGCCATTGCCAAAACTGCAGCGTCTCAGTAACAATCTCCCGTGCCGGCTCTCTCCATTGCAGGTAGCCCAATCATTCACAAGCATTCCAGCTACATCAACACGGCGATCGGCGAGAACGTGGAAATGGTCTGCCTGTACGACAGCAATCCGGAGCCACGCAAAATCCAGTGGATTCGAAATGATGAGATCGTTCAGTCGGTACCCGCCCAGACCATCATCACGAACGATCATCACAATCACCACAACCGTACCCGGCTCACCATCAAGAACGTGCAGCAGAAGGACCTGCAGGCGTACTACTGCAAAATTGAGGTTCGTGTGGCAAAGTTGAGGATGCCTGTGCAGGGTGGTCTCATGTGCTTTAATGTTATCTAATTGTATTCACAGAACGAACTAGGCGAAGCAGTATCGAAAACGATTCTCGGACTGACGCCGGGCGGTGCACATCTGATACACTCCAACTCTTCGGACGGTTTGCTGCACACGTGGTGGAAGATTCACAGCATTCAGCAGATCTCCGAGATGCTCGTGCTTTACCGAGGAGAGAATGTAAGTTCTAAGCAAGATGTACTTTGAAGGTTTATTAGAAGACATTGGTGGGTCGTGTTCCTGTTTCTCTCTTGAGTATTAAAATAGTTCTATTGAATCGATTATGGTTTTTGAGGATCAAGAAAAACAAATTGGCATGCTATCAGTGACAAATTGATCGTTTTCGATCGACAAATTGATATTGTAGCACAAATACGCTGGTAGTGATACTAAAAACTGCCTTTTTAATCTTGCGCCATCTGTTGAGCAGTAGAAGTACTATGCCCAAGAATATTTTTTCTATATTGGATACCCTCTAATTTGTCTTCAGCAATTGACGTTTGTATGAAGAGCATTTTTCTATAAGTAAAGAGCAATTCAATATAAGCGATGCAGTCAAATTTCGTAAAACATTGACAATTGATACTTTTTCTATTTGGCGTATATTTACAACGCGGACATGTCAATCTATACAGGTTTTCGGGACTTTACTCCGAACCACGCAACCGGATAGTCAGTCCTTGCCTAGGAAAGGGACGATCCATTCTAGGCTTGAAAGCCCACGATGGGCATATTGTAAAGACGTACGAGATGACGATTGTACCACGGGACCGCCCCTAAATTGGGACTAAAACTGTTTGAAACAATCTCAAATTGCTAAATCCATTCAAAACAAATCTGAACAATCAATTGAATTGATATTTTCAGGATGTTTTTTTTTTAACCATCTAGTGTATAACAGCAGTACTATACAAAACAAGGTTTCTGTAATCGAAAAGATTGCTTCCGTATTCTGAACAGTATTCAATATTTAACTACTTCAAATGTATATCCTTTCTATAAGATATGAGATCCATTCGACAAGGCCTGAACTGAAACAAACCTAATCTCAACTGTCGAACACAAATCGGAAGGTCACGCCAATTGCAGGCAAATCTCAACCTTCGTTACATTAACCCTTTATAAGAAGGAGAGAGAGAGCAGTTTCACCAATTATTTAAACCCAACACATTAACCCTACCGAACTTTCTTTGAACCTTTCACCCTATGCTCACTTCATTTGCCGGTTTTTTCTTTTTCTTTTTTTGCCCCCCCACCCCAACCTTGCCTCCAACAAAGACCAAATACATACCGGTGACGACCGAAATCTCCAGCCACGACCAAAACCCGGACGGCTACACCTGGACGTAAGTATCCCCCCGGAAACCCGCCATTTCTGGGTCACTTTTTTAAGACAAAATAGAGAAAAAAAAGGGTGACAAAATGCTTTCTCCAACCCTTTTGCTTACGAACGAATTGGTTTCGCTTCCACTGCATTTCCGACCGTCTCTCTCGCCCCATTATCATCTAGGATTCGCAAATCGATCCGACTTCCGGAGGGCGAATGGTTCGTGACGGCCCGGGCACGCAACACCGAGGGTTGGTCCAGTGCCGAAAGTCTGCCGCACCAGTTCCAGATCCGTGACGCGATGGACAACATTCAGGTGGCTTCGATCGGTGGTTCGAGCGGAGCGCACCGGACACTTTCGGTGGGCGGGCTGGCGCTACTACTGCTGCTGGTGCTTCCCTTCGTTAAAACGCTAGCGTATTAATGTGCTGCATGGCGGTGAGAGCGAGCGTGTGTGGGAAAGCGAGCGATTGGAAAGGACACAAACACACACACACACGCACATACGCTTTTAAAAGGTAGCATAAATAAGTGAAAACCGAACCAATCCGCACGGCCAACACGGATCACACGGAGTTAAAGTTTCAGCAGTCAGAGTCATGAGAGCTTTGGCAACCGATTTCAGTTCAGTTGCTGGAGGTTTGTTGGATTTGTGGGGAAAGGGGAGAGGGGAGGGATACTTCATCATGATTTATAAAGGTAGTGGCAAACAGGGACTAATCCTTCATGGCAGCGCCCCAAAACCAGCGTCGGCAAAGCTGGTGCGTGTGCGGGAAATTGCCCCGATTTTGCTACATATTCGCAGATAGCAGGATGGAGCAAAGTGAGTGATACGAGTTAGCCGTTAACCGAGACCCAAGATACGTCCAACTCAAATTGCACAGCATAAAGGGATGGCCCAAAGGTAGAGCGTGTGTTAGTGTGTGTTCGTGTGTGTGTGAACGCAAAACTTCCCTCATTCGCAAAGACAGTAAAACACATCATCAATTCCCCAATGTGATGTGGTCATCACCCGGTCTGGGTCGCAGTATACACGCACGCATGCAGTCACAGATACGACTCGTGAACATGAAACAACGTATGTAGAGATGCAAAATCAAAGCGATATAGTTATTACGGTAGGCAATGTGAGAACGCGCGAGGATTACAGTAGTTTAACCAAAAGAAGAATCTTCATAGCACAGACCCTTAACAAATCCCCACCACCACCACCACCAACATTCGCTGAAATCGTTCACAAAGTAGCAAAGCAAGCAGGTCATGCCATTGGTGATAAGGATGCGCACGTATACGTGGCATATAGCTGGGCCATCGATAGAGAGAGAGGCAGCGAGAGAAAAACGATAAACATGACTGCTACTGGCGTCACTGTTCACTCGTGCCCAACATTAAACATAAAAATTAAACGCGTCCAGTTGCGGGTTCCCTTTTCATGTTCCAATGATTTCGTTTGAAAGAGAAACGAAATGGTTTTTTTTATTTTAATTGCATTCTACCTTACTTTGCCTTTGAAAAGTTTTGTCTTTTAGAAGAAAATTCCTTAAACCCCGAGACTGTTCCCTAGGTTATTTTGCAAGTAAAAGTCACAACAAAGGGAGCAGTATAAACATGCGAAACAAAACAAAAAGGAGTTTTTAATTGTTATAGACAGCAAACAGTAAATGAAAAATGAGAAATCAATCTATAACTAGATCGAAACTTTAAACAAAATTGTAACCAAAATTGCCTTTGGATGAAAACCGCTCGATGTGTAATGTAAAACAACATAAAAGAGGAGAAACCCGAACAAGTAAACGCAAAAGCCACTTCTGAAAACTTAATAGCACACATTGCAACTAGCCAAAATTAAACACAAAACAACGAAAATGAATGCAAGTGAAAATGAGAACCTTAAGAAAACGTATTAAATTGAACAGAGATTGTACAGAGCCAGAACAGAAAATCATTACTGCAACAGACCAAACATACAAAGTCGGGTGTCGTATTCCTTAAAATCCATTACATATATATTATGGCTTGATACCATTTTTAGGTTTAGCACACTACACATCCTTCTCTACACACAGACACACACATACATAGTTGGCCCCTTCCATCCTTCCAAATGTAAATGTAGACCGTAAAGAATCCGCAAATTGGCGAAACGTTATTTCTCTTTGAAACTCGCCAAAACACCCTCCCCAGTGTGCGTTAGTTGGTAGTGTAATCGTTTTAAGATGAACCTTCATTAATGTTCCCTTCTTCATATCCGTTATTGTTTTGTCTTTAAGCTACCTTGCTACTTCATTATCTATTTCTATTTTATTGTTCTGTTGTTTCCCCTTTTCTCTTTACTCTCTTTCAGCAATCCTACAAACCTGCTAAACACTTAAGTTAAACTTAGTTAACCTTTAACGTAGTGCTCTAAGCTATCGTATAGTATTTTGAGGACAAAGGATCAAGTCAAATTTGCGTAGTAGTGAAGGGAGAAAGAGAGAGAGAGACGGTTGTACTATAGAGGAAAACTGCACACAAAAGGTGCAACAAAGAGAAACTAGAAAAGAGAAACTAGCGAAGAGAAAGGGGCGAATGCGGATCACAGTTTTGGCACACAGAGAAAGAACCAAACCAAACAGAAAAAAGTGCGTGTTAAACCAGACGGGTTGCCGTACTTTCTGCGTTCTAGGCTTAGAATGATAAGAATCCGTTCCGTTGTTTTTTTTATTCTTATTTTTACTTTTAATAAAACAACAAACACAAACAGCTGCTCCGAAGTACGGTGCTATATAGAGACAAACATTTACACAATTTTTATCCCACACACACACACACAGACATCAAGTTCATGTACCAAATGCAATAAACACAAGATAAAACAATGGATAAAATTTAAAATGCATTATATGCTTATAGAAAATTACTAAAACCGTATTATTCGTCAAAAAAGGGTTAAAACAAAACTTGCAAATATGAAGATACAAAAACATACATGTAGCAAATCATATACCTTTTGTGTCGTAAGGGGCAAGCAGACGTAGCCCTTAAGAAACCAAACAAAAAAAACAACAACAACAACCAGAGCCTTTATCCTAACAGCCAGAGCAGAAATGTTCGTTTTGTTTGTTTGAAATGTATTGTTTGTTTTTTTCTTATCGTTTTTGTCTACGGGCACAACCGATTCGCCATCTAAATGTTAACCAATGTAATCATGTTTTTACTGTGTGCAGCGCGTGTAACAGAACGGTGCATCGCAAAACAAATTGTGCTATAGGTGCGTATGAAAAGGGTTTAACAAAAAACCCTCCAATCGGTACATTAAAAAAAAAAAAAACTATTTAAATGCAGAAGTATTTGCTAGAGACATATTGATCGGTAGGTAAACAGTAAAAGCGATAAAACAGCAAGAAAGAACCACAGAGCAAGGAAGGAAGGTATAAATAAATATGAAAAACATACAAAACAACACAACCTTTTGATTGGGAGAAAAAAAAAAACAAATCAAAATCAACACTTACACACAACTACTAATCTAAAATATGAGCTATGTTCGGTATCATTAATGAATGTTGAATAGAATTGGTGAACATTAACTAGATATGTGCAAAATTAACGAAAATAAAACGCAAAATAAACGGAGGTGCAACGGTAGCAGTTGAAGCACGAATTTTACGCAAAAGCAGAAAAAGAAGAGCATCGTTAGAGCAAGAGCAATCCATCTTCAGGCAAAGAGGTGACAAACCAAGAGAAAGGAATGGAAAAATAAATGAAAATTATAAATCCAAAACGTAACACATCGGCTTCTTGTGAAAAGTGTATATGTTTTTACATGTTTTTTTTACCTTTCACACACACACACAAACTTTACATGAAAACAGGTTCTAATCGCGCCAGCAGACACAGTACAAAATGGCGCTAATGATCCTCTTTAGGTTTGCTTTGCCGTTACACTACCCGGGGCACCTGGCGGGCGTTTAGTTCCCCAAAGGCTCATTTAGGATCTAACCGAAATTTTACGAATCTTCAAGCGTACAAAATCTCACCTAAAAACTTGCCAACAACGTACCTGCGGTAAGTTCCTTCGAGTGGAAAGAATCAATAAATGCCCATCCCTTATAAAGTGATCAATGTACCTGTGGCTAAGGACCTTGTTTTACCCAGTAACAGGACTTAATGTATGTATATAGATCATCGTAACTGTTTTGCCCGTGACATGTAATAACCAAAAACCTGAAGCACATAATGATCGGCACACGTAAATTGTCGTACGTAAATGTTAAGAGTATCATTACAGCAGGTACGGATTGAATCCTACCTTTAATAGGTATTGGTAGCTTTAGTTATCTTCCTCCAATACTTCTAATGATTGGAACATTTTCTAGGTAGCCAAAAAACGAAACCCTTCAATAAAACAATATTTGTGGGTGTTTTTTATCGCTTCTTTTAACACCTCACATTCTCACCCAGTACTACCTGTCATCTTATATACCCAAAATTACATCCATTTAATCGTTTAATGGCCATGCAAGGTGTATTTAGTGAAGGTTTATGTTCAAATACAGTTATTTTTTACGTTTTTTCGTAGTATTGGTACCATATGCTATTATATTGACTTCACGCTTGCGATCGCTTTACGATACTTAATGATCAATTAAAATGATCATCCGGAGAATCAGTAAACCTTACAATAATGCATTCATTTTGCCTAGCACTGAAAAGCTATTTTACTGAATTATTCAGTTTAGGTTATAGTAAGAAAGATAAGTTGTGCAACGTAATAAACAATGGACACAATTTACTCTAGCCACGTTCCCAATAAAAGTAAATCCTTGACTTAAAAAAGAAACATGGAACATGGACGTAATAAACCGTTTTCTGGCACAGTTTGCAATGTGAATAGCATTATTCCAAACTTGCAAGATGTTTTTCAACAGCCGTCATTACTTGTGACCTTTCGCGATTGTTCAATAATGTCTGATAATGATTAGTTACATTTCTGATAACCTAAAAATAATAATATGAATGATTAATTTGTTCAAAACATTAATTAAAATGATGCAAAAACTGAAATAAAGGCAAAATTAATAACTGCAAAGAAGTGCAATTGGTTAATGGATTGACTATGTTTTTGTGGGTTTTGGTTAGATAGACTGAAGTCAACCTAATCCTAGAACGGCTACCCAAAGAAAACGAAGTCTCTTGAACGTGCGATTGTGCTGCAATTACTATTTAAAACAGGCAAACACATAATCTACCGAACCGGGTTTTGGTACCTTTTCGTGGATTAGAATGCCATTTTTGGGATTTCCATTGAAGTTGTGTTTTTCCTCGCTGTCTGCGGGATATTCACAACAACAAAAAAAAACAATACCGTTTTTCACGGAATTTTGACAACGCCGGTAACACAAGTACCGTGTAATGTGTTTGGAGGAATATGGGACATAAACAACGGTCCGTTTAGAGTTTTCACACCTCAGGGAGTCTTCTAAGCTCGGTACCCCCAAGGCCCTGGAAGGATTACCTGAAGGTTTTGAAAACCCACATAAAGGCGTACCCTACAGGCGTGTCTCCTATCCATGTACCTGAAGTGTGTGTGTATGTGAGTGGAAATCAACCATTCGGATCATTCTGTCAAACAGGTAAAAGAGAATTCCCCAACTCTGTGGCTACATGTTTGCTATAAAACGTGCCATTCTGAACTGTCAACTATACAGTCGCATTCAAGCCATTGTGCAGACGACATCAGAACAACCAGACATCAATCCCACCCAAAAGCAGCTCTATACTAACAGAAGGTGTGTGTTATTCATCATCAAGCAAGCAGGCAGGCTAACAGCTCCAGTCAAGATGAATAGAATCGTTGCACTGAACCGCTTGCAGCATCTTCCAAAGGAGCATCCGTGTTTTATCGCGAAGGAATCATCATTGGCAATCGGATTAACTAATGCAGCACCGATTCAAGACGCGGAAGACGATTCACAAAGGCTGCTGAATGAACGGACAGCGAAATCTCCCTCGATCGCATCCCGACTGCTGCGGCAGCAATGGCTTAAAAGGACCATCCCGGAAGTGGTGAGAAAGATGGGCATACGGAAAAATTTGCACGAAACATGGAAGCGTGTATGATACGAGCGCAAAGGATATCCTAAGAAACGTACGACGTAAGGTGATCCGGCAGTACGAATCTGTGCAAAGCACAATCAGAACGAACTATATACTTTTGTAAATAGTGTAATTTTAGACGAATAGGAATAAGGAGTCATCCATCAATCAATATTAAGTAACAATATAAATACATATAACTCATCTCGACTCTTCTTCATTAAATAAAAAACAAAATAATAATCCAAATAATGTATGATGTCGCAACAGAGCAAAACATTTGGTCTTTCTCAATACTCTTTTCCCCCCTGCAGGAACGTGGAACCGGGTAAGCGGGTTAATTAAGAATTTAAGTTTAATTTTCATATTTTCCCACAGCTATTCGTAGTTTGTCTTTTGTACAAGTAAAGTTTTGTTTACCCTCCTGTTGACATTTACTTCACTTTCGGTTGCAAACGTTTTGCACAATAGTTGTTTGGAAGTGGTTTGACGCACCAGATAAAGAGAGAGAGAGTGTGTGTGTGTGAGTTGCACTCCCGGCGACCTCCCTAGCCGTATAGTACCATTTAATGAGTGATCGAACAATCATACCAAGGCGCCTCCGCTCCGCCTCAGCCTCAGTTTCGTTAAGTTGTAGTTTAGTAGTAGAAAAATACTCTTATTGGTCTATCACAACTCACTCGCTGCGCACCGTTATTTCTGTTGTTTTTTTTTATATTTTCTCTAATGTCTTCCAACTGTTTCGTGTAGTAATACAAAATGCCCATTTAGAACTCTGATCCACACAAAAACAGCGACTCCACCGTTGTTGGGTCGTATAATTTTGTAAGTTTACGTAATAGTCGATCGTACGAATAAAAGGATTCTTCTACAGCTTTTGGGACAAAAACACGCAAACTTTCTCACACAAACACACCTTATTATAGATCTGTAGATATTTTTGTTTTCGTAAAACTGATACCATCACAAACACATAACGTCCAGTTTGAACAAAGAGTGTTTTCTTTGTTATTCTATAAAATTGTTCTATTACCATTGAACGATTCGGATGAACATACTCTTAAAGTCGACCGGGCGTACGTGTCTCAACAGTATTGTTAGCCTTTTCTGTTTCATCTAATTGAATTTCACCTCACTTTAACGATCGTTTTGAGCATAGCCTACGAAGCAGCAGTGTTTTTGTCTTATTTTGCTACAGCGATATTGAGTTAAAAATTTAAAATGAGTGTTTATGTTGCTTCCCTTGGTCGGGGTTTTGGGATGAGTTTTAATATCTTCGTTTCTAGTTATATTGCTTCCTTCCTTTATTTCTCTCTCTTTCTCTGCCATTCTATTTAAACGATCTGCCATTCTATTTAAGCTAATTTTGCTACTCATCTGTTTATGACTCTCAGCAAAGCTTTAATTTAAAAAAGGTACTTTACGTTGCAGGCATTGTTAAATTACGTGTCTGTGTATGAGTGTTGGGTTTCTTCATTTCTTCTTGTCTTCTGTGTGTTTCGTGTAAGTTTGGTTAAGCGCTACACAAGTGTTTGGTTTGTTTTGATCTATATTTTGCAGCATTTCTGCTAAATGTGCTTTTGTTTGCGCGCTACATATAAATTATCTTCCGCAGACATAATGTCGCAGCGGTACTCCATTTAAATAGGTTCAAACAACAATCAACTGCGGTATCGCTTGATGGTTATTTTATAAGCTAATATTACCCTTTTCCCCCTCTCTCTCTCTCTCTCTCTCTCTCTCTCTTTTTATATCCATTTTGGTTATCGCTTTTTCGCAATATTCTTCTCATTGCAGAACCATTCTAGAGGATAAGAGAATTAAATTGAGTAGCAAAGTACGCAGACCAAAAACAAGAGCTCCTTTCTTCCTAAAATCTTGTGAGCACACACACACGCACACAGAGAAAGAGATAGATAAATTTGAGTAATTTTCTGCCGAGTGCTCTAGGTATAGATATAGATTCGTGTAAGATAAAAGCGCTTCTAACGAGCATTCTCCATATATTGACGTGAATTGCACTGAGCAAGTGAGTTGTGTAATTGAATTGAAGTTGTAATACGATCCAGCAGACGCGCTAACTAACTCTCGATGCTGGTTGTGAGTTACGGTTTTGGAAGTGAAAGTATATCAACTAATCGGAACGATAATTAAAAGTAGAGAATCTTTAGATCACTCTCCCTACGGTATGTGTACACTTTGCACGCTGACATACCTTATCAACTAAATACTAATCAGCTGACTTACTCATACCAGCATACCAGTGGGCTTTCGGTGTGAAACAGTGCTCAACACTACACTACTACTACTACCCTTGTGCGCGTCCAGGGCGCACATTTGCACAGCACAGAAACGGAAAAGCTTAAAATTGGCATGCTCACTACACATTCACCAGTATCACTGCTGCCGACCCATCCTTACCGCCTAATGGTCTTACACAGGTAAAAGGTTATTTTAGATTTATCTCATCCGTCTTGCATAATTGCTATGAAATTTCATATCACACAATACTTTTGTTTTGTTTTATCTTTGGACCGTTGCCACCCCGCTGCCTAAGTGTCACCAGTCCGTTTACGTTAAATTTAGCTACGGTTGATACTATACACACAGAAGGTACAGAACCCGATCGTCGCAATCGGGCTTCCATTGCGACTCCATACCTCCCGACGTGCGCTCGAATGGAAATGATCCTATCCGTGAGATGAACTATCCCCAAACGGATAGGGAGAAATATCAAATTACGAATATTTGTATAAGAAATGGAAGAATTTTGACTTTCACTATCGCACGCGACGCAGCTTATCGTCGTCTGCTCCAATTTGCAATGTGCCAAGGTGCGATAGTATCGACGAGTGTATTTTATCTTAAAACAATCAGTTTATGACCAGATTAGAGCGCCACTCAAATGGCAGGCTAGAGTGAACCGGGACCGGACCGGGTGGGACCGGCGTCGTCGCCGTTGTCGTCGTGTGTACCGTATCATTTCAAAACGCTTCAAAAAGGGGTGTTTTCTGCTTCTTTTTTTACACGATAAACGGCCAAGAGTATGTTTTGTTGATGGGGACTAATAACATCCACAATAATCCCACATGGCGCACCTCCGCCCTGCTACACCGTTACAGTAATGGGTGAATTAAATTCGTTCTAAAGATTCGTCGTTTACGTTTTTAACCGGTGTGCCGTTGAGGGGGAGACTCGCTCTCTCTCTGGGCGGCATTCACTTATACGCCCGAGCGTGCCAGGGAATCTAATCGAACGATCGTCCCCCTTTGCCAATGCCACCGTTCAGGGCGCTACCATTGTGCAGGGAGAGTGGTTTGCTGCCCCCACCACTGCCGGACCCACTGCCGACTGCGTACGAGCTGCCCGTGTGCAGCAAATCGTCCGTACTGAGCACGAGCGTTTCTATCTCATCGTCCTCGTTGTCTAAATAATCGTCTATCGCTAGATCACCGTTGCTACTGTGCAGCGTGTCCGAGTCCCGGTGCACTATGTGCGGTGCTTCATTGAACTCGTCCAGTTCGTCCATACCTTGAATGCACGGTAGCAATTGTATCGTTTTTTTTTTTAAATACATTTTCGATCAATATTACCCCGAAAGAAATGCTAAATGATGATAAAAACGAAAAACAGAATAAAGCTAACCCCAATCACTCACCACCAAAGTTTGTTCCCGTCAGCAGCAAGTATTGGCCGGCACGGTTAGGCCACAGCAAACCCATCATCACACAGTACGCCAAACAGTCGGCAGAATTTGTTATACCTAAAACGAAACGATAACACAGCACTGTTAGTGAGTCTGAAACGTCGTTGCTTCCCCCGCCCAGGACCAGTACCTAGTAAAAGCTTATACCGCCACAGCGGACTAACGTTCACAGCAATGATGGCCACGATCGGCAGGTAGATGAACCACACCAGACTCGAAGCACCGAAGTGAAGCAGAAAGTCCAGCTTCTGCGACGAGTGTTCGTACTTCATCGTGGTGCGCAGCTCCCACAGGAACCAGAGCATCATCGTGGAGCGGCAGGCAAGTACCAGCCAGCCGGGCCACGTCTGATACTCGTCAATGTCGGAGATAATATCAACTTCCGTCTGGAAAGGAGGACGTTAATGAAGAAAATGTGTTAGAAAATACTGTTGTTTTACGCATTTCATTTTATTTTCATTCAATATCTGCCATCAAGTAACAGATATGATCTCTAAACATGGAGGTAAAACGTTAAATAAACCCAAGGGTCCGGGAGGTTTATCCTACTAATTGATCAAATAAATATAGAACAAAAATAAATAAGAAAAAAAAGTAGATGTACTTACTCTGTTCCATATGTACAGCAGCACGTGTATGGCACAGTAGGGTATCCAAATAACCATCAGCAGTATCCAGCTGCTAACACTGATCTGTAGTCGCGTCACGGCCCACCCCTTCGCCAGCAGCAGCAGTATGAGCATGAATGAGGTCTGCAAAATGCATCAAAGTTTGTACTGCCCTGCCCTGTTTTTCTCCTTCCACCCTCCTTTCACTTACTCTGCTAAAGATATCAAATATATCGCCCATAATGGCCAGCTTCTCGTCGCCCACGCCGTTCATCGCGTACCGCACCGTGTGCGTGAGCAGCAGACAGACGCTGACAAACTCCAGCACCAGGCTGACGGTAAACAGCCGTGTCACCGGGTGCTTCTGCAACCGCACGGCATAGATTTGCAGCGGCACCATCAGCAGATACACGACGAAAAAGATCAAATACATCTCGAGCGTGTTCTGCTGGTCGAAGGAGAAGTGAAACAGCAGCGGATTGAAGAACGACAGCGTCTGCCGGTTCGGGTTCCCGTTCACGAGCGTTATATCGTAGTTTATCGCCGGCGGTTCCGGGTGGTACTTGCGATAGTCGTAATGATGCCACTGGCAGGTGGACACATTCTGATAACAGGCTACCATCGACACGTACCAGAATCTGAAAGAGAGAGAAGGAGGGGAAGATGACTGTAGCGACACCGATTGTCCAGCGACAAGAATGTTGTCTCCCGTTATCAGCGCTCTCGGCCCTCACTCACCTTGGCACGTTCGGATCACTGATGACGAACGTGAACTGGCTCCCGGGGACGACGTTTTCCCGCGTGTCCTCGTCCACGCACAGCTTGCCCGGCTCGCACGGGATGCGCCGCAGGTAGTCCGCCTCCGCGTGCGGATTGCACGCCCGGCTGTACACGATCTTGTCCAGCTTCTCGAACATCCGCTGGCAGGCCACGTCCCGGTCGTAATCGTTCCGGTTCGCGTAGTACTCGAGAAAGCTGCGCTTGTCGAGCACCGCCAGCGTCACCGGCACGGTAAAGTTCACGCTCGACGTAATGTTGCCGTAGATGTACCCGAACGTGTCCCACTCCGTGTCCTTCTGGGAGTGTTTCTCCGTCTTCTGGAAGCCGAACTTGTGCAGAAAGCGAAAGAACTCGTCCACCTCGAACGTGCCCGTCAGGTGGGCAGCGCGGGCCATGGGCAGCTCGCCTACCCCCGCCCCCAGCAGCATCCACAGGGCCGCCGCCCCCATCACAATCCACCGCGTTCGTCCGGGAGTGTTCCTCGTCCACATACTCGCTCGCTGCTGCCGATTGACACTCCTCCCAAACCTCTTCTTTCTCTCCTCACGCCCACCCCCTGGTACACGATAGCTTTCCCTTCACTTCAGGCACACCGTTTTCACTTTCACTTTCCCTTTGCCCACCGTACCCCCGTCCGGAATGTAGCGCTGGCGAACGAATTGCAGCACATTGGCAACTTTATTCCGAGCCAAATTGGACAGGGGAGCAGATGAGGGGAGGGTGGGGAGAAAATCTGCACCACTGCTTGCAGGGGCCCCGACACCGACACGTTTGCACGAGCTTTGCTCACCGACCGAACGAAAAATGGCACCGAATCCGCGCACCTTTATCGCATCGTGTCCGGCTGTGCGCTCGATGGCGATAAAGTGAGCATTGTTTGCAGAACGGCTCAAAGTACTTCTTAATATTTTATTGTTTCTTGTCCGTGCCCTCTCGCCAGCACCGCGGAGTGAACCTTTTTTTTTACTTTCTGCTCCAACGCAAACTTTGTTGACATGGTATTTTGACGTGCCCGTGCTGTCAAAGCGTACAGTGATGGACCGTTGCGAGGTACCTCGTTCGAATGGTCACCTTTAATTTACGGAGAAAACAATATTATTTGCATGCAAATTTTCTAAAATTAAGGACAAACAAAAACATAATTTTCTTACTTCTTTTTCTAGCGGAAGATGCAATTTTTGTTTATTACAACAATAAAAAAACCATAAATTTGAAAACATGAGCATTGCATGCACTCCCACGGTGCGTCGTTTTTTACAGTCTTTCCCCGAGTTACGCAACACAGTTCAAATGTCAAATTAGTACAATTTTCTCCCTCAATTGTCAAATGAAAAAATAATTTGCATTTTTTTCAAAAGTTTTAAATCACTAGAAAGACAGAAATAAACGAATTTTCTACATCCATTGCATCAAATAAGTAATAAACTAAATAATTGAGCTAAATTCATAAAAAAATCATTATTAAACAAGTATATTTTGGCTGTACAACGTGATATTTGACGAATGCGAAAATCAGGAATTAAGCTAAATTATACGAAAATTTACTATAAAGTAACTGAAAACCTCAAAATGCTATTTACGCTAATGTTCGAAATACGCTATTGCTCCCGGTCCGCATTAATGGCGTATATCGGGGAACACCTGTACTTGACAACATCCATCTGACAGCGCACAAACAGCTAGCCATTTCGCTCGCGCAACCATCGCTGTTCTCCCATCTCGCTCCGGCCGCCGCTCGCTCATTCCGACACTTTTTTTTCTCCTCACCTTCCTCGAAACTGTCAAAGCCAGAGCCAGAAAAGTGAAGAAATTGTAGCAGAAAAGATTATGTTGTAAGATCCCGTGTGCCTGCGCCAGCCTTTCTTCCAAAAGGATTGACCCTTGTTTTGTGTAACAAACAAACCAACAAATTGCCCACATCAGCTCCAGAGTGTTGTTGGTGTTCCGTACCAGCTTCGACGTAGAAAAAAAAACCCATCCCGTGTGAGCGTGTGTGTGTGTGCGTTATGGTTTAGGCCTAGAAGAATCAGCTCGACAGCAACCACCCCAGTGACGACGGGTTGGGAAGGTGATGCGTACTCCCAAACGTTGCGTACCCAAAAAAAGTAACACAAAACGTACGTAAGTGTGCAGTACAGCTGCAGGAAAGTGAAGAAAAAGCCCCTTCCCATGTGGGGGGTGACCCATGAAGGAACCGAAGGAAAACAGCCTTGCACAACTGTGTGACCATGATCGTGCGGGGAAGCAGCTGAAGCCAATCCGGCGGCAATAGCAGAGAGCGCCTTGTATGTGCGAAGAAAAAAAATCGTGTGAAATGATGTGAAAAACGGCAGCAGCAGCCGAAAGTGTGCAGTTAGTTGGTCGGCGAGCGACCCGAGAAAAATAGAACCTGCCGAGGGGCTGCCTGGGTGTGATAAAGCAAAAACAAAGCGTTAGACGACCCTGCCCGTCCTCGAAGAGAAAACAGTTTGTCGTCGTTCGCGTCGTCCTTTGGTGTGCTCGTCCAAAGGGGGTGGGCAGAGACAGCGCAACCTTGATCCTCGGCTGCTTCTTACTACGTCAGTCAGTCCGTGAGCGCGCGCGTTGTGTGGGGTGGGTGGCCCGGGCCAAGGTCCACCACAGGGGAGAGACAGGGGCAAAACCATCCAACCAGAGCGCAACAAATAGAGAGAGAGAACTCGGTGCTGGCGTAAACACATTCCTTATTTAGCGTATCTCTTGTCGCGGCTTGGTCGTATCCGTAAGGATGCCGCAGTGCTACTGTCCAACCCCCTGGGCTGGGTGTGTGTAGAAAAATAAACAAAACACACCTTTCCGGCGTCTTCCCCCTTGGCGCTCCTCCCCGCTCACCCAAGGTACAGGGGATGTTGCAATCTGATCGAGCGAAAATTGATCGCTACACGGATTGCAATTCACACAGCCACAGCGCGGGGGAATGTGTATCGAGGCCCCCTAACACACCACCACCACGCTGAACTGCGCTGATAAGTGAAAAGCCCTTCGTGCGGTGTTGTGTCGCGAGTGCACACGAAAGAAAGCGCCAGAAATTAAAACAATCGTAGTAGCATTGACGTGCGTGCCTCTGTGTGTGTTTACCGCTCCCGTGTTCTGTTTCTCCGTTCCAGCAAGAACGCACACGATCCCTTGTTGCAAAAGGGCGGAAGCTTGTTTTATTTTTTGTGTTTGTTTGCCTTTCAAGATTATCACTAGACAGAGAAGCATGCTGTGCTAAGTGCGCACGTTGCACAAACGCTGCCACCGCTGCTACTGTCCGCCTGCCGGTGTGAAATTATTGTGCTTTGTGAATTTATGTGATTTGATTTCTCCACGTTGATTGAGGCGAACATCTCGCGGTTCGAACGCCGTTGTGTGAAAAAATGGTTTGAAAACGGTACTCCGGCATCATCGCTGTATCGCCAGAGGAAGCTAAACAACAAACAAACCAGTTGCAGCAGCCGCATCAGCCCACAGCTTTAGTTGCCTAGTCGTCCCGGCCGCGACAACCTGTACAATGGGCAGCGTGTGGAAGCGTCTGCAGCGCGTCAACAAGCGGGCGGCCAAGTTTTCCTTCACCGTGTCGTACCATGAGCTGTTCATGGAGACGACTGCCAAATGGTAGGTTTCGGTGCTCGAATCGGTCATCCCTTCTAACAGCAAACTATTTACCTTCCCTTTTTGTAGCGGTTACATCCTGTCTTTTTTACCTGCGTTTGTGAGTGGGACAGAAAATTAATTGTAACACGGCACATGATTCATTGCGCGCTACTTTTGGGGAGCAATTCCTCGTAAGACGGTATTTCACCCACGAAGACACGTTGTAGGGAGGGCTTTATGTTACCCCGAGCCCAATGAAGCCCCCGACACGGCGACGACGTAATCGCTCGCCTCGGAAATGAACATCATAATTTCCTGTATCATCATCATCGCCACCATCGCCACCGTTACCGTCATCGGCGAAGGCAATACACAGCTCTAGCGTCATCACATTACACATACACACCCATACGAACACCATCACGTCATCACGGTTGCTTGGATCGGGGGGATGCAGTTCCGTCGCGTCTTGTTTTGTTTATCTTTGCCGTTACGTCGACACCCTCCCCCATTCTTTTCCCCGCTCGTGGGTGCCGCTTTCCGCTCCCTAGGGTAGCGGTCCAACGGACAGTTTCGGATTATTTTTCCACCCGCTACGGCCCGGAACAATCCAAGACAGTGGTCGGTAAACGTCGTGTTTTTTTTTGTTGTTTTATTTAGTGGTGGGAGCTCGGAATTGGACCTACTCGATTCCGATTCCGTATTTGGAATCGATTCTGGAGCCGATTCCGCAGCCTATTCCAGAGCCAATTCCGGAACCAATTCCAGAGCCGATTCCAATTCCGGAACCAATTCCGAAGCCGACTCCAACTCCGGAACCAATTATGATTCACAATTTTTTGGAAAGTGTTAATTAATTAATTGAGCAATGCCTCACAATTTTACTGAACAAAGAAAATAATAATACTTTAATGAGTTTGTAGATGGCATGTTGCAAATCTTCAATTCCAATTTGTGCACACAAATTACCCTGTTCAATATTTGCTTTCGAGGGTAAACGTCAACAGTCAGCAGCAGTGATGGACGTCTTGGACCATTAAACGCGATGAATCATTCCAGTATTGCGTTCTCCAGCTCGCCCCTGGAAGCAAGGCTCTCTCACACAATGTATAGAACAAGATCAGACGGAAACGGGTAATGAATCGGCCCGGCACTGGTGGGGCAAAATCCCCAAAGGGGGAAAAGCAGTGGTGTTTCTCGATTTTTTATTTTTGGACGATGACGCGTGCACAAGCCGCCACACGCGAACGAAACACAGCCAAACCAACCTTCCCATCCCAAAATGCATCAATATCGCTTTGGAACGAGATGCGCACAGTAGTGTACTGCTGCGTGGTTGGTTCTCCTCCCGCCCAAAAGACAAACCATCATCTGCCATCCCGTCAAGTTTTGGTTTTTGTTTTGTTTTTGGCTTTGGATTTGAAGCTTCCAAGCGTTCGTCATTCGTCGATGCACTTTGTTTTTGCGGTCAATTTATTTTTATTTCCATCCTCGTGCAAAGTGTGCAAGAACCGGTGCAAAGTGCATGACGGTGGCGAAGGTTTTATGATTTTATTTTTAAAATTTCAGTCCCTGCATGTTGGTAATGGAAAAGTATTGATCAATTTGGCCCATTCGTTCCGATTTTATTTCGCATTGGATCCCTGCGTTGCATTTATTTTTTATTTTTTCAATTACCAAACGTGTCCTTGTGCAGCCAAATGGATGAAGGATTTTTCATTTACCTTCATCAAACGGTCCGTAAATAAAATATGCACCCAACGGCAGGCGTGCGCTCGGGCCATCGCAGCCGCAATCGTAAAATATAAAAATGCCCGTAACACATTGGCATTAACGAAAAACCGCCATGAATGTTTCGCCATGATACTGGTGGTGGTGGTGGTACCAGTTGGGTGCATTCGGTACTGTAATGCTCTCCCTCCAAAAGGGGTCAGAGGCCCTGCCGCAGCGCAATCGCGCAAATGCAACCAGAGGTCATCCGATGCGGCCGTGCTTAATTCATTATCTTCATTAAGTACTCGCTGGGGAGGGCGTTGGGGCGACTCGCAATGTGATGCGAGAGCGTCTCGGCCAAGCAACAAAGCAACAGCGCTACTTCACTGATTTCACGATGCTATGTATCGCGTTCCGGAAGCACTTGAAGTGCGCCCGGGCGAAAGAGTTTGCTGCGTTTTATCTGGCTTGTTCCAGTTTGTTGTTGTTGTTGCGTGGCACACGAAATGAAATGAATGAAGAGATAATTGGGACTAAATTCAGTTTGCTTTTGGTTGTTTTGTTTTGGGATTGTCCACCGTTTTTTTCTGAATACATTAAGCACAGCACTGCAATAATGAAGTGAACATGTTGTCATTAATCTACCATCTTACCAAGCAATCAAAATCTATACCCCCCAAGAGCGTCAACACAATTAACTAAAGCTTCCTTTGGCTTGGTCTTCTCCCATCCGGTTGGGTTCGTAAATCAAATTTCGCACATTGCGCAAACCCCTTGCCGACTGAAAACAAATCAATTAAGCGACACCAATCGACGGTCCATCGTCGACAGCGCGTGTGTTCCGCGGCGCCACCGTCGATGAAGCGCACGCGCACTTAAATTGCGAGAACCCACCATCCCCTTCCGACGGAATTGAAATTCATTAATTTAACCGTTTTTTTGTTTTCTCTCTCTCTCTCTCTCTCTCTCTCTCTTTTCAACAGGCGACCCAACAAGCTGCACGTCGTGTGGACGCGCCGTTCGCGCCGCGTCCAGTCCAGCGCGCTCGAGTGGCAGCCGGACCTAATCAACCCGCTCAGCAGCACCATGTCCTGGCCGATGCCGGACAACCACACGATCGCGGTCACACTGTTCAAAGACATCCGGACGCACGAGCTGGAGGATAAGGATTGGACGTTCGTGCTGGAGGACGTGTCGCAGCTCGGCAAGAAGCGGGCGCTCGCGTCCGCTACGATCAACATGCGCAAGTACGCCAGTATCGAATCGACGCAGCAAACGTTTACGCTCCGGTTGCGCCCGGTGTCGAAGAAAATCCTGGCCGCCAACCTGGAGCTAACGCTGAGCTGCGTGTTTTTGCGCGAGGGCAAAGCAACGGACGAGGACATGCAGAGCATCATTTCGCTGATGTCGGTCAACAATGTGTCCGACATAGCGCCGCTCGACGATCTCGAGGACATACCGGATCTGGAGAACTCGATCGACTTCTCCGAGAACATGTCCGAGCTGACGAACCAGCTCGAGCAGCTGACGACGAGCCTGAACAGCTCGGAGCTGCTGACACCGATGAGCGGCGTGCCCTCGCTGCTGTCCGACGATCAAACGCCGATCGTGTGCGGGTCGCGCGAAATGTTCCTCGACATGATGCTGGCGGGGCGGGAGGACGACGGCAGGCGTGAGTTGGACGAGAATGAGAACAAACCGTCGCTGCAGCACCACCACAGACCACACGCGCGCGAGGAGGGTACTGGTGACGGTGGTCAAGCCGGTTCGCACTCTGCGTCTCCTAGTCAGAGGGAAACTCGTGAAAACAGGCTCCCAGAAACGGTTAAAAGGGAGGAGGAAGAGGAAGAAGACCAGCTGGACAAACAGCTCGACGCACTGGGCGTGCTGGAAGACGACGAGGAAGACAATGACTTTGCATCCGGTCGATCAACACCGGTCCCAACGGAGGCAAACCGTGTACCGACGCCGGAACCCGCACCGCCGACCGTCGCCGTAGAGGAGGAAGCAAAACCGTCCTCCCCGGAACCACCACCAAAAGCATCGCCCCTCGATGGTAAAGCGTTCAACAGCAGCCGATCGGACCTGAAACCACTGAACCTAGTCAAGAGCTACGACAACGAACCGAAGGAAAGGGAACAAAGCACCATAACAGAGTCCGATCGGCAGGAGGCGGATGAAAAGTCGGACGTCTCGTTGGTTCCACCGATCCGGCCCGTTCCGCTGTTGGCCGGCGGGGAGCTGCTGAAACCGCTCGGCACGCTCAAGGACAGCACGCCCGGGCAGGATCTGCTGGAATGGTGCAAGGAGGTGACGAAGAACTACAACGGCGTGAAGGTGACCAACCTGACGACCAGCTGGCGCAACGGGATGGCATTCTGTGCGGTGATACATCACTTTTATCCTAATTTAATGTAAGTATGGGCAAACGCGGAGCACACAGGAGAGTTGCTCCATACGAATGCAATTTTCTGCTCTTTATTCCAGTGACATGACGAAATTGTCCCCTGGCAATGTGATTGAAAACTGTCGAACGGCTTTCGATGCGGCCGAAAAGCTCGGCATACCGCGGGTGATTGAGCCGCGCGATATGAATTTGCTCGCCGTGCCGGATAAGCTGGCCGTCATGACGTACCTTTATCAGCTGCGGGCGCACTTCACCGGACACCAGCTGGAGGTCCAATCGATCGGTAAGCATTTGCTGCGCATGGGAGAGGAAATGGTGTAATTAAATGGGTGGGAGAAAATAAGGAAAACGCACAGTATATTGGTGGTAATATCTGTGTTAATTGGTAGTTTCCTGTCCTAACACTCCACTTACCCCGTTTAAGATGGCAGCAGTGGTCCGTGTCGAGCATGCAGCCACGCGGCAGCACGGGCAGTGTGTTCTTATCACTCGCAAACGAAACTTGTCGGTGGAGAAGGAGGTACACAGAGTGTGTGGTAGTGTTTGCGCGAGAAAGAGTGGTTTTGAAATTTCTTTGTTAGGAATATGTTTTTTTTTGTTTCTTTTATCGGATCTTGTAAAAAAGACGTTCAAGCTTCGTAGCATAGTGGTATTGTGTTTTTGTTTTAATAGTTATTTACACCAGGAAAGGGGGTTTGTCGCTATTCTCAAACAGTATGATTGTATTTGAAGATAAAACGTCAACTAAAGGACTCTTCAAATACTTCATTTTTTTTCGAGAATTTGGGGATTTTTGATTTTATGATTGTTTTAATGCTAATCAGTTAGAAAACGATTTTTATCAAAATCAGAAAAAATGACTGTTTGTTTGCTTCAAGTATAACATCTAACGCAGCTTGCAGGCTCAGCAACTAAACATGTCTTTCGTACTAAATCTTCCTATTGCATTGCAATATCTTCTAATGCTCTCCCCCAATCTCTTTACCACACTACAGGCGAAACAACGGACGATTCCAGCTACGTGATCGGAAACTACAAATCGGACAAGCTGTGCAAGAATCTGCTCAACCTGACCGACATCATCACGCCCAACAACGACGACCACCCGCTCGGGTCGAAGCTGGACACGAAGGCGGCCCTGCTGGCCAACTCGAAGCACCTGCTGGGGCGCGTCCTGTCCCCGACCAAAGATAAGCTGCCCAATTTTCCCTTCAGCCTGCTGGACGGGCCGCTCGGTCCGGGGCACGTGGCAAACAATGGCCCGGCGAACAACGAGCGGGTAGAGAGCGGTGGTGACAGCAATGGTAGCAGTAAACCAGCGAACGGTTTGAGTGGCCATCAGAGCAGCAGCATAGACAGTGGAAGCAGCAACACGTCCTCTTCCACGGCCGCCAATGAAGGGGACGCGGCAAGTGAAAAGCTTACCGTGGCCACGACGGTTGACAGTGGCAGTGATGGTCGGTCGGTGGCTGTTAATGGAAGCAGTGCCAGTCCCACCGGCGATGACGAAGATGGCCAAAGACGCGCGCAAACGGAAAACAGTGTACAGCAGCCGGGTGACGATGATGAAGAGATTCAAACGCTTCCGACGTTGGATTTGAACAAAGCAAACGTAAGTAGCTTCGAAGGAACAGAGAGTTAAAGTCTCTCTCTGTGTGTGAGAGAGAGTTAAAGCAGTGTGGAGTTTGCGCAGCCCAGACGGACGATTTGATTTGTGGTTTGAGTTTGAATTTACCGTCTCGGGGGGCTTTGATTTTGTTTTTCCTAGTTTTTTTAAACTTAGTTTGAGTTTTGGTTGATTGATTTGCAACTAGATTTGTTATTACTTCAATTTAATTTAATTTAATTGTGATCTCCACATACCAATACTGCGATACGTTACTTCTGTACATATATTATACCATTCAACTATCCGACCATGGGTTTGTATTACGTTTGTTTGTTTTTTTTTCCTGTTTTTCTTTCGGCTTTGTTTTCCCCGTTTTTCGCTCCTGATTTTAGACATTGATTTTACGGCACAAAGAAATGAGCGAGCGGGCCAAGCTCATGATAGAACGGCTTAGATCGTCGCACGTAGATAGCAAAGGTGACAAGGATGCAGTAAGTGTTTTGTTTGTTTGATTTTTTTAAATCTACTTTATTAAGTAAGTTTTTTTGTTAATTTGGTTAAGTTAAAGTTTGTTGTGTTTGGTTTGTTTTTATTTTGTAAATATTATTTCATTTTATTGATTTACTTAATACCTACTTAATGATTAAGTCCTCGATTTTTCGAAGTAGTCACAAATTTGAAGTATTAGTGAATATTAGTTACTAACACTGATGTTTATCGATTTGCCATTTGCTTCGGTTTGCAACTCTGCTTCCCCTCAAACGCAAACCCAAAAGACCGATCGACAGGCCAGATTGCGCGAGGAGGCCCGCAAACTGATTGCCGGCGCCAAGTTAAAGCTGTCCGGGCTGGACTCTCCTTCATCGCCGACGAAACTGTTCCCCTCCGGTGGTCGCCCGGCCCCTGCTCCCCTCTCGCCAGATCGGGCCATCTCGCCGATCAACAATGGGTCGGAGTTTATCTTTCCCATTGGCCATCACCATCCGCATCGAAAGGATACGGGTTCGCCCGCCGGCCAGCAGGACCCTACCGGCAAGGAGGGTAGCAATGGGCACAGCTACAAGGCGGCGGAACAGCATCACCATCTGCTGAAGCGCAGCACACCGTCGCCGAGCAAGTTGATTGAGTTTATGGGTCCAAAGAGCCAGGAGGATGACAATGGTCAGGTAGGTTCAAGTTGAGTTTGAGCGTGTGAATTTTGAGTGTATTGAATAGTGTTTTTTAAAGCACAAAAGTCACCATCATCGCATTCTGCGTTGACAAGCAACATTTTAATATGCGCTTTGGTTTATTATCCCCTGCCAGGTGGAACGTGTAAATTACATTCAAAGTGAGCTTAACAAACTGGAGCGCGAGCAGGAAGCGATCGATCTGAAAGCAAACGCACTGGAAAAGAAGCTACGCGCTGTGATGGGCGGAACGATGACGAGTGAGTTGAGTGAGCATAGCTACGTACTAGCGGACAACAGCGAAAAGGATATTAATGTTTTGTTTCCTTATTTTACCCGCTCATTTGCAGACGTTTCCGAAACCGAAGATCAACTCATGTCACAATGGTTCACGTTGGTAAACAAAAAGAACGCACTGCTCAGGCGGCAAATGCAGCTTAATCTACTGTAAGACCTTTTTACATTGCTCTACTATGGGAATCTTTCGATTTGTTAACTTATCCTTTATCTTTTCTCTTCTTTCACTCTTCGTTACAGTGAACAAGAGAATGATCTTGAGAAAAAGTACGAAATGCTAAACATGGAGCTGCGTGCAGCCCTTTCCGTCGAGGATTGGCAGAAGACGGAGGAGCAGCGCGAGAAGGAAGCGTTGCTACTGACGGAACTGGTGGCAATCGTGGACAAGCGCAATGAGCTGGTGCAAAATCTGCACAGCCAGGAGCAGGCGTAAGTTTCTGCTTTGTTTTGTTTAAATTAGTGTCTAATGCAGTGCTGCAAAACATCATGAGCATCACGAGATGTTCACCAACGAAAACAATGAACATATCCGTGGTAGTTTGATGCTCATGCTTGAGTCAAACACGATACTCTGACTGATAAGTTGAGCTTAATGACGGCGCAAGCATAATCATGATTTTTTTCTGGCTGTGAATCACTAATGACTGAAACGAAACTCAAATCAGCTCAAGTACACAACTGAGATGATCAGAGGTGAGACTCAAACATTTGGCGACCAATCACATACTTGATGACATTTTTTTAGCGCTCAACTCTTGGTCTCTCACTTGGCCACGACATTTTCTGTTCAGCAAAAGAACATTATTCAATATGACATTCGTGGAATATGCTTGGCATGTGGTCCCAAGCAACAATATGAGCATTATTTATCGCTTTGTCTGCTTTGATTTTCTCTCAGGTCAATCAGAGCGAGGAAACATGCTCATTTTGTTTCTTGGAACCACTCGCACTCACCGCATATCTCCCAAGACTATCGTGATGATCACCGACAGAAAATGTGGCAACAAAGTGACTGACCAAGAGTTGGTTGCACAAAATGTCACCAAGCATGTGATGGTCGCACCAACTGATTGAGTTTCACCTCTGATCATCACAGTAGAGCTCGTGACGCTGACATGATTTTGTTTCAGCCGGAATTTGTCATGACTATGTCAGTGACATTTTGCAGAACTGATCACAGTAAAGAAAAAGGCCTGACATAGTGACTGACCAAGCGATAGTCGCAAAAATGTCACGAATTGAGTGACGCTGACATGGATTTTGTTTCAGTTAGATTTTTTTTTTGACATTGACAGTGACATTTTGCAGCACTGGTTTAATGGTTCTTTTACTTTTTCTCTTATCTAGTATCGAAGATGACGACGAAATTGAACGAAAGCTGGAAACGGTAGATATTAACCAGAAGGACGAAAAGTGTGTCATCCAGTGAGCTGGTGGTAAGTAACGCTACGAGTGCCATGCAGGTGCAGCAGTCTTCAATGCTTAAATACTACCTCTGTTTTTAGATTTCCTTCAACTGTTCCTTACTTAAATTGGTTGAGGTTTTACCAATGTATGTGGACGTAAAATTGACGTAGTTTCAACATTCGACGTACCAAACCAAACGACAACCCCAAATTCCCCAAAACTGCTGACACGCGATAGGGCCACACTGTCCCCCCGAATGCCCCCCCCGGGCTCGATGATGCCGGGCGATCGAGAACTCGTACAAGTACAATCATCGTTCCAACGCACGATCGTTCAACCTGGAACAAATTACAGTAGCAGAGTACACATTTCCGTTCCGGGTTTTGAATTCCGTTTTTTCGTAATCAATTCCGTCCGTTTTCCGGTGTGTGCGCGTGTGTTGTTGTATAGTGCGTTTAGTGCATTGTGCTTGGTATTTATCGAAGCATTTGAGGACGCTGTGTGTCTGTGTGCGTTTACAGTGTGTCTCTGTATATGTGGTTGTGTTTTAGGATGTGAACCTTATCCCTGAACTTTTGTCTCGTTTCAAGCAAGCCTACAACGCGACGACGATGGCTTAAGCGTTGGGATCGATACGAGTCTAATGGGGATGATCCTTTCACTATAGGTTCGTCAAAGTTGGACGAAAGTATCTACGCTTTATGACAAAAAGGAACCGTGTTTTGAATGTGTACAATATTGTTTAGTGTCTTTCACGCCCCTTTTTCGTTCGGCTTCACAACTGGCAAAGTAATGCGACAGCAAAGAAGCAGTCCCAAGTGCAAATGCTTATTTATTGCAATACTACACTGTAAGAGCACTATCATATAGCTATACCCTTTTTTACGATTAAGTTTCCGTTACTTTTTACTGCTAACCGTTGTAACCGCGTAACCGTTTTATTGTTCTACTTGTATCTTACGCTGTAGTGGTCCGTAGTTTGTTTGGCTGGTCGAAAGCAAAGCTAGCAATGAATAGCTTGCCAGCTAGCTAGGGTCGTCGGGTAAGGAGCAGATCGAGCAAATTATGTATGTGAGTTAAGGGAGTTACGGGGTGGCATACGAGAGCGAGAGGCTTACTAGAGGCGAGCGGTTTGCAAAAACGGTGTCAGCGCCACCAACAGAAACAGCTGTAAACTTATTCAAAGTGATATTAGAGCGAGGCAAATCGAGTGAGCGTTTTTTTATATATATGATTAGAATCGTTTTATTACTGACACCCGCGAAGCTGCCTTTCATAGAAGCGAGATGAAATAAGTATTTGGTCACATGATTGGAACATTTTCCTTACTAGCAAAAAAGGAAAAGAAAATTGACCTAGAAATGGGTAGGAAAAGTGAGGCAGAGCGAATTTCCCGCAAATGATTTTAATTTATCTCGTACTCTAGCTACTTAGCTATCCATCTATCTATCTAAACATTTCTTCCGACTAATGTAGCTCTCATCTAACCGTAAAGGAACGATCAACTTTAAGTTTTAGATCATCATCTAGCGATTGGGGTTAACTGTGTACATAAAAAGGTAGTAAAACACAATAATAATGGCATTTATTGCCAATTCCAATCATCATACTTTCCTGCAGCAAAATCAGGCAAAAGTAGCTGTTTTTAAAAATGGTAAACCACATACTGTACTACTTTTTCTCATCCTAGATCGTTTCACATCACATGATAGAGGAAAAATTCGGTTCACTCGTTCGGCTACGTTTAGAAGCGTTAACAAAAACCGATGGCATATTTTACAAAAAATGCTTTGAAAAGGAACTACTACTTGCATAACTACTAGAAATCGTCCTGCTTACGCTCGCATGCCTACAAATTGTATAATTTATTGTTTTTCACCTACTCTACATTCTATTTCTGCGCCACACATCGTAATAATGCATACCGAGAGAAGAAATATTCTAGTCACAGCGGTCAAAGTGGAAATTACCAGACGAGGTTGTGTCCGTACCCCTTTTGATGCTGGCTATTTTGGAGGATGATGATGTTTTGGACCCACTGCGAAGGCTTTACAAAAGGCAAGAGTAATGGTTAGCTTTCAAACGGTGGAATGCTTATTTAGTATAGACCTCTAATTGGTGAAGGAAAGAGGGCGAAGGGATTACTTACTGTACTGAAATAAGCTTGGGTTTGGTAACGTTCTTTTCTCTTCTCAAACGATGCTATACTATGCAATTGATTGCTGCTTTTGGTGGTTTGTAAACTATCTTTCGCTTACAGTGCAGCATATTAGTGGAGAGATTAAAGATGGAGCGGAATGATTTGTGTACAGCTTTGAACTTACAGCCAAAGAAAAGCACAGAGGAAGAAAGCCTAATTGGACAAAACAGAAGCTGAACAATGGCGAATGGGTGGAAGATTTCTGAACACAATTTTTTTTTTCCCCCAATTCCCCCCCAACACGCGCTCAATTTGAAGGAGATTTTTAGCTTGTCGATAGGATGTAGTAACAAATAATCGTCTCATATAATGTGCATCATGTATATTTGCGTTAGTTTCGCTTTTGCTTCGGCTGGCACGAAGACAGAAACATACACACCGAATGCGACACTCGTTTGCATCCTTTGATGTGAGAGCAAACGGGGTTTTTGTTGCAAACAAACAATCGAATGGATTCATAAGGTTCTTTTGTACCGCCACAACTACTACTACTACTACTACTACTACTTACCCACCACTTTTTCTAGCAGATTAGCAAAAACAGATTTCACCTCCTTTTTGAGATTGCATACATCCCCCATCAAAAAATCCTTTTAATGGGTGTTTCTTTGCAGAGCAGTTGTTTGTGTGTTAGTGTGTGTTTGCTCGATAGAACCGTAATGCTTGGGCTTTTTGGTCTGTTTTATTTCCTTCAAAACATCTGGCAATCGAACAATCTATGCTAATTCCAAACGGAATAATAACCGTTCAATGCACACACACACATATAGCCGAACCAAACTGTGCGGTGTGGTACGTAATATGAAAAATATTACACGCTGTGAGAGCCTGTAGCTGTCAGAAAAAGAGAACACACATTAATGGTAAAATGCAGAAGATCACATATTGTAATCAACACCCCCCCCCCCCCCC
Source organism: Anopheles gambiae (assembly GCF_943734735.2). Lineage (NCBI taxonomy): Eukaryota > Metazoa > Arthropoda > Insecta > Diptera > Culicidae > Anopheles > Anopheles gambiae. The sequence goes on from NC_064602.1 coordinate 89,044,160, forward strand.
ACCCCTCCCACGTCATTCGTAAAGCTTTCTATCACATACAATCGGAGAAGAAAACTCGTTAAAATATACGTAGCAAAAATTAATCATTTGTAACGCAGATTAAAAAATAACAAGCTCTAGGCGGGCGTCGTATAACAACCAAAGTAAAACTTTGGCCTTCGCTCCCCCTCTCTAGCACATGTAAACGCGCCTAGCCGGGGTGAGCCTAGCGATATAGATAATATGATAGTGGTGAAACAGAACGGAACGGAAACAATATATAAAATCGAATAAACAAAAGGGAAAGCATCGCAAACATCGGTCAACTCGGCGCGTATAAACAGATTAAACTGATGAAAAGATCATATTTTTAGGCTATAGAATGTAACGAAAATGAAATTATTTGCGTGCTGCAAAACTAACAATTCCAAAGTGAAGCGCCACATTGGAAGGCGGGGTGAAACGAAACGAACCCCCTACAATTGCTACACATCACTGCGGAGCACCAGCAAGCAGCAAGCCATACACCGAGCACTTCATTTACGTTACGTTTTGAAGAGGCCAGAAAAGCAGAGGGAGGAAAAATGCAGCCTATAGAAAAGAGTTTGCTTTGTAGAGCCGTTTGTAAACTTTTCGTATCGATTATGATGGTAGACACATTCGTGGCACGATATTTTTGGAAAACAAACAAACAAAAACTACTATTAAAAAAGCTTGCAGAAAAGGTGCGAAATAGAGGGAGAGAGAACACATAACAATTCCTTGGAAAAGGGCAAAAGATTACCATCACACAGATAGAGAGAGAGCTGTATTTATATATATACAAAACCCCCGTTTGCGTACCGATGCAGGAGGATGAGTCTATACTTATATACATAAAAAGAAAACAAAAAATCATATTATATATTTTTTCTCATACTATATACATACATCCCATTATGCATACGCTCACGGCGGCGGCTGGTACGTACGAGCGCCGCCGCTGCGACAATGATTGAGCTGGTGACGAGAGGAGTAAATTGTGAACTGTGAGGTTTCCTAAATAGCGTGCGCGCGTGTGTGGGGTCAAAATTAAACCAAGGAAACAACTTAAAAGAAGATTACTAGCACCGGATGTCCAACGACGGCAACAGCATGCTTGCGGATTGTAATAATAATCTGACGATGATGATGAACAATGAAATGTATCGAATGATGATGTCAAAAAGGAACGAAGTTTTTATATGAATATTGTTCGCGAAAGAAATGAGAAGAAAGGAAACCAGGTATGTTATCGTTTTTTTTGTGTAAAAGTTAAAAGACTTTACTTTATTCTTCCCAATTTAAAACCGTATTTTTTCCAACAAAAGAGGATAAAACGGGAGAGAAAGGAAAATTAGGAGAAGGAGGAGGTGTGTGGTTTTGGTATTCCTTTTCCCAGCTTTTTTTTCTCTTTTTACATACATTGACGTGTTAACATCGCTTTGCTACAATACAGTCCAAATCGTTGGTTCCCGTACACACGCTCCTCCTCACTACGCTCGCTCACCCGTGTGTATCAGCGTGCCGTTTGGCAAATGTACAAAAACGGCAGTTAAACCTTTCCCCAGCAAGAAAAACATCACTCTCCGTAGGAAATTCATTCATTTCACACCTACCGACCCGTCTCGACGTCACGATGTGTTTTGGAGACTAAGGCCACGGGCGGATTGGAGGCACCGGTCCGGTTGGAGAGTGTCGTCTGCTCTTCGCCCTCCTCTTGGGCCGCCTCCATTTCCAGTATCTTTCGATGTTGTCCTAAGGTTGGGAAAACATGACACCTGTCAGTAATTCAGTGCTAGAGACTAGTGGTGGGAGCTCGAAATCGGTTCTACCCGATTCCGATTCCATGGTTGGAATCATTTTCTCAGCCGATTTGGAATCGAATCCGGAATCAGCACAGAAATCGGTTTCGGAATTGGTTCCGGATTCGGAATCGATTCCGGAATCGGAACCGGTTCCGGAATCAGAAGCACCCGGAATCGGAGTCGACCTGGGAATCGCAATTTGCTCCGGAATCGGAATCAGGATTGACTCCAGAATTGGAGTTTTAGCTCCGCAATGAGAATCAGTTCTTGAATTGAAATAAGTAGTTTCAGAAGCGAAATCAGTCCGGGAAACTCCATGAAAATGTGTCGTTTATAAGTAAATTTGGATTCTTTGCTATTCTTATGGGTATGCTGAAACCGACTCCGATTTCGAAGCCCATTCTAATATCGGCGCTAATTCCGATTCCAAACCTGATTTCGCTTCCGAACCCGATTCCGATTCCGATTCCAGAACCGATTCCGGACCCGATTCCGAAGCCTATACCGGGGCCAGTTCCGAAGCCGATTCCGATTCAGATTCCAGATCCGATTCCGCAATCGATTCTATAACTGATTCCGATTCCGGATTCGATTCCGGAATCTGATTCCGGACCTACTATCCGGAATCGATTCCATGCCATCGGAGCTAGCCGGAATCGATTCCGACGAAAACTTCATTTTTCCCATCACTGCTACAGACACACTGCTACATGGAGAATGATACTCACTTGCTAGCCGTAGCATGATCGTACCCCACCAGATGGCCCAACCCCACCCGACGACGCAGAAGATGATCGTGAAGCACTGCGAGATGCCCACGATACAGTTGATGATGAACGAACCGATGCGGCCCTTGATTGAGTCGTGCTGGGAAAAGCGAGGCTTGCCAATGCACAGACACAGCCCACCGGACAGTACCGTCCCGGAACCGGGTATGACTACGTTGAGGAACTGTACGAAGGGACGAAATGTGTTACATATTGCTTCGAAAGTTGAATTTCCTCAAGGACTCAAGGACGGACCACTCACCAAACAAAAGTACGCCAAACAGATCGGAAGCACCGGAATGGCACCACGCATTAAAGAGGAGTGCTCCACCAGTGACATATCGATTTTTGGCCGCAAGTCCTGCAAGAAGAAATCAGCATTTGGCATTAGAGAGAGAGAAAAAAACGGAGGAAAATTGTCCAAGTCATTCCCGTACCTCCGGTGGAATAGTGGGCGCAATGCTCTGCTTCTTGCTCAGATTGCTCGTCCGGCGGCTCTGGTTGTCGCCCTTCTTTTTGCAGCACATCATACAGCAGCTCAGACAGTTGAAGCTGAAAAACCGTAGCATGATTAAGCACTTTCTAATGAAGGCAAATTGCCTTAAAAACCCCTCGCTACTTACGTCGACTTCACCGGGACTTTCTTTTTCGGTTTCGCCTTCACCTTCGGACGCTGGCGCTTGAAGCAGAAGCAACACTTGACCGTCTCCATCTCGACCGGTTCCTCCATCTTGTGGCGCTTGACCTGCGTACCCTTGCCGTCGGTGGGCGGCTTCGGTCGGCAGCAACAGAGCAGGCTACTCCAGCACGATCGGCATCGGGACTGATCTTCGGACGGTGGATCACTATCGATCGAGGAACGGGGCTAAAATGTTGATGGTAAGTCGAATTAGAAAATGCTGCTAAACTCTCTTCTGTTTCTCCATAACTTACCACCAGCTCACGGGACTTGTTCCGGCGACAGCTAGCACAGCAGCTGAGCGACTGCCAGCAGGACGCCAGCGACGACTTGGGTTGCGATGCGGCGGCCGGTGCACGCTGCACGATCGCCGTCGATTCCGGTGCCGTCTTGGAGTTGCGGCACCGCCGGCAGCAACCGAACAGCCGCTCCCAGCAGCTTTGCTTGCCCGGTTCGTTGGCCGTCGTTTGCTTTGCCGTCTGCTCCTTGGCCAGCTGCCCGTCCGCCTTACGCTTGCCGAGACGGCTCCGGCCGCAGCACCCGCTGCAGCTCCGAAAGCATCGCCTAAACGGTAGGCAGAACCGCGTGCAGCACGGTGCACAGCAGGCGCAGCAACATTTCGAGCACTTGACCTGCTCGTCCTCGTCAAACTCGTCGCTGCGGGGAGGAAGAGAGATAATTGAAAGCAGAAAGTGGTTATAAGTAGGACGGAAGAAAGCATTTTCAAGGAAGGAAGCAGTGTTGCGGAAGAGATAGGTACGTGAAGAGAGACAAATCGACAGAGATAGCGACGAACCCGCACCGCACCACGCGTGTGTTGAAACGTTTATTGTTTCCCTTTCCGATTGTGTATCCGGTGCAACGGAAGCGGCGCGGAGGTGGGAAAATGGAAACAATTAAAATTTATTGCCACCACCCCGTGAGCGATGCGAATTTATGCAAAACGCGCCGTCCGTCGTCGTCGTCGTCGTCTCCGTCCCTGAGCGTTCGCTTCCTGTGCGCTCACACGTGCGTGCTCGACTGCGCTGCGGTTACAAGTGAACTGGTGGATGTGGAAGCCTTTTCCACCCGTCGGAAAGTGAGCCTCGCACACACAAACATACGCACACACATACACACCACGCTCGTGTACTATTTTTTGTCGCATAGTATCAACCCTCCCGAGCGCACTCAAGGACGGTGGGACCTTTTGCGAGCTTTTATTTATTTTACCCGTCACGTCACGGACATTTCCTTTCGGTCCAGTTATATAGTTTGCAGGCCTTTTGTGTTAAAAAGGCGGGAAAGGGGCGTGCAAGAAGGCGCAAGAAATTCTTTATGCGAAGGCAAAACCCTCTCCTTCACTGGCCTCAAGCTTCAATGCTCTCTCGTAGCTCAATTAATCAGCCTCGTCAGTCTCAAAACTCATACCGCATGGAACCTTAGTGGTGCAATTCGCGGAATGCAATTCATTGTAGGGTCATGTTTGGGCGTTTTAGACGCCTTGAGTCGCCTATGTGGCTCATAAATTAATCACGTTTCAGAAACTATTTTATTATCACAATTTTCTTAAGGTCAGGCTGTGAAATTCTATTCGGTTTCCCTGGCTCGAATGCGCGCACACGGAACGGAAACGTGCGCATAATAATGTGACAAGCGCACAAGATTTGTTGCGTGGTCGTAAAATCACCCAACGAATGGCCGCTAGCGTGCCTCATCTGCAGTGCTCATTAGTGGTGTGTCAAAGTAAGTTTGGGTGCTGTTGTATGAACAAACTTTTATTATGCTAATTAGGGGAGGTTCCAATTCACGGCTCAGTCATTAATTTTAAACACAACTGTAGCATCATGAGTAAAATTTCCATGTAGTTAATGAGGTCTCTCCAAAAACACACCTTTGTGTATATTCAACTATGCATTCGATGCTAAGACTAGAAGGAGTTATGTTTATCTATTGTTTTCACAGTTTAGGAATATTTTCTTCGATCTCTTGGCTATTTTCGGTGCTATACTCTTTTTTATTGTCCCATAAAAGCATGCTAAATGCCGACCTTCACCAAACAATGGACCTTTGCATATAGAATTGCATATCTTTAGGCGTCATACCTCCATTATACGATTTAACGTATTTATGGTTATAAATCTGTCACTAAATCGTATGACTGATCAGATTTAAAACAAAATAAAGGGAGAGTGATTTATTTTGGGCCTAAGCCTGGCAGATCCTTCCATCTACGGGGCCTTAAACAACCACAGATAGTGATGTGCTCTCTACAGCGCACCCACGATGCCGATTCGACTCCGAATATTTTTAGTCCGATTCCAACTTCGGCAAAGTGGGAACCACGTTTTTTTGTCTTTCACTTTGTGCGTGCACTTCGTATACTTCTTCTCCTTCTTCTATTTGGCGTAACGTCCTACGTGGACATGCCGGCCTATACAGGCTTTCGAGACTTAATTCATTACCACGCAGCCGGATAGTCAATCCTTGCTACGGGGGGACGATTCATTGTAGGCTTGAACCCATGACGGGCATGTTATTGAGTCGTTCGAGTTGACGACTGTACCACGGGACCACCAGACTTCGTATACATGCCTTACTTTTGAAGGTCGAATCCAACTCCAGCTGATTCGGAACGCCTCCGGATGTCTCCGGACGACTCCGACGTCTCCGGAATATTCCGGAATACTCCGTCTCCAAACGACCCCAAACTCCGACTCCTAGCAATTCTGGACGACTCCTGGCAATTCCGGACGACTCCGGATAATGCTGGGCGGACCTAACTTAACTACCTCAATGACTTCACCCGGAAATCGGATATCCTCACGTATCGCACTTGCGTTAATTACGTTTTCAGTGATTTCAATATTTTATCTAAAATTTTGCTTATTTTACAGCAGAGTTTTTGTTCAATTTCACCACAATTGAAATCAACGACTTGCTAAGCCAACAACCTCAGCCAGGCCAATCATTCAGCAGGATAAGGAAAAATCCTTTTTATTCCAATGCGATTACTAAGAAGACACGTTTAATAGTTCCACGTGTAATAGTAGGTAATTAAACACACAGACGAGATAAGCAATATCTTTTGATTTCCATCTTGCACTACCGCTTCTTGCTTTCAACCAATTCAATGTACACACGCAATTCAAACCTTGTCAAACGTGGTTCATCAATATCCTTTTTGCGTTCCTATTTTCAACTGTTTTACATCAACAAAACCACTTCGTATTAGCTAACCTTCAATCAACACAACTAATTCCTTCCAATCGATAGCTTGAGCTCTCCTCCTGTTAAGCGCTTTTGCTGAAACGTATTTGATTTGCCCCCAAAAATAGGACTCCACTCCTCACAACTCCTAATGCACACGTTCAATGGCAGGCTCACGAAACGATTAATCCTATTTTTGGGCTCGTTAAACCATCCAAGGGGACAACCCACACGATCGCCACGACCGAACACCGAACTTGAAGCCCAACGACTTGTTGGCGAGCACGTCCGTTTGCTACTGAACCGCCTGCCTCGAACGGTGGTTTGATTAATCCGCATCCGTCTAAGGAAAGGCGGTGGTTTTGTTTTTCTCTCGCCCCAATATAAAAATGAAACCAACCTCCCCCCCACCCCACCCATTTAGTCCCATAAATGATGGTGGTGCCGTCCCGTTTTGCTAACCTGTGCCACGTACGAATTAATTCACTCTGGCTATCGTGCAGCGAAATGCTGTACACGGACGACTCTCTGCTGACCGTCGGCCGATTTCCGTCGTATCGTGCCGCTGCCATCACATCGGGGCGTTGTTTTTTTGGGGGAGGGAGCACGTTCGAGGGGCACCGTCTTGTTGCGTATATTGCGCCTTGTTGTTTTTCTTGTTCGCTTTACACTTCAGAACACACCACAGCACGGCACAGCGCACTTTCGGTTTATTTTAGCTTTCGTTCCATTTCATTCTCCAGCAACTCCAGGGAGCAAAAATAAAAATAAGGGAAAACTATTCGCACACAGCACCAACACCGAGATATCGCCCTGTGGAGATCTGTTACACGCGCGTGCCGCGATATTTTTTGAACCGTTTTGGGGTGGGCGGCCAGTTGAAGTTCTTAAATGAAAAGGAGGTCACACCAGTTTGTTGAAAAGGGGAGGAAAAAAGAGGGCACGCGACACATACATAAAACCGCACCGACACACTCACAGCACAGAAGGAGCGCTCGTCTCGTGTCTCGGGTGAGAATAATTATAAAGAAAAATATATGTAATCACACAACAGCACCACCCGCCGGCCGCATATATGGTTCGTGCCGTGGCTCTATAGCTAAGGAAGGAAAACGGTTCACTGGACGCGCGTCTTATCGCAAAGAGCAACTGCACGTGATGCACGTGGTGGAAGCAACTGCACCAAACCAAAGCACACGATTACAGTTCACTATCCTTCGCTGAATGGTGTCTTAAGACGTTATTTTAAGTCTTACAAAACATGTACAAACGTTGCTTAATTGTTGTAGAGGTGTCACATCGTCCTTAAGCGTTTCAAGACGAAAGCTCCTATAGTTCACCTAAGACAACACACCAACAGGAAGCACCAACCGTACCGAACCGATTGGATCAACCGAACGAACCGGTATAAGGTGACGACCTGTAAACAGGAACCTCTGTCCCGACAGCCCGAGAACCAAACGAACTTGCACCGCGTGCCAAGCGTTGTTCGGCTTTTGTCCCTTTTGCTACACATCTCGTGCCATGCTCGCGTCTCCGCACCCCAAAAACGGCCACCGCTTTCCCATCACACCCATTCGGTGGCTTCGGGCCGGGAGCACCATTTCTAATCAATGCAAAGTATTGAATCTGGCAAAAAATGTATTTTAAATTCAAATTGGTTACAAAAGGTATGGAGAGGGCCTTCTTTTTTTTGTTGTTGCTATTGTGCAATGTTTGCAAATGTGTTGGTACACATGCTTTCCCTTTTCAAGCAAACACCAATTTTGCGGTGGAAAAGTGGGTATAGTAAATCTTGTTTCCTTTTCATTCTTTCTTACATACGCAAACCACTACAGTCCGTTTTTGCTCCATTTCGCTAATGATGGAGCAAATTGAATAAATTTCAACTTGCCTTCACTGCTTGTCGCATTATTCTTCTTCTTTTCTTTTCCTATGTGCAAGGACGGTACAGTGGTATCGAAAGAGAACGTGGAAGTGGATAAAATATTATGTTTTTTTTTTAAACAAACAAAAATGGTGAAAACAATAATTTTACATTATTTTTCATCTCGTAAATGCTAAATTAAGTGTTAAAAGTGTATAAAATAGGCAACACTCAACCAATGAGTAGAATTTGTCTCACAAATTGCATACAATTAGGCGTTTTAAACAATTGCTTTTACAATTTTGTACAGTTTACCTGTTTTCTGTTAAATTTTTACCGTAGTAAACATTATTTAATTTCAATATTTAAATAACAAAATAACGCTCTTTCGAAAGGTTTTTCTTATTTTTTATGGTGCTTTGAATACAGGAATTTTTAATCAAATTTCAAGCATCTTAAAACATTTTTCATAGCTTATAAGGTTTTCATTGGTGCTATAAAGTTAATAGTATCTTTAATCATTTTTTTTAATTGTTCTGCTTAAAGTTAATTTCAGTTATTATTACTACAATGTAAAAAAATGTTATAAAATAATCAGTTTGCATAAATTTAGGCGTTTAGAGCGAAAAAGGGTTTTTGGTCTTGAATCGATCAAACACTTCAAAAATCCGTATTTTTACAAAAAATAAACAAATTGATAAACGATTCCATTCCATTTACATTCCCACTGTTCCCCACTGACCAGCCGAGCTTGACTGGAAAGTGGCAAAATGGACGAGAAATCGATTTGTGACACTTTTCGTCGCTCCCATCCAGCCAGCCCACCATCCAGCCATCCAGCTGGAGGTCCTTCGCGCGTACAAACTCGTAAAAAGAAACCGAAAGGATCGATCGTTGACCAGGCACCGGCACCAGCATACAAAACGGCAAGGTCTCCGGCACCACCGCCACTAAGTGAATTCGGTGTGGTGGAATTTCCCCGTGACTTTGCGGTTGCGGTCCGAGGTCCGAGCACAGGTCCGTGTTTGCATGACTTTGACTTTGATGAGCTTTGTGGCCATTCGAAGGGAACAGACACCTTTTTTGAATGGTGTGGGTCAGAAGGTTTAGTGGTGAGAAGAAATTTCGGCCACAAATCACCTGATTGTAGACGGAAGGAGGGTAAAGGGAGAAAAAGGAGGAAAAGCAAGGCAATAGTTAATCATTTGCGGCGCGTCTTCCGGTTTGCGAAAACGGACACCGATACTGGTGCCGGAATGATTAACGACGGACTCGAATTGACCCTAATGGACAAAAGCGAATCATCATTTACATCATTGCGATGGGTAATTTATCATTTTTGGGTGCCGTTACTCATAGTGATGCCGATAAACTACATCTAATGATGCATACATTTACAGTAATATTTACTTCAAGCATGTTCTACTAAAGAATCGTTAAGTTAAAAAATAGCTTTTATTTGATATTATTTAAATTAACAGTTTTCTCAACTGACGGTAAGAAAAGTACCTATAAGCGTCCCTTGCACTTGCTCTATCACCATGCAAACATACACGTGCCAGTATGCAAGACCTCGGCGTCAACAGTTCCAACCCTCACCCGAATGGGGAAATGTAATAAACATAAACAAAAAACTCAAACTTTTAGCCCTTGTTCGGTGTCGGCAGCGAGGTATGTTGCGGGACCCTTAGCTGGTAGAAAGGTAGGCAGGCTAGAAAATCTGCATTCCCAACCCCACCGGCCGAAGAAAATGCAAATGCAAAATCACTTCACGTGAATTATTTTACGTGGCAAAACAACACACGGTGGTGCAGAGTGTAGTGTAAATACAGGACTACTGAGGGAGGCGCAGGACGGAATAAAATAACTGCAACCAACTTCACTGTCACGCTAGGTGTGGACCTCGGAGGGTTTCTGTGTATTTTTTTCCTACTCCCATTCCAACACGTTACACACCCCAAGGCCTTTGCTTTAAAATTCAAAATGTTGCAAGGAGAGCAAGCTACAACAACTTTGAAAATTCTTTAAATGCAATGGGAACATTCGCGAACGTACAGTGCGATGTCAGTTGCAATTGTGCCTCTGCCTAGATAGAGGTGACTGTTGCGCTATTAATCAAGCGTAACATCTTCACACGTTTAATTGCACTGAGGTGAGGCGTGGCTTTGGATTTTGACACTTTCATTAAGCGCAAAGGCAGCATAATTTGATGTGGGTAGTAATTGACAATGAAATTAAAGTGTCAATTAAAGGGTAGCTTAATGCAGGGGAAAGAATTATATATTTGAAATAAAAACATTCATAAGAACAAGAATAATTCAACAAAACAATAACAATAACAGAATAAGTAATGACAAGTTAAGATTAAGTTAAAAACTAGTTACAATACACAACATAAAAACGATATAAAACAAAACAAAAGTAGTTGACTTGAGCAAAAAAAAAAAAAAACAAAGTAAATAGTAATAGTAAACCAATAAATGATAATATAAAAGATTGGTCATCGTGGTCATTACATAAAAAAAAACTATTAAAGCTTAAAAAAATCAACTGTATGTGTGCGGTAATATATTCGAACAAAAATTTGTAGTTAAAAGAAAGCACCACAAAGCCTCCCTTCGCACAGCGCATTTCAACTCGTTTGCATGCCTCTCTTACAGACCCTAGCACACGATAAGAACCACCCATCAGCTCCACCCAACTAATAAGCGGGTGACGGAAATATGCAAATTCGCTAACTACCGTCTGTGTGGTTGAAGCAATCAAAGACAAAGAGAAAAGGAGAGAGAGAGACACGGTGAGAAAGGGAGGATGGTTCGCAAATCGGTCCCGTTCCCCTTTCGCTTGAATGTGCCCCCAATTTGGTACACACACGGACCCCGGCAAAAGGAACAAGTGTCCATCAACGGTTCTGCTCCAGGCGCAGTGAGTGTGCATGAGCACGCTTCCGGTCCCGTACCGTAGTGGCAGCATAATTCACGAACCCCTAAACCGCCCCCAGGACCCTTCTTCTACCCCCCGCCGTTCTGGGTCTTGATTTTTACGCCACGATAAACGTATAATTCTCTTTTAAACGAGCGTGCTTTAAAACCAGAACCAATCCACCCTGAACACATCCACTGCCGGAACGAGCGAGGGAGGGAGAGAGAGAGAAAAATCAACGAAAAGAAAAGGACTAAAAAACATGGCAGCTACTTCTAATCACGTCACGTTACTTAAATGAGCCTTATGAGACAGGCCGAGCGATTAAAAGTGGGTTAGTGTGTGGCCAATTTTGTGCCAGTTGGTTACAGGTAGGTTTGTACAGGAGGTTTGGGGAAGTAATTGCAGGCTGTAAATAATGAATACAAATGTGCCCATCAGGGAGGGACCTCCCTGAGGTGTTATCGAGCCGTTAGATAATCTGATAAGAAAAACAGATTTATATAACCTTACGATTTGTACACAGCAAAGGTTAAGAAGTGGATGAATGCAACTTCAAATGTCTTTGGATTTAGTTGTACAAAATTCCTTGTAGAAAATTCTTACAATTTCCAGTAAACAGGGAAGTAGACCAATCAAACCTAAAAGTAGCCTTTCTCTCTCTCTCTCTCTCTCTTACTCTTGTACTCTCTTCACCTTGCTCTTTAGTGTATTTAAAAAAAATGTAAGACGGTAACGCGCAAAAGCGTAAAATTCGACAAAGGAATTCTTTGCCTTAATACACGATAGACTTGAACGGTGCTTTAAGCGACGAACCTCATTATCGTGTTAAAATGAATTGACGATTTATCCTCATCTTCTCAGTGCACTATCTTGACGATCTATGCTAATATATGACTCATGCAAAGGATTGTATTTCACAATTCTGGATTTCCTTGTTCCGATCCGGCCAAAAACCGACCTCACACGGAAGAAGATATTTAATTCATATAAATCATTTAATTAATTTACTATTTCCATTGTCTGCCTTTAAGGCTTAACTAACTATTCTAGCTTAAATGAAGTTTAATTATAATTACAGTTATTGAACAATTTAGAGAAAAAAAAACAATTATATAAAAGAAAGATAAAAAATCGTTATCTTTCATAAACAGAAAGAAAGTAATAAATAAACAGAAGTAAATAGCAAGATTAAGAAGACGGACGAGGTGTTCAGTCCCGAGAAACAACTTAAGGATGAGTTGAAGTCGAAGAGATTATGATCATGATAGAGAGTTCTTAAGCAGATCAAAGATCTCTAAAAATCAGCTAAAACTCTGAGTATGAAATCCAGGATTTTATTTGCTTTGGTTATTACAACCTTTAACTGTTGTTTGAAGTTTAGCTATCGAGAAGCTTATAATCAATATAAATTGGAAAGCATATTTATCAGGACAAAGGCACATACAATGAGCACAACTTCATTCAAGGAAGGAGTTTAGGTAGAGTTGAACACTTGCTTCGAATATTGGGCAAATGTGAGCAAAATTGAGCTCCAGATTTAAATAGACATTGCCACTCACCTGTTGCTTCCGGCACCGCCACCCCCGTCCGGCCCCATCGTCCGATCGCGCATCGACTCCGTGTTGGCACTTGAAACGTTGTCCATCCCGGGACTCCGGCTACCCTGCTGCTGCCTGTGCTCCGCCATCGGTGACTTCATTCGGTGCTCACCATTGTACTCGTTCGACACCTTCTCGCCCTCGCCGTCGCCCGCCACCGTCAGCTCGTGCGTTGCCACACCCATCGAGCCCTGCCCGTCACCGCCACCACCACCACCCGCCCCATGGCTCGTCTCGGTGTCGGTCGTATCGTCGTGCTCCTGCGAACCCTCCGTTACCTTCGTCATCGTTTGCGGTGCCATCGTACCGCCGCTTCCCGTCTCCCCATCCCCGCCCGCCCCAGCACCTCCCGCCGTCGGTGGACGAATGTTGGTGAACGAACGGGCGTGAGCAATGCTCTTGATCGATAGCAGCGATCCGCGGCTCATCATCCTGCGCAGCGGTTTCGTGCTGGTCGGTTTTTCGTTCATGCCGCCGGCCTTCGATCCAACGGTGTCTTCCCCTGTACCGTCCGCTCCCGCCGTACCGGGAGCGTTTCTAATTGAGGCGGACTGCAGGCGAGTGGAGGATGCCATCGTCCCATCGATAGCGGTCGCCGTCGTAGTGGCAGTGTCAGGCCGTTGGCCAGCATCAGCGGCACGGTCCAAATTGCGCTTGCTTCCCTTCAAGCTGATCAGGCTGAGCAGCGATCCCTTGCTCTGCAGCTTCGGCGTGGGGCGTGCCGATTTCACCCCCACATCGGTCGCTCCCTCCGTGACGGCATTGAGCGGACTCTTGCCACCGAGCTCCGTCCCGGACGCATCGCCTCCACCACCGCCGCCCGAGGAGTCTCCGCCACCCGTCCCTGCTGCCGTCTGGTGCAGGCTCGAACGCGAATCCGACCGCTTGTTCAGCAGCGAACTCTTCGAGTCGCTCTTCTTCGGCTTTCCGCCCATCGTTGCGAGCGATTTGTTGCTGTCGCTCTTCTTCAGCGAGCGCTCCGAGTCACGCTTTTCGATGCGTTCCTTGGTGTCGGAACCGGCCCCGTCCGTCGCTTTCGCCGAACCTTTGCCACTCCGCATCTCCCCGCGGCTGTCACTCTTCATCAGCCCTCCCGGGCCGGTCATATCGTTGTCGGAGTGCCGGTTCGCCTTGGACTGGATCAGCGAGCTGCTGCTCTTGCCACCGCGGCCACTCTTGCCCGCTCCCAGCATCCCGCCAGCACCGCCGGCAGCTTTCTGGTTCTTCTCGTACAGCTTGTTCGCCCGCCGCAACTGGCCCGGGTCGAGTGCAACGGCCGAGCTGCTCCGTCTCAGCTGCCTCCCCCGTCCTCCAGCTGCCGATTTGGCTCGGTTTGCCGGAGTGCCCGGCAGTGCTTTTCCACTCTTTACACGTCCAGCGCCACCCCCGGTTGCACCCATTTTCATTCCTCTTTGATCTTTTTCTCCCATTCCAGCTTTTGCACTCTTGTCTCTCCTTCGTGCGTTCGATGTCAGCTTCTCCATGCCTGCGTCCCTACCGGTACCTCTCTGGCCCGCCTTTGACGCACCCTTTGGAAGCTCCGCAGCGGTCGGCTTTCGACGTCCACCTGGACCCGCCGTTCCAACACGATCACTGCGCGAACGAAAACTTGCGGCGTAGTTCAACGCACTCTTCAACATTCCTCCACCACCCGTTGACTTTTTCGACCGTTTTGGTCCTTCGTCATATGGATCGTAATCGTCATCATCGTCATAGCGTCCGCCCTTTTTACTTGCGACCGATTTCGGCTTCTTCCCCTTAGCACTAGCCGTGCCCGATGGTTTGGCCGCGCCCTTCGCTGCCTTTCCCTTCTTTCCATCGGCTTTCTTCTCCTTCACCCCGTTGCCTTCCGAGTCTTTGCGCACGCCCGACCGCACGATGCCAAACTTCATCTTCAGTGCCATCTTTCGCTTCTCGCCGCTTTCTTCCTCTCCCTGCGATGCTTTTGCCGCCGCCGCCGCCCCCGCTGGTTTGGCGTTTTTTTCCGGCTCCGGCTCAGTGCTGCCCCCCTTTCGGGCACTTTCTATGATGGCGCGGGCAAGATTGAAGCGTCGCTTTTTCGGTGGCGACGCTTGCACATCTCCCTCCTTGCCGGACGGTGGCTCCGCTTTGCTTTGCGCCTTGGGATCCCTTTCCACGGACGCTTCCTTGCTGCCGTCTGCCCGCCCCGGCGACACTTCCTTGCTTTTGTCCCGCGACCTTGGTGACATCAGCAGCCCTCGGATGTTAAAGACGGGCGCTCGGAAGCCTCCCTTCTCGCCGCCCTTCTTCCCACTGCCAGCTCCTCCCTCTTTGAGATCGGCCTGCGAGCTTTCCATCGAATCCTTGTCCGGTACGGGCGATAGAGTGGGCCGGCCCGAGAATGGTTTGTAGCCAAACAGCTTCAGATTCTTGAGCTGATGCTCCGGTATCGATATGCGATCGCCGTCCGTCCCCGTCCCGGACAGGCCCGACTCGCTCGGCGTGGGCGTGATCGAGCGCCCGTCCTCCGACGGCTGCGTGATTGTCACTTTGGCACTTGGCACGGTCGATTTTTTGCTAATCACCTCGAGCACACCGCGCTGCCGCCGGCCCGGATTGGGCGCTAGCGAGAGGGAGGTTTTCGACTTTGCGGGCCGTTTCGTGCGAGCGGAGGCCGCCTTCGGGTGGCCCCCGAGCGTGCTGAGGGACAGTTCCGAGCCGCTGAAACGCCTCCGATGACCGTGCGCTGCACCGATGGAGCCTTCCTCGGGGAAATCGGCCCCGTAACCATAGAAGCCGACGTTCGAGGTGCCCTGGGTGGCGGAACTGGCCGACAGGATGCGGGAGGAGGCGAGCCGGTGCTTCTCGCGGTACGGCGAGTAGCGGTTGCTACCGCCGGCCAGATCGAACGAGCTGGACTTGGGCAGGACTTCGTTGATGATGGTGAAGGCGGTGTTTTTGTGCTGGCGTGCGTCCGATACTCTAAAAAATGAGAAGAGATTGGTTAAGAAGAGGTAGGATCAATATATAAAAAAGAATTAAAATTAAAATCAAATGGAGACGCCTGGTGCCTCATATCAATAAAGCTCAATGGATGCGCCTGGTGCTTTGTAACAAAAAAGCTCAATGGATGCGCCTGGTACTTCATTAAAAAAAATAACCCCACACTCACCTAAAATTAGATCCCGTGTTTATCTTATCCCTGATAATGGCAGTCGATGGATCGGTACGGCCGTACCGTAGCATCCGCTCGAACTCACTGTTCCCATCGCTCGACGTGGAAGGATCGTGAATCCCTCCCACGGGCAGTGCCGAGGCTCCCTCCTCGTATCCAACCGGTCCGTGCCCGATCACCGTAAAGGTGGTCGTTCCCGGTCCGGCATCACCCATCATATCGACCATCGCGGACCCCCGCATCCCGTACACGCTCGAGTCGGTGATGGAGTTGCGCCGGGAGGCACGGGCCGCCGCTGCCGCCCGCGGATTCTGGAAGACGCCATTCTCGATCCGGCGCGTTATGTTGCCGCCAGTGAACTGCTGCACGTCGGCCACCGTGCGGCTGTTGGTGGGAATGAGGCTATGCTGGTACTCGTGCTCGGAGAAATCAATCCAATCGTTCTGCTTCAGCAGATCCATGTCGAAAATGTTCGATCTGAAAGGGTGGGAAGGTAAAATAATTTACATTAAAAAAATATTAGTGATTAGTATAATGTTATATAAGTTAATTATATTAGGTTAAAAGTCATTGCAGAAATACTCCTGAATAATGTGAGTATATTTTCTAATTGAATAAGTTTATTATTTAATAATCTAATAAATTTTCAAAATTAATTATTTGTACCATTTTAAGACCACACCAAGCACTCCCAAGCGAAGCTTACGGTAACACCAAAAAAAAAGCTCTTGGCGTCAGTTTGACGTCTGCCGCAGACACTGTCAAAAAGCACCCGGCCCGAAAGTGTGTCAAACTGGGGTGTGCGTGTATTGGTAGCATTAGCGGAATGGACATTCCCAGCGTTGTATATAAAACAAAAAATTGAGAGCCCTTTGTTGAGGTGGTCTCAAACAACTGTACCCAAAACGCCGGACCGACCGGTTCAGGTGAAACCGGTACAACCGGTACAAACTCGGTACACCGCGCGAGCACATAACGCCCCACTGAGTGACCCCCATGTAGCTGTGCGTGCGGGCACAAGTTGGTCAGTCGGTCTTTTCCCTTACCCGGTCTTTTCCCTTTCATCGCTTCACAAAACCAAACCCGCACCCTCCCCCAGCGAAGCGATGTAAATGATGGACCCACTTCGCACTATTTCCTTTCTTCTTTTTTGCTTTGTTTTTTTATATGGCGAAGCGGTTTTGTGTAACCAATATCTTGCGGCGACTTGAGCTGTTTCTCTCTCGCTCTCTCTCTCTCGTTCTCTCCTTGACCGGCCGTCAACGTCGCTTTCGATGAGGATAAGTTCAGGGAGATAATGAAAAGGTGGCGCAAGCGATAAAAACCCGCACGGCACCTGATTCGGACACCGCGGCGAAGGCCTTTCCGGGGGTCTCTGGCGCTGACCGTCAAAAGACCGGACGTCATGGCTGGACAGTCGTTATGTTTGGCATTTGCTTTGATATTCGTGGGGGGGAAGGGGGATGTTTCGTTTGCTGTAAGTATGCTTTTTGCCCATTTGTTGAGCTGCAAATATGCAGATGGGTTTAGCGCGTTTTTGTTTTGTTTTTTTTTTTATATTATTTTATTTTAAATCGATTGCTAAGGTAATTCATTCATGTTAACACACTTTTTTTTGCACTGATGTAATAACAGAATGAAGATCTAAAAGAAAGTACGATAACTTTTTCATTTAACCATGAAAATTTACCAAAAAGCCAGAAAACTCCTTTTTAACCAAGTAAACCCTCTTTTATATTTACTATTTTTGATTAATTTAAATCCATTTAAAAAAAAAACCTTTTTTGCTTTCATTAATGTTTAAAAATCATTTTAAAAAGCCATATTTTACTTCAAAACAATGTAATGCCCATTACGTTAGCAGAATCTTGAATTCATTCCACAATATGCTCATAGAAAAAATGCAAAAAGAAGAGATGGTACTGACATTTTACAAATGTCAAACCACCTTGCCCGAGCTTCGGTCGAGAACATGAAGATAGGAATGCACATGCACTCGAGAAGGCAAATAGTTTTAGGGCGACAGCACAACAGTAGAAACCTCCACTCACACACTTAAAAGAAAGAATACCGGAGCGTCCTTGAATCGTGCGCCCCGTGCAGGATGAAACAACTTTCATTCCGAACGGACCCGAACGGACAGAAGGAATGCACCCTACCGTTAGTGGCGAGGTCTTAAAAATAGTTTAGGCAAAATATGGCCACCATGAGATCACGATGGTGCCTCTGATGCATTTTCTCCCCTTCGGCCCTCCCCGAGGGTTACGTTCTATTCTAAGACTAACCCACCGTAGCAAACTTCACCGTTTACCGCGACGTCATCAATGTGATGACATTTCTGACCAGTGGTGAGGCAAATTCCGGAGTGGAATGTTCCCATTTTCCGCTCGGTGACAAAAAAAACAAAGCAACTCTTCTCTCTTGCGGGGTTTGGTCGGTTCGTGTACGGAAAAAACAGGTGAACTATTTATTCGTGTACCAAACCCACGTAATGGGACGACAAGTGATCGCGTTTTGGAATGCAACGGTGAAGTTAGGGGTAGCAGGCACAGCGGTAGTAGTGCTGATTTTAGAAGGGTCGTTCCGTTTTATGACGTAATGTTATAATTGTTTTCCTGATTGGTTTGACGTGTATTTTTTTGTTTTGAAGCGCAATGTTTCTTTTTACTGGTAAGCCAAAATAAGCGTTTTTCTGGTAGGGTAATATTTCATAGTTCGCTCATGTTTTAATATAATTTCCTCATTTATCTGAATTTTCATTCCTTAGATCTTATTTCTCTTCTTCAAAAGAAGCTCTAATTTTAATGAATGAGAAGCTCTAATTTAATTTTAATAATTTAATTAATAATAATAATTTTAAAAATGAGGTGCGCTTTTTTTTGGAAAAAAGATTTACTTAATGAAAAGTAAGGGAAATTTAATTCTTTATTACAAATATTCTTACTATGTCTTAGGAAAAGTGTCAAAACAAACAATGGAAATAAGGAATTTAGCTCATTATTATTTTTTCTAACAAAAAATAGGCAGAACTCTGTGTACTTTTGCTTCACAAACCCTTGAAATCTTAGAGCTATGAAGTATTAGACCTTTCAGGTATTTCATAGCTTTATTTAATAATCGTTGTGTCATCGAATTAGTGTCTGAATTGTATGAAAATAATTGATGTTCCCACTAGTCAAATGGGAGTGGCTTTCAGTTGCTTATTGTTACCATAGCAGGATATTCAGTACTAGGTATGGGAAAACGGTCTATTTGGGGCTTACACTCATGATGGACATGTTGCTAGGTCGTACGAGTTGACGACTGTACCACGAGACCGGCCCAGTGAACAAAAATTAGTGTCGAAAGTAGTATTCATGTTTCCTTCTTCAATCAGTGTAACGTTACGTCGCGTCACGTCGTTACGTCATTTATGGATGCCTCCTTAAGTGACAGAAAATTCATATAACAACTTTTTTAAAGAAGTTTGTCAGCTAGATTTCATCAATGCGTTGTACTTATGTTATATATACAATAAGTTTTTCTCATTTTCTGATCCAACATGTACACTCTTCAAAAAAATTAGGGATTTTCAGCAAAATTTTATCCTATGACAGTTATACGTTTTGTATGAAAAAGACAAGAATGGATGGCACATAAACAGGGTTTATTCAAAGATTTTTAGTTTGTTTCTACGATTTATCGGTATCGTCCCATTGGACAATAGGACCAAAAAACTCTAGAAAACTACCAAACAATTGTGGGAGCACATCAAAAAAATATGTAAAGTAAGCAAAAATTTTCAGAAAACAAACAAAAAACCTTGAGAAATCGTTTTGTAGTGATAGAGTGCCAAAAACAATGTTCATCTCGAATGCAGAACTCATCTTGACAATGAAATCAAAATGGATTAGCTATTCCTTATTACTCACCTGCTCGTGCTCATGTCTACTCCCATCCCTGCCGACTGGGTCCTACCGAAGCTTCTCCTCCGTGCTGGCATCTCGCTGTACACCGTCACACCATTGTCTGCGGCCGGTTTCACCAGCCCTCCTTTCATCATTCCCCCGCCACCCACAGCCGACACCGAGCGATGCGCTGCTCCGTTCGCGTACTGCTCAAACAGCGCGTCCCGTTCCGCCTGCCGCTGCCGCTCCTGATCGTTGTACAGCTTCGCATGGTACAGCTCGATGTTGTTCTTAAGATTCTGGTACAGATCCTCACCACCGAGCAGATCGGCATGGCGGGTCGCGGGCAGTACCGGATCGCCGAACAGGCTGGTCGTCGCCGTACCGGTCGTGCTCGTGGCACTGTGCTGTCCCTCGAGCGATCTTTGATTTTCCAACGATGACGATGGTGTGGAGGACGAACCGTAGCTCCCGAGAAAGCCAGGACGACTGCGGCCAACACTACCGCTGCCACCACCACCAGCCCCGTACGCATGGTGGTTCGGTGGGTAGCGCTGCTGCACGGTAGAAGCTGCTGACGCTCTGGCTGTGCTGCTGCTGCTTCGGCCGCCATTCTGGCTGTACATTCTGGCCGGTCCCGGTCTAGCCAGCGTCCGCGAGTTGCTACGACGGTGTCGAACCGGGTCGGTTGCGCTCCCGTGTGGCCGAGCTGGAACTGGAACACCTGAAACGAGCCGGTAAGCGAGGGTCAATTAACGACTAGGAAGTGAACCCTTCCGTTCTGGTTTGTATAATGATGTTATAATTATGATTATACGGTATCGGGCAGGGGTGGAAGTACATGTTGATTCAACACAAATATAGAGCAAAGATGGTTGAGTGCGTTGGTCCTATTCAGGAGCGTGAAGTGATTTTAATTAGGAACCTTATTTCTATCGTTTTGGCATGAATTTCATCCTATTTTAAACCCAGAATAATCAATTCTTTTTTATATAAAATGTGCCAAATAATTGAAAAAAAAAAAATGGTTTGTTTTGTCTACATTCCTGGCTCTCAAATCGTGACACAGATTAAGCCCCAAAATATTCTCCACCTAATGAGGTGACCGAAACGGCACCCTTAATCACATTACACCCTCTTCCGACTGCTTTCCTGCTTAAATGCTATTTGCAAATAAATCAAAACACCACCCAACCGTGCGTAACAGGGAAATTCCCTCACACCTCTCGACGCCTCTACGACGTCAGCTACGGGTTGGGGGTAATTTTTATGCAAATTACTACCAAAAAAACCGCTCACCACCCACTACTCGCACAACTAATTGGGCCGTGCAGAACGTCGCACGCCGCTAAAACAGAGTGTATTTGATTTTGCGTGTATGAGCGACTGTTCCGGGGACCTGAATTGCGGTGGCCTTATTTTTGGGCAGGGCTCCAAAAAGGAACCCACCCGAAACAATCCAGCCCTTTTGGATGAAATTAATCGCGAGCCGGCCGGCCGGTTTTCTTTTGTTTTTTTTTTTATAGAGTAACATTAAAGGATCACATTTCACTTTCACCGTTATGAGTGTTGTTTTAGAAGTGTGTGTGTTTGTAAAGAAAACACGAGGAAATGGTGGCTGTCGTCACGCGAAAAGGAAACCACGATAAGCGAGCCCCGAACGGATTTTTTTTTAGGCCCGTACAAATGAACTACCTTAATTTTGCTTTGCGTGAAACTAGCGAGAAATTATAATTTTTCAACCCCCTCTACCTTACCGAACCGCACCACAGGTCACGGGAGCGTTCTGGCAGGCTGCTCAAAAATTGTGGTACAGTGATTGTTCATCCGGGGCTTGTGTGCTGGACGGCGAGATTTCATCAGGGCAAAATTAGCGTCATTATGAATTAGGCGCAATTATTAATATTTTCTGACGTACAGCCAAATGCGGATTTTTTTACCCACGAACTGTTGGGAAGTAATTTATCAATTAGCTTATCTATTAAATGTTGATAGTTCAAAGAGAAAAGCAGAAGCTTTAACAACGCAATATTGAGTGGCCAATTGCATAACTTTAGGCGAAACAAGCATTGCATGTTGTTATTATTTGTATAGTTCTTATTGAGGTATTGCACTTGTGATTGACAAAAAATTTGTTTATGTGTTTATGTTTTAAAACAAAACAGGAAGATTTCAGACATTATTATTAAAATACACAATTTTGCATACTTTTAGGCGAACAGTAAGTACTAACGAGGTGAGATTTGAACGCTTACAATTTATTAACTTAAGCTGTTGTGTCCTATACGAACAAGATGGCGTTTCTGACTTAATACTTGGTTTCAAATAATTCATTATATTATAAGTCTTTATTTCGATGTTGTTGTCCCTAATTCTTGCAATTTAAAGAATTAAAATATTATTTTAACTTTACTTATTTGATGCTTTTCAATTAAATTGATTAGAAAACATCTAAAAAATCACTTTTGAATCTCAAAGACAATAAATTCGTGTAAGTTCAACACCAATAATGACTTCAATTCTGTTTATTAAACGATTAGTTATGGTGCTTGACACAGAATGCTCATAAATTAGCTACCTCCAAGCGCAAACATGCCCGATTCTAGCTCTGAATGGGCAAATCGTGTTCAAAAACGCTAGCCTAAGCTAATTTTGGAGTAAGGAAAAACAGAAAAACCTGAGCAAGTGGCAACTACAGTACCTAAATTCCTTAGCAAAACAACAACAACCACCTGAAGTCGGTCGACAACTCTGCCCGCGCAAACTGCCCGCCCCGGTGTGTTACGTCAGCAGCGCATTTGCTAACCCATATTCCTCTAAATCATACAATAAATTGGTGTTTTATTTTTAGTAAAAACAATCGTCGTCCAACGTCTTCCGCCGCTCTTGTGGCCAAACCATTTAACACTTGTTCCTGCCGAGGGAATTCGGTTTTCGTTTTTCACTTTTCCTTTACCTTTGCAATGCGTGTGGCCTCGGAAACGGTCCGAGGTGTGTGGGACCTCAGATTCATTCATAAATCGGTCGCTAGCAAAAGTCAAGGAAGTACTGGCCCGTACTTCTAATACATCCCCGACCAGATGGCAGTCTCTGGTTGATGGTGGTGGGTGGTGCTGATTATATTATGAAAATAATGGGTCAGGTTGCGTTTCGTTGGTGTCGATTTCTGCGCGGTGCTGCGGGTCCCAAATCGGGGATATTTTTAGCACAGACTAAAGAGTACACCATATTCCTGGCAAATACGATTCTTGATAAGATCACAATTTATGATTTGTACATTCACCGTTGGGTTGTATTTTTGTTTCATAGATGTGCTTTAAAAACATTCATATGATCTAATTCTTCAATATTAAAGCCCTTTTTCACTGTCGAATTAAGGTTGCATCTCCTGCATAACCATTCCATTCACATTTTAAAACAAAACAGTTTATTCCAATACTGCTAATACAGCTCTAAGGAGGGATTAGAGCTACCCTTTGTAAACTTTAGCTCGATATGTGGGTCGTTCCAGCGTCGTCTGTAGTGGAACTCATTGCCTGAACCATACTAAACTGCTCCATACAAACCCACCTACCACTCTGCACACGCTAAAATGTGTGCGCGTTTTTTGCATGCGACTGAAGACGGAATGGGGTACGAAAGGCACACAAGGCATCGGTCAGCAGGAGCATATCCCCGCAGCCGCATGTCTCACGAGGATCGGTGGTAGCGTGGGTAGGCAAATTATGCTGACCGCTATTCGAGTCTCCGGCACTCCTTACCCCCACTACTACCACAGCTGCAAAGCAACTGCTGACCACTACAAAAAAGCGCAAACGCAAACAATCTTCCCATTCCCCTTGGCAGCTGGCAGCGGTTTCTGCCACCGGTGTGCTTCTACTTGCTGCTACCTCTGCTTGAAAATGGTTTCACACGGTTTAGTACATCTTCCAAAAATCGAGCCGATGACGCTAACGTCAGCTCGAATGGGGCAGTAGTCACAAACACTTACTCAAAGCGTACCACTGTTGACCAACACACACACGCGGCACTTCTAGCATTCCTTACCACCAGAACGATAAGCAGTGGAAAAAAACTCCTCAACACACACACACACGTCCTCATTTGAATGAGGACCTCCTTCTAGCATTCCTTTCTTCTAACACAGTCGCAAAGCGGCCCACATACTGCTGTGGTCATTTCAGATACTGGAGGGTGAACGAACTTCTCCACAGCTATGGTAGCGGTAACTTGGACACATCAGGACCCCTTTCGGACTGGCCAAGCACAACCACACGAACACTTTCACATACAGACACACACACCTGCGCGAGCGTTAGGGAATGGGGTTTAGCAAGTACCTCGACCACGGTACCTGAGGTGCCTGGTCAATATCGATCGTCCAAGCCGGATGGAGTGACCTCGTTTCGTGTCAACCGAGCAGCGGTCCAAAACGGACCGCTTCTTACGCTTGGAGCAGAGAGAGAGAGTTCGACGAATTTCCTTGGACTTCTAACTGTTTCGAATGGAGTTGGGTTGTTGAGCCGGCCGAGCGGGTCGTTGAGATTTTGCATGATGTTTGATATAGGGAACTGTCATACTGTAAGCGTTTTGATGAGTAATTAACATTTCCAATAATTGAAGTCACCTATATTTGCTCCAATATCCTGAGGGTATAGTTAATTTAATATAAAAAAGATGGAATTATTGTTAAAAAAGTAAACTACAATGATTTCATCAACCAGCATTAGTATCAACAGCCTAATGCAGACTTTCAACAACATTCCCAAGAATGTGGTCCTCACAAAAAGCTTCACTCCCCAGACATCATCAGTACGTCACTGTAACAAGAATTAACCTAGATATTTTCTTCTTGTGACTAATTGAAATTTTCCTCACTCTTATTCTTATCTCGCCCTTTCACCAGCCACGACTCTTGGTTCTACGTTCCATACTTGATGCATATCATGAGGCATAAATGTTACGCTTCGACTAGACCGCTAGACCCTCCAACATGTACCGCATGCCGTCTTGATGACTTCGGTGATGACTTCAAGTCTGCTCTTCTTGATTGGCTCAGTTGTTGGGCACGTGTGCACGATTGTACATCGTAATGTACCTTAGCTGTGTTGGCACACAACTTTAAAGCCCGTGTTCAGGCAAGAGAAGCGTAAGAAGAAGTAGAAATTTTGGAAAGTCCTATTATACGCTAAAACACAAACATTGCATGCCGTGCCACTAGTGTGCCACGAGCTGTCTTGTTGCGTACCGTTTAGTGGAATCAATCAAAAGGCTTTTTTGCCCTCTCCCCCCTCTTATGGCTTTGTGTAGTTCTGGAGGAGTGCTTATGTGTTTATAGCTCCAGCAAGGGGTGCAAAATTAACACACCAACAACACCGCGATGCGCAATGAAGTCATTTGAAGGCGTAATGGCCTATTGAAGCTATGGGTGGCAGTATGGAAATTGCTGTATTTGGGGTATAAGACACCATATTGTGTGTTTATTATTATAAATAACGTATTTTCTAGACTCTTTTACGCTTTTTAGTACACTTCCATAATTTATTAATATTATAATTGTTGTTAAAATTACTATATTTGCACAAAATAAATGCTTTGTAGGTAGAAATGAGCTTCTCCCAAAAAATACCATAAACTAGCAATGACCGATTTTCCAAACGCACCTAGCCATACACACCACTTGCATGGGGAATTCCTTTCGGGTGAATAGCCTCCTTTTAAAATGGAAATTCCAATAAACAACACAACACAGCCCCCACCCCTCTCCTCCCATACCACCCTTCAAAAGCTGTCAACGACGGGAACACCGGAATGCGAAATAGAATCACATAATCGAACGCCAATCCTCCCGCTGCTGGTGGAGCGCAAATCCCCGACGGCCTAAATAATGCCCTTTCTGCAAACTTGGCGCGGGTAGGGTAGGGTAGGGCGTCTCCCTGAACTTTACAGCCAGTTAATGCGACGAACTTGTGCCCAGGCGTGTGTAAGTGTGTACACTCCATCCGTAAATTCCATCCAGCCCAGCTCAAAACTGCAGTGTGCAGGCTACAATAAACAAACACCCACTTTTCGCCGTGTCTTTGCACTTACTAGCCTACATTTGCGAAAAGAAATGGTGTTTTTGATTGTTGTGTTTTTCTGCTTTTTTGTGTGTGTGTGCCACAGTGTGTAAAATGTAAAGTGCAAGCAGAGGGTATGCCTTCATCGCACTACTTACTTGGTTCATCAGCACCACGACGTTCGTGTGGTACAAGGCGGCGCCGGCATCTCTTCGACTGTTGGTGCCGTGACCGGGATATGCACTACATTCACTGTCACCATTATGGTGGGCAGTGGTGGCTGTACATCTTCCGCTTAATCCTTGTGCGATTAGAACACTAGCTTGTGGATTGTAATTGCCTTGAAGGACTTTTCTGTTTAACTTTCACTCTTTTTTGTTGTAACTTACATTTAATTTTAATTCACTTTTTTTTCAACCACCCGTCACATCACGCCACCAGTTTCACGGCACGGCGTGGCACACTTTGATAGATTGATCTACCTGTGCCGTCTTATGCAGTTCCACCTAATGATCGATTGCTTCCGCTGCACTCATTAGTCGGCGACGTAAAGGGTTCCGCTACGTTTTCCCTCTCCTCTCCTTTCCGTTTTGGCCGATGACCAAGCAAGTTGGGCTGTGCTATACGTTAAACCTGCTGGACCGGAAATGAGCACATCATTTTTCACTGAACCGCATATATTTTACCCGTTTTTTTTGTGCCCCTTTTCACTGGACCGTCCGAAGATGGCGCCCGGTTGCATGCACGCAAGCTGCACCAAGCCAAGCCTTCCTCGATCAGTCGATTAGATATCGGAAAGCCATAAATCTTTGCTGTGCAAATTTCGCGCGACCATCACCACCACCACACACACACATCGCGATGTATGATTGGGATCCGGGGCATCCACGCCCCATTCCATTAGGGTTAATTACAGAATTTTGTAACAAGGATGAACCATATCGGCGTGAAGCGAAAGTGAAACCAGCACACCCTAATCAATCATAGCTTCGGGCAGAAACACACACACACACATATACACTTTGTCTGCACCTTATTTGCCATTACAAAATGTTAGAATTTAAATAATTGAACGATTTGGGGGGTTTTTTCCTCACCAAAATCATTCCATTTCGTGACTTATTGTTATCCAGCCAGGGTGTGATTTTGGGAAGACTCGGCACGACACACTCGCCACCGTGCGCTGCTTGCACTTTTGCGCTATCGTACTTGTTGGGTAATTTATTCTATTGCCCCCGCCGTGGCACGGGCACTTGTTCGATTGCACGCACGTGGAGAAGCGAAATTATGTAAGCGTTTTATGCCGCGGCCAGCCGTTTTGCGAAAGGAAGTGACACTTTTTAGTTACGAAGTTGGTACGTCGCACACTTCACACTTGGGCAGGTTCGTGTGGAAAGGGGTTTCTTGACTGCAGCCAGAAAGCAGAGAGCAGGTTGCTTTGATTGGACGTTTGTCCCGAGCTGCGATGGGATTGGGGTTTCATAGGATCACTGTCAACTGCCTTTAGGACTTGAATTCAGTAATCTAAACATACTGCATAAAGCATTATTTTTTCTTCACTTTACCAATCTTAGTAGCCGTTACCTTAAACACTGCCCGAAACTGGAGCATCAATCAAATAGAGGAACATTCACTGCTGCAATACCTTCACATTTAATTTTAATTATTTCTACCACCAGCTAAACCTCTGTAAGTCTGACCGCAAAACACTTTATTCGCTTTATTACCGTCTACTAACACCTACGTGTCCACCTACTATTGTCCTAAAACAGTCCTAAACCTCCTAGTACGGCGCGTTCCAACCGACAAAGCGTGCCAAACAGCAAACTTCGCCCGCACGGAAACGACTCAACCACGGTACTGGCACCACTCAAAGCTTTCGGGAGCTCCCGAAGCCTCCCCTAGGGACGGTCTACTAACGCATCGGGTATGTAACGCCATCGCACTCAGCCACTCACTTGTCAGCTTTGAATTTGTACATAAAGCCGATGGTCCATTATTTACCGCGCTTTTGTTTTTTTCGATCTCGTGACGTTAGTGTTTATGTTCGTTCGCCGGTTCAGCCGGGACGCCGGGTGAATCTGGCGAAGAAGTAGAAGAAATGACGCTACATTGGATGTTATTTTTTTATCGTTTACATTCGCTTTCGCTAAGTGGCACAAGCGTTACTTTTCGGCATCGGTGTGTAACGGTGTAACGCTTTGTTCGCTGGGGGGGGGAAGCAAACAAACGATCCCGGCATTATGATGATGGGGACGATTGAAAAGCCTTGTGGGAGGATAAGTTGTTAACTCTTTTTAATGTTTTTTATTGATAACATTTAACAAATTATTCGGCAAAACTTAAACTTTATCAAAAAGAATGAAAGTGAAGTAATGTGATCTTCTATATCTTAAATCGTAATTGTTTCTATTTTATTTCATTTTCTTTTGCTTTCTTTTCCAAACGACTTTCTTTTGGAACTCACAAAATGAAAAGTATTCTAAAGAACACGTTTTAATTTTCCTCCAATTTCCATACCATCAATCCCCTGTTTTCGAAACACAAGGGGAATTAAAATCTGGGTCAAAGTCCGCAACAAATCTCAGAAAAGAAAAAAAACGCAGACTGAGAAAAATAGCCCCCTCCCCCTCTTCGAAGCTTTGCATTAACTTTTGGCCCATAAAGCAGGTGTAAATGAGGAGCAAAGTTGTACGTTTACAGTATGGTACCATTTTTACTACAACGTTTTATTAATGCTTGTTGTTTGACAATTTAAATTTTTTTAACATTTTAATGAATTTTTTCTATTAAAATGAGTCTCCTTATAAAAAGTAACACTTTAAAATTTATGCAAAATATTCTTTACAATAGCGGTAATGTCCTGTAACCGACTGTGTACCCCACCAGTGATTAACAAACACCCCAAGCAAAAATCGCCCAATTGACCCAGTCAAGCGAACCACGACGAACACCCAATCGAAAAGAAAAGGGAAAGGGACCCTTCCCTTCCCGGCCACCTGGCCAAAATTGCCAGTTTCCCTTCTAGGGGCCGGGGAATTTTCCGGTCAGTCACACATCTGGTTCTGGTAGGGCGTCGGGTGGGGTGTGGACTGTGTAAGTAACACACGTCATCCACGCCTCGCAAGAAGCACCAAGCGTCTCCACCGTCGCTCACGTGTCACGGAGGAGCTCGGGGGAAACTTTCACCCCTTTTCTTGCTGCTTCGTGATACGCGATATTTTATTATACGCTGTGGTTTTTTGCTTTTTG
This sequence comes from Anopheles gambiae, assembly GCF_943734735.2. Classification (NCBI taxonomy): domain Eukaryota; kingdom Metazoa; phylum Arthropoda; class Insecta; order Diptera; family Culicidae; genus Anopheles; species Anopheles gambiae. The sequence goes on from NC_064602.1 coordinate 89,073,324, forward strand.
CTTCCTCTTTGGCTCCATTTTTCTGAGCGAGTTTTTTTGTTCTCGCCTATGTTTTGTTAATAGCAGGTAAGGGGGGAAAGTACTTCCTTACACGTTTGAACAGGGCGAAGTTATCGTGTGTATTTGCTTATAACGTTACAACGATGTTCTTCTTCTTCTTCTTCTTCTCCCAGGTCAAATCCTCATCAAAACCGATCCAGGTACGTGATAGTGTAACGAATCTCACCAAGATTAAACTGTGCCATTTGGGCGTAAAGTGGAACACTCGACAGTGATTATGTTGAGTACTGGCTTTCACATACTGTAACCGGTTTTTTTTGTGTGTTCGTGTGTCGTTGCAAGAAGGTTTGGCCGATAGCGCACCAAAAGGAAAGAAAAGGGTGGGGTTTATTAATTATTTTGGACCACCCACCCTATAACCGTGTTTGTCCGATTTGTGAAGCATTTAAACTGTGTGTACCGGAATACCGTCACCTGTAACCGACAGTACCGGGCTTGCCGGGCCGGGTGCTTGTTTGTGCTACATAAACGAGCACAGCACGGCGTGAGAGAACGTACGTAAATGATGGATTTATGGTACACGAGAAATGATTAATTGTTGCACCGCTCTGTACGCCCTCGAAGTCAATTTGTTCCACCAGCACATCGATACGATACAAATTTTCCCGTACGGTTCGATCGTTTTTTTTCGGATTGCGTCGCAAAATGAGTGCTTTTTCGTTGTAAATTAAACCTCAAACTCACAATTAATTGATACATCGTTTTTTTACGTTTTCTTTATTTCAAAAACTACCTATCCGATACGGGGAGTGGTGGTCGTTTTCGCTCACTCGTCGCCCTCTGCCCTCTGTGTGATTTTCACCGCTTAATCTACTAAACATCATGAGCGCATTACATTACACATTTTACATATAAAATCGAGGGTGCGGGAGGTGCGGTGCACGGTGCGATTGGAACGGATTATGTACAACAAAAAAGGCCAAAAGTTAAAACAAAATCTAATCTTTGCCTTAAAACATTTAGAAAATAGGCTCCATCACCTCCCAACAAAAAAAAAACTCACTCAATGAGTTTGTCTGTGTGTTTCTTTAAAAACGATAAACATAAAACACTACACTTTAAGTACAACTACGTATTACACAGCGCAAAAAGGAACACGACATTACGCGTCGATGGGGGGAGGAACAAGGGGGAGTTTTGGTTGTGGGGTTGCCCTTTAGATTATCAAACTAAACTAAAAACTACGGCACAGAGGAACCGGTCAACACATACGAATTGTAAAGAGTTCCGATTGGCAATAGAAATAATCGCTCCATCTGAAGCGTTCCGCTACGTACACCCACGCACACACAAACTCACATTGCCACAAAGGTGCATTTTGTGTTCGTTCCATTATACCCTTGCCTTAATTCTAAATTAGATTCATATTCAGCTTCTCTCTTTACTGCCCCAAATATTAAAGGTCCCTTACATAGGGCGTACCTGTCCATTGCCCACTGTATAAGTATATATCCATGTATATATATCATTTCCATAAACCACTTAATATGTGTACGTTTATGAGTCCTGTTTTGTTGTTTGTTTTATAATCTCTTTGTTTTAAGCAATTTCTTCTACGACGTTTTCCGCATATAATCTCACGTGCTTTGTTTTGGGTTCATCTTTTTTCATCGTTAATCTGCGCTAAAAAAATAAACTAAATCGTATCCTATTACACCTGTCGCATGTACATATACCGATTTGCCTAACGGGAGCGTATATGACTGTGTCGTTTCGTAAATAAAAATAGTTAATATCGCTTGTCGTACAGCACGATAGGCTGTAATGCCCTTTGAATTTAAAAACACTGTACCGTCTCTACTACTATTAATGTCCCACCCACCTAAATCACTATAAAAGCATATGACGAGATACGTTCTGATACCCGAATGAGTGTGTATGTGTTCTTATTTGTGTATCCAAATTTGCACGTTGGCACATAGCTTTCCGTGTATTTGTGTGTCTGCTGCTGCTACTGCTACTAAGTGTGCGTTTGTGTATCTGTCCGTCTGTGTCTTTTCATGTAACGATTCCCTCTGGCAGGTGCGCTGTCGGTCCGACCGAGTTGCCAGGCAACCGCCCCCAAACGACGAGCACTTTAAAACAGTACCTATCCGTCCGGTAGCCAGTAGCCTAGCCACTCCAGCTGTTCCAGTGGTCAGTGTTGCTGTTCCCTGCTGCCCGGTGGTAGACGGCCACCGACAATACCGCCACCACCGATCGTCGATTCTGCCACGGTTGCCAGCTGCACACCGACCGGTCCCGTTGCAACCGGGCGCGCCCCATTCGTGATGTTGCAGCTGTTGTACATACTGGTGCTGTTGGTGCCGCTGTCACTGGTACCACCGCTGGTGCCGTTTATCGTTGTCGTCGCCGTCGGTGTCATCGCCGTTGCCATGGGGACGCTCTGCACGTTGATCGTTCCGATGGCAAGGTTGGCGATGTTGTTGCTGGAAGTGGTCGCACTAATGCCCCCGTTCATCCCACTGATTGCTGTACAATTGGTGGCAGAGTTAGTCATAGCATTTGGCCTGTGGATAGAAGGACAGCAAAAAAGGGGGGAGTGAAAAATCAACATACCAGTGAGCAAATTTGGTTGCAGTGAGCCCGCCCACTTACACAAGCTGCACGTGGGAAACATTCTTGAGGTGAGCGTTCACCGCGAGCGCGACCGAATCGTTCACCGACACCTGCAGATTCTCTTCCATCTTTTTCATCTTCTTGTTAAGGTACACCTTCAGCACCTCGTAGTGGTACTTGCAGCTGCCGTGCCGCTTCCGCTTGGACGAGACGGACGAGGCCCGCTCGAGCTCCTCGACCGCGCGCTGCAGCGCCGATTGATCCTCGAGCGACGAGCTCACCTGACCGCGGATCGACTGGAACTCTTCGCGCGTCACGAACGGCACCTCGAGCGACTCCATGAACTGCTGCATCTCGTCGTAGTCCTTGCCGAGCTGCACCGTCCCCTTTACCAGCCGGTTCATCAGCTTGTTGTGGTGGATGTAGTTCTCCGACGAGCGCGTGATGATGGCGGCACACTTGCTGCACTTCATCGCGAACGTCGAGTAGCAGCCGCTGATGTACTCCTGGTACGGTTTCAGCAGCCCGCCCGGGCAGTGCTTCGAATGCATAAACTGCGAGTAGGCGGCCCACTGCAGAAAGTGGTCGATCTCGATGATGCGGTAACCCTTGAACTTTGGTATCTCGTCCGGATCCATGCCGTTCTGGGCGAGCGTTTGCTGCACCGGGTTCGGGCCGCACGCTATACCCTGCGTTGCTGCTGTTGCTGCTGCCGCCGCCGCTGTCCCCATGCCGGCTCCGTGCGGCGTATTGCCGCCGGGCGCATTGGTCACGGTGGCGGTTGCGTTGGATGTGGGTGTGCTTCCACCGGACGACTGCGGCACATCGACCGGTGCACTTCGCTTCGCGATGCGGGCCGTCTTACTGCGCATCATTGCGTTGTGCTTTGCCGCCAGGCTGTTGCTGGTTTGGTTGTGGTACGACGTGCCGGCCCCGGTCGGTGACAAACCGGAGCTTTTCGTTGCAAATAGGCTGCCATTCAAGGGCTGTGGCTTTGGGAGGGTTGACAGTGGCGGCACTGGTCCAGGAGAAGCAGCAGCAGCGGCGGGAGCAGTTGCTGTGGCACTGCCGGTCATTCCCAACCCACTGCACTGCTGCTGCGTGCCGGTCTGTGATGATTGCGAGGCTTGCGATGGTGCGAGTATGTTGGCGATCCCGTTCGCCAGTGCGCCGAGCGTGAGCTGTTCCTCGGCCGCCCGCTCCTGCATCTGCAGCTGGGCCTGCAGCGTCGATTCGTGTATCGATTTCCGTCGGGTCATCATTTTCGGCGGTTTCGATTTGGGCGCTTTCTTGTTCGGGGCCACGTTCGCTGCGCGTTCCGCACCGGAGCGGGTGTGGAGGGTGGGCACCAGTTACACCAGAGATTCCACAGCGTGATGTAGGATACGGGAGGGGGGGGTTGGCTGAAAAATGCTCTCCCACACACACACACGCACACACCACACGGTTGTTCGGTCGATTTTTGAGAGTTGTAGGTTACAATTAACGCACGACAACGGTTTATCGTTTTTGCACGTGGGTTGCTGACGGGTTTAACAAAGGTGCACACTCGGTCCCCTGTCCATGTAGCAGGAACACGGTAATTTTCTTCTGCACAGCAATTTTCTCGTGTGTCGTCTTGCGGACATGAAAGAACGGGAGTAAAAAAAAAACCCAAACAAACAAACACATACATCAGTTGTTTTGCATTGAGTGTTTGGGTAGAGTTTTTCACCGGGTATACAATTCATCGAACAAGGTGCTGAGATTTTGATGTATCCTGCCGTGTGTTTTAGCTGATTAGATCCATCGCTGGCTTTAATTGTTAAGAGAATACTTCACATTAAAAGTGAACTACAACTAATAGACAAAAGGCATGTAAAAGAAGGACACGGTGTAAATGCACCTGTATATAGGATAATCCTAATGAGGATTATTTTCACAGGGCAACAATGTCATCCAGAAATGAGACTCCCAATTAACAAAACGGAATCCTTCTCTCCATTATCATTCGATACATTTCATTTGACATTTGCGCCAATTGTTTCATAAATTCAAAACATTTTAAATTCAATTACAGTACAACGTCGATTATCAAGAGGCAGATTAGCTGTGCGTAAAAATTTTACTGCTATTCAATCGTGGCAAACATTTGCTGTGCTATTCATGTTGGTTAACAATATTTTTGTGTAGCTATCTTCTATTTGGTGTTATTTTGCTTCTTTTATGTTCATGTACGGTTGTTAAACCTATTTTTTTATTGAAATTATATTCTACTAATGATTAATCGATTGTTTCAAAGTGAATTAAGTTAAACCTATTGATTTTTATCATTACAGTCCGAATTCACTGGTTGAACTACGATTCCCAGCCAACTATTGAATATGTGCTTTTTATTTGGCACATTTTCCCATACAAAACAAGTCTGAAATTTTTCTCGGCATGTCATGAGATTTTTGTGAATTTTTCAAAAACCTACTTGTTTTGCATGCTTTTTAATTGAACTGTCACCCAACTATTGAGCGTTCAACTTAAAAGCATGCCAACTAAAAAGCGTTCAACTATTGAATTCTGACTGTATACGTATTTGACATTTCTTGGACCGTTGTTACCTTTCTAATTTTCCGACCATAATCCTATAAGAATGGTCGTGTGGTCAGTTACGTGGGTTAGTGATGGGTAAATTTAGCAAAAATCCGGAGTCGACTCCGATTCGACTCCTATAAATTCGGAATGGACTCCGGAAGGTAGGTCCGCGCTGCAATATCCGGAATCGTTTGAAAACGTCCGAAAAAGCCCGGAGTCGTCCGGAATCGCCCGGAGTCGGAGTCGTCCGGAGTCGTTCGGAGTCGCCCGGAGTCGCCCGGAGTCGTTCGGAATCGTTCGACTCCAGACGACTCCGAACGACTCCCGACGACTCCGAACGACTCCGACTTCGGGGTGATCTAGTGGTTCCATTTTGCCGGAGTCGGAATCGAACTTACAATAGTCGGAGTCGGATCGGAGTCGTGGGTGCGCTCCATACAGCACATCACTAACGTGGGTATCATCACCAACGACCGTCACTTGCTTCAGTGCTGGTGGATTACATTTGAGTTTAGTATTGAAACAATCGTATCGCCGTTCTAGTTCTAGCGATGCATAACTTCTATGCGAAATCATACAACACTACAGAGGGAAGGAGTAAGCTCTCAAAGCGAGGAAAGCGCTTCACTGGGTTGCTATCTCACCAACAGATGGCGCCACCAGTTTTTGCTATTTTTCTAATTATGGGTTTTTATTGTGGGCTTCAATTTCTGTCGTTTTAAAAGCATAACTCACTCATTACTCTATTTTTCAAATTATATTTTTGTCATTTGTAGTTTTCATTCATTTATAGATATTTTACCATAGCTTTTTGGAATACAGGCGTACCCCGAGTTACGACCCTCTCGAGTTACGACGATTCGCAGATACGACGATTTTGATTTTGACAGTTAAAAGTTGTTATTGAAACGAAATTGATACATATTTTTGAATTTCTGTGCAGATAACCGATACAAACATATTTCCTCAGATTCCACAAATCCCCCATCTTGAATATCTATATTGTGTAAACGGCTTTTGGAGGAAAAATAATACATTATCGTATATTGTTTTAAATAAAATATACGATTTCATAGATTCCGACTCTTCAATTTCGGTTCTTCTTCTTCTTCTTTGGCTCAACAACCGTTGTCGGTCAAGGCCTGCCTATACCACTAGTGGGATTTGGCTTTCAGTGACTAATTGATTCCCCCCCATAGCAGGATAGTCAATCCTACGTATGGCGGCACGGTCTGTTTGGGGATTGAACCCATGACGGGCATGTTGTTAAGTCGTACGAGTTGACGACTGTACTACGAGACCGGCTAAATTTCGGTTATAAACTTTATATTCACAGATATTCGACATACGACTTTTTCGACTTACGGCTTGCTTTGGGACATTTTTTCGGTCCCAAATACAGTCGTATCTCGGGGGACACCTGTACAATTCGTATCATCAAAAATAAAGATTGTACTGCGCACTTCTACTAGCCCTCCAAAAAAAACATCGTTTCCCCGTAAACACCTATTTGACAGTTGAGGAACCCTTGCCCGTTTGCTTCCCGTCATAACAGTTTTGCTCTTTGGGTAGTGGTTTCGTGTCAAACGCGCAGCTGGGGGACATGGGTTTCGCTCGCTGTCAGGTACAGTCGATCAAATCGCGAAAGAAACCTGAGCAGCAATGATCCACCGTGCCACCGTCGCGCAGGAAAAAAGTTGTCGCATTTGTTCCGTTCCTTTGCAGCCCTGGTGAAAAGTAAGGGGAAAAGAAAGCACAGTTCCGTAATAGGTGCATCCCGCACCGACTGGTACGAGGTAATACCGCGATAGGATAAAGTGTGCACTCTCGTTGTTGCGAAGGCGGAGACGTGTGTGTGTGTCTGTGGTTGTGTTTTTTTGCTATGTGTCGTGTAGGAGAAAGCAAATGCCCTAATCGGGGTTTGTTTTGGAGGGTGTAAATCGTTCATTTCAGTGTTTTCTGTTACGTGCTGCGTTACCGTGTTGTGCATTTTATGGGCAAAAGTAACACAACCTCTGTGGGGGGAAGGGGGACCCAACCCCTTATTTGCACGCGCACTACGCCTTTTCCATCAATCGAGCTGACCTAATCTCCCGTCACCCCCAAGGATGATGACGACACACACAAGATCGAGGTGTGTGAAGGGAAAAGAATTTATCGTGCGAGGTTAGATCTGGTCGTTTGATGTGAGTGTGCTTAGGGAGGTGGTGGGGTGTGTACCACGCTCAAGTGTGCGTTTGATTGAGTAAGTGTGTGCGCGCGCGCGCGTGCGACCGTATGTTTTTTTTTCCCCAATTGTTGTGCTATGTTCCCCATTAACATCAACCCCTCTCGCCATTAAATAAAGAGAAGAAAAATAAAACACACTTGTCCCCCTTGGTGTATCGGTGCAGACAAACGGTGCACACAAGTAACGGGAATGTTGTGTTTTTTCTTCTTCTTTAGTTGTACTGTGAATGACAAGAGCGAAAAGTGCATACGCAGCGGAATGCACTGCGGAAGCGCGTGTTTTTCTTGCGTTAGCGTACGCAGAGCGCACATTTGCATTGTATTCTAATGCGCACTGCGTTTCAGACACCTGCACAAAATCATCCAACAACGTCTGCTGCGCGATCTGCGCCGTGTTTCGCCGCCGTGCGTTTATGTGTGTGTGTGTGTAGAAGTGTGATCCAAGTTGGCCTCCCGCTTCTTTTGTGAATTGCTCTAAAAGCGCGTGTTTATGAAATTAATTCAAGTGTATTAAGCAGAATGTTTCTTTAGCTCCCGGTTGAGGCTTTTTGTTTTCTTTTTCTGCAGACCGTTTTCCAACGACGTAAATACAGTGTAAATGTGATGTCTCATCCGTGTGCTGCTAACGGTGGTGGGGTTTGTTATTAAACGATTCTATCCCCTCCCGCGCACTCCCACTCCGGATGGCTACCGGATGATGGATTAGAGAGTGTTCGGTTCTTGCGCTTTGTGTGCCACCTGTGTGCCGTTGTTCTCGTCCCTTGCCCGCGCATGGTGCGTAACATGGCACTGTCCATAGACGATCCGAATCCGATTGTACAGCGCAGTTGAGTGTGAGTGAGTAAGTTCAAAAATTCGAACGGGACCCGAGCCGGAAACGGCAAACCAACCACCTTGTCCGCGCACCATCACCACCGCTTGAAGAAAAAAATACTGTGTGGTCGGACGATTCGAGAAACAACTACCCCTAAGTTTCAAAAAAGGAAGCACCCGCTAGCGGAACGGCACAAGACAACACAAGAAGGAAACCCGCGAGCAAAAGAAAGAAATCAAACGTTATATGGTTTACTAAAACAGCGACGACAGAGGAGAGGTACGATAAAAAAAACAGCAGCAGCAACACAACAAAACCGCCAACAAAATGAGCTGGTTACGATCGAGCCCGCTGCGGCAAAGTTTCAGCAAAAGCGGCAACAACAGCAACAGCAACGGCGGTGGCAGCGCGAATGACCGTTCGCGTTCCGGTGCCGGGGGCGGCGGGCTGTCGTCGGTGATTCGCCCGTTCGATGCAACCGAGTGCGATCCGAAGGCCTGCTACGACAGTTTCTGCATCCACTGGCAGCAGGCGTACGAGATCATACAGCGGTCCGAGGTAAGGGGCTATGTATTGCATTTGAACACTTTAAACGGTTTATGTTTATCTTTTGCGTTTGGTTTTAGGAAATGGTAAAGAAGAAGTATAGCGTATTAAAGCAGGGGGATTGCAAACCAAGCAAAAGGCAGAAGGATGGATTATCAGACGTAATAGGCTTGGTTGTTCTATCCCTTCTGTCTATTATCCTTTAGAAGACGGATGAGTAAATGCGATTTGCGGACTGATTGGTCAGGCTTGAATTTCGAAACACTGGACCAGAAGAGTCATTTAGCTGTGCATTACTGAGAATCCTGAAGAAATATTTATTTCTTTTTCTAGCAAAAATACATATAGAAGAGGAGAACGAGTGTTGAAGTAATGGTGCAGGTGTGTCCCGCAAGGACCTTATGAATTATTTTGCCATCCAGACCTTTTGCAAAGACTAGTAAAGACTGACTATGTAGGTTGTTGTATCAAAGAAACATAGACAATGCCTTGAACGCTGTTTTGGCAACTCATCTGCGTTTAACTTTAACTTTATCATACAGAAATGAATCATTGCTAGGTGCAATCAGACTCAGTGACTATTGAAAGCTGTGTCTGATTTTGGTTGTTGCATTTACAGCAAGGACAGTCTGGCATATCTTTCAAAAGAGTTGTATGGTAGCAGATAAAAATGTTATCGCTGGACTTTCCATCACAGTTATCACGATTCAGAACTGTTTTAGAAAAAAAGGACCCCAGTGTGTTGGGGTTCTCTTATACTGGGATTTGATTTTGATATGGACGATTTATAGACTTATGAGACCTTTATCACGTCATTGTGTATGTAGTCATTTATTTCTACCGAGGGAAGAGTCGGACGGGAATGTTGCCTCTTTCGGCTTTGTAAGAGTCCATGCATTTTTTTTCTGTATACCATCGAGACCTACCGAACAAAGTTTCGAAAGAGCTTTTTATTTAATTTCTAATTGTTTTTTTTATGAAAATAATCATTTTTTTAAGAAATTTCGATCAAATGCCATATGCCTCTCATTACAAAATTACCCAATGTGAGAAATGAACAATCCATTTGATCCGGTATAAAATTCGTCTGAACTGCAAGTTATGTACGTTTAACTAGAACTAGTGATGTACTTTCTGGAGCGCATCCACGACGCCGATCCGACTCCAACTATTGTTAGTCCGATTACGACTTCGGCAACATGGGAACCACTTGGTCTGCCCGGAGTTGGAGTCGTCCGGAGACATTCTGAGTCGTCCGGACTCGTTCTATTGTTTGTTTTATCGTTTTACCATTCTTGCTCTTCCAGTTCGATGTGTTCTATTTAGTTATATGTTTAGTTGGCAAAAATCCGGAGTCGACTCAAATAATTTCGGACCGACTTCGGAAATTAAACTCTGACTGATTTCTGACGACTCTGAACGACTCCAGACGACTTTGAATGACTCCAGACGACTTCGGACGACACCGAGCGACTCCGGATAATGCTGGGTGGATCTACCTTCCGTAGTCGGCACAATACCTTTTATTCACAAAAACAAGTACGACCTAAAAGTAAATGACTCCAGATAATCGAAGCTTATAAAACAGAAAGTAAGCTTCTAAATATGCGAAATCGGACTTATGTTTGATAGAATATAACAGGATAAATCCATTATCGATATATAAGAAGAAGAAGAACTAGAACACACGATGAGATTGATTCCATGGTATTGCCGTTAAGTTCTCAACAAACGCCATGGGTTCAAATTTCGTCATACTGCATTACAGTGAAACCAACACCAAGTCACAAATTGCCAAACCCATCAAGGGCTGGGGCAGGTCTAGACTAGGCAATGGTTTTTGCACATACAGAGGAAAAGCCGATATTTTGACCTTTATTGATGATGTATAGTTCGGTCCAGGGAGGCGAAAAGGGTGGGATTGGCCCAGTTGAAAGGTTAAACTATTATGATCACACATCTGATCGAGTTAGTTATAAATCTTTTGTCATTTTTAAGACATTTTAACCAAATCAAATGTGTATTTTAGAGTCAATCCTATTGATGTGATCGTTACTTTCACCTCCATTTTTCAAGATTTTATACTATTGTTGGAAGTATTGATTAATGTACATTATGCTGTCCATTTCTTCCATCAAAACAAAACCACACTATTATCATGGTCCGTGCAGTTGACCATTAAAGGTGAAGAAAGTAAATGAAGTAATACACATTTACGGTAAAACTCCTCCGCCATCAGACGCACGTATTTGATTACGTATTTTATTGCTGATACCTTTAATTAATAGCACTCAAGAAGAAGTAGCCCCCATTTAAGACACACGGCCCGGTATGAAAACCCCTTAGGGAAGGTAAAAACAAAGGTGTTTCCTTCCGTTTTCACTTAAATTCCAATTTGGCGCACTTTATTATCGCTTACCGGTGGGAGAGCGCGTCAAAAAAACCTGCCCCCTTCCCCTCCATCCCCCCCAGGCACTTTTAATGCTTTCCCTGCGTCAATGCGTTTGGTACGCCGCGTGTCAATCAAAATCGTTTCGCGGCAGCCAATCCCTCTCGATCCACGTGGGACCGGTGCGCGTTTGTCTTAAGTTGGGTTTTCCGCCCCGAGATTGATTCCTCGCCTACTTTGAGGGGTGCACACGAGTGTGTGTGTGTGTGTGTGTGAGAGAGAGAGAGAAAGGAGTGGGCAAAGTAGCCTTTAGCAGCCACCAAACAGCAAACAACATTCACCAAATGCCATCTCAACAACGTGGTGTGTGGTGTGCGCGTGGTCTTCGCGGTTCGTTGATCTCGGCACTGCTGCTGCAATAACAACCGCAAAAAACCCTACACCACACACACACACACACACACACACACCTGCTCCGTTACTTTCATCGACAGTTTTGTGCGTCGCATCGTCAACCTCGTCGTCGACGTCGTCGTCGCCCATCCGTCCGATATGTGGATGTTGGAACGCGAATGCACCACACGAACCGGCATAATGCGAATGTGATGCGATAGTGATGCGATTCCACCCCGCTGGCTCGCCCCCCCCCCTTCTCAGTACACTTTCCTGTGCGCCACATTTTTGCGCTTTCTGATTGCGATTCTTCCTATTGGCTGAAGCGTTTGTTTTAACGGCGCGTTGTTGCTACGAAACCCAGCCAAACTTGTTTGCCACATTTGTTCCGGTCGAGCATGTTGGCTATGTGCCTTCATTTTTTTTTTTGCTTTGCTTTCCCCCCTGGTCCGGAGGCTTATCGTTTCGCGGCGTAAGACGTTGCGTAAACAATCCAGTTCCGAATCCGGATTAGCGTAACACAAATGCCGCACTGGAAGGACCGGTACCGTTGACACTGGGCACCGGTTGGGGCCAAAGAGGGAGGGGGGGGGGGAGGCATGCGTTCGTTGTTACTTGGTAAAGATTACGATAAGAATGCTGTGTGGCTTCATCCGTACGGAGAATTACTTTGTTGCAAATAATATTCTTTTGCTATTGCAATCAGTTCCCTAAAGGCGATGTTTGTGGTGTGTTAACAAAAAAAAATATATAATTATGTCCTTTACATACATTACAAAACAAATTATGTGGAATGTTGTTAACAAAGCTCAAGCTTTTTTTCATTTTTTGCTATTTTTTGTTTATCGTTTTTTCTTCTTTTGTTTCCTGGTGCTTGTCTATTCCTTCCTGCTTTTATTTGCTCTTTCTTATCTCTTCTTTTGATGTTATTATGACTGCGCTTTTAAGTTTTTACTTTATTTTTCATCTTTTTCCTTGATACGTTAAGTGTTTCATATTTTCTAGGCTCTTTACGATTCCTCTCGTATCTTTCGATGTAGTGGTGTATAATTTTATCTAATTTTTTCTGCTTTAATATCATGTTTAATTTGATTATTTGTTTTATTTGATCATTTGTAAAATAGATAATCGTTTAAAAGTTACCCAGCTAAGTTTTTCATTCTATTCAATTTAATAGCTACGAAATTCAATATGTAATTCATAACATTTCTGTGAAAGTATTTTGTCTGGAATCAATCGTCAAAGTGTTAGAGGTCGATAGTACTTCTTCTTCTATTTGGCGTAACGTCATAAGCAGACATGTCGGCCTATACAGGCTTTCAAGACTTAATTCATTACCACGCAGCCGGATAGTCACAAATCCTTGCTACGGGGGGGTCAGTCCATTCTAAGCTTGAACCCATGACGGGCATGTTATTGAGTCCTTCGAGTTGACGACTGTACCACGGGACCGGCCTGCGAGAGGTCGATAGTAATGTAACTTAAAATTACTATTTCTCATATGAAAGTTAAATCTAATTGTTGTAACATCTCGTTTGAATGATATCATCAGAACGAGGAACGCATTTTTACAATATTTTGTTAATTATTTGAATATTAAACGCCTTTCATTTCGTTTCAGAAACTTTTTTTTTTCAACCCGAAATGTAAAGCAAAACCTTTATTAATTTCGGCAATAATTAACCAGCCTTTCCGCTGGACGATAGTAATCGACCGTTTCCCAGCACATAATTGACATCCGTTATGCATGCCATGTGTGAAAAATACTTTATCCTCTTACGTGAAATCTATCCACCCATACTACCATGCACACCTTTATCGACCAAAAACAATCGTTTCTTTCCGCATACGATCAAAGAGATATTTAATTGTAGCGTGAATAATAAGCTAAATCTCCTGCTTTCCTCCCCGTCCTATACAACAACAACCGAGACACCAACCTGCAGCGGAAGTGAGCGCGGTGTAATGCTGCACGGGCAAAAAGTGTTTTTGTGCCGCTCAATTTTGTCATGCAATGGGTTTGCTGGGTGCAGCATTTTTTTTTTTCGAATTATTAGTAATTTTGCGTTCCGAGCAGAGCACCACTTTCACCACCCGTCGAGAGCTGCTGCTTTCCGACGAAGGATTACGCTGGAGCATTTCTTTCCCCGGGTGGGGGGGTTTTTTTTAAAGGGTGTTGGCGATGTGGGTTTGGGTTTGCTGATTTCGAACGCATTTGATCCACTGGCCGAGAAATGGTAAGATGCGTGCACGATCTCGGTGGCGCGGCAGCAAAATGCGCGATTTCGTGCCCGTTGTGTGCGGGCCGGTTGGTGCCACATTGGTTTACTTTCGAATCGGGTAGAGAAGAAGTAAGCTACCAGAGCTGCTACCATCGTGCGTACGTGTTTGTCTGTCTCTCTGTGTCTGTGTGTGCTGTGGTGGTGGTGGCCCACGCGTCGCGAAATTTCTTCACCAAACGCCACACGCGATCATCTTCTCCGTCTTCGTCTCGGTCGTCCGATCGGTCTCGTCTCCAGCGGTGCAGAACGCGTTGTGTTGCGTTGGCGGAGAAGAATAATTTGTGCGAGAGGTGCAAAAAGAGGAAAGGTGCACGAAAGCTTTGGCAAGTGGAGCAAAATGGTTGTTACATATCTATATTAAATTTGATGCATCTGAAGGTTAGCAAGGATAAGATCATATTTGAATTTCTGTTTTTTTGTTACAATGCAACACGGTTCCTACTTTATCCGCTTACTCATTCACTTATCCATTTTATTACTTACATCCAATTTGAATAAGATTGTTGTTCCTCACACGACAAAAAAACCTTTAATATCTTCGAGCGAAGCTTCAAAGATGTTCTATAACTTCTCGCACCAACACTTGATATGCAAGTGTTTATTCATACGTACAATTAAAGCTTACATACTATTGCGCTTAACGTTCTATTGTGGGAAGAATGTGTTCCTCTTTTTCACGCATTTTATTTGTACCGTTGACACTTTCCTTACGACACGTGCACGCTTTCAAGCCCGTTTAATGTCAAGTGCTATGAATAGAAATGCGTGACATTCCCTTTTTTATTACCTTTCTCGGATGAGCATGAATTGTTTGCATTGATTGCGGTCGCAGGATTTTTGGGCTGAACTCTGTACCTAACTTGTATGATTCATCTGGAGCATATTTCAAATATACCACTGCATCATTGCAAGTGCATAAAATCAGTCAGTTGGTCTTGGGTTTGGGATCTGTTTAACAATCACTGCATTCTCTGATTTTTATTACCCTTTTCATATTTTTGGACGAGTCTGTGTTTTTTTTTAAATTTATGATCCTGGGAAACATGGGTTGGCTTTTTCTACGCTTCTCAAAGTTTGTCTTTGTTTGACGACAATCAAACATACGAATAGAAATCATTGTTTCAACCTCTGGAGGTTGTTGCTTTAATAAGCTACGCGTAGAACCGCTTCTATGTGACAAAGGTTTAAGAAGATCAAATTGAAAATAGCCAATTATGTAAAAATATGTAATTTCTTCATTGTGGCATTTTGAATTGCTCCTCGGTTGCTGGTTGGAAGAATCTGAATCAAATTCTATGTCAATGCAAATTATGTGCAAAGAGATACAGATTTACAGATGGGCTGGTACTATGGTACTATCACCTGGACCTGGACCTGGACCTTTCCAGGTGATGGTACTATCACCTGGAAAGTCGTACGTAATACTTTAACACAACCTCATCTAGGGTTGGGTGCTATTCGAGATTTGATCGCTGGATGATCGCCGTTGGTCGAAACGATGCTGTGCGTTTACCGCCAACGCTACATGGCTGGTCCAATTGAACGATGTTAAACGTGTATAAAAATCACTCCTAATTAATTTCCCAATGTTCTCTTTATGGTTCAGTTATTCATGTTAGATGTTATCTTTATGTATTTGTTGAAGCTGTATGTAAATCTCCTTTACTTTCCGCTTCTATTTGATTAGGTTGAGCTATTATAGAAATTGAAAAAAATCATATTTAAAAAAGAGCTTATTGAAATCGATAAAACAGCACTTTCACCGTCAAATCCTTCTCGCTGCTCACCCTTCCAATGGATCAATTCGTACCAAAAAGTACAATTGCATCCACTGAACATTGGACCCCGACCGACCGACCGACCGACCGTCTCCGGAACCTTCGAAAGGTGGTAACGGCGATGAAAAGGAAAGAAAGAAAAAAAAGATTGATCCATTGCTCATCTGCCAGCCAAGCTAGTGCGAGGGCGACCACCATATACAGATCAAATTCGTGGTGCGCACAAATGCGGTAACACTGGATGGTGCGGTAACGTGAAGCACATCACCATGAAGAAGCCGCCCCCCCACGTCCAATGCAACCTTTTACACACCTTTGATTGCAGCTTTTCTGTTGCCTTAATTTTCGTCCATTGTTTCGCCGATGACGTTTGCATTGTAGCTTTGATCCAAACTCTCCACAGTGCCGGGGAGTGGAGTTGCGATGACTCCAATTAAAGATTGTGTAGTGTGTTGTGCGGGCGTAAGAGACAATGGCCAGAAACGCTCTTGCAACCGAAAGATCTCTTCTCGCTTGGTGTCAATGTAATGAATGACAATCAAGTGTGTGGTATGTAGTGAAATAATGTTGCCAAAATCTCTCACAATCCAAAAAAATGTACTGAGAAAACGAAATGATATGCCTGAAATCACGTTTCTTCGTTGGACAAACAAAAACTCTCCCGTAATAATTAAACACTCAATGAGATTCGTGTGTAGCTCTGAGTCATAATGACAAGCAACCGATTGTCCAAAGCCACAAATAGAATATGTATTTTAAATAGCTTACAGAAAAGGTGGAATTTATTAAATAATTCGTTGTGAATTTTCCCATTCTTTTCCCCTGTGGGACACAACAACGCGAATCGCACGACGTCAATTAGCCGACCCGTCCCGGCCAGTAGTGCAGTAGCTGACACCAATCCGGATGCCTTTTCGCCCCAAAAGCATATCGCTGATGAATAATTTAAAGATTGCAAAATACAAACCCCGCCAAACATTTAGGGCATGGCACCACAGCCAAGAACCTGGTGGGAACATTCCGGCTTCCGTTCGGTTTGATGTGTATGAGAAAACGCCATTAAATGGTAATTGAAATAATAATTTTAATCAGTTGCGTTGTGTTCGCCTCCAGTGATTAATTAACCCATCAGCCCCTCCCCCAAAGCATCCCAGCACTGGCAGCAATATTGAAGTCGTACGCAGTTAGGCGCGGACCTGAAAGGACCAACAATGTTGTTGCAAACATTTATTATGGTGCTGTTTTAATTTAATTTGTTTGGAGGCGTTTAAAAACCTCACCCTCTGCTGGTAAAGCCTTGTTTTCTAATGCTTTTTTGACGCACGTTCTTCTCCGCCGCAGGCTTGGCATTAAGTCGCACAAACTCTGTCGGTTCTGAAACTATCTGCCAACGTGCAATAGATTAGGTCACCGAGCTAATATGCCATCCGAAGCATTCTTTTAACAGACAAATAGGAAGCGATAAGGACAAAAAGTGATAATAACGGCTGAGTGAACACTGGCTTTAACCTCTTATCTTGCCACGGTACTTGTTACGTGTTCTAATTTCTGTCTACTGGACAGATTGTCCTTCTAATCCGTTGCAATTTGCTGGCCTTTCAACCTCTCGCCATCTCACCCAATGCCATTCTGCAATCGATCGAAATCTGTTTTCGTAACGTTTCGCATACAAGAAATCATGCTGCCAGTTGTGGTGGCCATTCGCAACACATCCCACGCTCTTTGTGTGTGTGTTTCGGGGTGGATTACAGCCACCCCACGTTCACACGGACGCCACTTAATGTGACACGGCCACCGCTGCTGGGTCTGTGTCTCTCTCACGTGGATTAAGGCGCGAAGAAATGCGATCACAGCGTGATGATGATGCGTAATCAAGCCGTGTGTAATTCGCTTCTCTCGCACACCTTCCTCCGGCTAGTGTGAGACAGGGGCATACGCTGGTGCGCATCGTTCGCATAATGGGGTGCCCTACGATAATTGCTACCTTTTGGTGTATGGTTGGTGTGGAAAGTGGAAAAGTGTTAGAGGACTTTGCTGTCGTCTTCTTATGTGATTGATATTTTTGAATAACTGTGCACGATGCTTCTGCGCACGGTGGTGCGTCTCGCGTCCAGAGTTGGGATGACGAGTTATGATGAGTATTAAGGGATCATAACGGTTGAGATTAAGGTCAGAATGCTGATTTTTCGTGATGATCAGGTGGAATTAATTTAGACAAATGTTTTAAATTTGTTATTTTGCTAATGTGTATGGCAGTACATTTGATCAAAACCAGTTAATTTGAAGTAATTAATTCGCTGTGCAATAGTATCTTTAAACTAAATAAATTCTTACTAAAACATCATCAACGTGATTATATAGATAAAAATGTCATAAATTCTTCAACTGTTGTCGATGATGTACGCCTGTATCAGTCACTAATTGGCTTATTGATTTACTAATAGAATAATTGTCAGACCTACCTGCGGGTAGCTCAGCTTAGGTCTTGCGATTTGACGACTCTACCACTTTACTACAAACACTAAATGCATTACTATTCTTTGAGATGTCCTGATTATCACCGACAGCAAGTGTCGCGACCAAGTGACTGACCAAGAGTTGGATGCAAAAAATGTCATCAAGCATGTGATGGTCGGCACCAACTGTTTGAGTCTCACCTCTGATCATGACAGTAAAACTCGTGATGCTGACCATGTCACTCGTGAGCTCGTGTCGGAATTTGTCATGACTATGTCAGTCATATTTTGTGGAACTGATCACAGTAAAAAAAGTCATCACAAAGTGACTGACCAAGCGTTGGTTGCTAAGATGTCACCTAGCATCTATTGGTGATAGCAGCTGGTGATAGGACTTTTTTCAGTCAGATTTTTTTATGACATTGGGGGCCTTCACGATTCTAGTTAGTTTTTTGTATGGAGTTTGACAGTTGGAGGCTGAAATCATGTAAACAATCCATACAAAACCACACAAAAAACTAGCCTGCGATTTTCAGTCTAGAAAATTTTTGCCTAAAAGCTAGAATTAGATTCGAGTACCTGCTCGAAGACACGGGTTTGTTTACATTTATCCCAAGGTGCATTAAAGAAATCAGGTGATCGAATCTGGAATCAAAGTGTATGTAGTCCAGGTGGTCTCATAGCATTTTTTATAACCAATTTTGAATATTACTTTTTGACAGAACGAGTGAAAACTTTTGCTCCAACGAGCTTTCTGGAGGCTTGACGAATACTCAAAACACTCTTACAATCTTCATTCAGAAGTAGAAGCGATAAAAATCAGCCTTCTAAACTCATACACCTTGGGATAAGCCCACCTGTATATTATACTCACTTAGATAGCTGCTCGAAAACTGCTTTACAATGCAAACAGCTGACAGGCTGAAATTTCAGCCTACGAGCTTCAAACGGAAAGGGCCCCATTGACAGTAATATTTTGCAGCACTGTATATTACTCAAACAATCTTTTTTTACATAAAATCTATGACATCTTTAAGTACTTTATTGTTTATCATTCATTAAACCATTTAATATTTTCTATAAATATTCTATTCTGTTCCCCACAACCCAAGCCACCGTTCCCTTGAGTCTCACAAAAAGAGTTTTCTTTTAACATGCAATGAGTTCCTAGTCCCAAACCTCAGGCTTATGGTTGTCAAATAATTACCTAACTAACTATCCGTATATCTCTTCTGCATCTTTTTTGTTGAACAGTTTGATGTCTGGAGCTTTTGAACTATTTGTAGACCTGATTTTAATTAGTTTTCAGTTATCAACATTACTCAAATACGTTGAGATCGACACAGTTACGTTTGTGGACGTATGTTGACAGCGCTATTACTTCTAGTAGCTATATACTTCTACTAAGGCTTGTCCTTTTTTACGAGTGCATTTCTTTCTAAGACGAGTAAATGGACAATATCCTACCTTGTAAAAGTTGGTGCATGTAAACATAACGAATGAATGAGAATCCTTCAGTCACTGAACATCAGTTTTGTTAACAAACATTTAAAGAATCGGAAGAATCAAACATTTAAGTTTGACATTCCCAAAGTAAGAGGGCTCTTCCCATTCACGCAGCCCTGCTTGATAAGCACAGAAACAACAAAAAACAGCTTACAGGAAGACAACCTGTTCCACCCAGTGTACGGTGATGATTAACACCACATTAATGCACACAGCGCAAGCCACAAACAAAAAGTGCTACAAAACCACATTCATTCAGAAAGAAAGTATGAGCGGGGATGTACTCAGAGTGTACTTCCCGCAAGAGCCTACAGCAAACAACAAACAAACAACAGGGCAACCTAGTGCACTAGAAACAAAAAAATAAAGCGCCGACACTGCCGCAGAACAACAATGTCGAACAATGTTTGATGCGCAGTCAGCATTTTTTGCGCGTCCGTTTTCAGCCAAGCCGGCCCTACCAACGGAGAAATGCTGACACAGGATATTGTATGTGGGAAGTTGTAATTGCGGCGCGGAGAAGAAAACCCATGTTTGTACGCATGTAGAAGGAAGGTTTCATCTTTCCGATTGGGTTCGATTTCGTTTGGCTTTTTTTTGCTTCTCTGTTTTTCCCCTTGTTTACCTTCGTCAAGGTCTACATACACAGTCGCCCGGTGGGACTGGAATGGGAGGACGGGGGGCGTAGTTGTTTGGATTTCGATTAGTGGCAGCCAGCCAGCCAGCCAGCCACCATTGGCCTGCAATTATGCATTTACGCGCTTCACGATCACAGGACCGGCACGATGCCAGCGCATGGAAATGGGCGGCGTTGTTGGGGTAGCGTGATTTACTGCCGATTGGAGCCTCATTGGTGATGATCGTGATGATGATCGCGGTGTTGTCGAAGCTTTCTCCTTATTAACAAATTAAATAAAAATTATATCGAGCACGCGCATAGCGCCACCAGTGCGCCATTTGTTTGTTCTGGTGGCCGTGCCATGCCGTGGTCCCACTTTTGCTTTCCATGTTTTGCCATGTGGCCTATAATTAAAGTGGGGCCTTTCTACATTAACATTGTGATGTTGATTTTCGTCCATGCTCTGTTAATTTGACACTCTTTTCAATTTAATGCTGAAAGCCACTGTACACTACACAATGTAATCTAATGTCTCTCTTTCCTTCCCTGTGCCTTTCTCCATATCCCATACAGAACTATCGCAGCCAGTCGCACGATGACGTGCTGGGCGTGGTGACACATCTAGACCACATGGTAACGCTGCTGCTGGTGGAGTTGCACCACTGCAACAAGCTCAGCCTGCCGGGACAGCCCACGCCGCCGGCACCCTGTCTGGAGCATCTGCTGAGCGAAAACCTACTGGACAAGCTGTACGAGTGGGGCATCAAGACGGGCCGGTAAGGGAGCGAGAGGAAGGAGGCTTCATATCACGCGTTTCAAATGTGTCGCCCTAGAATCACACTAATGCTTTCCTTTCCGACAGATACGCAAACGCAGTCCGATTGGAGCAGCTCAAGCTGTACGAGCAATTGGTGAGTCACTCGCGCCATCAGCTGCTGGTGCATGAACCGTTTCTTCGGCCGCTGCTGAAGCTGCTGGCCTCGAGCCAGAACGAAATCTATCCGCCGGACGTCGAGAAGCGGCTGGTGATACTGCTCAATCAGCTGTGCGTGGTGCTGATGCAGAACGTGCACCTGCTCGATCTGTTCTTCTTCTCCACCACGCAGACGCAGCAAAGCCACCACGCTAGCAACGGTGGCCACACGAAGTAAGTGTACCGAAACTGTGTGTGTGCTCGGGAGAAAGGTTATCGATCGGTGTTATTTCACGTCTCTTCCGTTTTTCTGTTTTTAGCTTCATCATCTTTTCGCTGCTGATACCGTACGTCCACCGGGAGGGGTCGCTCGGTCATCAGGCACGGGACGCCCTGCTGCTCTGCATGGCGCTGTCGCAGAAGAACTCGAACGTCGGCACGTACATTGCGACGTACTCGTCCATCTGTCCGGTGCTGGTGACCGGGCTCGGTGGGCTGTATTCGCGCCTGCCCAACCAGATCGAAATCAAAACCGTCGACTGGTATCGGATCACCACGGACGACGTGACAGAGATGCCCGAGCTGACGCTGTTCATGAACTCGCTCGAGTTTTGCAACGCCGTGGTGCAGGTTGCGCATACGATGATCCGCCAGCAGCTGCTCGATTTTCTCTACCAGGGCTTCCTGGTGCCCGTTCTAGGGCCGGCAATATTGCAGGTAATGGCATAGAGCTCCTTTCTTCATGCACGGTGCACCTTCCCTGGTATTCCTCCACCAGCAAACCCTCCCCCGTTTGTGTTGTTGTTTGCGTTTGCGTCCTACTTATCGTCCCCCTAATTTCCCTCCCGCTAACACCACGCGCCCACAACTTTCCATCGCATTGTTTTATTCATCCGGAGAATTAATCGAAGCGTTACTAATCTAGCCGCGCTCGGTACGCACGGGCCCGGACAGGGAGAGCACGCCGCAGGGGGGAAGAGTGTCGGCACGGCATCGATGGCTCACGCTAATGGAGAAACAATTATTTACCATTTGCCGTGTGTTTGCATTTGCACACTCCACGGCGGTGTTTGTTGCGCAGCGCGTTCCACCACGCCTGTTGCATTGGCGCTTTATCACTACTATTTGGGATTCTGTTGTATTGTTTTCTTTCTTTTTTGTTACTGGTGGTAAATCCTATAGGCGGCCTCTAAGGCCTTTGTACATAAATTGCTAAGTTGGTGTTAGATGGTTGTTATGTTTAAATGGATGTTGAAACGCCTGCAATGGGTCAAACACAACACAGCCAATACATTCACAGCACACACACAAACACAACGCATTCGAGTTGGGAAATTCAAAATTCACCACAACGACTCACACTGTCACACACCCAATCCCCCATAATACGATCGATGAGCCTTCGTTATCGGTTGTTTTAGTAATAGTTTAAGTGTACACCCCCACCCAAACCCCACGATGTATTCGCTATTTGAAGACACATTATCCCTGTACGACGGTTTTGTACAACACCCCCCCTTCAATCATCGACCGGTTGATAGTGTATCCCATCTCATTTTACCTGTTAATTCTGTGTTCCGTTACCTCACTGTTTTCCCCCATTTCTTTGTTTTTTTTATCGTCGTGTTGCGTTTTTATCTGTTCCTTTTGTTGGGCACTGAACGTGTTTGAGTGTTGAACCTACTCCCCACCAAACCCCATAAAGCGTCACTCCCCCACGCTTGCATTCCGGAACTAATGGATCTGTGTTGTTTTTTTTTCATTCTTCTTATTTTGTTTTCTCTAATTTATTATCTTATTTTCTTACTTTCTTCTCTCTTTCTCTCTTTTTCATTACAAATTGCTCCTTCCCCTTCTTACACCGTACTTTCGAACAATCTCTTTATCACCATTCGACGTCGTTTTGTTGCCTTCTTTCACAACTTTACTGTTTCCGTTTTATTATCATACATACAATGTGTTTGTTGTATTTTTCTTCTCTTTTTGCGCTTATGATCTAACATTGCGCGACCGTTTTGTTCCAATAATCAATTCAATATTACACCTTTGTACACTTTTGCGGTGATTTTATCGTGCTTCACAATCCTTCTCTTGCTCTTTTGCTCTGCTTTACGTTGTTCGGCTTTTGCTCAACACTTCCGTGCCGCAAACGGAATTATTATCACACCGACGATGTTGCCGTTGCATTGTCATATATTGATACGCGTTGCCTTTTGATTGTTTGGGCCTCGAATGTGTTGCTGTGAATGTTTGCTACATGGGGGAATTTCCGCATGTGAACTTTTTGGGCATTTTTGGACTTTTTAATGCGTCGATCGCTATTTGTCGCCCTTTCGCTTTTTTTCTTTGTGCGGAATGTGGACGTAACGTGAAATATATTAACGTTGGAAACAATAATAACAACCTGCATGTCTAACAAACTGACCAAAACAATCCTCGCAACCAAACAACACACACACACAACCACACCCATGCTCCTCCTTTCATCCTACAACAACCGACAACTCTCTTTTGCACAACTTTCCAACCAAAAAATGAAACCGCCTATCTGTGGTGGGTAAGCCAGACATTTAAAGGGCAAGGTCAATTCCAGACGAACGTTGAGTCGCAGGTGTCCGCGATGGCGTACTTCGACCTGATCGTACGGTCGATCACCGAGCCGGGGCTGATACAGATCGTGATTCGGTTTCTGCTGGACGAGGAAAAGTTCGACGGGCAGCGCATACTGGACGTGCTGGTTGAGCGGTTAAACAGTAACGACTCGCGGGTAAGTGCAGCACGCCGCATTTTTGCGTAATAAAATAGCTTACCCCTTAAATACAACTAAACCCGCACCTTACACCTTTTCTTTACGCTCCCTTTTCTCTTCAGCTTTGTATGGTGACGCTATCGCTGTTCGATAGCCTGCTCAGCCTAAACTGCGAGGACATTATGCTCGAGCTGATGCTCAAGTACCTGCTGCACTGCAAGCACGTACCGATATCGCACCGGTACAAAATCAATCGCGTCGATCCGTACACGCAAGCCGTCGAGTACTTCCTCAACATTACGCCCGACATCATGAAGAAGGTGAACAGCGTGCTGAGCATCAACAATGGGGGGCTCGCCAGCAACGGTGCCAGTAGTGCTGCGGCCGGCCAACCAGCGGTTGTAGCGACGGCGTTGGGTAACCACCGCACCCTGACCGAGCGCGGTGGAAGTAGCAGTGCCAACCTTAACGTTAGCAAAACGATCGGTGCCAACTGGAACCATTACGGGTTAAACACTACGACGGGCGAAACGCTGCTGGCGAACTACCAGGCGTACCTGCTCGATGCACGCAACCGGATCGTACAATGCAAGCATGCCTGTGATCAGTGGAACAACGTGTATCGTTACCAAAAACTAAGCAAAGCCAATTTTACGGGTGCGCCCAACGTAGCGGCAAACGGCGGGGGCGGCGTGGGCAGCAGCGGCCAGAACAGTCTCGTCAATCCGGAAGATGTGCGGGCGCTAAAGGTGCAGATGATAAAAGATTTTCTGCGCGAATTTTCGATCGATTCTGGCATCGGGGACTGTGGTGATAGTCTGCAGCAGCAGCAGCAGCAGCAACAGAATCATCATCATACATCAGTGACGGGAACCAGTTCGTCGGCGTCGAGTGCAATAATGTTCGGTGGTGGTTCGATCGGAACGTCCAGTGGCAAGCAGCTGGATAGCCTGCAATCGATCGGTGATAGTAGTGGGTACGAAAGTTTAAACGTATTCTCCCAAACGAGCAACGACCTGGTGGCACCAGGGACGATGCCACAGGAGCCACAGCTGAAGCAGCAGCAGCAGCGTATCGATGCGTGGAAGGTGTCGAGCGTGCGGGAGGAGCCGATCGGTGATTTGGATCTGTCGGAGGATCTTTTCGCTCAGGGGACCGTTAGTTTAGGTAAATGGGCGACTTTTTTTCGTTGAGTGAAACGTGTTCTTTTAACTCATTGGATTCATTTACACAGGTCCCTTTTTAACTGCAATCTGGGGCAAGCTGCAAACGTTTACCAGCAACTGCTTGTATGTGAATTTGCATCTCACAGGATTGATCACTCACCTGACGCTCTTTCCGTTGCCATTGCTGCACTCTATACTGCTGCGGCCAGATATACCAACCACGTCCGATACACCGTCCTTCCATCAGGTAAGAGATTTTGAAGAATTTTGGTACGATCAAGTGAAAGAGTGGTCCACTGTAACAACTTAATTTCATGATGCTATCGCAGTAAGATCGAAAAATACGCAGCCGAGGATGATGATATTTCTAGGAAAAGATTCGTCAAGCCCTTAAAAATGATACATTGTAATGTAACGTTATACTGTAATGTAATGCAACAGTGTAACGTAACGTTATATTGTAATGTAACGCAATACCGTAAAGTAACGTTATATTGTAGTGTAACGCAATACCGTAAAGTAACGTTATATTGTAATGTAACACAATACCGTAAAGTAACGTTATATTGTAATGTAACGCAATACCGTAACATAACGTTATGTTGTAATGTAACGCAATACATATTCAAATGTAACACAATTGTGTGCTGTAATGCAACGTTATATTGCTATGTAACGTAATATTGTAACGTAACGTTATATTGTAATATAACGCAATGCTGTAACGTAACGCTATACTAAAATCACTAACTCTTTACGGCGTTTTCCCCTTTGCAGGTGCTGAAAATACTGAAGCAACAGATCGATGCCGAACTGCCGGACACGGACGAATCGCTCGAGATCGTCGACATGGCCCGGTCGTTCCTGGTCGACCGTGAGTTCCGGCTGGTGAACATGCGCAAGAACGCGATCGAGTCGGCCGCTAGCGGCAAGCTGCTGAACGGTGGCGGCTCGTCCATGACGTCCAGCCTGTCGCAAACGACACCGATGCAGCTAACGCCCAGCTCATCGTACGATCCGTTCAAGCGGCAGGACGGGAAACGCAAAAGCATCAGCAACTCGTTCTCCAACATCTTCCGACGGCCCGGCTCCGTGGGTAAGTTGGGCAGCCTTAACACCCCCCACATTTAATGTGTCCTTTTCGTTCTCTTCGAGCCTCACGAGAACGAAGCCACTACACTAGGGAAAAGCCAAAAAGTGCACCGCAATAGTATCACCTCATGCCTTTCCTGATCTCTTTCTCGCTCTCTCTTTCTCACTCTGGCATTACTTTTTCTGTATCAACTCACTATGATGCTTTCAATTTCACAGCTCATTAGCGTTCTTCTTCTGACGGTGTGATGTGCTTGTGTGATACGATCGATTCGGAATGCTTCAATCACCGGTCGAAGAAGAGGAAGGCGACTCCGCTCCATCATCTATTACACTTTCCTTTCTTCACTGCTTCTGTTTCTCTATTTGCTTCTGTTTTGTTTTTTTTTCGCCATCATCACCGTCACGCAGCTTTTGTTTCTCCTTCACAGCCAGTCGGTACATTCGCGCTCGATCGATCAACGGTTCATGCTGGTTTGTGGCGATCGAATGTGGCTTTTTCCTCTCTTTCCATTTTATTTGTTACTTAACTCTGTCCTTTATAAAAGCTTGTTGTTTGTTTTCATCTTCCCATCACGATTACGTGTCAGGCTTTATTATTGGGAGGGCATGTGTAAAAGTTTATGATTTCAGTTTTATTGCTGCTACTTTTCATCACTTTTTTTTGGTTCCTCTTTCCTTCTTCGCGTAGTATATTTTGCTCTTTGTGTTTTATATTTTTGTCTTACTTTTGTAGCCATTTCTTTCTCATTATTTTCTGTGCCTCGGTCACTTTTGGGGCGAGAGTATTGCCTGTTTTTCCGCTTGGCTTCTTATGTTCCGATGTCACTAAACTCACATGACGCTTCGCGTTATGCACAAAACGGTTGATATTGTGCGCATCAACCCTGCCGACCGTATCTACTGTATCTAAACACTCGCTCAACAAAATGCATTAATGCACACTACGCTCGTCGCCCCTTTTTTCACCTTTTTCGCCCAATTATACTGACACTCACCTCGTCTTTGTGTGCTGGTGCTACTGCTGCTACTGTATGTTGCGTATAATTGATAGAAAACCAACTAACTCCACTCCACGCGTCATTACACTCTTCTCACAAGCGGGGAAAGCAAACAGAGAAACGTTGCTAGTAGAGAGAAAGGAACAGGATGCTCTTGCTGTTTGGCTCACAATCACAACATATCATATCCACCCAACCACCCAACCACCCACCCAAAACAAATCAACTCCTCCCACATTACATATATGTGTTCTGTATTCTGTGAGAAAGATTCTAATTATATATATCCACATATCAATATCCATCTTGTTTGTTTCTACTCCTCATTCAGCTTCATCGGGTTTAGCACAGATAGTTGAATTTTTTACCGGTAAATATCATGCCCTTTATTTGTTGTTGTTGTTGTTGTTCTTCTTCTTGTTGTTTATCTGTTATGCCGTTCTCCTCTCCCCCCCCCCCCCCTTTCCGTTCCACATAACTACTGAATCCGTTCCTTACGTATAGTTTTATTGTTCGAAATTGCATTTTTTTGTTTGTTAGCTTGTTTCCTTTTTTGAACAGTGTTTGCTGCTTGTCTTTTTTATTCCTTTTAATTGCTTGCTATTTTTATGGTTATTTGCATGTTTAAAGAGTTGATGAAATATTTTAGCATTTTTTTTGTATTGTTTTCAATTTGATTGTTAAACTTGCAACTTTATATCAGTTCAATTTGCTCGTGCATGGTTTAAATTATTTTTAAAATATATAATGATTTAAAACTTTTAAATTAAACATATCAGTATAATTTGTATACTTCAATATAATAAATATTATGCAAGTGAAAATAATATAAATTCAGAAACCTTCCACCCTTTCCTTCATATAACAACCCCTATTCACATAAGGCCCTCGTTCCATTACATCCGTTTTCAAGTGTTATGTGTCCGTTATGCGTTCATGTTTTTAAAACCGATTAGCAATGATTTGTGTTTGTGCTTGACAATAACCATTACTTAATGGTAAATGTTCTCTAACATTCCGCTCGGTTCATCATCATCATCATCATCCTAACACCTATTAATTTGTGTGTGCATGTGTGTAGTGTGAGTTAATATATTTAATATTCTAATCAAACATATTGCTTGCTGCTAGTAGAGTGTGTGTGTGTTGTTTAATGTGCCAAAACGTTTAGTAGCCGTTTTTGTTTTAGTGTTATGCGTACTAACCTCCTATCCCTCTCGATATCCCCGTTCGGCAGTACCGTTCCCCGTTGGTTGATTTACTTCCTTTCCTTTACTAGATGATTTCCCCCCTTCCCGCTCTATTTTAGCCACTATGCTATTTAACGAATTGATGTGCTGTTTCTTTTCCAATGGAATATATATTACTCCTACTGCAGACAGTTACAGGACGAATTTGCTTTAATTTATATTTACTCTACATTTTACCCCCTTCCCCACGCGCACACACATACACACAATCTCATCAGGATCGAGCAATAGTAACGGTTTAAACCACTCACCGAACGGCCGACAGCAGCCCCAATCCTACACACCCGCATCGATGAACGTTCCTTCTCCCGTGGGACAACAGCAGCACCAGCACCAGTCCGTATCGTCCGTGATGCCACCGAGCGGTCTACTTATTGGCAGCTCCCGGCGGGAATCGCGCGAAGCAGAAACACAGTTCATGTCGATCGATACGTCATCACTGCAGGCCGGCGGTATTAACGCACCAAGTGGTCACGTATCGAACGGATCGAATGGTAACGATCTGCTGCACCCGCACAGCCTCGAGCACGGGCTGACCAGCTACAGTGTGGGCAGCGAGCGACAGCTAAACCTTGCCATCGGGGCCGTACTGCTGGACGAGTGGTTGCGCGAACTGTCCGCGGTAACGCAGGAACAGTGCATCATGATGCTATCGGAGCAGGTTCAGCAGCAGCAGCAGCAGCAGCAACCACCGGCAAGAACTGCTAGCTGAAAACGAAAGTACGACGTAGATGTGTGTCGCGAAAGAACAACGATTTACAATTAAATTAACCGAACGATACTAAGCGAACGGCGGCGCACTACTAAGTAAACGCTCCCCCTATTCCCCCATCTTCCCCCATCTAACCAAGAAAAAAGCTTGTGATTTAATTAAGGCATAATAAGCGTGTGTAGATGTGTTTTGTTTTTTTAGCAATAACTAGTAGCTGTGAATATGATATACTGTTTTTCTTATATTAGAAAAAAACAGTTCATAGGTAGGGAGGGATCGATCGTTTGTAAAACGAACGAGGGAAGAAAGGAAAGCGAAGGAAGAAATAGGAAGATAGTAGAAAAGCGAAATAATAGAGGAGGAAAATTTGTCTTTTCTAAATGTAGGGCAACCGCTTTAATTTAACAAAAAAGTAATTTAATCGCGCGAATTTACCTGTCTACTGCTTTTTTTTAAAGAATAATTCGCCAATTTTTAAATCCCCCTTTTTCTGTCCCATTGGTGGTAAACTTTCCGTCGAAAAGACGAACCCAAAATGATATTTAAACGCACTCTTTTTTATCGGGAGAATTTTTTCGAACATTTTACGAACAAATTACGCAACACAACTCATAAATGTCCAAAACTAATCTTTTACAAGTACCATTATTCGTTGCGAATGCGGAATTCGCAATATTGATAGGGGTTTAGTGCCCTTTATTACCGTTTAGTGTAACAAGTAAATGCTATCCTAACGAACAAGCGAACAAGGCCAAACAAAGAGAAACTATTGCAACCTGTTGTTGTAACTGTACTAATATACTGTATAGGGTAATATAAAATGGGGGTAACCGTTACAGGGTTTCCCACGATTTATTGGTTGGTTCCCACGATTTATTGGTGCGTTCCCACGATTTTTTGGTCATTTCCCATAATTTTTTGGTAGCAACCCACGATTTATTGGTCGGTTCCCAAATATTATTGGTCGGTTCCCAAATATTATTGGTCGTTTCCCAAATATTATTGGTCGGTTCCCAAATATAATATAATATAATACCGACCAATAATATTTGGGAAACGACCAATAATATTTGGGAACCGACCAATAATATTTGGGAACCGACCAATAAATCGTGGGTTGCTACCAAAAAATTATGGGAAATGACCAAAAAATCGTGGGAACGCACCAATAAATCGTGGGAACCAACCAATAAATCGTGGGAAACCCTGTAATATATACATCTAGACGCTGGAAGTAGATGTATTTTTGTTTTACGGAAACAATTCAACTTTTATAGGATAATTCAAACCTAATTCGATCCTCAATCCCCCCCGGCCCCAGTTCCATACCTTCCCCTGTCCCGCTCGCCCGTGTACATAATGTTATACAACTATTTATAAATTGTTTATTTACTACACTTTTGTTTGTGGGCTGTTCTCGCCCTCTTTTCCTGTGCTTTTTATTTTTCTTTTGTTTGTTTCGTTTTTAAGCGAGCGAAAATCTTTTTGGAGTAATTTAGAAATTTTGTTTTAGCTTCTTTCTTTCTTTCTTTTCCGTGTAAAATATATAGTAAGATATTGTTTGATTGTATTGGATAAAACAAAGCGCGAAAGGAGCAGTAAAAACGTTTGACGTTTGTATTACTTTGCTGATATCCGAAGAAACGTTATCATGATTTTAGATAGCACAAAGCGTGATCATCATTTTACAGTTGTGACTAGTGATGGGAAAATGAAATTTTGGTCAGAACTGATTCCGGATAGTAGGGTCCGGAATAAGTTTCCAGAATCGGTTCTGGAATCGGTTCCGGAATCGGCTACGGAATCTTAATGGAATTAATTCGTTTTCAAGTACATTTGAATCCTTTGCGGCTTATTATATAGGGATCGTAGCATCCAGTACATTCGAGCAAAAACCGTGGAATCATTTTGACAGTTTATTGAAGAAACATTAATTGTTTCATTGTAGTATTCATTTGTGTTGGGTAAATCTGATAAAATTCATTTCTTTATTTAACAAATAATAACATACTCAAATCAATCTATCTGGCTTGTCCCATGCTTAGAGTTCACATCGAAAATATTCAGAATGCTATGGATATTTTGGAGCCAATTCCAATTCCGGTTCCGGAGCCGATTCTGAATCCAATTCTGTAATCGACTCCGG
This sequence comes from Anopheles gambiae, assembly GCF_943734735.2. Classification (NCBI taxonomy): domain Eukaryota; kingdom Metazoa; phylum Arthropoda; class Insecta; order Diptera; family Culicidae; genus Anopheles; species Anopheles gambiae. The sequence continues at coordinate 89,104,549 of NC_064602.1, forward strand.
AGACGGAATCGGAATCAGGTAGTTCCGATTCCGAGCTCCCACCACTAGTTGTGATGTCTATTGTTTGCCGTTCTATTAGTCGCACTTTATTCAATTCGACAACCGTTCGAGGCTCATGTTTGGGCTGATTTTCCTTCCATGGCCTAGTAAACCGCCTGAAGGTATGCAATATATTTAACAAATTTTTTTGGTTTTACGCTGTTTCACTAATTTTAGTTTAAAATTATTTCATTATGAATGAAGAATGGACTAAATGAACATCCCTGAATATGTAACCGACAAAAGTAAGACATTCTTTTAGTAAATCCAGCATCTTACCAAACAAATAGAATAAAAATACTTCTAACAGAACGTATAAAAATACATCATTTTGCATACCTTCAGGCGTTCAGTAAGAACTGACCAGAAATCACCATTAAATTTTCCAATTTTTATGAAGGATCATCCTGTATGATCCTCGACAATCTGCTCGATAAATAGCCTTTTGTTGTGGGTCGTTGTTTCCTTTTCCCGCGTGAAATCTCGCACACCTCTTCGACAATTTTCTCAACGCGTTTTCTCAACAAAATGATAATAAACCAATGGTTAATACAGCACTTGACGTGTTTTAGATATTGGTTTCTTGTATTTTCTTCTGCTCTTTTTCAACTCTCTGCTTCATCTTCTCTTCACTCCTGTGTGTGTGTTTGTACGTGTACGATGCGTAACAGCAAAGAGGCACACCACCATGCTCCACACATTCACGCACAGGAAATACACACGAAACGTTGTACCAAAAAAAACACGGCAACATGCTCGGGAGGGTGTGCGGGAGAGATGTTGTTGGCTGTGTGCCTTCGGAAACGGGCGCAATAGCGATACCGCAGAACAACTGCATCCCTTTGCGATCCATCCCCGAAGGCACTCCGAGCATGTTACGTCGGTGTATTTGTGTGTGTGTGCAAGATCCTTACAGACTTAAGCTCGCAGCACGCAAGCACCACCGGCGGCCTTGATGCGCTCCTCGGCCAGGCGGGAGAAGAATTTCGCCTTCACGATGATCGGGCCGCAAGTCTTCGGGAGTCCACCGGATCCGAGCAGCTTGAAGTAACCCTGCAATGGAAGCAATGGTGTATTTGTGATTAGTGTTCCGGTCGTATGGTGAAGAAATTAAGAGCTGTTTCTCGCTAAGAGGTATCAGTTAAGGTACGATCAACAGGATTGATTGCATGAGAATTTGTACACAGTATGCATTCTGTCCGCCCGTACACGAAAATCATCACAAAGAATGAACAACAAAAGCGCAAAATCGAAGATACTTACGAACTGGACCAGATCGACCACCGGCACCTTCTCGGGGTTCTTCTTCGCCTCCTCGCGCACCTTCTCCGGCACCAGGCTCCACAGGTGTGAGAGGTTAATGGTCGGGCAGAACTTGTGGTTGCGGTTCAGGTGGAAGTTTCGCATACCGACCTTGCCGAAGTAACCCGGATGGTATTTGTCGAAGTTGATACGGTGATGGTGCATACCACCAGCGTTACCGCGACCACCAGGATGCTTACGGTGCTTGCCTAAAAAATAAGGAGAGGAAATGGTGGAAATTCATTAATACATACACATGCACACCATATATCGTGAAAGCCGGTGGAAAGGCTGGGCGCTCTTCACTTACCAATACGACCGTGGCCGTGGCTGACGTGACCACGCAGCTTCCTGGTCTTCCTGCGTACCTTAAGGCTCTGTAAAGGAAATAACCATGAAGGGTGAGGTTAATCCATTGCCATTGCACTCCTTTTGCCCTCTCCCTCCATTGCCACACACAGCATGTACAATATCAACACACACGCACGCATGACGACGCCGTCACACTTCCTTCGCTGCAATCTGTTCAGTGTGCTGCTGCTGGGCGGCATCACGATGCTATGCTATCATTTCTCAGTTACTGAACGTTCAACAGGAGTAATTGCATGATTTTGTACACAGTATGCATTCTGTCCGCCCGTTCACTAGAATCATCATGAAGAGTACTGAAGCAATCGCTGCGTGCCTGAACCACCACACCACCACTGGCCCGGAGGGGCTGAACGGACAACCATCACAGTTGACGGGCTGGCTGGTTGCCCCGTCGGATGCATCCAGCTTCGGGCACACATTTCCACGAGATTTCCACAGCGCAGCACACACCGCTCGATGCAGCGAAGGAAGCGCTCGGCGTTGAACGCAATTTTAACCCGACACTTACGACCATTGTGTACGAAAATCCAAAAACTTGGCGCTGCTACCACAAAAATGTGTCGACAGCACGTAGAGTTTGCCGGAAAAAGAAAGAGACGGTCAGTGTGTTTGACGTTTCGCTGTGTGACGTTTCGGCGGAAGTCGGCACGCCGATGACGTTCGTTTGACAGCGGCCTTCGAGTGCCCAGTGGTGGAATGATGCTTAGGAGGATTTTGGCAGGCGCGTGCCTAGCGGTTAAGAAAGTTTTGATGAAAACAAATTATTTTTGGAGGTTTTTGTGATAATTTTCCACCAAAAACTAAGAAATGGGATTCTTACATGCTTTTATTATCGATTTGACACTGGAAACAATCGCGGTTTTTGTTTATTTTTCATTTTAATTTTATTTAATGAAATATTTCGTGAAATGTTACATTACAAAAATCGTTTTCAAATTAAACAAGATTAACGAAATAGAAAAGAATTTCTATGTAGAGATAAGCATAAATAAGCTTGTGATATATAGAGAAAGATAAACAGTAAAACAAATCAGTTCACGAGACAAGAATAAATTGCAAACTGAAAAAAATGCATGAACTTTTTCATCGTTGAAATATTTCACATCGTTGTGATGAGTGCGACCGCAGCTTTACACTGTCACGTCACGTTTGTTTTGAATTTTGAACGAAAACTGACAACAGGACAAAGCGTAAACGGCAAAACCAAGCAAACCCACTGCCTCCAGCCGGTTGGCTTCCCTACATTGTGAATTGAAAAATCGTGTAAAAGCAACAACGAGTTATGGCTACATCGACGCCAAAAACGCCGCTCCGTATGCAGCTACAGCCGCTAATGCCGGAGGACATGCGTTCCGAGCTGATCGCCGCACTGAAGGTACAGAACGTACAGAATGTTCGCGTCGGAAGTAAGTTACCCCCGCATTTTGGTGCCAGCAACACCCTAAACGCCCTTTCTTTCCACTCCTTCCAGGTGCGCGGCGCTTTGCACTGCCCGGAACGCACAGCAACAAAAGCCCGGCCGATGTCCGAAACACCGAAGCGGACAAGCGGCAACAGCTGCGCCTGCAGGCGATCCGCGAAATTCGTACGTCCGAGGAGTCGTACCTGCGGCAGCTGGATCTGCTGCTCGAGTACTTCGTGACGCCGTTGCGCACGAACGGATTTCTCACCGAGAAGGTGCACAACCAAATCTTTGGCCAGCTGGACACGATACACAACCTCAGCCAGGAGCTGCTCCGCAAGTTGGACGATGATTTGGACAATGTGGTGAAAGCGTTCACCAATCTTGGACCATTCTTTAAGCTCTACTCAGTGTACGCGTTCGACTACCGCAATTCGCTCTGCACGCTGCAATCGCTGATGGACAAGAACGTGACGCTGAAGCGATACATTGCCAACACAGAATCCCGCCCGGAAGTGCAGATGAAGCTGATCTCGCTGCTAATTACACCGATACAGCGCATCCCACGGTACAAGCTGCTTCTGCAGCAGGTACTCCTCTACACCAGCCCATCGGATGGGGCGTACAAAGCGCTGCAGGAATCGATCCGCCTCGTGGAACAGTCCGTCTCGCACATAAACGCCGTGGTGGAGGATTACGAAAACACGCAACGGTTGATCGTGGTCCAGAACGCACTGACAAACAAATCGCTCAAGCTGGTCAAACCGGGGCGCAAGATCCTGAAGGAAGGTTTCCTGCGCAAGCTCAAGACGGACGGATCGACGTCGCGCAAGTACTGCATCCTCATGTCGGACATGTTCATGTACTGCCGGGTGCTGAAGGATGTGGAGGTTTTGCTAACGGAAGGATCGAGCATCGCTTGCAGCTGTGTGTTTCCGCTGAAAAAGTGTAAAATTGTCGAGCTGTTCCGCGGTAACTTTAGGCTCACGTGCAGTGGCGATGGTACGATTTTTAGCGCCGACGGGGAAGGCGAAGATAGCCACGCGTGGTACGTTGCGATCCGGGAAGCGATCGAGCTGCACGTGCAGTGCCGCAAGACGCTGCGCAAAATGTCGAGCAACAGGAAGCCGATGCGCAAGAAGCATCTGCAGCGATTGCAGCCGGAGGACGATATTATGTGGCTGTTGCGCCGCAAGACGGCCAGTCCGGACCGGATCCAGAAGCCGGAGAAGGCAAGAAGGAGAGGGTTGTGGCCGTTTAGGAGCATGAATTGTTTGCAGCTGGATCAGTCGGTTGGGGAGCCGTCGAGTGGATTGCAGCAGCAGCAGCAGCAGCAACAGCAGCAAAGGCAGTACGTCCCGCTGGGTTCGATTGGACAGCATCGATACCCACAGGCGACCTCGACCAGCACTGTTAGCAATAGTCAGCTAAAGGCTATTGCATACCCTTGGGGAACGGAAGCAAATTGCATTCAAAGTAGCGCACCAACCAACTGTCCCGCCGCAACAAGCCCTGCCGAGGAAGATCACCCAACCGACGACGATCAGGTGGATAAGGATGAGGAAGATCAAGCGAACGGAAGCAGACACGTTCACTTTCGATTTCCATCAAAGCATTGGCGTTACTGAAGTGATTAGCTGCCATTAATTACAGGGTTTTCCAGGACTAAGACACTTTATTGACTCCTTCTTACATGAAATGAACTTAATGTAATTGGGGAAATGGACTCCATAGCAACGTTTTTGGACAAATCCAATAGGAATTTTCAAGGAGCCTGAAATAGATCATACGAAATACACTTCCCATAAGAAAGAGTCAACGAAGTGTCCCACAACTATGAGAACCCCTGGAAAACCCTGTAATGATGAAAGAGAGAGAAAGTGTGTGTGAATGTCACTAGCGTTTTAATATTTATTCCATTTGTACGGCTAGAAGGAACCATTTTAATCCCTTTTTTCATCTTTTTTTAATGTGTCTAAAGTAGTAGATTGTAAACGTCTTTTAATGTTTCTTTCGAAGCGAAGGAGAGAATAAGGCTTTTTTTGTATACACCGAACAATGTGTTTATCTATTTTATCGTACTTTTGCTGAATGAAATGCTAAATAAAAGTTCTGAAAAATGATCAAACAAAAATCACAAAAATATTAACCTCCGATGCACAACAAAGAGCGACGAGGACACACGCACACAAACACAGATACATGTGGACAGTTTAAAGATTAACGTGTACACCACAGTCAGCAACAAGGATCAAGGGAACACTTGTAGTACTGCTGTAGACAAACCAAAAAAAAAATGGGACAATATTATTTAATAACACTTGGAACTATCGATTCCAAGCTGTCCTTGTCAGCCCACCTCCCCTTTGGGAGGATTGAAAACCAATTACACTATCCAAGAAACGTGCGCATGTAGTGTAGAGCGTATAGAGAGGGAGAGAACGGGGAAAGAATGTGTGTTGTGTTTAGTGTGTGCTGTTAGCTAAAGTTAATTTTTTGCCTTTTCTTTAGTTCTTTTAAAAGATTGATCCTTTTCGTAGCTTTTTTTCCTAACTTTAAGTACGACTTTCGCTTACTACCTTTGACCTTTGACCGACACACCATTTGCTTTTACAATTATTTACTTAATTTTTATATTTACTTTCTTTAGAAAGTTTGCATGTGTAGTCATGTTCTACCTTTTTTGTTTTTCTTTGAAAAATTTTGACTAGTAATTTCGTTTTCTTTTTCTCGTTTTTTTTTGTTTGTTTTGCACCGTTTTTGTCGTGTTTCGTCGTCGCGTTCGTTTTTCCCCTAGATAACATTCTATTCTTTCCTCACACCTTTACGGGCTCTTTCTTCTCTCAGTTTTGCTTTAGATTTAACTGGTTTAAATATGACACAAGACCCCACAGAACTTAAAAAAAACAGTGCTCTTTCCATGTGTTTGTTTTCTTTAAAAAAATCTTGTCCTGTTTCGCACAAAACTCTGGAAATGGTTCGCTTTGTTACTCATTCTTTTCATTTATCTCTATTTTATCTCATTCTTTTTCCTACTTCAATCCAATGCAATGCTCACCACCAACGCCTTGCTATGCCTTTTTACGCATCTTATTGTTTCCGCTAATACTTCCTCCTTTCAGCCAAAATGTGCTTTTTTGTTTTATTTATTTATTATTTACCTTACGTGTTTTTCTTTTTATTTAATTAGCTTTGCCGATTTTAGCTTTATTTTTATCTTGTTTGCTATCTTTTACTACACTTTCATTATTCTATAACATAGGAATATTCGCTGCCTTACGCATATACGCTTGTTTTGCTTCCCGAATTAGATTTGTTTTATTTTTGTTTTTTGTTTTCTTTTGCTGTGGTAACGTTACACTTGTTAAATGGGCGGCGTGGTATTTAAGTTGTGGTGGTCGACCGTTTAGTTTATTTTCTTAATAAAAAAAAGCAAACTGACTGAGAGAAGGTACAAGAAAACACAAAACATTGTCAAAAGACGTAATGTAACTTAATATCCCTTCCCTCATAGGTGGTCGTTATTAAGCGTTACTTCCTTAGCGTTACTTGCGGCAAAACCGTCCCCGAATAACACACTTAAATGTAAATGACTAGTTCAATGAAGGATGGAGACTGAAATGACTGATTTTTTATGCTAAAAACAGTTCAAACTAGACTAGTTGAAAATGGGACACAAGATAACACAACGGTTAGTAGCGTTATCTTGTTGATCAAGCTTTTAAATGCTTTCCCAAAAAATATCTCCACAAACGGTTCGGTTCACGCACACACACACAAATCACAAGGAAAAAAACAGTTCCTGGGCGGGTAGTTTACAGTAAATTACGTGAGAACGGAGAAAGATCCTTAAACGCTATTTCCATTTCGCTCCAGTTCCCCTACCGCCAATCACCACCACAACCGCTCGGTGAGAAGAGAGTTTAAAATGCTTTGCTATCCCAACCTCTGCTGTCTGTCTGTTTCGCTTAGTGTTGTTACCACCGGTTACTTTGTTTGTTGCTATTGCTTGTATTGGGTAGAGAACATCTAAGTATGTGGTTAAACACTAGCACTGATGCTTTACTATGTAATTCATTAATTAATTGGGTGGCGGCATAGCTGTCCTCGACGCAGTCGGTGATGATGATGATGATACACGCATGATCGCGTGTTGATCGCGCGTGCAACAATTCCCTTTTTGCGTGTTAGTCTCGTTTTGCGGGGAACAGGGAGCGTATTTACTAAGATCATGGCTATCGCTACTGCTAAGTACTAAGCCATCCTTTCGTTTCGCCGATCGTTCTAGTTAAAGGATTAACTGTCCTTCTATGATCGTAAAGGTTGTTTTTTTGTTGTTGCTAAAACTCAGTTCTGTTTTACCGACATTCCCCGATAGCCGCTAGCACATGTGTGTGTTTTAAAGTGTTTGCAACACGTGCAAGCGTTTTCTCACTGTCTTCATTTACAGAGGCTTGGGTCACACTGGAACCGCTTCTGCGTTTCATTGTGGCGCGTGGACAAAGGAGCAGTGGGGGGTTTTGGTTTTTAGTTTGACTTTTTTACTGTTGCGCTCTATATTGTGTAGGGCGACAACTATTGCTATTACTCTGTTCACTAGCATTTCGTTCTCTCTATATATTGTTGTCCATTTTTAACGATTTACTTTTCATTGTGTTTGTTGTGTAGAGATTTTCTTTTTGTTGTGAGTTATTTTTTTTACTTAATTATTTCATCTTATTAGTTTGCGTGCTACTTTCTGACCGGTGTCGTTTCGTGTGAGGTTATTTTACTTTTTGCCTTTAGTTTTATTGCAGTTGTGTGAGTTTTGGCTGTGAGGTTTATGTGTGTTTTTTTTTGGTAATATTAAATAGCTTTTCCTATTATTCAGTACTGATGGTTTTGGTTGTAGCGATAGTGTTGTTTTTAAGACGTTATTTTTTAAAACATAATTAAATTTATTATAATTTACTTTCCCAATATGAACGGCACCACATTTTACATCCTTTGTTTATGCGGAAATGCGTTAGAAAATGAGTTTTTCCTGCTAACCAACGAGCTTTAATACACTGAATTTCTTCTTTTTTTGGGGGGGCAGGCGCTAAAACACAACAAAAGTTAATCATTTCACATAACACTCGGCGTCGGTTTGTGTTTCTAGTTACAATCGATAACAAGTATGGGTAACGACCATGGACACCACGGTGGCACGGTGTCAGCCAGCATACACAACCACGCGCACACACATATGGTGGGGGAAAAACCCCAACCACCACATCATATTACATGCTGAAATTCAACACCACACAGAGAGAGAGGAAGAGAAAGAACGAAAAAAAAACCAAATCTGCCACCCTCTCTCTAACGGTGTGTGTTATGTTGTTGCGGTCACGCGAATAGCGTCGCGTATAATATGGCGCAAAAACAAAGCGCCCGCTCCTCAGTGGGAGGGCTGGCTGGGTGGTTATTATTTGTCACTCCACGCAAGCAAACAACCCCGCTATCCACCCCCCTCCCCACCACACTGTGTGGTGGTGTTTGGTGGGTGCGAAAGTGAAATGATTCGATTTTTGGCTTTGCTTTCATCGTCGTAAGCATTCGACGGAACAAAAAATGGCCGATAAAAGGCAAACGGTTAGCACTAGGGGTCAAAAGGCACACACACACACAGCTCTCTGGAGTTTGGGGATTAGGGAATAGCGTGTGTGGTTGATCCCAGCCCGCCAGAAAGCGGCCCGAGAGGACGACAACGAACTTCAAAATCACTACCCAAAATGCCTTTCAAATGTTTTTGTTCCATTAAATCAATTCAATTGCATGCAGAGAAAATGTCTCCTCTGGTGGTCACTCCTGGTTGCAAACATTTACCCAGATTCGTTCAATAATCGATCGATACTAATCGCATGCCCTCAGCTAACACACTGTTCATACAACCGTGCTGTTGTTTTAAGTAGAATTATTCGAATTTGTTTGCTTTCTGACATTCCATTGCGAAGCAAATATTGCTAAAATTAAATACAGTACCGTGTTTGAGTGAGTTTACGCGCGAATGAGATGATCGTGACTCGTGACTCGGGTTGATAAATATAAAGCTCTGTTCCTCTGTATCTCAGATCAAGGGGTTGGGTGTGTAGAACATTTGCGCGCCGTACTTCGGCATTGCTTCTGCTATTTAAAAAAATAATAATAACCGAAATCTGACTCCTTCTTACGCGTGCATCGGTGCGGGGTCGTGTACTGTCTATTTTTAAAATACAATTCTTCTCGCCGGAGAGCGCCGGTGCTCTTGCCGTACCCCTACAATGCTTATCTCATTCATCAACTCGTCGAAAGCCGACGCTTTTAAATCTAACGCTCCCTCTTTCCCCCACGTGTGTTTTGTTGGGGATGGCCGGCCGGCCGGCCGGCACCAGCGGCTTGCTTCGGCACCCATCAGCACCGGGAGGCATCGATAACAAACGGATAATTAAGGCAAGAAAGGTGATTAGACGAGTGTGTGTGTGTTTTGTTTTTGCTATTGATGCTGTTACTGCTGCTTCTTCTCTTTAGTTTTTTTTAGTTCTACTAGACGCGGGACATCTGTTTCATGGTTCGAGTAATGTTACGCACCCGTTACGTGTACCTCCGTGGTTCGGCCGTGTGCACTAATCCTAAACACATTGCTTTTGGGATGGGCATGTTTCCCCTGCTTCCCGGCATTACTTCATAAATACAACAAACAGTTAAAGCCGAGCACGTAATAAACTTGCGTGTATGTAACACAGTAGTAAATATCTCCTGTTGCCCTATTTTACGGCAATTTTTTGCAGGGCAGCTTTCGCAGTAGGATCGAAGAGAGTAAATCAAAAATGTCTTTTATCTTTTAGTTTTTTTTTTCTTCTTTTTTTGGTTTTTCTACTTTTTTCTCTTGCTGATCTGCATTATAGAATAATGTTTATATATAACGTACCTGTTTTGTTTCTTTTTTTCTCTCTTGCTCTCGTGTTTACCGTACTGCGGCCACGCCTGAGGGTTGCTGATGTTTGTTTATCATTTAACTTCGCCCCGTCCCCCGTTCGGCCTCTTTGGTCACTTTCTTGCAGCTTGATTCACCTTCCACTCCGGGCGGGGTACCGCCACATCTGGTCGCAGCAGCATCATCGATCGTTTTGGGGGAGATTTCTAGAACAAGAACCGCGTGCAGTGGTGGCGCGTATCCTCGCGTTTCCCTCGTTTTTGCTGCGTAATGTAGTGGCCCGGTTTGTGTGTGTGTGTGGGTCTGTACACGAATGAGAAATCCATTACCGGCACACGTACATTCACGTACATACAAAAGACACACACAAAAACGCGCACACGTAAAACCGCGCCCTTGCTTCGTACGATCGCGCGAAAAGATCGCGAGGCAAAATTATTACCAAAATTCAATGCACACATACACAAACACATACACGGGAAAAAAACACCACCGTCGGCGTCTCATGCCCTGCTCACAGCCCCCCATTGTAAGCGTAGTCGGCCTTGTTGTGCATCACCAGGCAACCGTCGACGAAGTAGAAACTATCCGAGCGCGTTTCGAAGGGATGCTGAATCATTTCGTTCACTTGACGTTGTTCGCGTGTGTGTAGAAAAGAATGAACAAGAGAAGAAAGTTTAAATTAGAATTCGGAAAACTATCGTCCACACGTCCCACCGCGGGAGAAAAATGGCACACGAACAAAAAGTGCGCAGAAAAAAAATATCCCTTTCGCCTACGGTGGTTGCATCAGGGTGGCAAACGCACCGCTGCTGCATCGGCCCACTGGTTGCACTGCTTACCTAGATCCGGCGGGATAGTGGGGAACTCGTAGATGTGTTCGCACGTATTTTTAGAAAAGGGAATACAGTAGCCAAACTCAAAGTCGAACGTTTTCAGCAACCGATCCTTGAAGAAGTGCCGCTCGATCATGCGAAAGTTTTTCACGCTCTTGCTGCCAACGGTAAACTCGACACTGTTGGTTTAACAGGGAAATGGCAGGAAAAATATCGTTAATTAGAAAGGTGCGATGGGACGAGCAGTTTGCAAACACTTACGTAGCACCAACGGTTTTTAGTTTGAGAAATTGCGGTGTAAATTGGTATCGCACGTAGCGGCCAGCATTCGGTTCGAACGTTTCCTCCGCCTCCTCCGGGCCCCGTTCTCCGGTGGTAGCGGACGGTGCCCCACTACTCGCTTCCTCGCTGGCCGCACCCGGCTCCTTGCTCGGCTTACTACTGTCACTACCGGCCGCCGTGTGGGTGATGTCGCTGAGCGATGGTTTCGCGATCTCGAACAGGACCGCACCGGACTCGAGGTCCCGTATCTTGAAGCGGGTAAAATCGATCTCGTAAATGTTCGCATCGGGCGTGCAGAGGTAGTCGTCGGTGATTTTGTTCAGCTGCAGCACGTAGTCTGGCGTGATCGGGCTGGTCGGGCCGGTCGCGCCTGTGGACGGGGTTCCCGACGGGGTCCCCGTTGCCGCCCCGGATCCTTCCTGGGCATCCTGGGCGGCGATCGACGAGCTGAGCTTCTTGCCCACCACGCTCATCGTTTTGCGGGGCTAACGGGCGGATAGCTGGGGTGCAGGTGCGGGTGGAGTGAAGAAGGAGTAGGGCGGGCGCTTTCTGGACCGACGGACCGAAAGGTCACTTTTGCTCGCGAGATTGAATAATGCACCGTCGTCGTCGTTGTGTTTTTGGGTGGTGGAGAAAACTGGCTCTTGTCGGCTGGCTTTGCTCTGGGCGGCTGTTGCACAAACGGTTAACACAAGTAAACACGCACAGCAACAAAAAACTACACTAAAGCCGCTGCATCGCTTCGGTAATTTGCTACTTTTGTGTTCGAGGACGTTTTTGTAACAATGCGAACGGGACGACGACGAGTTTCCGTACGAGCGAGCTCTGCGGGATGAGCGAATTTGTGTTTGTTTTTTTTGTTCCCTTCGTTACCTGTCAAACACTGTCAGTGGAGTGGGAGACAGTGTGGCCAGATTAAGTTGGCGGTTTTTGGTAGGAGCAACAACATTTTTTCGGTAGTTTTTGGTAGATATCGGTGGGTTGTGAGATTTAAAACACAGGTAACATGAAGTGTTGAGTGCGATGGGGTTGGGGGGGGGGGGGGGGGAGGTTACTTATCTGCATCTCAATAATAGCGGTCACACGACCTCAGGTCTTTCTATAGTGTCACTCTGAAAATTGTACTAGGGATTGTATCCAAATAACCAGCTCGTACTTTATAGCTGATTTTGGGATGTTTAACGAAAAATCGTTCCGATGTCACCCTCTGTGGGTGATTACGAGATACAAGGTATTTGGCGGAACTATGGCGCTTTTTAACAAGCACTTGATACTCTCTGGAAGTATGTGACATTATGTGAAATTCAAGAGTTTTAAAATAAAAAAATAATAAAAAGAAAAACAATCCCCGGCACCGTGGCATAACGAAGCTGCTTCAGCGCTATTTTAAAGATCCACCTGGAACTTTGATGCTGTTTATCTACTGCAAAAGGCGAATTCAAGCAGCGATCTTTAGCTTGCCAAAATTGGCTGCTTAAGCAATATTGGCTTTTTGGGTATACAACAGTACAAAGGGAAGGAAAAAGATCTCCAAGCAAAGAAAGCTCCGCTGTGTGGCTATCCAAGATCTGTTAAGGAGAACAGGTCGATGCAAAGCCCGTTGCTAGGTTGCCATTTTCAGCTCGCTTTTGACAGTTTCATGAAAAAGTGTTTACAAACAAACGGCTAATAGTTAACGCGGAAAAGTGGACGAATTTACTATTAGGAAGATTATATTGGTTAAATTTCTTGCGGTCAATCACTGCTAGAGAATAAAGGAGAAGTAATTGCAGTTTACTTTGTATTCAGAAACATTGATATCCTTTTTTATTGTTTGCCATTCCGTGCCACGAATCACTACCGATTGCAACGGTCCTGCTGGAAGAACGAAAAGTTGACACAGGCATAAAACAGCACAGTACACGTTCTACCTGGGTAAAATAAGTCCGATTTACTTTCAATTAAACACTGAGAGTTAAATGAAACATCCAATCGGCACACACTGGTACAATATGCATACCGTCCGTTGCTTATTAACCGGGAGCGTATGATAAATGAGAGCTTTGGATTGTATCAGTCATGTAATGTTCTAGTTGGATTCTAATTCTTATAATATTCTAAAAAGAAATGAGTGCAAAATGCTGAACAAAACTCTCATTCACTCCATAGCAACGTCCATCGCTAAACATAAACAATGTTCACTTTAACTGTCAAAATTTTCCCATGGCTTTCTGTCAATTTACCCTAAGCGCTTCGACCTGTTCTCTTTAAAAGACTTTGGTGGCTATCTTACCAACAGATGGCACCGCCTACTTTTTTCCTATTTTTAGAATGCATCAGTCGTTCACCGTATGCTCGAAGTCTTTTTATATTCCGTTTAGGGAGAGAGGTTGAGTCGTTTAGAACTCCTTTAGTGATCGTTTAGTGGATTTGTGGCGCTTGTGTTAGCGCTTAAAAAATCGGTAAAAATACAGGAAAGTTGATATTTCTGGTCACTCTGATGGGAGATGCGAATACAAAAAGGAAGTGAAAAGGGGAGCAGAAAAACAGTTACAGGCGGTCCCCGAGATACACGGTTAATGGGGACCGAAAACGGCTGCAAAATACCGCGTATCTCGAATTTCCGCGTAAGTCGAATCTCGTGATTTCCAGCTAAAATTTCACTAATTTTCGTGTAATTTTGCAAGTAGGGGGCGGTTTTAGTCACTTTATGAGTTATTTGATATGATTCTGACTGAATATAACAGTTTTAAACTTTTTGAAATAGTTTCTAACATTCGATCGAAACGGAAATTATTTGGCAATATACAATTGATGTGTCAAATCAGTACAATTTGCTCAAAGAACTGTCAAATTTAGAAAATCGCGTATCTCCGAATCCGCGTATAAGAGGTACCGTGTATCTCGGGGACCGCCTGTATAAAAATGTTGCAACGTTTTTCATATAATCAGATTTAATTAAAAAAATACATTTTGTCGTATTTTTTAGACATAACTAAGGCACAACAACAGACAATAACATAACTAAGGCACCTTTCAACAACATTTACCGGACAATTCAAACCAAGTTCCTTTTTTGTTGCCGTTCAATTTCCCTTTTGGCAGCAAAGTTTGACGCACCTGCCGACCAAGATTACCGCAGGCAAGAGCTGTCCCACCCAATTCAATGTCAAAACAGAATGCCAAACAGGGGTGGGAGAGAGAGATAAAAAAAAGAGGAAACAGTGCGAGAAACCGAAATGAAATGAAAACTTCTGCCAGTGCGTTTCGTGTGTGTGCAGCAGCTTATAATGTGCCCAATTGCCGCAGCAAGATAGGAAAGTGCGAACTAGGAAAATGCATCCGCAAAGGGGCTGTATTTGTTGCGTGTTGCGCGTTGGATTAAACTGTAGAAGCCGAAACTGAGCGAAAACAAAACAAGAAATCCTTCAAGCTTGTGCTCCGCGTGTGCGTGCGTGTGTGTGTTAAGCATTCCTCCTATCGCAAAGGGGGAGGTGGTTGGTTGGTTGGTTGAGTGGGGTGACAAAGGCAAGGGAGAAGCAGCAGCAGCAGCAGCACCCGCGATCAGTAGTAGCAGCACGCCGAGAAGCAGCGACAGCGATCTGCGAAGGAAAAAAATGCAACGATGGGCGAAACAGGGGCAAAAGGTGCGTGATTTCGGTGGTTGCTGTGTGCCCGGCGGTAATTGCCAGCTGGTTCGATGGTTTAAGGGTGCAACTATGCTGCTGGGCCGCGTTTATGCTGCGCTATTCGACGGCAAACGCACACCTGAAGCCAAGCAGTACGGTGTGTGTGGGTGGGTGGGGACAGTGCGTGGGTGTGTGAATGGAGTTGTTTTTCTTGCTGCTTCCTGTTTACCACTGCAGCAGTGAGCAATCGAAGGGGAAAAATGGAGTAAACAGTGAATAGAAGATAAAAAGTGCTTAAATTATTTTGCCCAACCAAATGGATGGATCGAAAAGCAAAAACAAACAACTCCAAGCCTGTTTTCCCTTTCACTCACACGCACACGCTTGTTTGGTGTAGCAGTGCGTACAGGAAGAGAATGGGGAAAAGAGAACAACAAAACGATAAAAAATGCGTTGCGTATGACATAAGCCAATGTGTGAGTGTGAGTGTGTGTGTAGTACGAATGAGAAGAATAAGAGCATGTGTACGATTATGTGCGTGTGTGTGTGTGTTTGTTTTCCAAAAGGTCGTCGGTTGTGTTTGTCGTCGCCTCCTATGTTTACGATATGATGCGGTCTTCTAGCACACGGGCCAGCGGCGACCATGACTCATGCCGAGACGCTGGCCTCCTTCGATATATGGCATACTGTCGCCAATGCTTATTTATCGCCTAATTGTGTGTCTGTCTGCCTGTGTGTGTGTGTGCGGGCTTCATTCTGCATGATCCGTGGAATGCTTCCAACGAAATGAAACGAAAAAAAAAAAATGCAACAAAACAAACAACTCGGCCCAGCTCGACGACTCCGCGGTGACTTATCCGAGCGGAAACCGTTCCTCGCTCACGTACCGAAAACCACCACGTAACATATTATGATGGATAAGATGGTGGGGGCTAGCGGATACGGTCGCTTACCTCCTGTCCAGCTTGCGAGAATTGATGGATGTGTCACAAGGGCGAGAAATGATGCGAAACTCCATGTCCCCCCCCCCCACCTTCCAACGACGTTACACACTGATAAGAGTGGGCGAAAACATAAAAAATGCCGCAAAAAGACAGCGCGACGAGCCCCGGAGAGTAGCTATGCAAAAACAAACATAACCGTCCGTTGCGCTTGTTTTCCCACAAACTCCTGCTGCACACACACCTGACCTTGACATTTCATTCATTTCAAAGGGTGGGGGGGATGAAACAGTGGAAGGGGAAACAGGCTCGCATTCTTTCTTTTGTGCCTGCTGCCTTAAGATCGATAATGTTGCATTTAGAAAATAGAATTGAAGCAATGCGCAATAGAGAAAGAAAAGCAAAGAAAAACACGCCAAAACGAAGAATAATTGCCGCTACCCAACACAGTGGAAAACAGGGGGGGGGGGGGGGGGGGGGGCAAACCCCCTCCCCGGTTTCCCGAAATAAGCAGCACAGATAGTGAAAGCAATTGAACGCATGCCAAATGTCCGAATAAAAACAACGCGCCAACATGCGCCGCATGCCACAAGAGGGAACGAGAGAGAGAGAGAGAGAGAAGTGCTTTTGAACGACGGAGCCTAGAGCGAGACGGGGTGTAGCTTAATGAACTAATTTGCTCTAAGTAGGCACGCTCGCTGGCCCTCTGTCCGTATCTATGCTAGAGCGTAGCAACGTTTGAATGGTGGATGAGTGATGGGGAAGAGAGAGATGGGGGGAGTTGAGAAGGTTAATCAAGCAATCATCGACGTCGAAGGGCACCCCGGCATCGGTGACCGGTTTCGCTGTTGCCAATTTGCAAACCCGTCAACTAACAACATCCGATTGCAGTCGCCGTTGCACCAACTCCACCCAACGAACGAAAAGATAACAATTTTGATAAAAGGATTAACATAACAAAAAAAAAATCTTTCTTTTTTTTTGTAGGGAAATCAGGCACAGCTGCATGTGCTAGCTGCTACAACGCGATAGAACCGGAACAGCATGTGGCCGCCGTCGGTCAGCTGTGGCACGCGGAATGCTTTAGGTAGGTTATTCGCACACCGTCGCTGTACACCTGCTTCCCCTTTTTCCATGGTTTACAGCGATTAGAGGGGGGAGGAGAGTTAGCCGCTCGCCGTTAGTTTGGCTGTTTATGGGAAGTCGGAGCAATATGGTCACTATAAGAGATTTATAACTTTTTGGAACATATAATTAAATTATACTTAATGGCAAGAGTTTCACTTTTCACTGTCTCACGGAGTTTTTCCTGGGGTTCTCATGGTTGTGGGACACTTTATTGACTCTTTCCTACGAGAAATGAACTTTATGTGATGGAAATTGGACTCTATAGCACATTTTCCAAATCCAATAGGAATTTGGAATGAATCTGACCAATAAGGGTACTAGAGAGTATAATTCCCTTCATATAATGTTCTTTTCCGGTAAGAAAAAGTCACACTTTGTCTCACAACAATGAAATCCCCTGAAAATCCCTGTAAATTACCAACCCCTGTACCCTGTACCAATTACCCTGTACTGACCAACCCTGATATGAATCGAAATTCGAAAATCAAATTACAGAAAAACGACTAAAAGCTTTTTTTACAAAATTACAATACAAAGGCTCCAGAATGTAGTAGTTTATATGAAATGTAAGATTTACAATACATTTTGATGGCTAACAGAACAATATGCAAACATTAATTCAATTTTAAACCGCATTTATATAAAATTACATTAATTAAAAGGAATGCGTAATCAATCTTAGCCTGGAGCATTTTTTTTAAACCAGCGTTGAAATGCGTCGAATGTGTGTTCTGTTATCTACTCTACTGATTACTCATAACTGGTTTTTGGTACTGGTTTTGTTTACCCTTTGAATTCATTTAATTCGGATGACCAGTAACATAACTAGTAAGGAGTAACATTTAACTAGTTACTCGTAACTTGTTACAGGGAAATAGTTAATTCATAGCTGTTGAAACGTTATGAACATAATTCTTTCTTTCACTTGAATGTACATTAAATGTGAGATACACAAGCGTTTCTTTAAGAAATGTTATTTTATTGTAGCTTTAAATTCAGTCGCTTGGTTCGGGGATCAGTTAAAGAATGGCTAAAGATCGTAACTTTTGGCACGATCGGGAATATTCGTGCTATCGGGACTGCTCAGACCGATCGTTATCAACAGATAGACTCCACTTCGATAGTGTCCTCTATTGGGATTGAAGGAGAACACCAATGTGCCATCGAATTGACCATTAATATTTATTTAATATTTAACACTAGCAGTTACATTTACTCTGTTAATTCATAGTGCTTCACTTAAACGACCAAATATTTGTTACTAAATACTATTGACAGTTACTGGTGTCTAGTTATTTTAGCTAGTTACTTTCAACCACTCGCTCTATTTCAATCAAACGACCAATTATTGTTAACTAGCTACTCAAGGACATGGACCTAGATATTTTTTGTTATTTATTATGTTAAAAATCAAATATTAAATCAATCTCTAATTTACATGGAAAATGTTCCAAGAACAAATCAAAGTCAAAACGTGCAGTTTGGAAAATATGGATAAATGTGATCATGGAATCATGTGATTTATGAATTCAATGCCAATTCTATTATTTTCTTCTATTTGGAGTTATGATCTAAGCGGTCATTCCCTTCTGTACAGGCTTACGAAACGTTACCTGAAGTAGTTATGTTTTTTTCATCTCACGCGGAGGACACTATCATGTCATTAGCGTAAAATGATTCCTTAACAACCGTTTATTTGAAACAAAGAGCATGTCAAATCAAATAAGATGCATTGCAAAGATTTAAATGAAAGTTTATACCACATCGGTACAATGCTTTCAATGCCCTATTTTAATATTTGCTGTGTCCATTTAGCTCCGTCTTCCCTGCAACGCAAGTATTATTATTGTTACCTTGCGAGGGCTAGCGCTATGCTTGTGTTGGTTCCGCCCCCCCCAAGCGTTGCATAGGAAGTAGTGAAGGCGCAAAAATAAAAGGAAACCGCGTGTGTTGTCCCCGTTTGTTACCACGTGCGCGCAGTCAAAACCCGGTAATCAAGTAGTCCTTGCGCGCCTCCCTGTTCATGCGGATGGATGGATGGGTTGTTGGTGGGTGAAAAGTCTCGCCATGCGCACCCCAAGACGCAGTTGACGATGCGGGGGGAGGTGGGAGGAACAGTGGGTGGTTTTAATTCGTTTATAGTATGCTAATTAAATTTACCATTTGCATTTGTTTCTAAACGCTGTTTGTGTGTGTGTGCTTTCGTTTCCCTTTACAGATGTTCGGTTTGCGATGCACGACTGTCGAGCTGGTACTTTGAGAAGGATGGACTGCTGTTCTGCCGGGATGACCATTGGTCCAAGTTCGGTGACTGCTGCCAGCAGTGCTCGCAGGTAATGGCAAGGGTTGCAAGCGATCGTCGCTTGGGGTAGGGGAAGGTGATTGCAGCCTAATCGGTGTCAAATAACCCCCTTGGTTATCTTCTCCTTTGCACAGTTTATCTCCGGACCGGCGATGTTTGCCGGCGATCACAAGTTCCATCCGGAATGCTTTCGGTGTGAATCGTGCAAAGTGTTCATCGGCGACAGGGAATCGTACGCACTGCTGGAACGCTCCAAGCTGTACTGGTATGTGCTGACAGGGGCTAAAAACGCAATCGCACCACCAAAGGATCGAATCATCAGTAATCGAATACGCGTGCGTTATCTGTTTTTTTCAGCGGAGGGTGCTACAAGCAGCAGCAACAGCAGCACCAGCAGCAACAACAGACCGCATCGGAAGCTGCCGGTCGGAACGGTGCAATAGTGTCGCCGACGAAGCAGGAACGGCAAAGAATTCCACATTCCATCCGGCTGGTCGAGATACCGTGGAGTGGCAATCGATCGGATCGTATCCGTCTGGCAACGGATGATAAACCGTCCGGCGTGAAGGGTGTTGCCAACGGATGCAAAAGCGTTCGCATATCGGAGTAAGTGTCGATTTTGCGGTGACGAAGATTGTGTTTTGTTCTCTCGCTCGTCAGTCTTTTACTAACCTTTACTGAATAACCATTCTGTGCTACGCTGCCTTACCTTTCGGATCATTTTTGCGGATCACGCCACTCCAAAAACCACATCCCAAAAGCTTGTTCTGCGCGGCGTACGGACAGATGGGAAAGTACATCTTTTCGTGCATTAACACTGCGCTGGATTCGTGCTGTGGTTTGCTTCACTTTAGGTAAATGTTGCTTCCCATCATTACCACCCGAGTTAAAGTGGCTTAAGCCGGACGGAAGTGTGCGGAATTGTGGTTTATGCTTTTTCTAACACAATACCCTTAATTCATCCCAAAGTGCACGTGCATAAATCAATTATTTGCTAACATTTGTCTTGCTTTCCGCACAGAGTAACGCTCAACTCAGATCTGATGGCCCTGCGGGTCGGCGACAAGGTGCTGGAAGTGAACGGTACACCCGTGCGCGATGTACCGCTGGAAAGTTTGCAAAATCTCATCGAAGCTTCGGCCGGCAAAGCCCTGCAGCTTACGGTCGAGCACGATCCGGATGTAGTGGCGCTGGCGACGGCCGGCGGGCTGCCCGGTTGCAAGGGCATACTGTCCGCTTCGTATGCCGGCACCGAAACGAACTGTACGGATGTGCTGAATAACAATCAGAATGAGGGTGAGGAGGAGTGCACGCGGAGCCTTTCGCCGAGCAAGTTGGAGCGAATTTTCCGCAAGAAGGATGAAGGCTACATGAGCGGATCGTCCCGGAAGCTGCAAAAGCGTCTCAAGGATGTCAATTGCAATACGGGTAATGTAAGGGTGTGGGGTAGTGTTGGGTACATCTGATTCAGATTCATGAAATTCTTCCAGGATTCATGAATATCCAAGGATTCATGAATCTCAAATATTCATGAATCTCCCAGTATTCATGAATCTCGAAGGTTCATGAATCTCCCAGGATTAATGAATCTCAAAGATTCGTGAATCTCAAAGATTCATGACTTTCCAAGGATTTATAAATCTCGAAGATTCATGAATCTCCAAGGAAAGTTTTTCCCGGGAATCTCCCAGGATTCATGAATCTCTAAGGATTCAATCATCTCGAAGATTCATGAATCTCCAAGGATGCGTGAATCTCCCAGGATTCATGAATCTCAAAGATTCATAAGACTCAAAGATTCATGAACCTACAAGGATTTATGAATCGCAAAGATTCGTGAATCTCAAAAGATTGATAGATCTCCAAAGATTCACGAATCTCCCTGGAGATTCATGAATCTTGGAGATTCTTGAATCCTTGAAGATTCATTAATCTTGGAGATCCATGAATCTTGGAGATTCATGAATCATAGAGATTCATGAATCTTAGAGATTCATGAATCCTTCATGAAATTCATGAATCTACAAGGATTCGTGAATATCAAATGAATCATGAATCCCTCGAGATTCGAAACACTCATCGCCGAGGTTCCATATGAATGAATCTCAACGAAAGATTCATGAAACCCAACACTAGTGTGGAGCCTACTCCTTCAAAGTGTGAGATATTAATGTTACTTTCCCACGTCCCCCCCTACAGCTACCAACAGTTTGAAGGAGAAGGAACGCAGCTCAAGCATGTCGCGGCTGCTGGACGAACATCGTACGATGGCCACTGGTGGGGAGTTTTACGATCTTTCCCGCACGAAGTCGTTCCGCGTGGAGCCGAAGGCGGCCCGCATATTCCGTGCCTCGGACCTGGTGCAGGGTGAGCTGCTCGGGAAGGGTTTCTTCGGCCAGGTGTTCAAAGTGACGCATCGCGTAACGCAAGAGGTAATGGTGCTGAAGGAACTGTACCGCGTCGACGAGGAGGCGCAGAAAAACTTCCTCAAAGAGGTTGCCGTGCTGCGGTCGCTGTCGCACCACAACGTGCTCCGCTTTATCGGTGTGCTGTACAAGGACAAAAAGCTTCACCTGGTGACGGAGTTTATCCCGGGCGGATCACTGAAGGAGCTGATACACGATTCCGGCCTACCGCTGAGCTGGGCGCAACGGATCTCTTTCGCGCGCGATATTTCCAGCGGCATGAGCTACCTGCACTCGATGAACATCATCCATCGGGATTTGAACTCGCTCAACTGTTTGGTGCGCGAGAACGGTACGGTGATAGTGGCGGACTTTGGGCTTGCGCGCATCATTAAGCAGCCGCTGATCAGTACGACGGCGTATGAAAAGTGTACCGCCACACCACCGCAGCCAGCAGCAGCAGCAGCGGCAGCAGCAGCGAGCAGCGGCAATAATGGGACGATCGGGCGCCGGGGCAGACCCCGCCGGCAGCGGTACACGGTGGTCGGCAATCCGTACTGGATGGCGCCGGAAATGATGCGCGGCAACAAGTACGACGAAAAGGTGGACATCTTCTCGTTCGGCATCATGCTGTGCGAGATCATTGGCCGGGTGCAGGCCGATCCGGACTATCTGCCCCGCCTGCCCGACTTCGGCCTGAACGAGAAGGTGTTTCGGGAGAAGTTTTGCGGCCAGTGTCCGGAACCGTTCTACAAGATTGCCTTCCTGTGCTGTGACCTGAATCCTGACAAACGGTAAGAGTGTTTGAGGCTTTTTTTAGGGGTAAAATGAATTAAAATGCCACCTTTTCTCTCACTCAGACCTCCATTCCACGTGCTGCAGGGTTGGCTGGAAACGATGGCCACCGTCGTGGCCCTGCAGCGTCCCATTCCGATACGCATCATCGACGAAATCGACAACTTTAAGGGGCTGCGAAGCACGGAATCGAGCCTGTGCACGACACCGGACGGGTTGACCACTCCGCCACCGTTGTCCGGGTACGGGCTGAAACCATCGCTAAGCCGCAAGCGCATTTGCGAAGGGCAGGAAGACACCGGCAGCACCCTGGAGCGGCAGCACAAGCTAAACGACACGGCATCGGTACAACCGACCAGCTTCGACCTGGTGGACGGTGTTGTGTGCGATGTGCCGGTAGATAGTGACCTTCTTACACCTACCAACAGCAGCACACCTCGGCCGGTGGAGGAGCGGATCGAACCGACCGCCCAAGCAGGGCCCGGATTCGTCGTGGTAGATTTTAACGATATACCAAAGTCCCCCCATCTGGGGAAAGATTTTTCCGCCAACGGGGATCGCATACGGGACAGCCTGCGGGCAAAGCGGCGCCAACGGATGATGCTCAGCCGGGAGAATCAGCGCAAATCGCTCGATTCCAGTCTGCTGGTCGCTGCGGCCCGGCTTGGTGCAACGGATCGACTGATGGGCGATGCCGTGGCCAATGCCGCCGACGATGGTAGTGCCTCGGAACCGATCAGCTTAATTATGACTAATGAAATGATCGCAAACGACGCTGCTGCTGCTGGTGCGGCTGCCGATGTGCGTGCGTCGGAGTGTGTGCGTCCGTCGACGGATCAGGTGCTCGCTTCGGTGAAAGATAGCCTGGAGCGTGCCAAACAGCAGGGTGAGGTGCCGCGTGCTGTTGCACGGTTTGCAATTGGCGGTGAAAGCTCCCAGCCGGACGGGCCGCAGAAGACGAAGCGCTACGGCGAGAAGGGTTTCGTAATACACGTACAAAACGGGCATCTGACGCTGAACAATGTGCGCGATCTGGAGAACTGTTCCGATTTCGATTCGAGCTGCGATACGAGCCTGAACTATCTCGAGGTAAACGGTAACCGGGTGGAGCAGCAGGAAGCAACGGACCCAACGGTGCCGAAGGCGACTCCAAAGAAGGACACTAATCTAGTCGTCGAAATGATGTCGGTCGAGCGGGCGAAAGATATGTACCCGCCTGGGGAGCGTCGAAAGTGTGTCGAGAAGGAAAACATTGCCCAAGGGTCGGACGCGGCGCTGGTGAACGCGTTGCCCGACGAACCGAAATCGATCGGCCCGGCAGTGAAAGCTACCTCTCCGCTGGCCGCGATTCCAATTCCGGAAAGGAACAGTGGGGCGGCGGCGGTGGCGGTTGCTGGAAAGGATGCTAAAAAGGAGGAAAAATCCCTTTCCTCCAGTGCTCAAAAAGCCGTCCAATACACGCGGAAGCTGTTCCGGGTGGGCGAAACAGCCCAGTCGCCGGTCGCGAGTCCAACCAGCACGAAACGCTCCCACGATCTGCTGGGTGCGCATCGTGCCGGAGTGTCGCCGGGATCGAAAGCATCCGGCAAGGGGCAACACCACGTCCGGACGACCTCTTCAGAGCGGTCGGTGTTTTCGACCAAGCAGAAAATATCGCCCACCTCTGATCCGGAACCACAGACCGGATTCGGTGGCCAGACGTTCCCGTTGGCCGATCGCTCCAAGCCAACAGCAACCGCTGCGGTAGTGGTGCACAACAATAACCACAGTATGGTGCATTCGTACAAATCTAAACCAAATGAAGCGACGGAGAAGGGCAATAATGGGGCGGTACGGCAATCGGCAGGCAAGCGCACCATCACAGCTAGTTGTGCTGGAAAAGGAGCGTCCAGTGGAACGAACCGATCGGTCATTGGCGATAGTGCGGTGTGTGTTGATGCGATGGTACCGTCCGCTGGCAAGCCGCCGATCAGCTGCGGTGGTGGCGTTAGTGCTGCAACGCTGGCACGATTGACGACAAAGGGAGGCCGCACGTACCGACCGGCGGAGCGTATGACGGTGTACTACAACGAGATGCGCTCGAACTCCGCTGGCAAGGAAAAGTACACCTCAACCCTTTCACCAACGGTTGGCAGTAGTGGCAGCAATTCACGCACCGGGTCTCCTTCTCCTCCAGTCCCCAGTACAGCGGGTCGTTCTTTGCAAGCAAGCACCAGCAACAGTAGCCGCAGCACTGGCATCCTTTCGCCCGGCAGCATCCGTCGGCTTAACGCTCGTTTGCTGGAGGCGCGCAAAGCAAACGCCGCTTTATCGCAGGACCGATCGACTGGCAAAGGGAAAGCGAACGGGTCGCCATTGCTTTCCATGCCCTCGGGCACGGCAAAACCGGTGCCGGGGATGGCACGGAAGGTACTGCTGACACCGGCCGGTGGTGCAGCAGGCCCGCTGCTTGGTAGTGTTGCGGGCGGCTATGCCAGAGAGCGCAAGGTGCTGCCACCGGTCGCACCGCTGGTTAAGGTGCCGAAGTAACCGCGTCGATCGATTATTGGCTGGTGGCTGGTGGTTGCTCACAATTTGCAAATAGTACCTTTTTTTAGGGAGAGAAAGTTTATTGTCGTTTAAAGACACACTTATATAGTACACCATTACAGAACTGCTGCTAACTGCTCAGCTAACGATCTTAGGGAAAAAAGCCAGGCTCGAATGTGCTCTCGTTAGGTAAAGATAAGACTAGAAGATGTTTGGCAATATTGAGCACCAAGGCCATATTGCGCAAAGCCATTTTTGGTGCTCGCTCGCCGCTAAGCCACATGGTGCGTGGTGTGCAACACACTTTACCGTACCTCTCCGAAAAGGAGGTACTATCCCGTTAAAACTTCGAGTTCTCGAAGGTCCCACACACACACACACCTTCTTACTTAAGTGCACCCGTTTCAAACGTTTCCACCCAACACCCGTTAATTCAAACTCGTCTCGCACACGGTTACTATTATTACCTTAAAACACTTTTAAAGAAAACACTCCTCCAAAGTCTCACTCCTCTTGCTCAGACTCACGCACGGCATCATAGGTGCAAATAATCTCTCTGTACTGTGTTGAGCGGTAAGCGAAGAATGCTCCTGTTTTCGCTTCACCTGACCGGCCTCACCTAGATTAGTGTGTGGCACTTTTTGGTTTGTTTTGTTTATTCGTAAGAATTCAAACGTGACTGTGACGTATGGCAACAAAACAAAACAAAAAAGACGACGGTAGCTGTACAAGTAGCAGCTTTCGGTGTGTATAGTTGGTTAGGTTTAGCCGAGCTTAGGTTTAGCTTTTGAATATTCCACGAAAATGCCATTTGTGTTTTTGCTTGCATACACTGATATTCAAATTGCGCTCTCCCTCCCCCCGGGTTTAATACTAGTTTTAAAAGATTAAGCTCGAATTTTACACCAATTATTTTTAGTGTTTTATTTGACAGATCATCTCTTCTTCTTGCCCACGATCTCGCTCTCTTTCTGTCTAAATCAATCATTTTACATCGTTTGATTTTGTCTTTGATGATCATTTTACGCGCTAGATGGTATTGTTTTGTGTCGCTCTACGGCAAACCATACAAGAACCCCCTCCCCCCTTCTCCCCCCCCCCTTCCCCTCTCTCCCGTCGTTAAATAGACAAGCTGAAGTTACTAACCGGACTGTGATATTGTGGAGAATGTAATAATTGTAAGCGCGGTGGTGCTAGAGAGCGAGCGCACACCACTCTCCCCCCGCCCCCCGTTTTATTTCCGTTTAGCTTACGTTTACACATTAAGATGGTTCCACGGGGACGGTGGCTACCATTTAAGCCATGGAAACAGAAAAAAATGCCGATAGAGAAAACAGATACTGCAACAAAAGACATGTGTGTGTAAGAGTCGGTAGCGATGGAGCGGAAGTAGGTAGTGTAAGGTTAGGTTAGTAAGGTAGTGTGGTCCCGTGGGAGGGCAACGTATATGCGCTAGTAAGGGAAGAAAAATGTGTAGACGCGTATTGAGCGCTACGTACAACAATTATTACCTTAAGTTTTTATTAACCATTTTAGTTTTAACCACACGTTTTTAACAAGTCAGGTATAGAGGTAGCTGTTAGACAGGAGCGGGGGTTGAAAAGTAGTGCAAAGGAAAACAATATGACAACTGTAAGCCTACATTTCCGTAAACAGGAACTGCAACGACGCAATTGAAGAAAGGGAAGAGAAATAGTAGCGTTTAGTGTAAATCGTGCAAACATTGTAAAAGAGTAATGTAGATAGGGACTAAAAAACAAGTAAACAAACAAACGAGCAATGCAAATGTATGTATATGGGCAGTGAATGTATGTAAGGTTCTTAGGGGAGAGGAGTAGGTTAGGATCTAAGTTGGCGTGTATCGATACCATGGAGATGCTTGGCGCCATTGTGTAAAAGCTGTGGCGAGTGGTTGCGTGTAAGGAAATATGTGTTTTTTTGGGCAATATTGTATCGCAACATTTAGTTAAAATTTGTAGTATTGTGCGCCAAACGATGGTGTGAATGAGTGATTTCGATTAATATTTATTAGATGAGTCTTACACTTTTACTGAATTTTGTTATCATTCCTCAACGAGCTCACGTATATTTTGCGTAAAACGATGAAAAAAGACGTTTCTATTTAAACCTTTCCGTAATTAAGTTGGATGTGGGTTATTTTAAATTATTTTTTAATTATACTTGTCATAATACTACACATTTCACGACAAATATTATAAAAACACACACATTTTTACTTACACGCAACCTCTAGTCACAGCTTACGGGAAGCAAAGCAAAAGCGCAAGCGAATTAGAACAATGTCATGTTTTGCGTTTTTCGATTATAAATGCGCAAAAATTAAATCTACAACAAAATCGAAACCATTACAGATGAAATCTTCTTGGCTGGAAATAGATGAAAAAAATCGTGCAAATAAAAAAACCCTTTAACATGAGTTAGTGCAATACAATACTGCACGAGGCGGGAAAAGCTCCTGCAACAATGCAATGCATTCATGCAAAAGAAAAAGCGTAAAAAATAACCAAAATTTATGAAAATGTTTGGCCACAACAGTAAATGCAGCCAGTTTTTCCTCGTTTTTTCCTGCTCTTTTCTCTTCATTCAATATCCTTACAATTGATCCTTTACTGTTTGTGACATGTAATTGGAAGGCTACCGTGCTTCAACCAAACCCACCCACCCGCCCAGCAGGATGTTGTAAAATGTATAAATTTATTGTTCCCAATTTTTTTCCCCACAAATTTCCCGTGCAAACAACACGAAAAACATGCACGTGACGGAAGGAAAAACAAGGGAAAATTGTTCGCTCGCTCTCTGTTTGAAACATTTTATTCCGATTTTTACTAGCTACCGGAATATGGGGGTTTGTGCGTCCTTTTTATTATCACGCGATATTTTGGGGAATATTTTTGTTTGTTTTCGCCTCCCACCCCCACCCTCCCCGAATTCGCTTATTGTTTCAGTGTACATTTTTATCCGTACATCCGTGCGGTGAGAAGAGCGTGTGGGGGGCAATAAAATTGTATTGTGTTGTGCACCCCCCACCCCCCATGTGTGCCATTGTTTTGATGTGAAATTGGTGAGCGTTAAAATGCGTGCACCCATGCACCCAAAAGTGCATCCGTTTTTCTTCGTAACTGGCTGGAAAATGCTTATCCGTTACATCGATCGGGTTCGATCGTGGATGGGAAAGAGAGGGCGAAAAATAGTAAACCGTGCGCATTATTGATGTGTTATCGAAAGCAAAATATTCCTTCATTTTGTTTTTTTTTGTGCGAAAAGCTCCATCCCCGGGGCGAATGAGGGTTTCATTGTAAAAGTGCAAAAGTGTACAGGAAATGTAGTGTGTACGGTTATTGTTCGCTTTACAAAGCAGTGAATTGTGCAAGGATATTAATAGTGCAATAGGAGGAGAAAAAAATGAATGTGAAAAGGGCGAAAAAATACCTACGTTCAATATATTAAAATGAATTGAAGATGAAAAATTAAAGCAAAAATGCACGAATTTTTCACTGTCCCCAAGCCAAGAAAGTAGCATTTGTACCACAAAGCGAGGGACGCACGGTAGTAAGGTTCTCTTTTTTTTATGTTCACCATCACTAATTTATTAACAACACAACAGCAACATTCTTACCAGCGCTAGTAGCGTTTGCAATTTTCCTTTCCGTTCGTTCCCTGCAAAAGAGGGAAAGCGTTACAACGCGTTACAAAAAGAAGCGTTACGGTTACTACACACCTGCGCCACGGCTCGTTCTTCGTATTGATTGGATTGGTGTGTTAATACTTTTCTAATCGTAAATAAAGTTAAACATGGTACAGAAAGCAAACCAAGCATGTCCTCTTTTATGACATGATGACAACGCTCCCTTGTGTGTGTGTGTGTGTGCAGCCAGCTGGACAAAACGGGCTTCCGGGGGCCGGACGGATCAGGTGCTGCGGACCAACTGCTCTCGGGGCAGATGATATGCAGATGCCTTGGTGAAGGACTACTAAATCACGGTCTCGAAAAGAGAAAAGCTCATCGGAAACAATCCCAGGCAGACGACAAGCAAGCGTTCGTTCGCTTGTTACGGGCGCTTGGCCCTACACCAGCACACGCACCAGAAAAGAGAGAGAGAGAGAGAGAGAGGGCGAGAGAAAGCGTATGCAAATATTATTCATTAGTGAAATTAAGAAAATAAAATTCAGATTTCATTTCTGCCGTTTACTTGTTTTTTGTTTGTTTTTTTTTTGTTTGACCATACTCCGGTGTGGGCTTTTTGAGCTCTTGGCAGCTTCTTTGGTTCCCTTTGAGTGCAATTTGATTTTGTAATTTGATCATAATAATGATGAATTTATTTGCTGTTGTTTTTCTCTTTGATTTCATCCGTTTTGTCTTGTTTTTGTTGTTTTCACTTTTACTGATATTTTCACTTTCAGATTTTTATTTGTTTATCTAATGTTGTTAATTTTTTTTTAACAATTTTTATTTATTGTTTGAACGATTGCTTTTACTTGGTTTTTCTTACTTTCTTTTTTGTGTTGATTGTTTTTTTTTGTGTTTTTACTTTCTTTTTTACACATTACTTGCTTTAATATCTCTTTTTTATATTTAGCTGTCTATGTTACTGTCTATTTGTCTGATAGTTATTTTGAATTATGTTTATTATGTTTCTTGAGCTTCTATTTTACTTTTTTCTCTGAACTGTTTTATGGTGATATAATCTGTATTTTAGCTTGATCTAACCTGTGTTATTTATTTGTTTTCTTTTTTTATTATTTATTCTAATAATTTTTCTGCTTTTTGTTTCAAATTTTATTTGTATTTACACCGTTATCCGTCCTTTACATAGTAAAAACAACCTTTATTCGTTAGTTGCACACACTCAAACTGTAGTACTTATGCAGTTCAAAGCCTGTTTTTGTTACTTCGCTCACTGGTTTTTTTTTCTCCAACCACTTCGTTCGTTCCCACAAAATCAATGAATAATTAAGAACCCTGTCCACCATCACCACCATCAGCGTTGATGGATTGATGGAGGTTTTAGTGCATTAATAAACACTATCTATCCAGTGCGAGTGCGCTTGCCAGGGGCGGTTTTGCAGCAGCGTTTTTAATTAAATTTTTAATTCTGTCCCCATGAAGTGAGCTTCCGGGGAGAGAATTTTTCTTTTGCTGTTGTTTTAAATGTGTTATCGCTTTTTTTTGTGTGCGTGTGCTGTTGCCAGCACTGAGCTTTGTGTGGACACATTTTACAGCTCATTTAATCGCGCAGCAGAGTGATCGATTATGCAAAAATTCGATACAGTGCGTGGGATTAGAAGAGCGGCTGTGTTTTTTTGTTAAAATTGCACTTCAGTTAGGCGTGCGTTTGTGCCGGATAAGGCAATTAAAAATGCTGTTAAAAAACCACCCCGCCAATGAGTTCGTTTTATTGCAATGTAAACTGATACTTACTGACAGGAACGGCCTGGCAGATCCGACAAACCATTGAACCGGATCCTCCTCCATCACGGCACCACGGTTTTAATGTATTCTATTTTAATAGCCCACTAACTGTGGCATATTTTACCTGGATTCGCTAGAACGCACGAATGATTGAATATTTCATGTGTCGTCCCTATCCACTACCACTCCAAACCACGGCTCTATCGAAGGATATGGCCGTATATCGTTATCATCGAGCATTAAAATAAAATTTTAATTTTTTCCGCCCCATATCGGTGTGGTGCGCGGTGGAGTTCTGCATCTACCTCCTCACCTACATACATCCTTTCGATTTGCCACCATTTCAATTCAAATTTCCATTTGCAAACGAGCTTTCCTTGTGGGAGAAAGAGATAGAGAGAGGGAATAATAAGAGGGAAAGAGCGCAGCCCGTCCAGTAGTTTGTCACATTCACCAATGTGCCCGGTCTGCTTGGATTTGGGTTGAATTGGATTGGCAAACCCTGCCCACTCGCAGATGATATTGCCCACACCGCCCCACACCACTGCAGCACTTTTCCACCATGCTTTTTTTAATGTCACGGGTATGTGTACATACCCATTTGAAATTCAAATAATAAAATAAAATTTTCGCTCATAAAACGAAATAAAATAAATTTGAATAATTGATGCTACAGCACATGCCACATGCCTACGTCGGGAGCAGTGTGCGTTTTTTCTTGTTTTGTTTTGTTTTCTTCTGTGTGTGTGTGTGTGTATGGGCAGGTTGCTTTTGCAATGGCTTCTATGCGTTTTTTTTTGTCTTCTGCTGTTGGGCCCATTTCCATCCATCCATCCAGCGCCTACTGTGCTGCCTACCGGCTCGTTTTCATTTGTCCTCATCTGAATGCGCTCGGATTCGTCTCCTTCAGTGTGGGATGAGCTGGTTTCTTTTTTATTTTTTGTGAATTTGATTTCATTTGTTTTCTTTTGCTACATTATTATTGGTTCACCTGTCACGCAATTTCGTTCAGTTTTCCGTTTTTGATCAGTTTTCGATTTATGTTATCTGTTTTTTTTTTGTAGTGATTTTTTACTCCTTTGCATGTTTGCATTACATTAATCTTTGTTTCTTTTTTTGTTGTTCTTTTATCTTCTATTTGTCAAATTCGGTTAACGTTTTTGTTGTTGTGCGTTAATCCTGTTTTGTTTATATTTTAATTCAATTACGCAATTGATTAGATTTTTAGAAATTTATTCGAAAATTACAATTATTTGATCGAATCTATAATCTAAAAAAAGGGGGAAAATAAAAGTGAAAAAATTGAAATCAAATCTTGATTTTCCTCCCCAACATTGGTGTCACGTAAACGAAAACCAATTGGAAGTAATCAAATTTATTCAATTTTCCCATGAATGGTGCCTGGTTTGGCTTTGGTGCTTTACCCTTTTCGCTCTATTTGCCCTCCCCTCGGGTAAACGTTGATGCATTTCTGCCTCACTAAAGCTTCCGTACAAAGAAAGACGAGATTTGAATAGCTCCCAAAAGAAAATAGAGAAAACGTAAATCTACACACGAACAAGAAAAAAAAAAAAGACATGGAACCCATTTGCCGATATATCAACAGAAAAGCCAATAGAGAGCGTTATTTTGTTCAGGAATGGTTTTTAGTTTTTTTTTACTGTTTGGTTTTCACTTTTCGTTGACAAATATGTGAGTGCATATAAAAAGGGATTACAGCTATGTTGGGCAGCAGGTATGAGGGAAAAATGTTCCATTCGAATCAAAATAGGATGCATTTTATTCAAATAGCGCCTAACCACGCAGTCGGGATTTTGGTATTTCGGTTGGACGGTTTGGAATAAAAATGGGCGCTCGAGCGAGGAACTCTAATGGTGATGATAGTGGATGTGCAATTCTTTCACCTCCTTTCCTGCCTGGTTCTCCTCCATACGAAGCTCCATCCATGGGGACCAGAGAGAAGGGAAGAATTGAATATATCTTTCACTGCCCGTGCAGCACGATGTAATAATTTTGATTATTTTCAAACATTTTTGTTGTTTTCTTTTGGTTGAAAGATTATTTTTGTTTTGTAATTTTATTCAAATAGAGAATCGCTTTTGAAGGTTTCAATCATGGTGAATATTAAAATTGGCTTCCTCTTTATAAATAAACAACACTAGAAAACCCGTTGGTTTTACACGCTGAATAAAGTTTTAAGCCGCTCTCAAGGCGTTTTTTTCGAACTCTCTTTTATTCTCCATCATACATGTTTGATAAATAACCACGTGTTGTGCTAAGGTTCGATTTTCTCGTTTGTCAGGACTGGCGAGCTGTCGTTGGAGCTGTCATTTTTCACTGCCAGCCCCAATGGAAAGCGGACGGCAGTACGAGCTAAAACGGACTGCTACTGGCAATAGTGAAAGGAACAGTTCGCATTAATTACATTTATCATTTCATATCGAATATACAGAAGCTCCTGGCGGGGAGGGTTCAAGTGACCCCCGTCTAAATGGCAGAAAGGTGACTGGTGGCAGATATGAATGATTGATAGGGTTTTACATCAAAGATGAGTCTTGTATGTACACCGAGCACATCATGGCAGTTTTTTCTCTTCTTTTTTAGCTTTTAGTTATAGTTCAAGAAATGAAACAACCAACCCCGAAACACTGCTAAATAGCCAGGGCTGTCAAGCTGTACAGTGAAAATCCACCATCATTTTCCGGGACCACCATTGCTGCTGTTCGCCATGCACAATATGCCATTGTTTTACCGTACCTTTCGCTCTCACTTGGTTCTTTTCCTGTTTTTTGCCATGCAAACTTACCGGTGGTGTGCATAATGACACTGAATTCATGTTTCCCCAGTGCATTATGCATTTGCCAGCTGCATACTGCTGCATATTGCCCGTGTTCGGGGCATAAAAAAGGGGTTGGTATAGCTCTTTGGCCATTATGGCACTTACCAGCACTTACCGTTGGATCGGATCAGATCATACACGCGGAAGTAAGATTAAGAAAAGGAGGGAAAAAGTAAAATGGCTTCAACTTGCAAGTGATGGCCGTTTGCGTTGGCACAGGAAGAAAGGTACAGTAGGAGGAAAATATCCCAAGAAAATAGGAAACATGATGACTTCGAAAAATGTAAACAAAATGGAAAAGCTTTAGTTGTTCTTTTCTTTATGGCCCAAATTTGATGTTTTTCGTAAAAAATAAATAAAACTAAAAAATAAAATAAATAATATAAAATAAATTTATAAGTCTAAATACAGAAAGGGATATTGTAATATGCATTGAGAAGTAAAAAAGATGCAAAAACAGAACAAAAGTTTTTCGTATTTGAAAACTTACGAATTAAACAATAAGTAAGAGCAAAAATAGAGAGAAGAAGTAATATTAAAACAGAAGAAGATAAAAACATGGAAATGCAACAACGAAATATCAGACTTTTAATATTACTTAATACGATCAAAAAGAAGGAGAAGAAAATCACATACAAAATAGTAAGAAAACACATAAATAATAGATCGGAAACTAAATTAATTAATTTTAAAATGATCATATAAAAGAATAATTAAAAACTGTTTTAAAGTTGATAGAGCAAATGAATAAATCAGGAAAAAAATGAAACGAGACTAAAAAAAATACTTGAAAGTGATAAAACTAAAGCAAATAGGAAGAAAAAAATAAAGAAAAGAAAAAAAAGATATAAAAAAGAAGACCAAAAAAAGAATCTTAAGTAAATCACTTATGGCAAATCAAACAGAAATACCAGAGGTAAAATTTGTCAGTTGTAAACCAAAAACTACTAAATTGCCGCATGACCGGAACACGTGTGTTATCTTCTTTAAATTTACATAATCCACAAAATTTTTTAAATTTTGTACTAAAAATGCTTAAAGGAATCAAAACTCTCACCACACTCATTCGCTTCCTACTGCAGCACCGCGATGCGCACGGTAATGGGCCAGCGACTCTCATAAATCTCGACCCTCGTCCGATCACCATACGGAAGAAGCTGATTTGTGGAGACTGGAGACTGGAGAAAAAAGAACAAAAAAACCAAACCCCAAACAAGAGCTACAAGCTAGGCGTACTACGTGCCCCCCCCCCCCCCCCTGTAACGCTAAGAAGCCGTAGCAATGGCCGCAAAAGAGCGCGAAGACTGACAGCTAGAAGGCAGCAAGAAAGCGCCAGTGGCACGCGGAAAGAAAGGGGCAGGGGGGGGGGGGGGGTTTAAAAAACGGGGGCGATGGCGGCGGGTGATTGGTGTTCATAAAAACGGTCGAAAGCACACACAAACCGAACACGCGCGTTCTTTATGAGAGGGGGCCAGCTCTGTGCTGGAGCGAGATTTACGTACCAGCACGCGCCACAGAGTACGCGATTTACGCGCGGCCAGTCGACACGTATTTACGCAACCCCCAAATGGAAAAGCAAGGCCTGCTGCTGTTGTTGTTTCGCCACCGTCGTACCACGCTCGTACGCGAAAGTGCAGTTTATGTGCAGTACATGGTTTTGCGTGGAAGGAAATATTGCGCGAACGTCGGGAATAGTGACGCTGTGTACTTGCACTTGCAGTGCAGCTTTTACCGCCCGACTTTTACCCCATACCACTCGCACTCGATTAGCATAGTACCTGTCGGTTGCGTGGCTTTCCGGCGCGTTTTTCTTCGCCATTTCGCAAGGAAATCGTTTCTCTTCCAGCAGCAGCAGCAGCAGCAGCAGCACTGGTGGTGGAAGAAAGTGGGAGCAAACAAAAAAGAGAACACAAAACCGGAACTTGATTGGCGGAAAACGGGGGAAAGTCAGTTCTCTTTCATTCGACTGTGTTTGAACGATGTACTACTGTTTGGGAGGTTGTCGGTGTGTATGTGTGTATTATGTGGACCACCATGCTTGCAGTGCAGTTCAAAGAACAATCGTTTCAGCATTCGACCTGGCAGGGAATTGAAGGATGTGCTTTGGTTTCGTGCCACGGCACTGTACGCACAACATGTCTTCCCGTGTGTTAAGTATCCCAGTAGTGGATATGGTGGGGGGTAAAAGCCATCCAGGAAACGTTCCGGTCCCGGATTCGACTCAGCACAAAGGAGAAGCACATAGATCCTTTTACACAAAAGGAAAAGCAACAAGCAAAAAAAAACGTGTGCAAAGGAGAGAGAGAGAGCGAGAAGAAGAGAGAAAGAAACAAAACACGACCGTTAGGCCTTCCATCCACTTGTGCAAAAGTTGCAAAGCCTACTCTACTACTGCTCCTCCAGGTAGGCTTCCGTCTCAATTTGCGTGGTGCGTGGTTTGGTCGCGTCTGGTCGCCGCGGTTCGCACTGCAAAATGGCCGGAAACGGTGCGACTGAAGGAAGCATGAATTGTTCCTATCGTGAGGTGGTGTAAGGGGGGGGGGGGGGTATAAGCAATGGAGTACCCCCTCCTGTGTTGTTGCGGGGGCGTTTTGGGGGCTGATTTGTAACACCATTTTGTATGCGGCGCTACCATTTTGTTATGCCGCCGTTGCAGAGACTGAGAAGCGTTTTTTGCTAACACGAAGAAACTGGTGTATCATCTTGTAAATTAGAAGTTGTAATGTTTGGCTTGCAGTTTATGTCTTCTATGTTGGGTAATATTTCGTTCTTCCTGTCAGTTTGTTTGCTTGTTTTTCTCTTTTTGTCTTAAAGTCCTGCAAAATCTTCCAAGTTATGTTTTGATTTTTTGCTATTTACATTTATTTTAACTATTTTATTTCACTATTCAGCATTGACGGACTTTATTGACAGTTCGAAGTGTTTTCTGGACCCTTTATTCCGTTCCATATTGATTCTCTCTCTTTCTTAAAGAGCCCTGCCAGGAATTCTAATTTCTTTAGTATTCAACGTGTTATCTAGAGTCCTGTTCATGTTTCCTCATTATTTTGCCTAGTTTACTTCCGTTTTGCTCCTATTTTTGTTTTATATTTACAGTAAGTTTTATATATTCTGCTAAGTTCATTTCAATTTTGATTTTTCTTTCATTTAACTTTTGTCTTGTTTTGCTTTTATTTTCAGAACTCTTATTTATTATAAGTTTAAAGTGTTTTGTTTCATATTTTCACAAACACTTCAAGCACTGAAAAGCTGATTAAATATATTCTTATCAATTTATTGGATGAAACGGAACACAGATACATTATTTGAAATAAAATCCATATACCTTTCAACCCAATCATATATTTCCACTTTAAAATAGCATTACCAAACAAAGGATTGTTGATCAAGCCAACCATTTTGAACTTCACCATATAGATTCTTGCTAGAACATGTTGCACGACATGTATTGAGTAAGCTTTCTTTCGAAAAACAATCAATTCTATCGCAGACCACTTATGTTAACGTCACGGACCACAAAGTTGGAGACCACTGACTGATTGATTATTAATAGCAGGATAGTCAAGTCTTACATATGGGAGCATGATCCATTTGGGGGTCTTGAACCCATGACGGGCATGTTGTTAAGTCATACGATTTTACGACTGTACCGCCAGCCGGGCGCCAAAATTTAAAATTTGACTCATTTGACTCAATAACTACTAAATCATTTAAATTTATTTTGTTTAATTTGACTCATTTTTGCTGCTGTTTACTTAACACATCTGATGTGTTTAATACACAGTCCTTCATTAATGATCATGTTTGTGCTGTTTGCAATGAGTTTCACCAATTCATTTTTGGTGTCTCATTTAATATCAACAGCAAAAACAGAAACAAAACAAAGCATTTAATTCGCAGAGCTTAGAACGCCATTAGAACGTCGTGCAAAACGTCCTCCAGTGCACAGTTTGGCAATGACTTGTTTGGCTATTTCGCCTTTGCAAGCTGAGTGCAAAAATAACAAAACTCTCCCCCTGGCTCGCTCACCGGAAAACGGAAAGACCGTTACATCCGTTGGTGTAATTTCGTGCACTTAAATTTGTCAACTCGCGCACTTGACTTATAGTGTTGGCACGGGGATTGTTGGGGATGGCACACAATAGCAATCCTCGCGACACGCGGAACACGCTATCAATTGTCGTCACTGTCGTCGCTGAAAAGGCTGAACACTGCACCTTTCTACCCTGGTTCGGTGTTGGATTTACTAGCCTGCCGAAAAATGTCACCTGTGTTTGTATAGTTTCCTTTTATTTTTGGGCACTATCCCCCCAAAAAACGGGACACAAACCAGTAACGGAAGGGTGCAATGGAACACAATTTAAGACACAAGAAACCTTTTGTGCCTAAAATCACCTCACTCCCAGAGGGGGTCAAGAGTTCAGGGAAATGGTGCAATTTTTGCAGGCGCTTAGTTTGAGTGGCGCTTTTTTGGGGGGGAAAATTGTGGCAGACAGGATTTGGGACACTTCCGGGCGACACGGCAATGCACTGACCGGTACCTTCGCCGTTACGTGGTTAATTATCCGTTGGGCGCGGAGAGGTTTGTATGGGGGGAGGGGACAGGTGAACGACACGAGCTTTGCAACATGAAAAACAAATAAATCTAACAGTGCTTTGCCACCCAAAACCAGCTTCATTCATCCGTTTGATTTACTCCAGTACCGAGTTATAGCGGAACAGAGAGAGAGAGATAGAGAGAAAGGGAATAACCAATTACTAACCCGAAAACAGAGAACCCCAAGCCAATGGCCAGTGTGTTGTTTTTGTGTGGTTGTTGCTAGTAAAGAGGTCGAGAAAATAAATAAATAACCAAACGAGAAGCTAATTAAAACTGTCTTTTGCGGTTTGCTTTCGGCAAAGCTACAAGGAAATGCGACTACGATCGTCTTGCGGCCGGTGCGTCCATCCGTCAATAAGCTGTTCCTGTGCCTTGTGATTTGGAGGCTCTCGGTTCGGTTGGATACTCCCGACCCATCCAGCTATCAAAACTCCCTGCTGGTTGAAACAATTGCATTACCTGGCAGCAGAAAGTGTATGACACTGTGGTTTTGTTTGGTAGTCTCGAGTCCCAAGTTCTGCCGTGATTACGGCGTGTGTGTGTGAGTACCTCATGATGAAAAGAGTTTTGTTCTGTGGGTTTTGTGGTGAAGATATTATTTATTATCTTGGTCCTGCTGTTTCTTCCGTTTGAATTACCTTCTCACGAGTTGCAGCTTTTTCATAGCGGCGTTCCAGGTGTTTTTGTGTTTTCATTGAAGAAAAAATATTAAATTTAAATTATGTAAAAAAAATAATGATAATTTGTAGCATTTCCTTTTGGAATGGCAACTACTAGCAAGTAAAAAAACACTCTTATTTTATTAAGATTGTGATGCTTGTTTGGAAGCAAAACCACAAAACAATAAAAAGCAACAAGAAAAAAACCCTTTACACTAACGACTTTATTTAATCATTTCAATCAACAGCCGAATCAATCACAGAGGGCGATGACGAACAGACGGACGAATGGACAAGCTGCACAATGCAATCAGTGCAAACATGTGACGCGGTTTCGATCAAAGCATGGAATGATGCTCGTTAACAGGAGCAAGCTGACGCATCGTGGTTTGTGATCGCTTTAATTATGTTTTAAATTAAAAATAGGAATTGCCACCTCGTACGATCGATGCAGATGCTGGACGATCGTGTGTGGCATGATGATGATAGATGGAGGGTATAATTTTTGGGCGCGGTTTTGTTTTATATGCTAATTATTTCGTTCTTCCCGTTGCATATGGCTTAAGTAGGTAGAGCTGAAGTCTTTTTACTTCACTCTTTTCAAAATATTATGGTTATAACGGTACAGAAGTGGCCTTCAAGTATGAAAACAACCCCTGCTGCTAGATCAGGACTCTCCACAACATTGTCCATCAGTACGGGATAACCGGCGACACGTGCCACCGGTTACCGGGGATAAAGGACCTCCTAATGGACGGTTGTGTCCGAAAACGTTAGTCCTGCTACAGCAGGCCAATAATGGCAGGCAATCGTAGGTGATCCATTTCACCATCCCGGAACCATACACTTGAATACGATCCCGGTTGGCATTCAGTTCGGTCCAAAAGCTCTTTTGCAGCAAACAATAGCTCTTAAGCTGTAGCGTCCACTCGTTGCATCCCTGCAACCGTTGTTGTATCTAAACATTTAGCTGGAAAACACACAGAAATATTGACATCACTTTCCATGGAACAACCAGCTGGCGCTGCCTTTTCATCGGGAGGGCGTGGGTGCGATTTATATTGTTTGTGGAAAAAGATTTTTCAATTAAATAACCATGCGGTGAAGGGTGCGATTGGTGCCCAAGGTGGTGTGTAGGCTTGCTTTTGTCAGTTCGAAAACCGGACACATCGGAAGTAGCGGAGGGTCATTAGGGGGAAAAAAGGTCAGGTATAATTACAATTGACTGTTTTGGGGGGAGTGGGAATAATAGCAAAGATCCTCTCGCTTTGGTTTCGAGCGAACAATATCCGGATGGTAGTCGTTCACTTTCCTTTGAAAAGGTGATCATTTATGTGGGATAGGTTTAAAGCGTTTTCAAACCTTTTGTCGAGAGGAATATCCATTGTTTGTTGACATTGTTTTGTTGGAAGTTGGTCTAATAAAATTGATTATATCAACACGGACAGTCCAACAGTCAGGACTTGATTGCTATTTTCCATTGAGTTTGATCCGCTTTCTGCCTTAATTAAACAATTAAAGATAAAAGGCATCTGCAACTACTCGGTATTGATTAGGAAGTTGGGCCGTAAAAAGGAATTTCCATAATTTTGCAGTGATGTTTATCACAACAGTTTCAAGATACATTGATTAGATAAAGCATTTTTAAATTTATTTTCAAGTAAGATCAACTCATAACATCCAATAAAACATAACTACATATAAAGGTTTCTATCTGCTTCAATACAACGTACATGAGAAATGGCCATGCACTAGAGCAGTAACGAATGGATTGCATGGATTCTGGATATTGAAATCATAATGCAGTTTGATCCGGATTGAACCAGAAATAGAACTAGCTAGGCGAATAATACGACTCCACTCACGGATCGGACTCGGAGTTTGGTCCGTATCTGTCGGAGTTGGTGAAGTGTGACGAGTTCAGTAGGCTCAGTAGGTTCAGTAAAGCATATGTTATTAGTGAAACCATTAAATGGTACACATACAGGTTCATAAACTATTAGTAGGTACGGTTAGATTCATTCGAGCTCGATAGCTGCATAGTATGTGAGAGAAGTGCCCAATGAGTAGGAGTGAGTGAGTGAGTCGATTCTTGTAAGTAAGTTCAAACTGATTCAAATCAGTACCAAGAGTGTTTTTGCCACCTTTAATTATTCACTCTTTTAGTATTCACCTCATTCACTCTCTGTTTAGACTAATGATTCACCCTTAACCGGCTTATACTAATATTAGTGGGCGCAGAAGGTGAGTGATTGGAATCTCAAAAGAGTGAGTAACTAGTCTACAGACAGAGTGTGTGATTATAACCCCAATGTATTAGTAAAATAATCTGAATTCTTTTGATAAATATTAAAAGAGAGAGTTAATGATTCAGATCTCTATAATCGCTCTAACTCTCTGATTAAAATGAAACGAGTGATTATTTCCATCTCAAGTACCTACTGACTCTACTGAACCTAAGGATGTCGCTGCACCCAAGGTTCAAAATAGCATATGCTTTGCTGAACCTTCTTATTCTATTGAACTAATTGGACTCAACAACTTCATAGCTAAAACCGAGATGTAATGAAACATAATCACCGAATCCTCATGAATAGCAGTATTCCCTGGCATATGAACAAACGTACGGTACTAAACCTCGATATACAGACAGGGACAGGAAACATGTGACAGGGCAGGGATGACAGGCCGTATTTTTGAGCCACGGACCACATTTACAATAAAAACGTATTTCGAGTGGTGTATAGCTACACTTACAATTATTATCAACACCATATAATGGTAAACTTTCACCACATAATTTATTAGAATTACGAGCCCTTAAGACTCAGTGGTACATAGACTTTCCAGATCTCTTCTACAAAGTTCAAGTTGTAACGTTGCACTACCAAGTTTGAAAAAATGTCCAGCTTTTGTTCAACCATTCTTTGAATAGTGTCCAAGTCAGGCAAAAACAGACCTAAGCGGGCACTAAGCGCGTACTATCACTATGACTTATAAATGACTTTAGATAGCTCTGACGTTTAAGTTTAAAGTCCACGGAGTCTAGTATGGATGAGAAGTTAGTAGTATTTAGAGAAGAGTCAGAATTGAATCAAAAGATATATTGGCTATAATTTTGGAATAACATGTGTCGTACATTAGATACAACTATCACATACAATAAGTAAAGGCATTCGCATCATTATCTGATATTCTAACATCATTTGAGATGATGTTTGTTATCATTTAATGATTTCCGTTTGCTCGTAGGATCGTAGGCTCGTAGGAACTTGCTCGTAGGATGTTCAGATGATTCAGTTGTTGCGGAAGGTCAATAAACCGGCAGGACAATTGGTGTCTTCATTGGTTTGATGAAGCACAAACAAAATGCCCCATATGCTTTTTGCTATTAAACACAAACACTAATTATG
This sequence comes from Anopheles gambiae, assembly GCF_943734735.2. Taxonomy (NCBI): domain Eukaryota; kingdom Metazoa; phylum Arthropoda; class Insecta; order Diptera; family Culicidae; genus Anopheles; species Anopheles gambiae. The sequence goes on from NC_064602.1 coordinate 89,146,366, forward strand.
TCGGCTGAATAATTAACTAATGGCCTTCTTAAAATAAGCACGATCAAGCCAGTGTGTTTGATATGTCCATGTAGGTCGTCATGCAAGAAGGCAAAGTAAATAAATACCTCACCGTTATGTTGTTTTTAATGTGCTTGAAAGCTTAATTTGAAACACCAATTTGACCGAATACGATCCTAATTTTACCAAACTCTCACCAACAGATTATTGCTGATGTTGAGTAACAGAAATGTAGCCAAAATATCATCATCCATTTGGCCACTTAACCGGATTTGCAGTGATTACCTCCCTAAACTGCTAGCATGGAATATAAATCAACCCCTAAGCAGCATACAGCGGCAATGAACTTTGATTGTGCATTGTGCACCCTCGGGCGGGCAGAAAGTAGCATCCAACCCAAACCCTTCGGATACGGAACAATCGGCACAACCCTTTCGATGCTGCGATGCGATTAGCATCTCGGGGTGAGGTTAGATGCGACTGAACGGTCTCATTGATTTTAGCCGACAACGACAAATCGGACCTCAAATCTTGTTAACCGGCTCCCGTGGCCAGTGACCGCTGGCCGATGGGAAAAGTCGTTCGATAAAGAACAACCAAACACCCTCCCCTCATCACTCGTTTTTCCTCGATTGCGGATGGCAACAACGGTCAGGATTGTCCGATGTGCTTGCCAGCGCTCATCGTAAGCGATCGTCGTCCTGCCAGCAGGATCCACCATTCCACTTTCCCTTGCACATTTACAGCATCTCTTTAGTGATGCGAAAAACAAAAACCTTCATGTATAAAAGAAAACACAAAAACACACACGCGCTTGTGCAGGAAAAATGCGAACAAAAAGAAGAAGAAGAAGAAGAAGAAGAAGAGGGAAAACCCACCCTCAACCACCAACGCGTAAAGCAAAACAACAGGGAGAAGGAAGCACGCACCCGGCCACGGATGTATATGGTTGCCGGTGGTGGTATCGGTTGCAAATCTTGTAGGTTTATGTTAATTTAAGGGTGGATTTAGTAATGAAAACCCACCTGGCGTAGCAGGGTAGTAGGGAAAATGAATTTGTTTTTCGCTCCGCATTCGCGCCCCCGCTGCTCGCCTGCCTGCTTCGTAGCAAAGGGATCTAGGGAGGCTGTGATTTTCTTTCGCAATCATAGGGATGAAGAGAGAGAGAGAGAGAGTGCTTGAGCGCGCTCTCTCGCCCTTTCTCACTCAGTCCCGCGCACGGTTGCTGGGCAAGGTTCATCCGTATCAGGTGGAGGATTATTCCGTTCCATGATGCGTATCCTTGGACCATCGGTCGGACGGTCCCTGTCCGGTTTTTGGTTCTTTGTCCCAGGCCCGATTCGTCCGTGCTCGTCCATATTCATACCTGATGCTACTGCGTGCACGTTCCGATGATCCTTGCGGCGTTTGGTCAAATCTGAATCTTAGAACAACACACACACAGTCGGCACCGCCATTGCGACAGTCTGCTCGACTTGTTCCAAAACGCTCTCCGCCGTGCTTTTCTTCCGGCACCGTAATCAATCGAGCTGCTTCACGGGGACTTAACCTCAATTTGGCTGCTGGGATTCGTTATGACTCGGTCCCTCGGCCACACGGAAGATGGCAAAGGGGAGTGAGAAGATGAGCTTACGGGGCAGAGGGGAAAGAAAACGATACCGATAGCGATATCCTTCCGGCACACACACACACAAACACACTCCCACAAACGTAGGGGATTTCCATAATGAACGTCAACGGCTCGGGGTGGTTGCACAGATTGATTGAGCGGATTTATTGTGGTTGTTGTGTTTGCTTCTCATCAGTTAATTGAATTTTCATTCCCTTTGGTTGGTGGTGGTGGTTGTTGCGGAAGGTACGCTTGCCGCTGAAGATGTCCCTTCGGTTTCTTCCGGAGTCAAAGACGAAACAGCTTGGCGTTCGTTCGTTCGTTCGTTCGTTTGAGTTGTGTTAAGTCATTAGCGGCGAATGTAATAGGCTGTGATGATTTGGGTAAATTTCGGGAGTGTTTTTTTTTCTCCTGCCTCCTACCTATTGCTGTCTCAGTAAGCCACTAATCTCCCGGTCACGGTGGCGTTGCGGTCCAGTAAGCTCGCGTGTTGGTGTTTAAATGCTGTGGTTTCGGCAGTGAAGGGTGCAAAGCTGGGATGGAAGAAGCGTTAGTGATACTGAGATTTAATGCGTTTATAGTCTCGATCTGGCTGGGAAGGGTTGCACGAACGAAAGGACAGCGTTGGCTAAACGAAGACGAGTCGGGACGAAGACGAGCGCTGAAAACTGTCAATTTTGGATCAATAATCTTGCGAAAGGCTGGCCGCGGGATGGAAGAAGCAGAGAGCACGACTAACGAAGTTCTCCCGAAAGTCCGCACCGTAAGTTTGGGTAGTTGGTTGAAAGTTTGAAATTAAATTTCCGGTACTTAAATTGATTGCGGTCAAGGCGGAAGGATGAACACGGGCGGAAGGCGAGAGGAAGGCGTGACAACTTTCGGTTAAGAAGATTGTGAGGAAGCTAATGCGATCGTAGTTCCGCAAGTAGATCATGTTTAAAGTTAGTTTAGTATAGTGTAATGGCAAGTTTAGGAGTGACTATTTGCAGGGTTTCCTACGATTTATTGGTTGAATCCCATCAATTTTTGGTGGGTTCCCACATTTCTTTGGTGCGTTCCCACGATTTTTTTGCCGTTTCCCAGAATTTTTTGGTCCAATCGTATTGATAGCCAATCGGAAAATACGAATAAATTATGGAAACGAACCAAAAATCTATGGAAACTCATCAAAAATTAATGGGAACCCACCAAAAAATCATGGGAACTGACCAATAAATCGTGGGAAACCTTGTAATTGTCACTTCTATTTGAGTGACTATTTACTATTTAATAGTTGCTAAACATTGAATGGCCGTTGAACTTCTGCAAAAAATCGGTCCAATTCGCCTTCTGTTTGAAAAGAACTTACTTCCTAGGTTAAAGCAATCGCCTTTCATTCTCGCTTTGTCTTTCACGCCAAAGCAGCATCCTGTTTGGCACTTTGCTTAGCAAGTGAAAGCTCTTCTTGTTCTTGTTCTTCCACCACCCGGCACCGAGTCGGGATATCCGGTGCACCCAGTCGGAAAAGAGAAATGACGGTTCGTGCAGAACAGTAGACACTTGACTAAGGTCACAATGAGCCGGCCCAAAAAAAAGGGGACCCCCATCTTACTCAAGATGTGGTCAAGGAAGGAAATCCGGCAATAAAGAAATACCCCTTTTTTGTGCTGTTGTTGCTGGCAGCATCAATTTTTGCTCTCTTGTTTGTTGCAAACTGTGTATATTCTCTTAGGCTTTGGTGTCGATGAGCGAAAGTAGTAGTAATAATAAGAGGGCGCCCGGAAGAAGAGCGTTTTGATGCCAGTTTAGTCAGGAAAGGAAGTTGTTTTTCGCCCCGGAAGAACCGGAGCATATTGTTTTTGTAACTTTTATTGGGGGGTGAAATATTTGTTAATTTGGGACAGTGTTTTGGTGGAAAAATAAGCTGAAAGTGGAAAAATACAGGTAGGAATGGAAAGGGATGCGCTTTTATAATTATAATGAACACGAAAAATATTGAAGAAACTTAGTTCACAGTGTAACTAATCACTCATTAGTTACAGATGTTAACACTACTTCTTAGGGTAAGGATTTTATCTAATGTTATAAAAAATGTATCCGAAAAATTATCCAAATGTCCACCATTATCAATACTAATAGTTGAAGTAAAAAAAGATAGGACCAAACTTCTCTCGAATTATAGACTGCATTAAGCGTTTTTGTGCATATTAGAGAATTATATGATAAATCACGATTGTTTATACGTTAATAATTATGTCTAAAATAAATCCCGGTGTAATTTATTGCATCAAGACCATCTGGAAAAAAGAAATAATAAAGAAATCGTCGGATTGAAGCAAAACTGCCAATGATGCCTCCGATGGTGAACTGATAGACTGAAATTATTTATGTATCGTGACATCAAGGACCTAATAGAGATCATACACATGTTTAATTGATTCTAGAACATCATGGCAATCAATAAAATTAAAACTCATTGCATGACCATGAACTGGATACGAAGAAGAAAAAAACATCATGAATGTCTGAAGCTTAAAGCTGCCATTGTCCTAGTAATTTGAATCATAACTGTAATAACTTTTCCCACATATGTTTGCATAGATTCCAAGACGTATTGACAAAAAGGTTGTAAAATTTCCTTTTGCTTTAATTTATTGTACTTTAAATTTCGATTCATTGACTATTTCCCAATATATTTTGAATCATTTGCATCAAACGTTTTGGAACGATGCCAATAAACCATGGGAATGGTTCAACACTATGCGGGAAACGAGCAATAAATCGTGGAGTGAATTTAAAAACCCATGTACAGTAAGCCAGTCTGGTGGTACAGTCGTCAACTCGTACGACGTAACAACATGCCCGTCATGGGTTCAAGTCCCGAATAGACCGTGCCCCAATACGTAGGACTGACTTTTCTGCTATGGTAACAATATAAGTCATTGAAAGCCAAGCTCACTTCACTAGCCTTGACCGACAGCCAAAGAAGAAGAAGTACAGTAAGCATTCAAAAATCCATTCAGAAAAAGTAAAAAAAAAAATCACGAGTCATTTTTTATACAAAACATATTTTTTTTATTTTCCTTTTCAATTTGTGTATTTTCTCACGATTCAAAGGCCCAAACTTGTGTGCTTATAATAGAACTTAGTGCGTATATTCGTATATATCTTTCAAAAGTCTATTTTACTTTCTCTTTAATAAAGGTCGTGAACTTTAAATGTGTAGGTTATGACCCTAAATTTACCATACATGTTGTACCGAAATGCTTTAAACTGTTTCTATGTTTGTTTTATTGATGCATCTCAATTCTAATAACCGTTCAGTGCGAGCTTTCAATCTTCTCCATCTTCTCCATCCCTCCCAGCTAGTGTTATCTTCATCGCTAAATTTAGTCGCAAAACAAGCGTTATATGAACGTTTAATGTCTGTATGTGCTGCTCATGTCCTGGTAGTCACTGCATGCGAAGCGTTTCGGTTCGGTCTACCAGCAACAAACGTCCGCATCCCAATCAACATACTAAAACACGTCGGTGCAGCGTCACGTACTATACCCACTCTCTGTACCGAGGGGTAGTGTGTCTTCGACTCTTTGTCCTTTGTGTGTGTTTTGCTTACGGCTTTGCCAGAGTGTGTTGGACCACACACCCACTGTGTTGCCACACTCGCAACTGCCACACACACGCGGGACGGGGGCATACGTGAATGGCAAAATCTTTTCCCATTTATAATAATTTATGTCTCGCAAATATGAATACGGAATGAGAGTGTGTGCGCGCGCGCTCGGATTCTTGCCGGCTGGTTCTTGGCGGATCTGTCGCCATCTTGCCCTTTTGTTTCATTACACTGGAGCCCACCATGGAGCATTATGTCGCGTGTTACGCTTCCCTGACACTTCCCTCCGCTTACAGGAAGGTGGCTTTTGATCGGGCAAGGGGAGTGGACTTTGTCGTATGGCTATGGGCTCAACACAGCAAATCCTGTGCCATCTTTAGCTTTTCCTTCTTTCTGCCGCCCCCCCCATGCCGGAAGAAGTTGTCAAGCTGTGCCTTCCGTACATGTGATCGAGAAAGAGACTGAGGAAGAGAGAGAGAGAGCTAGAGAGCGAAATAAAGAGAGATTCGGGTACGAGTGGTAGGTAAATATGTACATATCATCGCAGCCCCATTGCGATCCCAACACTTCAGTACACGACCAAACGACCAACCGGGATCGGGAAACCCCCACTGGCGTGCTTTTAAGTGTTGTTTGAAAGTGTGGAAGGGTAGCAAGCGGGCTTGGAAAAGGAAACGAATGAGTTGCCTGTTCGAGCCTTAATCTCTTTTGCTCCTTAAACGCTGTTGCCTTGTAGCCGTGTAGTTTCCAACCAGCAAATGAGGTGTCCGAGGACTGGGAGTAGCGAAGCTGAAGTCCAAGTTTCGTCAAATTCACTCGATTTGCTATGTAAAAATTGAGGTACACGTATGAAGTTGGTTACTCTGCTTAAGAGGAGGGAAAAAAACTACCAATACCAAAAAACACACATCAATACCTCTCTCTCTCTCTCTTTCTCTCTCTCTCTCTCTCTCTCTCTCTCTCTCTCTCTCTCTCTCTCTCTCTGACCAGACTAGAATGCGACCAAACATAACAACCAGCGGGGCAAATAAAAAAAAAAAAACCTTAGATAAAGTTCCATCACCCGGTGAGACACAGAGCAGATGGAATGCGGGACTGAGAATTGTTTCGAACGGTGCAGGGGAGTAGCGAGAAGATCCTTTTTTGCCAGATGCTATATCTCATCCTCCCCCCCGGTCCCCCTCTCACTCTCCCCTCCCAGGACCCTTCAGGACCTTCCTGCAGCTCCCAGCTCTTTTCATATCAGATTGGATTGTGCCATGCATAAATGGAAATGATACTCTTCTGTATGGCATAATAATTCATGAGGTCAAGATGGGACACTGATTGCCTGGCTGAATAAATAGAAGTCGAGCGCCACTAACCGACCGACCGACCATTGTGCCGGGACTGCTACAGTCCCCGCCGTCACAGAAGGACAGAATTCAGATTCTGACCCCGGCCCTCCCCGGGGGGATCGCTGCCATCTTTAGGAAGGCTGGTGGGTGGGTTGGTGGGCGAGTGTGAGTGTGTATATTCAGATTACCTTCTCTCCAACCACCGTTCCCCTCTCCCCATCTCCATCTCTCACCCCCTTGGTCGTTCTGCGGATTCTTGGGGACGGTCCCGTGTATAAAAGACATCATAACCGCAGGCATACAAGTGCCTTTTTGAACTGAACTGTGCCTTCTTTCCCTGCTCCCCTCGTGGCGCTTGCGGAAAGGGGACGCCATTTTTCCTTGGCATGTGGAATCGTTTTGCCTGCCGTTTCCAGTGTGAAGTTCTAGGACCTCCCTTCCCAACGTTTCCACCCCCCCCCCCCACCCCCTTTGCATTGCCACTGGGGGCCCATTTCCAGCTGTGCTATGTGTCTAGATCTAAATAAATATGTATGTATCACTTGCCCCGGTCCCCCCCGGTTGTCATCCTACGGCTACGAGCTGAATCCCGGGCAGGATAACCATTGCCTCCCCTCCCCCTCCCTTCTCAGTGTGCTGCTGCCATTCCAGAACGTGTGTGTGTGTTTTGTTTTGTCACGGTTTGTTTTTCTTTCACTGCTGCTACTGCTGCTGTTTCTGTGCTCGCTTTCGGTGTTGGTGATGCACATAAATATTAGCATAACAGTTGAGTAAATGACTTCAACGCCGGATTGTGTGGCGCTCCCGCGTGTCTATTCCCCGCCCCCCTCTCACTCTCCAGGGCAATTGTGAAGTGAAAGGCAAACATTATATAATTTTAATGTGTGATATGCCGACAATTAGAAGCAGGTTTCGGGACACTGTTCACGCCGGGTACTATTCCACCGTCCATGATGTGTGTGTGTGTGTGTCTGTGTGTTTGTCTGCATTTTTTCTGGAGCCCGAAGAGAGGCCTGCACTGCAACCTAACAAAGATGAAAGGTGGTGCATTTTAAATGTTTTTTGTTTTGCTTGTGTTGTTGGCACTGAAGAGGCATTTTTTCGTTGTTGAAAATGTGTGGTAAATGTTTCTGTAGGAGTGGTTTACATCGTTACCTTTTTGGTGAATTTTATATTTTAGATTAAACTTAGCTAAATGATTCTTTTTTTTGAGTAAATTATTTAATTGTGTATTTTGATTTTGAGATTTATTAACAATCACATATAAGCAAATCTAGCAGTAGTAAATATTAAAGTTTTCCTCTAATTTTAAAAAGGTCTTTTTGACCGTTCCTTTTGAATAATAAAAGCTCAATTTTGCTGCAATAGAATGGAATGAAGAGCATAGAATACGATAATCTATCAATTTAACGAATTGTACTAGTTTTTGTTTGTTGAGTTGTTGAACACAGTTTAATTTTTTGTTTGTGCCATTTTCCATAAGATTATTTTTTTTAATTTTATGATCTTTTTAACTTCATTTATTAGGCATTTGTGGCAAGTAACTATCACTAATATTAATAACTTTCTCATTGGTTTATTTTTGTTTATCATTTGTTATTTTAAATTGTTTAACATTGTATTAGCCTTTATTCCTTTTATTCACTGCTCTTGTTTTCTTTGGTAGAAATGAATGTTATATTGCTTTTTATTCCTCTTATTTTTATCGTAAGACTTTTTCCCCAATCGTGTTGTTATTATTGAACAACAAATAAACAAAATAAATAATGTTTTTATTATTATTCAATTTTTATTATTTATTTTTTTGTTACCAAGTTAAGACCATATGCAAAAATTGTTCGCCTTACTTAGTGTTTCCTTGGACTTACATCAAAATAATACTGTTGTGGATATTGTTTTTTTTATATTATATTATTATATTGTTATTTAGTGAAAGTCGCAGTAAATTAGATAAGATTCGAGTGCTTGGCAAAATATGAACATATAATGGGAAAGGCGGACATACATCGTAGACGACCTAAAAAGATGACCTAAATATTAATAAAAAAAAGACTTATTAGTTTTCTTATCATAATCAAGCCTGAACGAGGCGTGTCTTAAGTTATAAACCAAACAAATCAAAACCTCCCTTGTATGATAATGCATTCTACAATAATTTAAACGCCCTTCTTTGATCACACCACACGACCAAAGTCATTCAAACGTTTCCAAAAAGTCCGATTCTGAATGATTGTCACCTGATCATCGTTTAGCCACAGAAGTTACTGGTCGGTTGACAATATGCTCTCCTAGTGCTTCCCGCTGTGTTCCGATTGGATTATTAATCGACAACCATCAATCTCCGTCGCCCTGGGGGCGATTCCGATTGCACACTGGATCCGTACGAAGCTTAGCGATCTCTGGCTTCTGCCAAATGAATTGATGAACGGAAACCGGAATGCTAGACGATGAGCGTTGAGTGACGACGTATTGGAGCAACGGGAACGGCCTTGTATTGGCGATTGGCCGCTGGGGTAATCTTGATGCAGATGCCCGGTGTACCGTCCGTGGCATCCGTGGCTCGTCACCATCGCCATAGCCAGGGAACAACAATTTTTAAACCACTTGTTCTCTCCCCCCTTCCGAATTGGACAGCCCATGCGTGTGTGTGTGTGTGTGTGGCTCACTCAGGACGTTCAGTGTCTTGTTTCTGACGGACGACACGGACGACAAAGTTTTCCTCCTACTCTGATTGCTTTTTGCTCTTTCTGTGACGCCCGATTTCCGATATCCGACGTCGGTTGTTGCTGTGTCCGATTGCTCCGTTCTGCACGTTCAGACACGGGTCCCCGGGTGGAACGTTCGTTTGTTTTTGCTCGCCGATCCCGCTTCCCGAGAATTGGAAACATTGGAATGTGTGTATCGCCTGGGCTTGGGAGTTGAGATTTCATTTGCTGTGTATTTTGTGTCCTTTGCTGACATTTCGCCAATCGTTGCCGTAGTCGGCGGACCGTAGACCTCAGGGACGAGCTGCGTGGGGATTATGCAAGCCCCGACGATTCACTCGGCAGTTGCGAAGCGAAAGGATCCATCTAGTTGCGTCTCTCGCTTTGTCCTGCATTTGGTCAGCCAATTTCCCTTATGCCGCTTACATGCATTGGCATTGTTCCTTTAATCAATCCTCGTCAGTCGTCATCGTGGTCGTCGTCGTCGTCGCTGCTGCTACTGAGCTGAAGATGGATGTTTCTGTTTCTCAGATTTGTGATCTTTTCTTTTATTTCCATCCATCTCCCGGCTCGGCGTTGTTTGCGGTACGCGAGTCCTTTGCTAGGGCTAAGGATGCGGCACTCTTGGGCAAATTCCTCTTCGCCGGATGAAATGATGTGGCTCCCGGCTTTGATGGGTCACTTTTGATCCGTACCGGGCTGAGCCTGATCCACCCTTGCCCCTTCCTGCCTGACCCGTGCTGCATGCCCCTCCCCTCCCCACCCACAGGCCAATAATTTTATTTCTCCCGGGTGGTCATCTTTCAGCCCGGACGCCGCCCGGTGTGGTGATTGTAATTTAGAATCTTGTTCCACTGTGTTCCTCACCGACAGCGTATCATGTTCGGGGATTTGAGTGTGTGTGTGTGTAAGTATGCTTTGTTACGTCTCGTTTTGCGCTTCTTCTACGGTACGGTTTGGTTGAAAATTGAGATAGAGCTGCTGGACAGCGACATGGGAACACATTTTTTTTACCGTCCCATTCCCCGAGCTCCGAATATTTGAACGATTTTCGATTGCTAAAGGGATGAAGATTTGAGTGTGGCGCTTTTCATGATGTTTCAGGCTTTAGTGTGCGACGTGAACCGTTTGAGTCGGGCGCAGTCGGGCATTACATGGCTGCAAAGTTAATCTTGAACCGGTTGCATGTTTTTACGCACATTTTACGATGACATTTTGAATTTTTAAGCTACTCATATCACAGTGGCAAACGGTTTGGAGTTGAAATTGATGAGCCGGGTTTGGCGTATTTGAACAAAATTCTTCAATAGAACTCCTCATAAAGAGTGTAATCCGTTGCAGTGACTCACTTGTTATACGAAAAATTCTTTATGTGCAAGGCTCTTTTCCATATGATTTGCATGAAAAGTCAAATAATTGGTGCCACGACCGTAAATGTAAAGATCTGAAAAAAATAAAAAAGTCTGAAGAAATGAAAAAGATCGGTTCATGTAGGCGTGTTCTACAATCAAAACCGCTCTAGAAACTCTCATCCTCATATACTCACACAATAATACGGCACATTTTATCGAGGCAATAGTTTTATATTTAACGATAACTTAGCATCGAAGTTCTTATTTACCTGAGCGATAATCAAAATCAAAGAAATTCTGCGAAAACTTCCGAAATTCATCTTCACATCGGCACCAAAAAAACGTACAAGGAACACAAATGATATTACTCATTATGCAAGATTTTATTCGTTATGAAAGGTATTTGTTAAGCATTTAGATTTGCTCGTTATAGCGTGTACTCATTATGAGGGGTACCACTGTATCTGTTATTGTGTGTAGGCAAAACGGTGCAAAAAGGTTTGTTCTTTAGGAACTTTAACCATTAATAACAAAAAAAAACCCAAATCAAACCAACATCTAACGTTAGACATAGCTTCAAAGCATACATTTTTCAAATAAAAAGTGGATACATATATTTTTACTTGTACTTGCTTTTACTTTTCTTATCCTGCTATGGCCGTTTATGATAGTCGGAACTATTTTGAAAGGAAAAAAGGATTGCCTGTACGCTATTTGGTGCTCTTGTGACGTTGAACATTGTCTGTTGTATCATAACAATATTTTTTTAGTAATTAAAAACTTGGCAAGACTTGATTCAAAATAAAGAAATATTGTTGGTACATTATTGTTATAAACACTGAACTAATAAGATACATTCAAATAAAAGCAAAATGAAGTAATAAAACAATAAATGAAACAAGTGACATGAGTAAGGGAACCTTAGAAGTAAAAAAACGTGAAAAACCAAAATCAAATAAAAATGATAAATAAAAGCCGCTACATAAAAAAATAGTTATAAAAAAAGAATTACAAAGCAATTGAAAACAGGTGCAATAAATTAAACAAAATGCTTAATGAAACAAAATACATGTTTTGATTTTCGATGAGTGACACGTAGAAGCATTATTTGTTTGTAGCAATTTATAGTTTATACTTGAATTTGAATTTACACAATTTACTCATTGAATGGAGCATATTGATCGAAACATAATCTGTAAAGGTAACGATGTAATTGTTTTTTGATGGTATGGTTCCTTAAAATCCCCAAACAAAAATCTCCCAACAAGAAGCTGAAAACAATCAAATCCAAAATGCAACAAAACAAACTGTGCGCATTGAAGTGCATCAAAACGCTAAAATGCTAACGCCTCCACAATCTTGTGGGGATTTGGTCCGTAAGCAAACTAAATCCCCGTTGCCTGTGGGTTTCCCAAAACATAATAATGCAACAGCAGTAATGCCCACGAGCACACATTGTTTTTCACATTCCATTAGAAGTTTGGGCTTCGGTGGGCCTCCTGTTGCATCGCTGCAGCTGGGGAATTTATTCTAACACCGAGTGCAGCGAGCGCAAACGAAAAGCTCATTGTGCACGGGCCGGTGGGAGCGTACATCCGCACTCAAGTGCAACGTCATTTCGGGGGAGAAAATGCGCCTCACAAAGTGGTGTTCCTTATAGTGTGGATTCAAATTTTGTGCAACATAATGGCTTTGAACGGCGGTGTGAAGATGTGGTGAGTGATGACGAAGCGGGGAGCTCCTTTTCACTACACAAAACACTTTCAATGCAACATGATGGCTTTTTGAGGTGCACTTTTGTTTGGTGGGAGGGTGTTTTTTTTTGAGAAGTTATGTTTTTTATCCATGCACAAAATGCTGCTGTATTTGACGATCTAACATTCGACAGGTTTTGGATGTTTTTTTTACCATTTTTTGTTGTAGCTCATCTAAACGAATGTAGCATCTTCACCATCCGCGGAAGACACGGAAGACGTGGCACGTTTCATTCACGTTCACGTGCAGTATGGGGAATAGTCGGCAGCCTGCATGATGATGGAAGCAACACGAGCCCGAGCTCGTTCAACCATGGGGGCTTGAAGTTGAGGTTTTCTGCCATCGTCATCATCGCACTCATCGTCCTCAGCGTCGATGGTGAGCCGAGCAGCGTCAGTAACAGATAAATCACGACCAAAAACGGCAAAACCGAACGAAAAGAGCAAGGTGTGTTTCGTTTTACACTTCGAACAATGTGTAATGTGTGCTGGTTGCTTTTTTGCTCCGCTGTTTTGTTGTGTTTTTGTTTCGCATGTCGCATTTTAACTGATCGCGCACTATCGTTTTTCGCTGCCTGCTTTTCCCATTCCCCCGCCGAGTGAGCGCGTGTTTGTTATCTTTTCGCGTGGGTTTTTGTTTGTTGGTTTTTTTTATTACTTTTTGCTGTTATGTTTTATGTTTAGTTACCATCTTTCATCATGTTAGTCTGTTTGTTTTACTAGTGACTTTACGATTTTTTGTTGCTATTTTATTAAGCCTCATTTTGCACACCTTTCTGCTTTCTTTCATGAGCCGTTGTGCACCTTTTCCTTTTTCTGTTCGTGTGGCATCGATGAGTTGTTGAGGTTTTTTTTCCTTTTTTTGCGATAGGTTTCTCTCCTCTCAATATGTCTTCTTGCAGCCCTTGCCCGTGCCGTACGCAGGTGAACTGGCCGAGCAGAAGCGTGTATCATTTTGCACGTCATCTTTTCTTCCGACGTTTCACACCACACCGCATTGTTGCATTCAAATGGATCGGACGAGCGTTTGTGCGTGTGTGGGTGGGTTTTGCGGGGGAAGTGATTAGTATCGTGATGAGTTGTGTACAGGATGTGGCCATATTTTATGTCATCTGTTGTAACTGATCGCCCCGTTGACTTTCGGTACACCGAAAGGTGATGATGGTGAACGGTATGTAAGTGACTTATAGCGTGTTGTGATTTGCTTTTTTTCCGTTTTGTAAGTATGCAGGTGGAACCAATCCGAAAGGGAACAAGTGTTAAAGAGGTGAAAAATGTTGATTCATTCATGAATTTTTATAGTTTTTTTCTTCTTTAAAGGATGTATCGTTTTCTTATTTAGTTAATTGCAATAATGCATGCTTTCAGTTAAACTCATGATCACACGTTAGGCAGATCATTTTACAACCGTCTCTCATACCTTCGCGGTCTCCTCGATCAGGTCATTCATGATAAGAGGAATGGACGCGGGCGTTGCTGTACTTCCAACCATTTGCAGCTCGTTGCAATCCAAGCTCTAAATGCTTGTTCACGCAGCACGACACCGCCCAGGGAGTGTCTCGTTTGACCGGCCGGATAAGCTGGCCTGCCGATCCTGCCGAATATGCTCGCAATCGCTTTGATCTTTTCCATTCCATTGCAAAGGTGATACATAACACGTGTGTGGTTATGAGAGGGCGCGATTAATAAGATGTTTTCCTGGGAAAAGCAGACGTGCAGACGAGGGACAACGCAGACGGGGTCCGACTGCACGGTCCCACAGGTTGGTTCGGGTTGATAAAATCGGTCCAAGGCTCGGAGCGAAAGGAAATGCAGTTTTGAAGTGTCTTGTACGCACGGGCCACACCTTTTTGCGTGCGATTAGTCGAATGATTTGTGTCAGGAGATTCGATATACGCACACACACGGAAAGGAAGCGAAAAGGAACAGGCGCGGCGAAATGTGAAATATGAAACGGTCCTCGGGTTTATTTATAATATAGCAATATGAATAGCGGTTATTAATGTTTGCTTATTGATATTAAGCTGTAGCAGTGGAGTGATCTTACGCAAGGAGTGTTTTAATAAGTTTTTGTTTTAAAGGTTATTGTAGCTACTTTTTTGTCCTTCAAAATTGAAATAAAGGACACTTAGGATGTGAATTAGACACTTAGGAGCCGGTCTCGTAGTACAGTCGTCAACTCGTACGACTTAACAACATGCCCGTCATGGGTTCAATCCCCAAATAGACCGCGCCGCCATACGTAGGACTGAATATCCTGCTATGGGGGGGAATCAATCAGTCACTGAAAGCCAAGCCCACAAGTTAGTACAGGCAGGCCTTGACCGACATCGGTTGTTGAGCCAAAGAAGAAGAAGAAGAAGGATGTGAATATCATGCATCATTCATGTGATATTATCTAGCATTTTTTTAGAAGTACTGGCTATAAGTTTAATTAAATTCACTAATTTTATACGATACACGGATTTCCGAGTCAATTTCCAATGTTTACAAAAAATGTCATTGCTTGCTAGATGATGTTTTTCAACAGCTGTTAAACGTTGTATTTGCATCATGAACACGTCTCAAGCTGGATTGAGTTTGACAGTTCTTTGTAGTGTGTTGAAAATTATGTATAAGAACTGAATTTTTATTATGATGCGAATACAACATTGGACAGCTGTTGAAAAACATCTTGAAGGCGGTAAATACTGATGTGCACTTTCGAAAGTGATCAGGAAACCCTGTAAAAGCCGTCCACTAAAATACAAACTGTTGCTGGATATTTGTTTTCAACATTACCATCTATCATTGTGTGTTGAAATTGTTCTTGTGAAATGAAATTGTACAATATCAAAAGGAAGTATTGGGATAATAGATTCAAGATTTAAAAAACATCATTAAAACATTTAAATTTCTGTATTTCTTCGATAGATGGTGAAAAATGTTAGACGTTAGTATATAGCTTGATCTATTCATTGACCATTGATTCATTGATTTACCTGTAACAAAAGGTGTTTAAAATTCAACAAAAAGCTATATTCAAACAAATTGTACTGCGGGCATCTAAAACAAATGAAAATACTCTGCAACATTCGGCTTATACAGTATCGGACATTAAGATAGGACCCTTTTTTTCAATGCACCGTGCACTTGTTTTGCCACGTTACTTGTGTTTGTGTGTGTGTATGTGTGTGTGTATGTGTGTGTGTGTGTGAGTGTGTGTGTGTATGTGTGTGTGTGCATGTGTGTGTGTGTGTGTGTAGTAGTAGAAAGAGAGTGTGCTTTTTAATGTGTATTTGCAAGTGCGCGGGTTTGTGTCTGAAAAACATAGCTTGCCATGATGTCATATTGCGTTGAAATTATTCTTATTATGTGTGTTATCATGTGAAACATTGTGCGTTTACACTTGGATAAAAACTAAAGTTTGCATCGACAGCAGCGCTTGTTCCTCGGACGAAAACGCAGGTGTGCTGTTTCATGAATGTGAATGCGACACCGGTGCGAAATGGACACGCGCACAATAGCAATGAACTCGGCATTCCCTCACAGGTGTTTCTCCAGTGCACGCCATTGAAAGGCCTTCGTGCATCTCTGCGTTGCACGTTGTGTGCGAATGGTAAACTTTGTGCGTGCATTGAGCTGGCGCGCAGTTATTCTTTTCAATGGGCGTTTTGTTTCATGAGCGCGGCAGTATTCTTTTCTCGATTTTGAAGGGAAGACGCTTACTCGCGTACTCGTTGATAGTTTTTATCCATGCGATGTTTTCGCTGCTCCAAAACGATGTAATTCATCGCGTATAGAAGTAGAACGCAGGCAGAGCACGGGATCAGCCGTGTACAAGTTTTTAACCAGCGCGTTCTTGACGGTCCAAGCAAGCAATGTTAGTAACAATGGGTCGAGGTAAACGTTGTACCGATCATCAGCGCCATATGTAAAAGCGAATGGCTGCTGCTGGCATTAAGCGCAAAAGGATCGAGTTCGTAATGGAACGATCGCGCACTTTTGTGGCAAACGCGCTTGGGACAACCGAAACGTGCTTAGACAACTGAAACGCGCTTGGACAACCGAAACGCGCAAGTCAACCGGACGTCCTCAGAGGACCACGGCGAAAGAAGACCGTAACATTGTTAATATATCAAAAACACACTGATCGCGAGGGCGGTGGTCCTGCTTATCACACCAAAAACCTAACCCAAATACAAACAAACTACTTACAAATCTATCCGAAACGACCTACTTGTGAAACAAACACACACATCAATACACATTCAAACATACATCCACACACACACACACACACACACACACACACACACACACACACACACACACACACACATGCACACACACATACACACACACACACACATACAAACACACATACACACACATACACACACACACACACACACACACAAACACAAGCACATACAAACCACACATAAACTTGGCCCAACGGGTGCACGGTGCGTTAAAAAACCAATGCCCTATCTTTCTGTCCGATACTGTAGTTCTTTATCAATCATTAATCTGGTCCGATTGCATAATTGTTTGATTGTTGAAAGCAGAGCTTTGCTGCCAGTACACTTTTAGCTGAGAGTATTGAAATGTTGTACATTTGTTCGAGTTTGAGTTCCAGTTTTTATTGCAATGAAAAAAGCAGCTCCAAATTGCAGCAGCACAATGCTTTTTAAAACTAAAAGAAAAGCTTACTCTAAACACGAAAGGGGCAAGCTTTTTTCGATTTTCCCAGTAGTTAGCCGTTCCATTCAAGCTTTGCGGTCGCGCTATTACTCTATGCACTTTTCCTCGAATCGAGCTACGTTTGCATGTTTTATCACTGAGCAGAGTGGATATATTTGTTGAATTCTGCGTTTTTTGTTCCTCCCCGTAGCAGTATGTGACCACTGTCTTTTGCCAATTCCATTTCTAAACAAATACCCCACGTCAATCGCCTTTTTTAACCGAACCGAACTGAACAATGGGAACAATTTTTGTGCACCCAAAAACTACAACGATTTCCGATTTTTTGGCGAATTGAGCCAAGTTGCAGGGGCGAGGGTTGATGTTTTTTGTGGGTATCGATGGACGGTGGTCACGATTCGTTACGGTGTGTGATATCCGTTCCAATATTGACATTCCTGGGCAATGGTGGTGGTGGTAGTGGTTCAACCTCCGTTTGTCTAATATGTCGGGGCGTAGGGTGAGGAGCAAACTGGAGCAGAAAACCCCGTGCTGGGACCAAAATTCCAATTCATCCCCGAAGACAATGGGGTGTATCGCTGTCTGAAATAACCACAAAATATACACACGCATTTACCGGTCGCACTCCTGTGCGTGTGCGTGTGTGTGGCCTTAAAACTCACCGTGACCAAAACTTGAGCCCAATATTTGTTCGGGCCGATTGTGACAAAAATCTCGAATTTCGATTCGTTTCGGCCACAAAAGCGTATCTTACCAGCGCTCTGTTTTGGGGGAGGGAATCCGAAAACCATTCGATACGGATTTTATGCATAACCGAGCTGGGCTATTTCAAGCTCAAAACCGCACACAACTGGCCGCATAGTTTGTTTGCCTTGCTCGGCCCGATGCGCAGAGTGGATCGTGCCGAAGGATTAACTTGTAATATTTTGATTTAATTTGTGATTATTTATTACTTGTTACAGTTTTATTACACTAACCCCCGCCGGTCCTCACGGGCTGGCCTGGCTTGGCCGTCGAGTGAAACCGATCTCACCCTAATAGCTGTGGCACGAGCCGCGAGTGTGCAATAGTAGCAGCAGCAGGGTTGAACAGTGGCTTACAGAGTTCGTCCGAGGGTTACCGATGTTGACATTTTTGTTGTTGTTTTGCTTCTACAGACCATTTCTACGAGGGTTTGAAGAAGCAAGGGGAAGCAAGGGGAAGGTAACTGACAGCAAGAAGCATTATGGTGATAATTTATCCTGTTACTGAGAAAGGTACCGATGTACCTAAGTCACCAGCCCGGGGTCTTTGACTGTGGCAATGTGTTTGGTTTGGATTTGGGCTGGGAGGCAAAGCGAAAAGGGGACAGGGGAAATTAAATTGTTTCGTTACCATCGTTTACTATGGAATTGCACTGGTATTCTTTCCTACCTTGAAAGAATGTTGATTTTCTCTCGTGCAAAGTTAGATCGATTGTAGCTGAACTTTGGTGGGCCATTTTTTGTGGGTTTGTCTGTTGTTTGTTGCTTAGTTGAAGGAGCATAAGTTAAGGTAGCAAGGCGTTAGTAAGAAGCATACTTTTTTGTCATTTCATTTCTAAGAAACAACACGAGTACTTAACTTAGTTCTTGTGCGATTGTAACATATTGTGGTGAATAATGTATTTAATGAATTAATAGCTAAAATTAATGCTTTCTTGTAAATTTCCAACGATTCAATTGACAAATTTGCACTGTTGAAAAAATTAGGTGCAAATTTACGTGACAACTCATGACAACATAAATCTAAAAGAAAATCAATTGGTTAAAAGTAAAGCAACAAATGTTTTTAAAAACAACAACCACCATGAGCAAGAAACAAACAAAATAGATGAAATATTAGCAAACAAAGATGAAATGAAAACAATGTACTGAATCTAACAGCGTGATATTTCAAACAAAATATTAAAAAAAAACTATAAATAGTGGTTAGCAATAATTTTTAAATAAAACTTAAGCGCAAAGAGGTAAATGTTCGTCAAAAGATCCAAAGCCTCTTTAAACCACAAAAAGGAAAAAAAATCAATAGAAACAGAGGAAACCATTGAATGAAAGAAAAGAGCAAAGTACAATTGTTTAGTTTAGTTTCATTGTTGATAAAAATGAATTATTGTAAGGGTTTTTGTGGAATTTGGTTGGCTTGATAAGGTTCTTTTATAACTTTTTTAATCGTAGGTGCTCTTCTGTTGTTTTAATTTATCTTTAATTATAAGACACAGAGGACTGAAACCCTGCCTAGGGTCATGGTTTGGTACTGCACATTCATAAGAATTTTAAGAAGAATATTTTAAAACTAAAGCAGTAAGATATCTTCTGTTTTCACGTATAAAATGGAGAGAAAAAATGTACAATTTTAAGAAGAAGACACTGTTTTTTAACATACTTAAGTACGTAAGGGAATGATTAAGTAAAAAATAAGTAAAAATGTTAGCTATAAGTTAACAATTGAAACACGTGGGTCTTGCAATTGAACGCAGATTGCATCTTTCTTTATAACTGGTTTGCTAACTTCTATCGGTAGAGCCTTAATTTGTATCGTCCTATGGAGATTTATCTAGAAAACTGTTCATCAAATGGTACAACACAGAATGAGTAAAGTAAAAATAGCACGCATCTTTATCAAGCGCATCTCTCACTCTCTCTGACCACATCTATTCCACATACTGTCAACAGCATGCATCTTCTCCTTTTGCAACAGCATGTATCCAGTTCACCCCTGCAGTGACTTTGGACACAACACATCCTTTCCTGCTATCAACGGTCACAAGGGGTGCGTGTGTACCATGTGTACAGCGGGGTGACCCTTGATTGCTGCCAATTGTCATTTTTACCATTTTCAAACATACGATCAGTATCAACCGTAGTAAATTACTTAATTTGATGGGCACACAGAGCACACACACACACACACGCCACCCTGGCACTGCACTGGCGTTTCAATGTCGAATGTGATTTTACCTAAATGGGTCATGTAGGGGTGGGGTGGAGGGGAAAGTCGCCCGGGAAGAAAAACGACCGTCGGTTGCACGGTAATCAGGAAAGAGGGTAACATGATGGAATAACTAGAAGGACGGCTCAATGGCATTGAATCGATTCTGGAGCAGGGTTTACTGATCACGCTACAACACGTAGACGAATTTAGTGCGTGCTCTTGCGTATGTGTTTCCATGTGTGTGTGTGACACGGTTGGTAGCATTTCTGGTCCCATTAAAGGACACCATCCATCCACCCCCGTCACTGATGCGTTTATCCGTCGGTGCCAACGGTCAGCTTCGTTCGGTGCGAGAATCGTCACGAAGAAAATGTGTCACAAAAATATCTATCACACACAAACCAAGGGAAAGGGATGAACCATGAGCTGAAAGCATAAGAAATGTAACGTATATGGTGTACCAGACAGTACTGAAACTATTAGTGTATGCTTTTTTTCTCTTCCCTGTGCAAATGCTGCTGGCGCTTGCAAATGTTTTTGCGAAGCGTAATGAAATGGTTACGGCGCACTGAATGGAATTGATGCGCATCGCAATGAGGGGAAAGTGGCTGCATTAAAACATGCATCCATCCCTCCGCTTTTCGGGTGGTTCAATCGTTGACAGTGACAATATTGTCACCCGATTTCGCGTACAGCATGTGTGTGTGCGTTTTGGTTGGTGCTATTTTGGTGGCAGCGTTCTGGGGTGAGTTGTAGATGCGATGTGTTTTTTTTTTCCTGGTGTACTGTTACCATATCGTTCGGTAGCAAACAACGTGCCATAAATAATTTCCCACGCAAGCAAATTGGTGCTAGAAATGATTGCAAAATACCAAATGTACGTTTCCGTAATTGATTGTTGTACCTTGTGTAGCGGTTGGTGGGAGAGGTGTTGTAGCGATGCTTTTGCTATAATGTTTTACAAGTGTCTAATAAATCAATGCAAAATGTGAGTGTTGTGTTGGCGATGCAGCAGATATTATTGGGACAGATGTTGAATGACTGCATTAAATGAGTTGTTATTTGCTCTGGTTTGTACAGTGCACGCAGGGGATTTGTTTTTCTAAAATCCATTCATAAGAATTCATAATATAAACTATATGTAAATAAAAGACTGGTTGTAAATGATAATGAGATCTAGGTATTTTACAAGATTATGAGGAATCTCAAAGACTCAAGGACTTACAAAGGATCTAGACAACCCAATATCAAAATATCAAATGGAAGTATCGGGAAATTGACGTTTGACTGTTGAAAATCTTTGACAAAATAATGGTTGATTCCTGTCATCGTATGAGCCAGTTTCTCGAATTGTTACTGTAAAAAGCTCTTAATGTAGTCAAAGATTCAGCCACTATCTATATTTCGGGTCTAGTTTTGCCTCATTTCTGGTCAATATTTTGGAAACGAAACTATTTATACCAGTCCAGGTCCCTGTGATGCTACTTTGACGTCTTTGTTACAAATGGTGGTCGCTGTCCATCATTAAGTTCCTGATGTTATAAACCTTTCTTCTGAATGACCAGTTCCATCTGATCAAAATCTTTGTTTCGATCAAAGACTGTTACGTAGTGATCATGAACAACGTGGTTGTGAATAGTTTAAAAAAATGTTATTCATGATATTTTTCACTGTAGATTTAGGGATCCTCCTCGGGCGGAGATATCAAAAGATTCAATCCACCCATAGTCTATGACTGAACAAAACACAAGGCAGCAAATAGTAGGACTGTATGTAATGCTTGAACCTTTTTCCCAGAGCATGTTTGAGCCAAGAAACCTAATCGGGCAAGGTATTTTGGTTTTTTTTTAGATTCCTTGGAATTAAGAACATATTGCTGAATATGTTCTGTGAACGGTTTTATTCTTATGTTTAAAATGTTGGCGTCGGTTCAAAAATTGATTTAACTTAAATTAATATTACAATATTCGAAAAATGAAAAGATTTCTGTCGGAATGTTGGGATTTTCCCGGTCAAAGATTGTCATATAGGATACCACTGTATTGTAGGTTTTCGTTTTTCTTGTCATACTGGTAAGTTTGCTTCAGAGAAAGCACAAAGTTTTTAGAACACGAATATCAGCTAAAGGATACCACTACGATTACTAGCGCAATCCGATGCATACTATCAATCGGAAATATCTTCACCATAAAGTTTCTCCAGTTTAATAAAAGAAGCAAGCCATACCATTCCAATCGTAACCATGGTAACGTTTGATATTCTCAAAACGTCAGAAGATGTCTAGATCGCTTCCGCTCACCGTATCCGTTGGCACTCGCCCACTCATTATTAGACCCTCGGTTTATCTGGGCTGCCTGGTCAGCATCCTTTCGGCCACGAATAGCTCACTTCCACGGAACTTCCGGGGCATTTTCCGATGAGTTTTCATACATCCACCCACCCCTGCATGTCCCAGGCCGCTGGAAAAACGCTCCTAGCGCAACGGAGACGTCATCGCGCCGGGCTAAAACTTTCCACCATTTCCTGCAAACGAACTGCGAACGAACATTCCCGGTGGATTTTCCACCATCTGATCGGGAGCTTATGGCGTAATCGCTTCTTGCCGGTGGTGCCGAGTGTCGAGCCGGGGGAGTACGGGGATGATCAGGAAAATGATATCTAAAACGGTATGAATATTTGACGTGCGGAAGTTCCTCCGTACCATACGGCACTTATCGTACGTGTGCATAAATCATTAGCTGCGCTACATCATCTAGCACGGAATCCCGGTTCCAGGTGGAGTGTGTGTGTGTGTGTTGAAACAGCGGTGCATAACGTGTCCGAAAGGGTCTCTGTCTCTGCTGTGCCCAGTGTACAATGGACACCGATAATTAACGGAAATGTATTATTCAAAATGAATTTTCTATAATCGTACGGGTAGGATCGATCCATTCGCTAAAGATGCGAGCGATGGGTAAGTCTGCCGGGGTGTAAGTAAGAGCAAAGTAACACCACATACAAAAACAAACAGCTGTCATTCATGGAAATATGTTTGACATTTACTGTTCAGCAGTGTGTACTATCTTGTTTATAAACCAACGTTGAAATGTGTTGCGCAAATGCGCTTTCTTAAAGTCTTTGTAAATTTCATACACATTCAATTTCGGCAAAGCCGGCACCGGAAGGCAGCGCAAGATCCGGTCACTTGTCGTCGGCAACGCGGCCACCACCAATGTCATCCATCAAACCGGGGACCATAAACCGCTTCAGCAGTGTCAGGCCGCACGCCGTCTGTGTGCGTCGTTTCAATTAACTTTAATTTCTTACCAACAAAACGGAACTGCTGCTACTGCTGCTGCTGCTGCTACTACTCGCTACTGCCGCTTCCAAGCGTTCCGCAGTAGGATGAAGTGGTTTTCCTCGGACACCGAAACCGTACATTGTCCCTCTAATTGTCACTTAAAGCCACGTGCCACGTGATCACTGGCAATGCGTTTCCACGCTTCCGTGCATTAGTTCGCTGGATGAATTTTTGCGTAGCATTTGTTGTTCTTTCTCATCTTATGCCATTCTCTCCCTCGTGTGCTTGGTGCTTTGCTTTGCATCCGGTGTGGCGGCGGGCAGCCAGGGGCCGGCGCACGGGTATCTCCGGTTCGAATTTGTCTCCGTAGCCACCGAAGGGAGCGTACCCTCTGTTCCAGGGAAACAGTTCGTAAAATGTGCAATACCGTTTTGAATACCGACGATGATAGCGGTTCGTCTTTTGCTTCCCATTGTTGGCGCAGCACCGGATATCCGGATGAGTTTCGGCGCAGCACTTTTCTTCTTACCATTCATGGCTGATGGCTGATGGTGTACGGTGGGAATGGTGCATCACTTTGGGTGTGAATAAGAGCGGCAAAAGAAGGGGTGGTCTGTCTTTTTTTTTTTTTGGCAAACGTACTCCAGCTTCCGATACTGTTCGGAATACATTTATTCGATTGCTTTGGTGCATAGGGGAGGTGGAAGGAATTTGGGTGCTGTTGGTCTGGACATTGCAAGGATATCTCAAAGTAGAAAATGATGTAGAGAGGCTTTCAGATTCATAGATAACCAACCATTATCTAAAAGATAATTGTTTCTCAAAGGGCAATCTAAGCAAATCCATATAAACTTTTATCTGGCTGTCCGTATATCCGTGCTCAAAGTCTACATAATACAGAGGTCAAGTCATCCAGTACATTTGATCAAAAGCGTGGGAAAGTTTTGACAGTTATATGAAATAGCTTCAATAGTTTTATAACATTACTCGAGGTTTTAGTTGTAGTTCGTGCAAAATTGCGCACAATTTCAAATGCTCCAAGGACTGCCAAATTTCAACAACTCTGGTTTATCCGAACTCGTGCTAGTCGAAAGCCTAGGAATTGGAATAGACAGTTCTAAAAGTGATTTAAAAATAAAACAATTTTTGAATTTAATTGTCATAGATTTTGGAAATTCCGTTATCTTGAATCTAGTATAATGGTAAATTAAAACAAACAACAAAAAAAACGCACCTTAAAAATAGGAACCCTTGTATGACCGTTTTAAGGAGATTGTAGGATTCTCACGCTCATCTCGTTAAAATAACATCGCCTGTGAGTCGAAATTTAATCATCACCCCGCTAACCTAACGTCGGTACGCTGTATTTAAATCTAATTCTTATCCATTTCACCTTCGCCCGGGTCGTATTTCATGTAACTGCTCCTGCCTTCTAGCGCTCTGTTTCCATCAAGCGGCGCGACCAGCAAATGACAGATCCACCAACAAATTTCATTGTAATTGACAGGTTGACTTTGAGCCGGTGAAGGTCGGCCGAAAGGGATGTCGCCTGGCGCTTCGGTGGCCGCAAACCAGGCGCAAGGGTGATGCGGTAGCCAAACCAGACGGGGACAAATCTTACACAAAACGCTGCTGGGCCGCCGGCCCAGTAAGGTTGATACGGGGCCACGCTCGCTACCCGTATTACATGATTGATTAGGGTAAACTAACCGTGTCCAGCGCCAGCGCTTACTACGGTGAGAGCCTTGGGAAACCGATCCCCGTTTGGACTGTGCTTGCCCCGGGACGCGGTTGAGCAGGCGAGCCAAATTACATGCATCATCGAACGGGGTGGTGGTGGGTTAGCTTGGGACGGTGACAGTGGGCCGTAATTTGAGGAGAAATGTAAGGTGGTAAGGGCGATTTGGAAGCGGTGCTTTGGCGGGGGTTGATTCCTTTTTTCTTTCGCTGCCAGTCGGAAGCGATCGTTACGTTACGGGCGCTGGAGGTTGGAAAAATAAGACGTACGAGCGCGTACGTGTTAGGTAGCACCAAACAAATAGATTAAAGATTGATCTGAACTGGGCATATATTGGGAAGCAAAGAATATCTCAGTTAGTGGTACAAGTTTGTTCCTTGTGAATGAAATGAAGCCAAATCTATCTTTCGAACAAAAATAAGGCAACTAGGTTAGTTTAAAGTCGTTAAGGTGTTCAGAATAATTGCAATAGTTTCTAATCAATTCGTCTTAGTGAAGGTTCATTTTATTCATTATATAAATCACTTAAACTAAACGGATTTTGATCAGATTGAGGATTTTTCCTGTTGGAATCCTTGAAATAGTAAAGCCTAATTTGAAGAAGAAATGCATGCATATTTGTTATACTTCGTTATTTTCCTATTATTCACCTATTCCTGCTCGATGTAATATTTCGTGATCAGTTTTTTTTTTCTACTTTAATATGAACTCTTTTCCAAAGTGCAAGTTCAATTCGTTGCAGCCACACCAGGAATTACCAGCAAATAGAGCGAGATGAGTGGAATGCGTACATCATCAGCATTGCCGCTACCATCTATCACAGCAGAACCCTTTTTCTCCTAGCAACGAGAGCCGAATGTCGTTATTTTGCAACACATTTTCTTTCTCCAGCAGCTCGTCTAGGATGCCATGCCGACAGGCATTTCTGCTCGGCGGACCATTAACGCATTGCGGGTCGCACGAATACCCTTTATTCTGCTTAACTATTTGTTATCCACTCGACCCCGTCGTCACATGGTAGCGGTAGCGCTCTATTTACGTAGTACTCAAACCCTGGGTCTTGGTTGAGTTCTAGTGTAGCAGTGATTGCTAAGGAAACAAAAGAAGAAGAAAAAAAAACGCACACACACAACTAAGGATCTTCCTTCCGTTTCTGTCGTTGCTCACTAGGACAGTTGGCAAAGCGGTAAACAAACGCAACCACCCGTAGGATGCTGCGTACGATCGACGCTAACCCGAGAGCGATTCTACCGGTGAAATCTTGTTCCGTTAATTATCTGCGTCCTCGTTGCCCGGTGCCCGGATGCTAATCTACCTGGCGTTTTTCGACCTAGAAAGAGCCTTTTATCTTAGGTTTGTGCAGCCGTTTTGTGTAGTTAGCTTGGTGAGTAGAGGATCGTAAGCTGTGTGCGTTTTACTATTGTGTAAAGTAGCTGCACTAAGGACCAGGCGGAAGAAATAGGAAAATGGTGCATAAGATGGTCGTAGTGAAGTGGTGCAAGTAGGTTGAAAGGGATAGCTCGTGTGCAAAAACATCATTAACCTCCAAAAAGGCTTCCATGAACATAAAGAAACAATCTTTTACAGCTACTAAGCACAAGTAAAGTATTACTTTTTGCGCTTATTATTGATGATATGAGCACAGACTAACTTAGCTCTTTTTATTAAAGAAAACAACTCAGTGTTAAATATCAAATCTTCTCAGAATAGATTGGTAAAAAGCAACAGCTATAACTCAAAATGCGTTGCAGCAAAAAAAAAAAAAAAACAACAGCAACGCCCGCACCACCTGAAACATGAAAAAAACGGACCCATTTTTCAGCAAACAATAATGAGATTACATTCCGAATCCGCCCCCCTATTGAGTTAATCCCTATCGAAGCCACAAAACAGCACATTTACGGCTTACAGTGGCGTAAATCGAGCTTAAACAGGGCTGCCGATTAATCTGCAAAACAACTAATGTGTTGGTGTGATATGCCGCAAAAACCGACAAGCGTTGACAACTTCTGAGCCCCCGGATTGGTCTGAATCGGGTAACTGAAATAACGAACCCCCTGCTCCGAACTCCACCCCAACCGGCCGGGGGCGGGGATGCGCCGCTAATCCTTCGGTGACAATGGATAACCTTTGCACGGATTTAATCTGCTTACACGCGCAATGTGAGGTGGTGTAGCAGTACCAGCGGGGAGAGGAGAGATTTATATTTGTGTATGTTTACGACGGATTTTCAGCCAGTTGATAGCTATTGATGGACTGCATAAGGGTTGCGATTTTTTGCTTGGTCGTGCGGGTAATGTAAAACGATATAAAAATGGTACATTGTAACGACAAGGAAAAAGGAGGTGAATGTTAATGTTAAGTAAGTGATCGAAGTAATATGCAAATAATAACCTGAACTGTTTTTTCCGTAAAGCTTTGAAGAGCCATAAGCGAAATGGCACTTGTTGTGTCAGCTTACTGTTGTAATTTCATTAGACGGCTCTTGCCCCAAACTACGTAGTAGGCACAGACGCTCCGTCAACACTTGTCACTCGGGCTCGAAAAGCCCTTCCTTTGCAGTGCACCCATTTTCAAAGCCTGCTTAGACAGTTGAATGCGCGTGGAATGACAACGGTCGAACGTGCTAAATTGAATTGTTTGACAAATGGAGTGAAGCTTCCTCTAATACGGTTTATAATTGTAGTGTGGAATGTTTGTCCCTGGGACCAGGAAACCTTCCAAACAAAACACCCAATTTGTCATCCAATCAGCGATAAATATCTGAATGTCAGCACCGATTCGAACAGCCACAAAACACACGAGCCGCCGGCAAGCCCGGCCAGAAAGAAGCCGGTGGAGGGCCGCCATTATTATTATTATTATCATCGGTACAAGGGGATTTAACACTTTGCCATTTTCGCTTTGCTGCGTGTTTGTGTTTTCTTCAATGCGATAGCATTGAATTGAACAGGGACAGCGTTAAACCCTTTCGCACAAGGGAACGTTACCCCAGACAGGAAGCCCCAACAGTGTCGGAGTTTGTGTGACGTGTGGGACTGTTGCAGGAGCTGTCTGTTCATTTTTGGTGGATGCCATTTCGTGTGCATTTATTCGGTTTTTTTTGGGGGATGTAAGCTTAATTTAAATCTCGAGTAAGGTAGGAGAGCAATGCTACATGAATGCACTTGTGTGGCATCTGCTTGTGATATCAAATGATTGCAGTTGTCACACTGGAAATGGGAGTTGTTACAGTAATAGCAAAAAACAAACCAACTGTTTAAAAGCTATGTATTTAAAACAATCTGTTTGTTTTGCTATTGTTTTGTCAATAAACGCCCTTTTTATCACTCAATTTATTTTGAAACAAGAGTCAATTGACGCTTTACAATGGCCCTCCCTCCCATAAACTTCCCATTGTGCACTTCCATCACACGCTTAATCATTTGCCACTAGCTCGGCCTCTAGTGGATGATTAAAATGACGCCAAAGCTCTCCATACTAATGCTCCAAAAATGCTCCCCATCCTAACAAGACGGTGCTTGTTGTGGCTTTCCTGCTTTCTTTGTTTTTTTTTTTGGCAAACAGAGGCACGACAGCAATGCAAGAATCGTAATGATCCGACGTGAAAATGAGGCAAAACAGCAACAATAACAAACACTCAACGAAGACGGCACTTGATGAGGTGGTGCAACTGTTGCAGTGAAAAAAACCAACCCAGCAGTGCCAAAAACGCTGGCCAAGGCACTTACGGCTGGGGTGGGGTTTGAAGCTGCAGTAGTTAATTTGAGAGTGGTTCACTTTTATACTTCTGGAGTCTGATTTGTTCTTGTTTTCTTTTTGGATGATGCATTTGCTCGCTAGTTCACGGTTTGTGAAGCGGATGTTAATGGGAAGTAAAGTATGTCACCTTTTTTGTCACCATCCCAAGAGCACTTTGCTTAATGTGGAGTGCGAATTGGTATTAACCGTGATGGGTATTTAAGGTTGTTTAAGGATCTCTCTACAAAAAAAAAGCCATCAAACTTGAAAGTAGTAAGCTCTAAATGTCGCTGAATTATACTTAATTGGTAGGTAATGTTTATAAGTCATGGTTTATCCACAAATAACACGTGATATTTCGGACTTTTGGTAGCTTTTTGGAGTTTCAGCAAATACTGTCCGACGATTCTTCTTTACCTTAAAAGAGTTCATTTATTTTTAAGTAGCCCTTTTGTACCCTAAAACCTGTTGGCGTTCAAAATTGTGTAGTCCAACAGATATTTAGGCATTTCGATTGCTTGTGCTACCGAGGGCTAATGTTGGGCAGTGTAGTCAGATCATTTTTAGACTACAGATCTGTAGTTTGGTGCCCCCATTTCGAAATATGGAATAATAGGTTTGAATCGTCAACTCGTACGACTTAACAACATGCCCATCATGGGTTCAATCCCCAAATAGACCGTGCCGCCATACGTAGGATTGACTATCCTGCTATAGGGGGAAATAAATTAGTCACTGAAAGCCAAGCCCACAAGTGGTACAGGCAGGCCTTGACCGACAACGGTTGTTGAGCCAAAGAAGAAGAAGAAGAAAAAGATGGTTTGAATCAATCCAAAGGAATCTCAACACGCATTCGACTACGATTCGCTTTTTCAATTGGAGGTACAGTGACATTCATGACAATTGTTGTGTATTGGCTTAAGCCTTCTTCGGTGCGAAGTTTTTACTAAGGGATAGTGATGTACCTGCGATACTTCACTATCTACAATTGTACGTAGCATGTTAAGCGTCTAAGTATTCATTTGTTGCTAGTAGATCGCCAAAACACACGTCACGGACTATACGACTCTATTCTAGTTGTATGTTTTTTTATCTACATGGTCTACCAATGTATTTTTTTACTTATTGGAACTTATTATATACTGATTTATTAATATGATTATTCGACCAATTCACACTGCTAATAGAAATGCAAATCTGCCAATTTACTCCAGTCCCGCAATCTTAGAATAAACAGAAAAAAAACCCAGTAAGAATTTAGAGCTAGGTTTTTATTCACTATCTCCATACTGAATACTTTACTTCCAACGTATTTAGTACATTCATTAAAATCTTTTCGGAACCTTAATAACTGTATCATATATCTATATTCAAATAACTATCTCTTATTTTTCTAACATATCTCTTTATTCGCCTGTTCCGACCTGTGTAACACGCTCAACCTGTAAAGTAAAATCTCAAACATTTTCCCAGGATCTATGAAAGCCAAAAACAAAAAAAAAACTGTAATCTTATGCCCTGCCCAGGATGCTCTTCCGTCAAGCGTTTCGAGATGCCAATTAACGTGTTCCCTGTAATTGATCTCTCACACTCCGGAAGCGATCTACTTTGACTCGTACTCGGTACTCGAGGGAGTAAGGAATCGCAACCAAAAAAAAAAAGCTTACAAACTTTGCACCGCTTAATCCGCTTCTTTGTCCGCTGGTGCAGCCCAGCTACGGCACTGGCAACTGTCCAGATGGTGGGTCCGGTGGAAGTTTGTTTACTGTCAGCTGGAAATGCGATGATGTCCGGTGTGCTCTAGATGCCGAACAAATATGTCACACAAACGGGTGCGTCTGAATTGAAACGCTGGTAAAGACAGGGATCGAGGATAAAAAGCGCTCAAGCACACACACACACACACACACACACACACACACACACACACACACACACACACACACACACACACACACACACACACACACAAACAGACACACTTTATGGAAGACAGACTCGGCAAGACTGAAGCGCAGCAATTGAGGATTACCACCGGTCGATTCGAAGGATTTTCGGAGTAGTTGTTCGAGATAATTACAAATTATGCGGCGTCTGCTGGTGTACACGGCAAAAGAAGCTACAGCGGCCCTGTATAACCCTCTGGTGCAAGTGAACCGATCAACGCTGGCACAATGGCAGACAGACAGACAGATAAGGGATACAGGTAGCATACACACACACATACATGCGAAGGAATTTCGGCCAAAAACATTTAATGTCATTTTTACGGATGATCGCAAAAACGGTGCACTGCACTGCCCAAAACTGCATTCTACACCGGCGATGCATGTAAGCGATGTCACCCGGGCTTGCCCACTCCCCCGCCCCAATCGTCCCGGGATGAATGCGTTGCGGGGAAGAATGGGACAGTTTGATTGGTTGGATGGCTTGTCGGTGCTTTCGGTACGGTTTTACGTACGGACACGCCACCGTACACAGGACAATGGCATTTGGGTGCAGGTTTTGCACTGGTGCGTGGCGCAGGACCACGGGCGGTGACAAAGTGGACCGAGCCGAACCGAGAGAAACCGATCATGTTAAGTGCTTCCTTTTGTGGCTATGCTTCCCCCGTTTGGTTTGCCGCTGGAGTGGGCTTACCATCAGGCTGTTAGAATGATCCCGTGACCGGGTTCGTCGCGCTGGACCAATCGGTCCGGCGAAAGGTCTAAGGCCCCTTGTGCCGCGCTGAGATGATGATAATTGGCCGGGTAGACTCTCGGTTGCCTCCCGGTCGTGGGTGGTTTCGTTGGTTGGTTCGGTCGCGCGGGTGTTGAGCTTCCGGCACCGTCGACACAACGCCACACACACACATACACACAGACACTGGGTATGGGTGGCCCGAGCCTGGTCAATTGTTGATTGGGAACCACCGCCGAGCGATCATTAGTTCGCTCATCCGGCACCGGGGTTCGTGATGAAGTGCAAATTTATGACAAGTGGTGCAAGACCACAGACATCGCACGGCAGGTCAGCGGGTGAAAGTGGAGGAGGGTAGGGGGGGAGTTGATATGGGAGCAGAGAAAATGGATGAAGATTGAGTGATCTTCTTCACTGCAAAGACCAGCAATGGTACGGTGCATGGTGTGTGAAGAAAAAGGATTTTTCTAGCGCAGCGGGTCGTGACTGTTTCGTTTAAATGTTAAAGTTCGAGGTATTAATGGTTAAGATGATGAACTAAGGGTGACGTTGAGCTAGAGAATAGTGATAATACTATGCTTTTTTCTTGCTCTTTTAAGATTTTACTGGATGTAACATTAATTTTCTGTAGGACATTAAATTGGCATTGAATGACGGGTATTCTTTTTGGGCTGTACACGAAAAACTATCAATTATATTTATTTTTAATAAATCCATGGTTCATAAATGACCATAAGCTGGAGTTTACTGTAAGTGTACAAAGAATACTTACACAAAAGATCCATTTTCTTAGTTCCCAAAGAAAGCTCGGGCTCGCAGAAGGCCCCCAGTGATCAATGCTTTTATTTGACCATTCTTCATAGAAATCCTTATCCATTAGGGCGACCAAAATCAGAGTCACAGCCCCATCAGTTACCACTTCTATAATTCAAGATAGAAAGCTAAAATGTTCGCCTGTAAGTGCAACAATAGTTATAATCCAGGATGTATCCATTTGACCAGTGGTGTTCAACCTTTTCGCAGCTTTTCCTCCCAAGTAGAGTGCATGTAGGATTTCATTTCCCACTCACAGGTGCATGAGCGGAGGGAGAGCGTGGCAACCTAAGGTATTTAGCGAAATTTTGAACAAAAATTTCCCCCCCAAAAAGTCAAAATTCCCCCCTAGGGGGGAATTTTGCAGCGGTTTAAAACTGCTGATTTTGAAGATTACGTTTTGGTCCTATTGAATGTCATCATTTCTGTACCAAGAAATATGCATTATGCAAACTATTAATACATTTTGAAATATCAATTTAACCCATTTTTAATCATTCTTCACAAAATATGTATCAATCGTAACAAATAATCAATCATTTATGAGCTAACCTGATTGTGCTTGCCACGAATAAGAGTCCATTTACATATTTTCAGGCTGAATTAATGTAGCCTGAAAATCTGAGGTTTAGCGTGAAGTTTTGTATGCTGTATTCACATGATTTCAGCCGCCAAAAGTTTGTCCAACTCCATCTTAAAAAGCTGGCTAGTAGCAGGAATCCTTTCAGTAGTTGATCTAGTTTCCTCGATCAAACCGGTCAAAAGTAACAGCAATACTACAAAATGTATTATTCATAGAAATTAGTAAAATTATCGATGAATGTAGCAAGAAAGTTGTTTCTTATTTAAAAAAGTGTTGATAATGTAACTCCCTTTCCTCTTCTCTGTGGCATCTTGTGAACCAATTTTCCTACACGTACACACAGGGCTACACAAAGCTGCGGGTGCAATCGAGTGAAACGATTTACAAGATAGCCGTCAGACACCGTCGATAAGATCACGTGCATTCATGCCAACCGAACCGACTGGTTTCCGCCCGTGTTATCATGCTAGTTATCATGTGCCACTGTACTAACAGCATCCACACCGTGACAAAAGAAGGAACAGCAGCAGCAGCAAAAAAATGAAGAATGTATGCAACACCATAAAACATGCATTTTATTAAGATGCTGTCGACGGCACGGCACTGCAAACGGGTGCAATAAAATCAACCATTAAATACAATAAATGTGAACAGACACAGCAACAAAAAACATCGACACAGAGCAGTAGGAAGCGCACGACGGGAAAGCTTGTTTCATTGCAAAATATGTACAGCACTCGTCTCCCGCCGGCTTCAAATGATAAGAAGGTATAAATTTATGTTAAAACGATGCGTAAGAGAGTGAGCAGCAACAAAAAAAAAACAACGCACACCAAACCACATACAAGCAAACCCCGCGCAACACCAACACCCAGCAAACCCAAAACGCGAAGCGAAAGTGGCAAAACAAATATTAAATAAAAGTTTGCACTTCTTCACAATTAAATTAACGCACCGTTCTGGTTTCGCTCGAGCGGTTGGGGGTCCCGCTGGAGCCCTCGGTTTGGCGCTGGCTGGCCGCTGCTGCCCCGGGGAGCAATGGCGACAATTGTGACTAATGTGGAAGCACTTGTGCTGCCGTGGGGCTGCAATCAATGTGCATTGATTAAGTGCATCATGTTGGGCCGTTTTGGAAGCGATTGCTGCTGCTGAAGATCGGGGAGGAATGGAAAAACAGAGGAACACGCATTTAATGTGCTCCACACACATCATGGTCGTTGCCTTGGGGCCGTTGTGTTGAGCTACCCGGTGGCAATAATGGCGACAAAAAAAAACATGAACAACAAGACACCAAAAGAGCAGATTCAGGGCGCTTCACTCGATCGATTCCGTGTACGATCGTTCAACAACGATCGACATCGTTGTAGCTGGATGTGCTGGTTTTTCCGGTATCGATCTGTGTTTTTTTATGTGTTGCCCTTGCTGTTGTAGTAATTATTATTCCTCTTCAACGCATTTACAGGTCACCTTCCACTGACAGTAGCAGCAGCAGTAAAAAGCGCAAACTAAAACCAGCCCAAAGGGAACGAAATTCCCGGTGCCGGGACCGTTCGGGCGTTCGGCGAACAATTAAAAGTAATTTTTCTGCATAAATTGATACGCGCTGGAGGCTGCGGAGAGGCCTGCACCCCAAGTACCCAGTAGGGTTTGGGCAAGGTTTGGGCTTCACCGTTTCGTGGAAAACCGTTCCGACGACACCATCCCGTACATGGGCTGATGCTGAGGCGAAGCGGGAATCTCAGAAGATTCCGCAACCGCTTCCGAGAAAGAGGCCGAACGCCGAACGGCCGGGATCAGTCGATGGAAACGTTTAGTCGTCGCCAAAAAAGGGGTTTTGGTGTTGAGTTGAGTGTGTGTGTGTCTGTCCAGGGACAGTGAGAAGGAAGCGATCCACGGCGGTGGAGATGGAAAGGTGAATTTTTGCACGAGGGCTTGGATTCCCCTCTGAGAGTGTGTCTCTCTGCCAGGGATGTCCACATTGTGTAGGAAAGGTAGGAATGAAGCTAATGAACACATTAAAACCAACGTATAAATGGTGACGATGATCATGGTAATGACGATGATGACGGTACTGATAATGATGGCAGTGGAGGAGACCGCCGAGATGATTGAAGCTCAATCACGCTGAAGATGGGCAACAACACGGGTCGGGGAAAAATCGGAACATTGCCTGTTTTGTACGCAGCGCAGGAGCTATTTTCATGCTGTTCGCGTACGGCTGCAACTGTTTCGGGAACATTGCGTGGCGTGGCCCGTGTGGATTAAATGGTTCTGTGAAATGCTTAACACGTTGCAGAAATCGGAACGAGCAGCACCGGCATAGAAAGGGCACATTGTTGCCGAATGCGGAATTTCAGCTGCTGCTGCTGTGTGCGTGCGCGCGAAATGTTGTCTGGCATCATTATGATGATGCTTTTGATTGGTGCGTGAAGAAGTGATGGAAAGTGACACGAGGGAAAACTGCAACACAATGAGGAACATGATTTCTCACTCTCGTGTTGTGCTAGGCAATCGTTGACTTCTGTAAAGTAGATCAACAACAGTGGAAATTCGGGAATATTAGATTTGTATCCATCAATGGCATTTTTTTAGAGGCGAAGATTAACAATGTTAATTTGTTTTATTGGGAAGCGAATTCGAGAATTTTGCGAAAAATGTTCTTATCTTTTCATAATAGCTCTCTTAGCAGTGTATCTTCAATATTCCGGAAAATCCTTATAATTCTAGTATACGAATTTCTCTGAAACTACAGTAGATTTGATGAGGAAGTTAATATATGCGTTAGCACTTGTATTGTTAGTATCTTTATATCATTGAAATCAGACGCGTGGTATTTGTCTACAAGCACAACTAATTGACTGGAAGGTGTCAGCTGAATGATGGCAAAAATAAGAAAATAAAATCAACTACATCAACGACAATTCCACTAAAGCAGAACATGATTGTTCCAATAGAAACATATCACTTAGAGGTAAAACAATCAACCCAAAGGCTACAAAGGCTGCCTTTGAAACTTCAGAATTTGTTTGCCGTTAACGTCTGCTGTGTGATATATGCTCAAACCTTTATCATGCAATACCAAGGTGACTACAGAGACTATTGATAAGATCGTGATACTAGGAATTTGTTGCTCATGATGGATGAGCATTTACGATCGCTTACTGAGCGAATCAAATATTGAGTGCAAAGTGAGTAAGTAATATTCAGTTGCAAGTATAAGTTCCTTTCAACATGTTCATGTGTTCACGTAATCAGGCAACAAATAGTCAGATATATAATTAATTGTTTGGCTTCAGATCATTACGATTTGTTCGCTTTTTGGTTAACATTTGGTTAACAGTTGATGTTTATTAATCTTCTATTTGAAAATCTACAACTAAAATTAACTTAATCGCCTTTCGACTCATATCAACATTTTATAGACAGAGAACTGGTCCAAAAATCTGATTAAACCTGCAAAAAAGATCTGGTGGAAAACTGATTACCATTGTTGCGAGCCATTGTCTATGATAAATGATAAACTGATAAATGTTCCTTAAGAATATTGTTTTGCCAAGCTATCAAATCAAGAGATGTGAAATACACTTGACTGGTCTATGGTGATCAGCGTTTAGCTGCTGATTTAACAAATTGTCTTACCAGTGTTTAATTTATCCTGGTTCAACAGTCTGAGCTGTATTTCTACACTGTATGATTGTGATGGTTTAGCCAAATAGTACGTAAGTTTGTTAGTAACGACTTAATCATCAAACCGTGTAATGTACGAGCAAATACCTACTCTTTCAACTTTATTAATTCTTTATGACGTTAAAAAGCCACTGTTTATACAACTATAAACACGTGTTAAAATAAAACACTATTTTATAGCCTCTCCAATTGTATTCGCTGTCATTAAAAATTCACCACAACAAATCACCAATCAAAGAACACAAAACCCTCCAGTCCGAAGGACGAAGGAAAGGAGGAAAGGAGGAAGGAGGCATCAAATATCTAAATAAAATAAATCACCCATCTCGGTGGAACTGCCTGGGGGTGACTCCGGGTGCCGCCGAAAGCCGACGCCAAAGGAAACGAGCAAGTAATTAGACATGATACATTTCCACGCCGAACCTCCCGCCTGCAGTGTGGCGTTGCACTTAGTGCAGTCGCTTCTGGACTTTAACGTTTGCATTTTGAATGGATGAGAAAGAATATAAAAAAAACACACACACACACAACATCATTCCCACTACGTCAATGCATGAGAACGGAAAAGGGAACACCAGACAGATAGGCCGAACACCCCACGCCCAATCCCAACGATCATCGCACGGGATCTCGTCATCAATCCATCATTTTTCATCATTCAATCCTGTGCTCCGCCGGTGGGGCGGCGGTTTCCTTCCAAACATTAAAAAATGACTTTTACAGATCGCCGCCCCGAAACGCGATCATCTGCGTAACGGGAGCGAACGGTTCCTTGGCACAATCTGTGCACCGATCGTGCTGATCTTTTATCGAGCGCACCGGAAGGATTAGGCAGCAGAGAGGGAGAAGGGCGCAATAAGCTGCACATGGGTGGTAAATTGGCGGCAAAACTATAAAAAGATCCGGACTCCTCCATCTAAAGTTCGCTCCCGAAGAGGGGAGCTTGGGCTGGCTGACGGATGATCTTGCGGCGCAAAGGAATAGATGAATAATTTCCCTTTAAAAAAGTTTATGATATATGCACATTTAAACGAGCGCACACGCAGCGATGGAGACTTGGGTGAACCTGCACTGCAAGAAGCGGCTCGGCGAGGGAAAGATTCCCATGGCGCTTGCAATGTGGGCGCCAGTAAACGGGGGGGTACGGGTGTGGGGGCGCACTTTTTCATGGAATAAGAAACGGTTAAATCAGTGGCAGCCGGTGCATCAAACGTATGCGTTGTCCGTGCCGGTGCCGGAATGTCGCTACCAGTCAAATGTCAATCTCGGAACCTTAATCGAGCTCAAGATTCTTCTGCAGAGTGTGCGAGTGGGTTTCAGTGCTGATGATGATGGTGTTGGGTCGGAGTCGAAGGACAAGCTGCCACAGTTCATCAGCAGTTCATCATCACTTCATCACGTCGGTAACGCTTGCTGCGATCGTGGTGGAAGGCGATATACAGTGCGTTACGGATGATGATCCTCCTTTCGTAGGATTAATGAGAAGCGGTTGGTGAATAATCGTATTAGTTATAATTAGTTATAAGTTATAACCTGAGTGTTGAAGTTTGCTCAAAATTATTCTAAAGTCGATGACTTGCTTTACTTTAAACCATCCAATTGCTGTATGAAATGTTGTCCGGTAAAATGATTCATGTTTTTAGAAAAGGATTTTTAACAATTTTTCATACAAAAATATTTTTAACCTCTACTTTGGCGCTCCCTGTAACGCCAACCTTGCCGTGCACTTTCCCCGAAAAAAGATGATTATCTTGCGCGCCCGACACACAAAACTGCTAGCGCCAGCCGAACGAACCGCGCGTTATGATTTTTTGGCAAGCTCGAACACACACACGATCCCTCCCGCGATTACTCCCCTTTTCCCGCTGCTGATGTGCGTCGCTACGCCACGCGGCTACGGCCATATCGCCGACGTGTCATCACCATCGGAACCACGTTTTTCGGCAGCGGCGAAGAGGTGTCGGTTGCGCTTTGAAGGAACATTTTTCATACCGCCGCCGATTGTATCCGTCCGTACGCTTCACACACGCCGTGCGTACACCGACGGCACTGGCACTGGTGACAGGTTGATGATGGTTCCATCCAGCCGAGGCAGTCATCAGTTCGTTAGTCCCCACATGGGTAGCATAATTCGGTAGGATGATCTCTGGGTGTTTTGGCAAGCGAATCTGGAACAGTGCAATGGTTCTGGGAATTGGTTGCTCGCTGTAATATCAGATGTGCGTCGGGCATTTGGTGCCGTGGGAAGAATGGGACCATTTTATGTCCTGCTGCGCTGAAGCGACTCCACTGAACCATGTGAGGGGCCAGTGATGATGAAGTGATTGTTACATGCATAGTTAACGTGAAAGGCTTTCCTTTCATCATGTCATGTTGCGTTTGGTTGTATGATTCGCTTAAATTTCGCTGAGCGTATGGAAATTTCCTTTCATGGGAAAGAAAACCATTACAAGGGCATTGCTTTTACGACGCTACGCTGTGACAGGGTTTCTCTTAATGTTAATGTTGAGTTAATGTCATTTGCTTTAAGAGTTTGTCATTAAAAATGGGCTTGCGATCAGCACTGTA
The DNA here is from genome assembly GCF_943734735.2 of Anopheles gambiae. Taxonomy (NCBI): domain Eukaryota; kingdom Metazoa; phylum Arthropoda; class Insecta; order Diptera; family Culicidae; genus Anopheles; species Anopheles gambiae. The sequence continues at coordinate 89,185,442 of NC_064602.1, forward strand.
TGAGTTAAAGTGTGGGAAATTCTTGAGATCTTTTGAACATTCAATTTTATTCTCTACATTTTACATGTAAGTTCGTCTCTAACATCTCTTTTTATCATCTGTTTTCTTTTTAGCTGTTTTTAAATAGCCTTTTCTTAATTTATGAACTGTGCAACAGTGAATTTGACTTCCAAAGTCTTCTGATTTTCTATCCCAAATGATTTTAACAACTAGCTACATGTATAACTTCATTTCGAGGATGTTTCATTGTAATACACTGTAATGAGAAGGTAACACTTACTTACTTATCCAGCGCTACAACAGCTTTGTGGTCCTGGCCTGCCTCAGGAGTGTCCGAAACCGTTCCATAAGGTCTCATACCTTCGTTTTCCAATCCGTTATCTCAGTATCAATAGCGGAAGCTTCCGTGTCATCTTGCTATCTAAGTTTGGGCCTTCCAGGTACCCTCAGTACTGGTGGATGTACTACAAGGACCTTACTGGGTGGATCGTCTGTCATTGTCATTGTCAGCTTGTCATTGTATCGGCTTATCCATAGTCCTTCAATACATCTTCTTGTATTTGGCGTAAGCGTCCTATGTGGATATGCAAGTCTATACTAGGCTTTCGAGACTTTATACAGTACCACGCAGCCGGATAGTCAGCCCTTGTTACGGGGGGACGTTCTTTTCTAGAATTGATTCAATGATACAAATGTTATTGAGTCGTTAGAGTTGACTGTACCACGGGACCATTCCTTCAACACATACGAGGCTAAATATCTCACAGGCGTATGTGGGTACTATAAACGACTATTCTGTCTCTGTTTCGACAGGCTTTTTGAGGTGAAGTAAAGAATGGCTTGTTGGTATCCATAACCATTGGACAACACTAAGCTTTCATGTTGTTGTCGGTGCTATCCTTTGACCCCAGGGATATGAAATCTTGAACGACTTGAAAAGAGCGCTCACTTACCCGTATATCACCCATACTCTTTGCCTCGTTTATCTGCAATCTGAGGTTCCGAGTACGCAACCCTACAAAAGATATATCGGAATCTTATATCTTTGATATTTTTGTTTTGGGTTGATAGTATAAATCTTTTAGTATTTATTTTACATAAAGACTCAAAAAGACAAAAAATACATAGTGGTCCAGAGGACTAGTTCTCATCGACAGTAATGTATGCCTGTTAGAAACTGGCGCTCTAACCAAAAAAAAGAGAACAAAGTGAATTTGATAGGTAAGCACTGAGGGTGCACCAAAAAATTAGTTTATTTCTCTATTCTCCGTTATCTTCGCTCTTGGGTGTTTTTATCGCAATTATCCCATTTTGCGCGGTTTTCTCCCTTTTTATGCCTATGTCCATACACAAAACATCGCCTTAGCTGACAGTTTGTTGGAACCTTATAACAGTTTCCAACAATGCCTAATATTGCAACTGGTTCCTCTGTATAAATATGGCTCTGATTTTTTACAAAAATGTATGCTACCTGTACACGAAGTATATTTGCTGATGTCTAAAAAATTAAGAGTTTTGAAATTTAAATTACACGATCATATGATTTGATCAGTAATATTTGATATGATGATATGATGGAAATATGATTTGATCAGTACATTAAGTAATGATTTGATCAAGTCATTCATAAAGTATTATTCCTAGTAGGTATTGCTGTTTCGTCTCGTTTATACAGACCACAGTTCAACACATTAAAGCCACTAGAAATGAATCTATTAAAATATTCGATGTTGCTGCTTGTAGTACTGTTCGTGTATGTAAACAGTCAATTAATGAAAACAAAACCCCTTCGCTATAATCAATAGCCTAATCGAATCGTAGCCTCCCGCGAGACAGATACATCGATCGTTTAATCTTCCACCGACCCCGGCGGTAAAGCCGAAGACGGCGACGACGGCGACGGAGCAAAGACCAGAACAGGAGGAAGCAAGCAGCCAAACAAACACAGCACAAACAATATGTTACGAATTAAATGGAACAGCCCGAGAACACGAATTTCGAACAGAGACCCGGGAGCCGCACCACCGCCAAGAAGCACGGGAGGCAAGATTTTGATCATTTAGCTCGCGATCATCGTCGGTTCACCATCCCGTAGAAGGACGCTTGAGGAGGGGGGGGGGGGAGTTCGATTTTGCCACCATACGTGCGTCTCTGCGGTGGCTTTGGGGTGCGGTTTGTGGAGGCTCATTTGAAGTTCACCAACGCTAACAATCGCCTGACAGACGGCAAGCGCCGCAGCGCCAGAATGCACCGAGCGCCACCGAAGATCCCCATTGCTGCTGCTTCCAACTTCACTTTTCAGCTCCTTAGGGTTTGGTTCCTTTTGCAAGGAATCTTCATCCTTCTCCGTTTCGGAAGCCATCCGTATGGGGGCACACACACACACACACACACACACACGGTTGGTGCATGCATTAACGTGCGGAACGCGCACGGTAGAAGGTGATCGCATGTCGGCCTGTGTCCCCCCCTTATGTGCGCTCACGGTTGCCGAAGGTGCGCTCCAGCGGGGCGGCGGCATTTAGGCAAAAGAGAGTAGTACATTTTTCCGTTCCCTTCGCCTGTTCGCTGAGGCGAGAGTGCGCGAGCGTGCGCGCTCGCAAGGGATTGCATGCATAAAGTAAAGAAAAGGCCCATCAAGCAGCAACCGAGCGCATGATCTTGATTCGGCCGACGCAGAACGACGGCGGCGGTGGCGGCGGCCCCGAAAACAGAGCAGCAAAGAAACACACACCCAAAGGAGAAACTATGTAGCGCCGGCGCCAGGCGCCGCCATTCCATTCGGGCATCGGGGCTGTGTTTGCCGTCTGCCGGTGCCGCGTTTGTTCCGCAATCGCGAATGTGTCTTTCGCATTTTTTTCGCTCGCCTCTGGAAGATGCTGCGCCCTTCAACGGCACCTTCCTCCCCGTATGGCTCGTGTTTGTTTCATGCCGAGGAGGGGGAACGTTGTTCTTCTCCACTGTGCTTCACTTTATTATTAACTCTTTTGCCTTCTTTATCTGTTTTTTTTTGTGAGTTTGTTTGTTCGTTCGTCCTTCTGTCTCTGCTGTGGAGGCTGCTCCAAGATCGTTTCCTTCAAACTATTGCCCGGGAAGGTGGTGGCAGCCCTTTTTACCCCGGGAGCAGGGCAGAGCAGAAACTGTTCATTATGCATTCATTTTTATGTGTCGCACGGTACGTGCATGCGTGTGAGTTTGTGCTGTGAGGATGGCGTGTTTGTTTTTGCTGTGTCGTTTGCACAGTTTCACTTATTAAATGAGACGCGCCATTGAGCGTCAGATTGGGCGGCATTTTCGCGGTGATTTTGAAGATCTTAGAACTTTGTGCCGCAAACCGGCGTCCGAAAGAAGGGTAAGAGGGCGCACACAGAATGGGGAATGGCTGTGGGAGTTCCAGAGCAATATGCTTTCTTTTCTTTGCCCGCTTGGTTTTGCGTTGGTTGGCAGAATTGCTGTTGGATGGGAGGGTATGGATGGCAAGCGCGTTGGCGCCGGCGTTTGTGTCGTGTGCACTGTAAGTGAGAAACTGCACATTGCAAACGAAAACACAGTGAAGTGAAACAGCAAAACATAATAGTAAAAAATCAGCATTGAATAATAATTGCGGTGGACAGAAAGGGATAAAAATACATGAAATAATTATTTATGATTTTCAAATCCTCCGCAGCCATAAATCGTTCTGTCTAGGTGTATTTTGTTACCAAAATGTCATTGTTTTTTTTAAATTGTTTTTTTCGGTTTTACTCGTCCAAACTGAATCTGAAACTGAATTAAAAATACATAAAATGGTGGCTGATGGTATGTGTCGTGTAGATTTTTTTATTCTTTCTGTCGTATTCGTATAGTTCTGTTTCTGTTCTGTTCTAAATGGTTGCTGTTTTAGTTGAAATGTTTATTTTCTACAATATTTTTTTCTGATTTCTGCTTCCTATTTAACTATAATGAATTGTTTTCTTATTACAATTTCTTGTTTTTACGTTTCTTTCCCATTTTATATGTTTATTAGGGGGTTTCTTTTCTAATCTTTTGCGTAATTTTCGATGTTATCTTACATTTTTTTTACGTTTGATGCAATTATACTGTTTTTGAAATGAACTCGTAAAATTCACCCACAAACTTGACATAATTTTCAAAAGATTGATATAATTTTATGTTAACAGCAATAGTGTTAAGTACAACTTGAAAACGTGAAGACTTTCAATAAAAGTACACATTAAAATAATGTAAGTAGGCTAGGGAGTATTAAGTATAAAATTATGTATAAATGTTTGAAAAGGTAGATAAGTAGAAGTAGAAAAGTAGTTTTTTCCAGGATCTAGGTATCGAATTTGCAATTTACCCTTGGTTTGAAACAATGCTCTGGCTGTTTTTAAGATATATGTTTTTTTTTATTTTAAATTTATAATAAAAATCCATTCTTTTTGATAAAGTTTATAAACGTTCCAAATGCAATAAAAAATGAATCGCAGCATGATCTCAATGAATTTGTTCACAATCCACAATTAGAGATCTAACTGAAAAAAGGGCTAGGTGGATCGATTTGATCGATTTTTCAACCCCCCGCAAGACCAAATCGATCGAAATCCTTACGATCATTGCACCCAGACTATAAAGCACATTCCACCGTGATCGCTCCACCATCTCGCAATGTCCCATCCCTTTCCAGTCCAGTGTACCAGTCCAGTGTAGAATAAGATCGGTCCTACAATATTCTTACGTTTTTGTAAAAATGTGTTAGTCTGTGTGAGACCGTTTGAGAGGTGCATGGGCGACAAAGATTAGCATGCGGCAGTACTGGCTCGTCACGAATCATCTCTGTAAAAAAGACACAAGAAAAAACAGAGCGGTCAGTGGGGATAACGATGGAAAAACGCGCGAAAAAGCAACGAAGGAATTGCCAATTGAGGGGGGGGGGGGGAGAAAAGGCAACGTGTCGCCGTCACGATGCCCGGCTGACGCCAGCTCAGGGACAGTGGCCGCCGTCACCCGGGCGGAGAATTTCGTTTCGTGACGCAAATCGTTAATTGATTAGCCGACTTCCGCCGGGGGTCTCGGGTCATGCCCGCCCGCGGGGTCCCCGATTGGTACGATTAAAGCGCGCGGGTAATTATGGTAGCGAAACAATTAAAAATCATGGGATTACTGTTAATCCCTCGGTGGAGGTTCAGTGATCGGGGGGGATATCGGTGAGCGAGGACGAAAGGCAAAGGATGGGAAAAAATGCTCGAAATAAAAATAACCTGGTATATTTAATTAAAATCAAAGTACAGTGAAGTTTGGTATCCATAAAGCTTTAAATTCTTAAATTCTTTTGTTGGAAAAATGCCATTTTTATAAGAATATAAGTGCAATAAATGAAAATGTACTAAACTTATAAAAATATAGTTCGATTTCACAAAGAGTAACACGCACAATAAGGTATTTTTATAAAGCAATCGCATACATTACCCTTTCAATGCTGATAAAACCATTTTCCACTCTCTACATCCATATCTTTCCGCACGGAAATCAAGAGCATCCGCGAAAATTCCTTATTAGCGATGAGTGACTCACTGTTTTCTTCACGTTCTATTCTTCAGTCTCTTTTTGTACCCCTTCTCTTCACTTTCCCAATGCGCGCAGCAAACAAGAGCCCCCTGGATAAAGGGGGACAAATCGTTCCCCGTTCTTCCGTTCGTAGCCGCTATACGGTTGGTCGATGCTGAAAGATTAGCATGTTCTAATGATTGTTGTCTCCTTTCGTGTGAGCACAAAGGGGGGGGGGGGGGGGGGGGGGAGGGAATCAGAAGTTGCGTGCACATTTCCCGCATGACTTCCATTACCATCGATCGTATGGCGGCACAAAACGGCTTCAAAAGGGCCGCCATTGGGGGGCTAACTGGCGTACTAACTATCTCGCTGCGTAAGGTGATTCGCTTTTGGCCTTTCGAACTTCCGGTTGCGTACCGGAGAGTTATGCCATTTTCTGTACGGTCTTCCGTTCGGAAGTGACATCTTCCGGACCTCCCCGGGGGAGAACACACACACATGGAATCGATTCTTCTGCCAGCGGGAGGTCCACATAGGAGACGGCCGTACAGGATCCGAGATGCATTTATGCGAATGTCTTAATTACCGTCGTGGTGGGTGGCACTGCAGTGCCAGGAAACCAGGATCTATGCTGACAAACGACCAATCATGCATGTATGCATTGGCACATTGGATTACGAATTGGAATTGTTGCGTTTGTTGTTGTTTTCTTTTTGTGCTCCTCTTGCTGCAGGGTGTGCATTTTTGCAGAGAGATCATGCTACCGAACGGAACTATGCTCGTTGACGAAGCAATTGACATCGTTTGCCGAGAACCGAGCTATTCCCGTTGCGGGATATTGACAGCAAACGGTATGCAAAATAGCATCGAACTCGATACTCGAATCGATTGATTTAATTTTTAGGAATGGAAATGGAGCAAATTGTGTTACTTACTTTATGGCAATGGGATCAACATGTAGGAGATCAAATTGCGTTAAAGATTCATCTTTCCTTTTCCCTTTCTTAATCAGTAATCGTTGTTCTTTCTTAAATCAACGGAAATAGAATAATTATCGCACACATAACACACTTTTCTATGGAATCTTCGAGAATCTTCTTCGATTGTTTCTAATGCACTATACGTCTTTCCCTGACATATATTATTTGGATCCAATGATCTACTACTTCATTGCATTCGTACATTTAATAACAGCTTCCCATCCCCGTTAGCAGTATATCTTTTCTTCATCTCTTACCCCTAAATCCTCTCATCCTTTCCTCTCATGCTTGTATTGTCAAATCATCCTGTTCTTATGAATACTTCTCTCTCCTTTCTCTATTTTTTAGTGAATTAATTTGTTAGAATTAGTTTCTTTTTTTTTCATTTGCCTAGCTTTACATTTATGATTAAATATTCCTGGCACATTAGTTTTTTTTCTGAATTTAGATATCTTGCAGCACATTAGGATTTAGACATACGTTTTAGACTAAACTATAATGGATTATTTCCCTCGGATTCCATCACGTAATATTTTGATATTGTTCATTGGCGGATCTATCAACTCCGTGGCCCTAGGTGGTGAGAAGAGTCTCTCACGGGTTTGCTCTTCTTCTTCTTCTTCTTCTTCTTCTTCTTCTTCTTCTTCTTCTTCTTCTTCTTCTTCTTCTTCTTCTTCTTCTTCTTCTTCTTCTTCTTCTTCTTCTTCTTCTTCTTCTTCTTCTTCTTCTTCTTCTTCTTCTTCTTCTTCTTCTTCTTCTTCTTCTTCTTCTTCTTCTTCTTCTTCTTCTTCTTCTTCTTCTTCTTCTTCTTCTTCTTCTTCTTCTTCTTCTTCTTCTTCTTCTTCTTCTTCTTCTTCTTCTTCTTCTCCTTCTTCTTCTTCTTCTTCTTCTTCTTCTTCTTCTTCTTCTTCTTCTTCTTCTTCTTCTTCTTCTTCTTCTTCTTCTTCTTCTTCTTCTTCTTCTTCTTCTTCTTCTTCTTCTTGTATTTGGAGTAGCATCCTACTCTGATATGACGGCCTATCTAGGCATTTGATACTTACTACCTTACTTACTACTTATAGGACTACTGCACCAACTATTATATATGCTGGACTAACTATCCACGGGGCCCCCAAAACTTGAATTTTATATCTGATGTACTTGACCTTACCGTTTTGGCGTAGGAATAAAAAAATATTCATTTTTTATTATTAATTATAATTTGTATACATTGGTCAGTGTTTTCTAGTCAGTTTACAGTGAACCCTCTCTTATTTGAGAGGCGATGGGACTGTCTAATAAGAGAGGTTTTCAAATTACAGAGGTGGAAAGTGAATGAAAGGTCCATCCAAACAAGAAAGAGTCCGAACATTTAGTATGCAGCCTTAACTGTTGCTATAGGAAACTGTGAACAGGATTGCCAATTTGAGCATACATCATTCAATAACCAAGGCAACACCATACACAAATAAGAGGGACACAGATTTCAGAGGTTTTCCAAATTAGAGGAACAAAAATGTACTGGAAATCAAGGGACTGTGCAAAATGTTCAAATAAGAGAGGTTTTTCAAATTGGAGAGGTGTCAAATAAGAGAGGGTTCACTGTATCTATATTTGTTTTATGGAAGGCTTATTTTTGATGCTATATATTATACTTAATTTGAATCGTGTGGATAGATCTCAGCGACTTTTGAAGTTATTGGCCCAAGGTTGCCATTTACTTGTGGGCACCACAAAAAGGAAACAAAAAAACCTCCCATTCCTCTACCCAGGACAAATTTTGGAGCATTTTGAATTGCTAGTGTATGGTTCATTGCTAGTACGAGGAGTAGCTGCTCTGCTGTGCACGTCCTCTTCAACTAAGAAGCAGTTCATTTTGGGGACATTTTTGCTGACAATTCTTAAGCAGTAGAGAGAGCGAAAAAAAAAAAACGGGCGTGAAAAGCAACAAAATCCCAGCATCCGAGTCCAGTGCCTAAGAGCGGTTTGACGGAAACGTACACCACTTTTCTTACCACTCTTTACACGCTTTGTTCGCGCGGTGCCAAAACGATTCCCCTAGGGAAATAAAAGAGGCGCCTCTTGAGCGATAATAGACCGTGGTTTAGCAAAAGAAAGCAGCTCTTCGTTTGGTACGAGAAGAAACTGAAATGCGAGAGAAAAGAAAGGACCTTTTTTCGTTTTTAGATCGTGCACATTTTGACGTTTTCTTGGCAACATACACGCGGTCCCCCGCGAGTGCACACACACACACACACACACGCCAAGGCTTATCGTCGTGGCGGTCGACAGCTAATAGAACCATTTCTAAGTGATTCCATGCCGTAAGCAAAGCATTGAGCAGATGAAAAAGAAAGCAGCACAACAACAACAACTACAACACACATAACACCAAAAAAAACGAGAGCACGTGACAAGAGGATACAAAAAACCGCCCCATTTCCAAAAAAAAGGACTCCTGGCACAATGTGAAGTGTGTGCTTCCTAAGCGCGATTGCCGAAAGCAAGCAATTTCGTTGGCCTCCCATTTGACACCTTCGCGCGCGGGGGGGCGCCCCCATCGCCACATCTTCCTTGTGCGCTCGTGCTTTTATTTGGCGCGATAAAGAAAGATCTAATGGAAAAAAGGTCTATCCCTATCCGTTTTGCCCAAGCTGAAGCGCGGCACCGGTGTCACGCGCGTCTGCATTCATTCGCGGTTTGCGCGTTTTCGTTTTTGAGTAGTTTTTTTTACTCTCAAAGCAGCGCCACTTTGATCCCTCGTGAATAGTAGTCAGTAGACAGTGCGGTGTCCCGTCTTTCGTGTTTTCTTTTGTGTGTGACCGCGCGGCTACATGAGGTGAAATATACAGCGAAATGAACTATTTGACAGGCGAAATATCTGACGGATAAAGCATCACAGCAACCAGCTGATGTGCAATGTAAACAAATAACGTGCAGAAAATCGTAATTAAATCCTTTAAATAACTTCAATATCGAGTATTTCGTCAATTTTTAGTCAACAGTTCATAATTTCTTCCAATTAGGGAATGTTCTGCTTAAGAAGATATTATTTTTAATAGAATTTTGAAAGCGGATGTTGTGTCTCCCCCATCCCTTTAGCTGAATCTGTCAGATATTTCACCTGTCAAATTGTTCATTTCGCTATATATTTCACCTCATGTAGCCGCGCGGTGACTCCTTTTGAAAGGAGCAGTGAAGGCGAATGAACGCAGCGTGTGAGTGGCGGAAAACTCACCGCAGCAGGCGAAGTAAGAAAAGCAGAAACTGGCTGCCTAGCGACGGGGCTGCTTTTGGTGAAGTGCGTTGTAACGGTTTTTGTCACATTTTCATGACGTGTTCAAGTTGCTGGCAAAGTTTTCATTATGATGGTTACGTTTCGGTTCTGGCGGTTCTTTTTTTTGTAGTGTGTGTGTGTGTGTAGGGCAATAATGGAGATAATCCTGTAAAGGATCCCTCATTGTTGTTGGTTGTAGAGTGTAAGAGGAGGATGTGAGTTTGAGCCTCCTTTTTTTAAAAACGCTTTAGCTGTTGTTGCATTCAATTGCGCAAGAAATGTAACTGATAATAAGAATTTGAGGGTTCAAACGAAACGAATAATGTCATTATTATTAATAATAATATAAATCCCATTTTACGTTGTTTGCATAAAAATAGAAAACCGTTCAGAAGTAAGTGCTATTTGGCACTTTGTTCGGTACCCTTCACATCAATCATTAACGGAAACAAATAGAAAGGCTCACCCCGCAAAGCGAAACGCCGTTCCCACTTCGGCACAATGCGTTGCATCTTAATAATTTTACTTTTCTGCTCCACCAACCTTCCCTAACGGTGCCCAGTCTCCCGTGACCGTGAACAACAACGACGGCAGCAGGTTAATCGATATATAAAGCATTTTCGGTCCCACAAGGCACAAGATCTGGGTGGTGACTTTCCCGTATCACGCACGGCCACGGACGTGGTAAAATAAAAAAACGAACGTTCTGTCACAAGTGGCACAAGACATCTGTGGCAGGCAAATAATACAAATTGGCATGTAATTAATGGAACCACCGTCACACCGGGTTTGCGGCGCACTTTGCCTTCGTGACGGTTTCATTTGATCGACCACAAACCGTTGCACTCGGTGGCTAATAATCGGGTACGGTGAAAGATGCCTTGCTTGCGAGCGGAACAGAGGGTTGTCTCACCGTTTCGTGGTACGAAGAAGAAAAGAAAGCGAAGTAGGGGGGTGTGGGGGGAGGATGGGGGAGAGGAAGGGGTGTTTCTTATGATTTGTTTTGCTTCTTTTTTTCTGAAATACCATCTTTCATAGGTAGACATTTGAAAATTTCGTAGGTCATAACATTGTATTTGCAGGTTATTAAGGTTGAAACCTTAATATGAATTAAGTGGCATTTCAACGACATTGATTTTTGTATTTGCAATGTATTTCATTTAATAATACATTAAGATTATTCTAGGAAGTTGTTAGTTATGTGTTGGTGATTGTGTAATAGTAAAGCGCTTGTTTAGTTTCAATTCGTAGGTTGGCTATACCATAAACGAAAGGTTGATTTTATGGTAAATTTTTAATACGAAACTAAAGAATGATTATTGAATTCTGATACTACATCGATACTTTTAATGTTTTAAAAATTTAGTGAACTACCTTAAAAGGGTTTTTTATGTAATCAACATATTCTAATGCAATTACCCGACAGGCAAACATAACCGATCTACATCAATAAGTTGTCCCTGAGGTAGGAACGAATTAAGCACTACGGAAACTAAGCGGTCGCATATGGCCCCGTGGTCGCGAGGGGCCCCGAAAAAGGAATCCACCTCCCGCTCATAATTAAAATTGCTACTGAATTCTTCTCTGGTTGACAATCTTTGTTCGACACTTCAACCAGACCTACATTCGTGTGATCGCTTAGAACCTCCATTTGTCTTAATCCGCCACTTCCCTGAGGTACATCATAGTTGTAAGTAACTACCAAAAAATTCAATAATAGTACAGTATTGAGAAAAGGAATGTTATATAATATCTGACTACATTCCGAAATCTAAAGGATTATTTATGATTCGATTGCTGAATGAGAGACCAATGCTTTTAATACTGTTTTTTTAAACTGTAGCTTTCGAGAAATTAATACGGCTTTTGATGTGTCTGTAATATTTGTTCTGTAATTAATTCAAAAAAGATTCCAAAGTGTTTTTAAGCATTTAAATTAACCAACATTCTTGTATGAAATTGTAATCATAATTTAGGACTTTTACCTCGTAACCCCTATTTTGATCGTAAATCATCAAGCTAAAACATGAGAAAGGAGGCAATAGATGATCATGTCCTAGACAAATACAAGACAATCAAATTTTTAGATTTATTTTTTAAGAGGAATCTAGTTGGAAAAGTTGGTTTAGAATTGAATGAAGTGGAATTTATACAAGACACTATGTTTTAAGAAGAATTTTATGAAGTTTCTAAGCAATTCCTCCAGTATAGCTTGGAAGAGAATATAAAGAAACAGAAAACATACGCGTTTATTTACATCCACATGCAGCACTCGACCCATCAAATCGGCCCATCAAAGGCTCCCCCTGTTCATATTATCAAGCGAAGGTCTTGAAAACGACCACTTCACCAACTCAAGCGTTCGAGCCCCGAGGCGGTGCAATGTGTGCGTCTCGCCCAACCCGACAGAAGGTGTCCAATGAAGCTCAAGGCGATGCTTCTCACCAAAAGCACCTCTTTGTCGTGGAGAATTGCGCCTCCACATTCCCCTCACTGTCAATGTGTCTTGATCCCCGCTTGCCTAAATGTGTGCAATTCGTCCCTTTTCGTTTCGTTCATGGCAGCCACACACTGCAAGTGCAATCGTGCTTCGCAAGTCGCAAGGCGAACACTTGCTGAGTGGCCCGCTTGGAAGAGCGAAAGATATCATGGGACAGTCCCGTTCTTCGTTCGTTTCGCTTGATGCGCTGAGTTTATTGTAGTAATAATGAAACGGAGATTCCTCCAACTCACCACCACCTCGTTGTGCCTTATCACACGGACGTACGCACCATCAGTAGGTGCGTGAAAAGCGATTTCGAATTCGTCCGTTTTTCGCTGCCAGCAACGATTGCCGAGTGAGCTAGATGAAGAAATAAAAGTCGCATTTAAACCGAGCAGCACCGAGGACAGAGTCCGGCGCCCACCTGCGTCCGTGGTGGTGGGGTCCTCTCCGTGCAGGGGTTTTAATTATACACGATTGAAGTGGCCAATTAAAATGGTCTCGATGCAATGTTGGTGTTTTCCTAGAAATTGGTGACAATTGGCCACATGGTCCGTGTCGGTCGGTTTCGCATCGCATTCATCCCGGCTCCTCTTCTACACGATGATGGACGACACACGGAAGGAGAAGTATAATTTCTGTTGGATTTTGTTGCGCTCCTTTGCTCCACCCGTCCCCGTGGTGTAGTGCATCCGTGCAGTGCAGGCTGGAAGTGGAAGAGTGGTTTTGCTTTAAATTGGAGTATATGAAAGCGCCCCACGCTTGCACGTTGGCAGGGATGAGTATTTCTGGTTCCGGCGATGACTTTGTTGCACGGGCTTTGGAGCGATCCAAATAGTTTTCTGCTCCACTGGGTACTGGGTTGGTAGGTTGGAATGTAAACCTGCCTTCAGTATCTCAGGTCCAGGGAGTGTTCAGTAACATATGATAGGGTGTACTATTTTATTTAGTGTCCAATGGGAGTAGTTTGAAAAGCATCGTGCGATATATTTTATGTGGAAGAACCCATGCTCTTTGATCCAATCAGTGCGATGAGATGGTCTACAACTTATAGGTACATACTTATTAGTTGACTTAACTAACTAAACGTGATCAAGCAAAAGAGTGTGCAAGAAACCAATTGTTCAAATTTCAGCTCTGAGAGTCTTGATAGTCGCTTGATCTTGACAGGTACCGCACGCTTTCAGCATCTTTACAGCAAGGAGACTACCGTCTTAGCGAGTAAAAATGCATGTAACATATCATGAGACCGTCAAAGTGTATTTAATAGAAAAAAGTTATTCGTAAGATGACTACACTGTCATACGAACGTTAATGTTCTGAGGCATACAAATGCAGTTCGCTGAGTTTTGTTGCACATTTTTGCACAATACGGGTACATACGGGTCTTGAGTCTGTGACGGGCATGCTGTGCGAGTTGACGACTCAATCTGGAGATATCGTGGACATTCAATCCATTTTTGGTTTAATTGTAACCGTACGGCTAGCCAGGGTGAAATATACAGCGGAATGAACTATTTGACAGGTGAAATATCCGTCAGTCTTCTTAACAAAAACCACATCAAATCAAATCAAATAACGTGTAAAAAATCGCCGCTAAATTCATTAAGAACTTTCACAGCAAGCATTTCGTTAATTGTTGGCTAACAATTCATTAGTTTTTCTAATTAGTGAAGGTTCCGGTTAATAAGATAGTCTTTTCGAGTGATTACTCAAAGCGGATGTTGTATCTCCTACTTTGACATTACCTGTCAAATAGTTCATTTCGCTGTATATCTCACCCTGAGTAGGTGTACTGTAAAAATGATCCCAGTTGGATCTCTAATGTGACGATCCTTGTAATTAGCTTCATATGTTTATTAAGCTGCATTATGTAACTGTGTGTGTTGTAACATAATAAGACCTGGTGTTCTAAAATGGCATCTGATGACGTTTGACAATTAAGTTAGTGACAACTAACTAAGTTAGTTAGAGAAAAGATAAAGGAATAAGGGGTGTTATGAAGACCTTACTGTTGGTTAAAATGCATAACGCTGAGTATCGTAAATATCATTACCGATTTTACTAACAGTTTTACAGATAACCAAAAGAAGTGATCTTCATTTCTTTATCGATCTATTCTTTAATTCTTTAGGACCTGCCAGCAATCCCAGAAGATTTGCTGGACAAATTAATAAATTACAAATCTACTAAACAAAACACTACATTTGCCTTATGTGTAAGCTTTGGAAGATGTCTTAAATATGTTGCCTTATTTTTGCTCTTTTTTATCACTTTCTAAGTCGGTTCCTTTTATGATTTGTGATTCATTACAAACAGAGAACTAATACTTTAGTCTTAATTAAGTTATTCAAACACTTTTAACTAGGTGCTTGTTTTATACACATATTGCAAACTTAAATGTTTCATGTTTGTCCACATCACAGCTATCTGTTAGTATCATAAACAAACAAAAGAGAGAACTTCCGGTTGCGCCATTTTGTTCCAACTGCTCAATCCCAACCAAAACGCACAAAACGGGCGCACACATTAAAACGGAAGTGTGAAGATCGAAAAGCGGCAAAAAAACAAAACACAAGCAAGGCTTTTTCCATTCCCCCGGGGCGTTATTAAGCACCGTTATCGGGTTATGCTTTTACTTTCCGCTTTCAAAGCTTCTCCAGTCCAACAACTGCTTCAACAAGCCTCCGCTTCGGATGTTTTGTATCTCCTCCTGCACGCCAGGTCGATCCCCGGAAGCAGTTGAAGCAGTTTTGCAGGAAAGCACTACACCACACACTCACATCCGTTGGCAGCTTCTGGCGGGAAAGGTAGTGGAAGTGTACGGAAAAGTACCTATCGTTTCCTATCCCTGCTCCAGTTCTGTCCACTGTCGCACTGTCGCTTATGCAAATGCACTTCAAACCACTGCACTTAAAGTGTGAGATGGATGGGGGGAAAGCAGCAGTGGGGGGTATTGGTGTGCACGCAGGACAACAGCGCAACGATGGCGACCATTTTCAGCTTTCCGATGCACACTGAAGCCACACGGATAGCGCGGCGTGTAGCGCATGTCGTTGGCGGCTGGCGTTGACGGTCGATGGGTGAACATAATGGGGTAAGTAATGAGCAGCGCTGGCACGACGTTCGGGCGTCTAGGGGAAAGATTGAGAATATGTGTGCATCACTCGTGCTCGCTGCCTTATGGTTGGTTTTTCACCGCTCCACACGTGTGTTTGTGTGCACCGGATGCAACGATGGCTTTTGTTATGGTTCTTCCAGCGTACCGGAAGTGCATCAAACACGAACAGAAAACGGGCACGAAACGCGAATATGAAGCACACACACACATATATGGGAATAAAAAGGAAACGTGTATTACCGCCGAGCAAAACTCCTAGAAACTCTGGCCCGATGCAAACGGCAACTGAGAGGTAGTGTGTCGTACACTGCATCGGCACCCCGTACCTGCACCATGATGCAGTTTTACGCACACATACACATGCTCCTCGTGCATGATTACAAGGAGCAGGGACAATTTTGTGCCTTTTTTTTGTCGCTCGAGTTCTACGCTTTGTTCTTACCTTTACCCAATATGAGTGACGCCATATTGTGTGTCACACCGGTTGGTTTAATGGCTGACTGGCGTTCCGCTGCCGTGAGCGATGGGTTGATATGTTGCTGGCTTGCGGTTACTGTTTTACTTTTGTCTTTTTCTGTTGTTGGCTGGAAGGGTTACACCATTCGTTTTTTTTGCATTTAAAAACTAAAATGATATTAATGCACATTAAAAGGCATAACTGCTCTTTGTAAAGTATTGAAAATAGTTTTTATGACCCGGTGTTTAAACATACTGTTCAATTTTCTAGTGTTTTCAGGATTTAAACATGATATGATTGTATCTTGCCTTCTTGTATTGATGAACAAGTTGACAAGGTTTTCTTATAAATCATCAGTTTCTTCATGAAAATTATTTAAAAAAATAAAGAATATTTTAATTATTATTTTCATCACTATTTTCAACAAATCAATCATAAACTGTAATGTAATAAAAAACGTATTAAATTGTCTTGCCAATGTTTGGCAGCCTACATGGTTCATGTTTCACGCAAAATGCAGAAGCTATATTAAACGATACTTCACACAATCCGTCACCTTCCCTGGAACGATTACACTCTAGACAAAAAATGCACGAAAACGATACGCAATTTACATCAGTTTTTGCTACGCTTTCGACTAGATGACTAGAACCGAGACAAATAATGCCCTTTCGTGCTCGTGCTAGACGCTAGAGGCGATCAATTACTCTCATATCTTTGGTTTGCCCAACACAACTGCTAAGTAGGTGAATAAATAAAAGCATGCCGTCCTGAGCCATTTTCTAGCACGCGTTTAACCCCTCTCATCTAATCAACACCCGACCGAACACGGGTTTAGGGATCATATTTCACTTTCGGTGTGTGCGTGGTTTTGGCCTCAAATTTATTATTCTAAAACTAGCCCAGCTTCTGACAATCACTGTCACGGGGTCAACACTTTGCCGGGACAAACTGTTATGCTTTAAGCTGTGCTGGAGTACAAAAAATTCACCACCGCAAGAGGGGAGTAGGCAAAACTCTGTTAGCAATGGATGTAAGAGTGTAAGGGGTAGTGGGGGGAGGGGGGGGGGAAAGACAAAGCAATGCTCATCAACTCTGTCGCTCACTTGTCGTAGTGGGTCAGGATCAAAAGGACTTTCGGCGGCTAGTTGGTTGAATAGCCCGCTTAATTTTGATGTTTGCTTGGTCATGATTTTCCTGCATCAACCTGTACGCTAGACAATGGTTCTGTGAGAAACACACACACACACATATGGTTGAGGTGAAGGATACCTGCCGAGACAAGGGGTTGACAGGAGTGGGTTTTGCATGGTTTGAAAGTGAACGTTAGACGTACATTGTTTGAAATTCGATAGTCTTGCGTCGGCAAAGACGCAAAACTGACCGACAAAGACGTGCACCGCACAGAGTGTGTGTGTGTGTGTGTGTATGTACTGTTTTCGTGTGCTAGAACAATCTCAGCATATCATTGAAGGTACAGATCGAATGATATGTAAAAGGAAGGGTTAGAACGAATAAGAGCGAATAGCAGACAGACATTAAGCTGAAGCTATAAGACCAGCTTATAGGTAACTTTGTTTTGTTTTCATAATTAACAAATAATTTTGTTATCATCTTGTCACGTAATATATTATCAAAGTTTAAACAAGAATTCGATGTCAATATCACGTGTTATTTCAACCAATCGTTACAAAAAGAGCCTCCCAGGTACCTTATAATTGACTGATTTTTTCAGCTGAAACTTCAGTAATCGCTTCTGTTACAGTTTTTTTACTGAATCATTCAGTAATGTTGGGTGCTCATCAAAATGACAGTTCGTTTACTTAAATCATAGTAAAGCCATACTGATATTACTGATTGTTCAGTCATTGGGAGCGGTAAAAAGGTTACGAAATACTTCCTTCAAAATGCACCAACATTGTATTGATGCGCAGAGTTTTCCGGTTCTTGAGATCATGTTTATTCAAGTTTCATATTATTTTATACGGTATTAAACTGTATTTTGCCCTAAGATCACCACGAAATTTCAGTAAGCACAATGGATTGTAGCAAAGCTTTTACACATCAACACACGGCTGCCAATAGGTTTTAACTAATCCCGCAAGACGAAATATCACCTGCAAACTCATACCGGGTCTGTGTGTCTGTAAGAGCCTATCAAAGTGGGCATCGCGTTATGTTTTATTAGGAGGCTCTGACTGACGCCTTCAACTTTGTTCAACTAATATCTAATAAAACGAAAACTTTGACTCTAATTTTACTATTTTCCAATAAAATGTATGTAACTGAAATGCATTCAGTGAATTGTGTTACTGTAATTTTCAGACATTAAAGACTGTAAAAACATGAAATAAATGCTGATAATCATTATATTATTGTGCTACTGAATCTGAGGACGTTGAGTTGAGTTGGCTTGAGTTGATGAGGAAAAACTGGCTGTGTAAATTTACTTCAAGCTTCAGTTTTTGGATGCTGAAAAATCAGTATACGACTTATTACGATTACCTTTTCTCACTCTAAGCTCTTTGGATGATATCGATAAAAAACAAACCGTATGAAGATTAGTAAATCTCATCCCATTTAAATTCACAACTTATTTGAAAAACTAATTTTTCTCTTTTGACAGAGCGGAATAACCGATTTTTAATGGGAAGAGACATTTTTTGTCCCGCCAAGCTGCTTAGCCATCTGAAGGCAAATTACTCTAAGGTGCATTAGCTATTTGACTGTCTTGATTCTTCAAGGTGAAGTTTCGGATGGCAGATCACAAAATTATTGCATCTACTGGTTAAAGCGGTCAAAGGTCAAAGGTCTATACAGTATTTTATTTAGCTGTCATTGATTTATTTCAATATAATCCTTAGAATCCAGAGAATCCTCAGAAGAATATCTCTCTAAGCTGTAGGTCTCTGGAAAGATCCCTATATATACCCTCATAAAAAAGAGAATAGAATTGAACTTCTCTAATGAAAATAGTGATGAGCATTTTAAGAAGTAACTCATGATGATAATATAGGTAAGCACGAAAAACATAATTCAATAATGTTCAATAATTCAAGAAGAGTGACAAAAAAAATCTTTATTTAGTTGCTATAGGATTTCTTTAGGGTTTTTGTTTCCCAAATTTTGTTGAATGCTTTCGGAAACGTATTGAATTTGATTTATAAGCTGTTTTTCTTTTCCAATTTGTCCTTTCATTTATCGGCTGCTTGTCAAACATTTGTGTTCATGAGAGACGCATGTCTCACCATTTTTGGCATCATTTCATCATCTCAACATTGTTGAAACAATAATTCAAAAATATGTGCGAACTTAACAATGAATCGTAAAACTAATTAAACAAAATTCGAACTGCGTTGAAGAATCCAAAAGATACATGATAACTGGACATACCATCGGGTCTTTAATCTACTATTGGATAGAATTGAAGTCATGTATTTGTATAGATTTGTGACTCAAAATTACTTTTTTGCTATTTCCACCGCACCGCACCGTTGAAATGGTTCAGAATGAGGAAAAAGCTCTTATATGTGTCATTAAAATCCCCTAAAATCTATAATACAATCCACACTGACAGCGTGCTGCCACGAATCCCTCAATATGTGCCGCTTTGTCAAAGCGCTATCAACTAATGTCACTGCTTCCGCAAAACACTTTTTCCTATCATCGTACTACCGGTTAGATTATTGCACATGTGCGCTTGATCGAAGCAAATCAACAAAAAAAGTCTCCCTTCAAAGATTTACTACACCCAGCCGCACGTAATAAAGAGGACGCACAGACAGGAAGCGGCCGCTTTCCTTTAATCTTCTCCGTCTAGCGACGAAAATGAAAACAACTCCCGTGCAGGCGGAGTTTTTGCTTGCTTTGCTCAATCTAAAATGCCCTATCAACAACGGAACCGAAAATGCATTACCGCGTACAACAGTGAACACAATACAACGTGTGGACGGGAGCAAAAAATGAGACCAAGAAAAAAAAAAAAACGAAACGACAACAATAAATGCAACGCTGCATCTTCTCTTTGCAAATGAGAAGCGTAAGCAAACCCCAACCCGCAGGACGCTCTATGATCAAGACCGATCGGGCGTACCACTCTGGCGCACCGAATGCCTTCTTGTGGACAGCAACAAAAAGCCCGGCTGCAGTTCCGTCCAGTTGCGGTGGTACAACATGCCGCGAGCGAAATCGTTTAACCTTCGTGCAGCATCTTCTTCCACGCCAGCGGACAGGGGAAGCGTTGTGTGGTCGCACGGTTAAATCGCATGCGATTTTTGGGATCCTCCAGGAGCAAAGGAGGCCGACTGTGTGTTTTTTTTGCTTTTCTCCCCTTCCGTATTCTCTGTCCGCCTCTTTCACTGACTGAAGTTTGGTCGCTTGCCGTGCCCTCCGATACTCTGATTAATCTTTCTCTAAACGGTGGACAGATCCGGTACGCCGGTCCTCTTGTCGGGAAGGAACGAAACCGATCGAGAATGATCGCGCACCGACTTTACTTCCGATCCCGGACCGTTGTGTGTGTGTGTGTGTGCGTGGTCAGCCACGAACCGTCTGTTAATCCCATTTCATTAGCGTCTCTATCGTGTCGCTGGACCGCTGCACTGCAGTTTGCGGCGTAACTGCGAATGTGCGCACGAAAGCAACGCGCAAGCAACCAAAAGCGGAGCCCGAAACCACACGCGCAGCCTCCGAGCGCGCTCTTTTCTGCAAAGAAATTAACGGACTCTGAAAAGAGGAGAGAAAAAAAATCCATGCTCTAGATCGGCACACACGACCCTTTTGGGAAGTGCGGGTGAGGGCGATTACGGGGCAATGGGGGTTTTGAAGAGGCAGGAGAAAAAAAAGCAGGAACATGAAAAGAAACCGCCCGAAAACCGCCGCCTCGTGTGTGCGGGTCGCGCGTCCACGCTCATCAAACCCCACAAAGGGTTTTGCCATCGGGGCGAGCGAATCAGCGCAAAAAAAACGCTTTCCGATCTTACTTTCTTCCAGCTTGTTTTTGCGAGCCTTCCCCCCCCCCCCCCCCATGTTCTCCCTGCTTCATCTGGACACTCATTAATGTCACCAAAGCAACAGCAACAAAAAACCTCCGGCGCGAATATGTGTGTGTGCCTCGTGCGTCTTGAAGCGTACAAGCTCACACAGCCGTACGATCAGTCTCGCCGCTACCAACCGGGATCCCGTAGCGGCCGCTTGTGTGTTTTTTTCTTCTTTTTGCCAATCTGTCAAATTTAACCATTTGGCAAGCTGCTAATGAGTGGGAATTTGTGGTGGAGGACCCAGGGTTGCCTCCCTCACAACTTAATTAATGCGTTTATTATTGGATTATGTCAGTGCCGGTTCGGTTAAAAGGGTTTTGGGTTTTGTTTGATTTTTCTTCGCATTGATTCATGCATTGATGGTGCTGCTGCTACGGCTGCTGTTGGTTGCAAAGGGAAAAAGTGGCAGTGAAATAGGATATGCGCGATTAGATCGTTTGCTTGCGCATGAGGAGTAGCATGCGTTTTTTCATAGTTGTAAGATGCGGGAGCATGATTGCTTTGGGGTTTGCGTTTTGCTCGCGGCTAGCTCTCGCGGGCGCGGGCAGTAAAGCCGGAAGTTTCCTATTCGTTTGAATTTTGAGCATCGGCTCAAGCACTCTATGCAGCAAAAGCACTTTTAATTAAAGTGTGAAGCATGCTGCTAATAGCATTTGCGCGTGATGAGTGTGGTGCGAAGGAAACAGAATGTTGGGGCCCCGTACTTGGGTCAACTGTAATGGTACGTGAGGGTTGTTTTGGATTAAATGTGTAAAGTATAACTTTTTGTTTGTTTGTTTGTTTTTCTTTGTACGATAATTTCGTTGAATTCGTTCAAGTTGTTTGAAAGCCATATTTATAGATATTGGTTATCCCTAGTATTGTAGAAATTCAGTGTATGTTTTAGACTTCTGATTGTAATTCTAGTGAACACAAAAAATATACTTTATTTTATTAGTTTGTGTTACTAACACTATACTACTTGCTACCTTATCAATTACCCGGAATGCATCCTGTGCGTGGCCAGATGCAGATGCATCCGTGGCATGGTCTAGTGCTCTAGACGTTCTTTGTCAATCGTTTATTGCCGTTCTTTTTGCGGATTTGTTTACGCTTTGAGATGTATTGCACATAAATCAGATTTAAATAGCATCAGTTACGCTAGAGCTACAATGAAACAGTCTGATAGTAAGTGCAATGATAATAATATATTTTTTATTGTTAACAAAAAGTCAAAATCAACTAATTCTCCTCCTGAAACAGAACAACCATTCAGAGGTTAGACAACAAGAAAAAGACGAATAAAATAATGATGACCATTTCGGATTTTTCTTCAACGCTTGGAAAGGTCCTACCATCAATTCTGAATACCATTGCTATTTTAATTATGATTAAATTACACAAATTGCATTTTTGCAGCATACTGAGACCTTTAGCGATTGATCCTCCACAATTATCGCTGCTCTGTTGGCTTTGTGTTCAGAAAGTTCACATTAGAATTTGACCCGGGAAATAAGTCTTTGCTTCAGATTAGAAACACGAGCGAGTTGACGCTTGAGTCCACGAGACAATCGTCTTATTGTATTAACTTAATAAGAGTAATAGCATTGTCATAAATGGTATTTTTAAGCAATTCACAAACAAATGTGTACATTGCAAACTGCAAGATATGAGACATAGTTATCGATCTCTTTACTTTTGTACATCCTGAACTACATTTAACGGTTTTGCAGATAAAAGACTAATGTTATCTATGTTTGTAGTGTGTTCTATGATTGTAATTAAATTATTCAAAGGAGGATATTCGAGGAGTCACTTAAGGCGTCACTTAATCACTCAAAGGTTTCCCGACGATTGTTCATTCATTTCATCCATTATTACTGACAAATAGTTTGTGGAATATACGTTTTCCACTTCCTTTTCTTACATAAAAAGGATAACAAAACACTCGTATAGCTCATATAACCTCAAAAACATAAGATTAGCGTATTTCTTAGATGACACATAAGCAAATAGTTCTTTAAAGCAAAACCTTTGCGGAATACAGTCACGAAATTTAATCAGCTGCTACTTCTCTTCAACTTTGGCACAACAACCGTTGTCGGTCAAGGCCTGCCTTTGTACCCACTCGTGAAGTGAGCTTGGCTTTCAGTGACTTATATTGTTACCATTGCAGGATAGTCAGTCCTACGTATGAGGGCACGGTCTATTCGGGGCTTGAACCGATGTCGGGCATGTTGTTAAGTTGTACGAGTTGATGACTGTACCACCAGACCGACCCCAATCAGCTGCTACTGAAGAGATAAATAAGCTAAATGACTTCTTCACCGATTCATAATACGCTTTGTACATTTAACCCTCATTTCTAGTGATATTGACCTCAAGGAATCCAATTGCAACAATGTGTGTACGGTGAACATCACTGCATGTACACTTAATGCGCTGCCAATCAAATCGATTTTCCCACAAAAGGAAGAGTTCCGTTCCGTTTTTACCACCACGGGTACTAACTGAACCTTGCAGTCGGCGAAGAAAATCGATGCAAATCTTGTGCTATACACTGGTGGGGCGTCGTTATACACAGCCAGCGAGACCTCTTATCAACCACCCACGGGGATAATTTCATACCGCCGCCTGCGGAGGTAAATTAGAATCTTCATTCTTCGTGTTGCGGTTTCGGGTTTCGGAGGCCAAACCTGATGACCGGTGGGCTACCAGTGTGTTCGTCCGTTCATCAGGCATATACCGGGGGTTATTATTTCATACTGCAACTGCAACGGTTTCCCCGCTGTGTTCCTTCCTCCCGCGCTCGGAAGGGAAGCGAGTTTGCGGTTTCTTTCGCAGGAAAGCGACGGGCACAAAGCCGTTTTGTGGCTACCGTTTCGGTAGTCACCAACAAGGAAATGCACTCACAAATTACAATTATCATAATCACCTTGTTTCTTGTGTGCCGAGTACGTGCATGGTCTGTGCCACACACACATAATAGATCAATAGAAGCGGTACGTAGCGGAATAAAAAGGGAACAAGCCGCGAGCGAAGGCGCAAGCATGGATGACTTTTGAGCGCGCTCGAGTGCGTATGAATTTTTGAACACCACCATGTGCATTGTGGTTTGGTGCGGTTCGGTACCGGTGGCCAGGACCGGTAGACCTGATGTTGTTGTTGCGGTGGAACTGCAGCTCAAGGTTGCCGGCGGCTCATGCAAAGCGGACTGGAAGTGAGTGCCATCAAAAGTTGCTGCTCTGCCAGTTTGTCAATCAACGTGTCAAGTTGCGTGACAGCAAACGAGGCTTGAATTGCAAACGATGGTTCAGGGTTTGTTGTTTTTCGGGCCAGAATTTCGTTACTTTGAAGCAAAACTGACCGACTCAAAAGATAATTAAGCCCGTAAGGCTAAATGTCGGTTAGGGAGTGTGAATGGCGGGAGATGACGCAAGGCTCCTTGTTGTAATGACGTCACAGATGGAAACAGATGTCCGGAACAAAAGGGCTCCTTTTGAAGACGTTAATATTCGGTTAATAAGCGTTACTAATTTTTTTAGTAATTATAATATTAAATGTTCTATAGCTGACTGTTACCCACTATTCGCTCAAATGCCGTACAATAAATTAGCATTTTATCGCTTGTAAATAAACAAATTGGTTCATAAAGTGAGGAGCATGAAATGCCACGTGAAATTAAGCTTAAAAATGATAAATTAAATTAGTTAAAATTGAGCATGATTTAATAAAGCTCGTATAATGTACGGCTTGAATTTTTTCGCAGAACCCTGTGAAATACAGGTCCTAATATCTATCCCGTTAAACGACTGATTAATCTGCAGAGGGTTAAACAATAAGCAATCGGTAATCAAGTCTATTAGCGACTTATTACGGGCTTAAATCAACTACAATGGACTTCTTCGTTGAAGATATTAAGGGTAGATATACCTTGTTATCATTCTTAGCATTTTAGCGTATGATAAAATTCCAATGAAAATTTTCTTAGTCTCAAACTACTACAAGACGATAGACAGTAGTGAAATGGCTAAAAAAATCACAAATAATCCTATTAAATACTGAGTTGATTCACAAAGTGTTTGCATTCCCATCTCTTTCCATTAGATTCTTCTTAGAGCAATGTCGTAAAACCTAAGAAAGGTAAGACTTATTTAGTACCACGCACCCGAATAATAATCAGCCCCTGCTGCGGGTGGACGGGGTCCATACGAGGCTTGAACCCGCGACGGGCATATTATTAAGTCATGCGGGTTGACGATTAAACCACGAGGCCGCTCTTTAAATAACCGTAATTCATGCTAAATGTATCGTTATTGTAAACCTGAATTTCCCTAGCAACTTTTTGATGGAGACCAACAGGATGTTAACAAACCCTACTAATGCTTGGTGTTAATGTACTAAAACGTCATTCATAGATTTATTATTTTAAAATCATATTTTACTGTTCCAGCTGCATTTCATAAGCCAAACTAGAATTAGGAGACTACGGCAATACTTAAGTAGCATTTCTATAAGACAACTGTAAGAATTGTCTGTTGTATTACTATCTTACTTGTAATTATCAAAGTCATCAGCAACCTAAAAGTGTATGTAGAAAATAAATAAAAGATGAAAATACGTATTAAAATGTTAAAATTA
The DNA here is from genome assembly GCF_943734735.2 of Anopheles gambiae. Taxonomy (NCBI): domain Eukaryota; kingdom Metazoa; phylum Arthropoda; class Insecta; order Diptera; family Culicidae; genus Anopheles; species Anopheles gambiae. The sequence goes on from NC_064602.1 coordinate 89,210,926, forward strand.
CTCAACATTGAAACCATAATTGTACGTCTCTGTGCTTCCCTACAAGCAGAGCAATCGTACGTACCTACCTTCCATAATTCCAGCACCCAAAATTTCACCACGCACCCAGCGAAAAGCAAACTTGAGAACGTGTCCTGGTAAGCTCCAACCTTGTAATAAGCCCAGCTTCCCGTTCCCCAGGCCGCCGCACACAAATCGACTGCATCTAATGCAATATTGCACGCACGATTTGCTTTTTAATTATTGATGGCCACTTCCCGTGGTCCGTGCGCACTGGCTGGCTGCATCGGCAAAGGTGGGAAGCATTGCTTCGGATCCATTGGAGCCGCCTTCGCCTTTCGTATCAAAAGGTCCCAAACAGTCCCACTACTGGAGGATGATGATGGGTGGCTGCGACAGCGTACGGCGTGCGTCGTCACCTGCGGGCACAATTTGTAGCACTAAATTAGCTTCCGTCGGTAGCGGGAGCTGGATTCGGCGTTGCCATCGCCACTGGAAGGCTAAAATTGGGTTTGCCTTTATGCGGGAAGCGCTAACCGGGAGGGTATCAGTATGTGTGTGTGTGTGTGGAATGATTACATGTTGCTAGATGCCATTGCTGTTGGGTGCTGTAGGGTTTAGGGATTTTCGCCCATACGGTACGAGCGCTGTGGCCAGGAAAGTGATTAAAATTGCACGAACCTAAATGCATCTGGATGAGCGGGCCGTGTTGCGCTTCTCGTACCCGTTCGTTGCGCTCGGGAAATGCTGTTCGAATTTGACGGTTATTGGCTGTGGACGCCCCAAAAAGAGGGGAAGCTAGAGTTGGAAGAGTTTGATTATTTACGATGTGTCCCTGTTTGGTGCGTTACAATGTAGTCCTACGATGCATTACTTCGGACCAAGGCGTACACGCACCGGTGGCATTAGAAGGTACAATGTTTATTTCGAACCATCTTGTCCGTCCATTCGTTGGGACATCCTTTCATTTGTTGCACCGTACCGGGTTTAATGCTGTAAGGTGGAATATTCCAAAGAATGCTAAAATGCCTTGCCAAACAAACAATCGTCTATCGGACTTCATATTAAATCAGCTACAGTTAACAGGTACTTTGTAACCTGCCGAAGTACTGGACGTAAATATTCCAGCAGATAGCAAGGGGAAAGGCTTGATTTCTTCAGCTAACATCCACCGAATGAAAGTCAAACACTAGCCAAAGGTGCACTTTGTATCACTTTGTGCCGTAGACGGTTGATCAAAACGGGTATGCTGCTGCTGCTGGCCGACTCCGACCAACAACCGAAATTGCAACTGCACGACCGTTGTAGAAGTAGAACGATATGCAGTTTTTTACGTCCTGGTGCACCGAGGGAGTATCGGTTAACCGACAAGAGGGTCAACACGGTCAACAAAACCACGGAAGTAGTTGCATTCGTAACATGCCCAACTTTGCGTCCGATTTTTGAGGCCCGGTGTAGGGAAAAGAATGCAAAAAAAAAGAAAAAAAACGATTGCATTGCACGTAGGGCCCATTGCACGTATTTGTACGGGGCCAGTGTTGATGCAATTCGGTGCCAAAATACACACCGCGTACGAGTGAATAGGCTTCGATTGATACCGGAAGCGATGCGATTGCAAGAGAAGAGTTTGGTGTTCTTTGGTGCACTGTTTTTGTTACTTTTTTTTGTTGGAACAATTTCTTGTTCATTTTTGTGGCTTTGTGGATGCATGTTTGGTTGCGATGCAAAACGATCACAGTCGTGCAGTAAAGGTTGTTAAGAGGTTAAAATTGGGTGTTTATGGTACAACGTTTATTTGAAATGAGAATTTTTTAGTTGGAATAATATAGCTTTAGACGGTGTTTTATTGTACTTTGAGAGATATAAAGACAGGTTTATTAAAAAGTTATTTTAGTTACAGTTCAAATCGTATTTAAACAACATAAAATACCTAGCCAGGTAAGTTTATTCAATTGGATCAAATTCAAATCGACGAATCGTAGGGCTTTGCTGGAAAACAAACAATGAAACATTAATAATTGATTTAAATTTAGTATACAGTAGAGAAGAAAAGAGTAAATCAGATAGAATAACAAATAGCAGTAAGCAAAATATGTGAAAGCGCAAGTAACTAAAAGTAAACGTAAGTAAAAGTACATAAAAGTAACAAGTAAAGCAAAGTAAGTAACAAGTAAGATTACATAATTACAATGTAAGCATGTTGAAGTGAAAAAAACAAAGAGAAGAAAATATAAATTAAAGGAAATTTTATTGATAATTGGTTGAATATTTAAAAGGCCTCATAAACTGACGACAAAAACACACTTAACAATGGAATTTCTGTTTTATTTTGAGTTTGATTGTAAACAAGTATCATTTCTTTACATAAGTGCCTTAGTTTAGCTTTATAACTACTAAATTTTAATTGTATTTCCCTGCATTCTCTCCCATAGTGATATGCTCATGCTGCAACATTTACCATTCCAGGAAACACTGCACAGCAAAAAGCCTTATCAGACAACCACCAGCGAGACAACTTGACATCAGTGCTAGCTGGTTGACTGGCTGGCTGGCTGGCGGACTGGCCGCCAAAGCCGAGGTTTCGCTCGAAAATCGCCACCTTACGCAAAATTGGCGTGAAAAGCCAACAGCCAACTGCCGGGCCGGGCCCAAGCAACGACTGGCAAGACTCGACACAAAAGCACCAAACACGGCTAACAACGTCGTCGTCGTTGTCGTCGTTCACCGAATGGTGTCTGATACCCGGGTGCCCTCGGGCTTCCGGGATGTTTGGGATGGCATCGATACCAAAGAGCCCTTGCACTGCAACGCAACGAGTTTGGTGCATCGCGGTGTGATGAGGTACGTTTGCAAACCACAGAACGTTTCTGCCTTTGAGCCTGACCGATGTAGGTACTGGAGTTGCATCCAGGTTCCGGTAGTGCACGACGCATCAAAGGGGAGAAAAAAAACCCCCACACAGCGCGCAAAACACGGATGGTGCGAAAATCAAGGCACTTCGCGTATAGCCCTTCCGGTCGACTATTGGATTGATCGTGGCGGAAAAAAGCAAGTGCCGCGTGTTGGCGCAGTGTGTGGCCGGCCTTCCGGCCAGGCCATGTTAGAGAAACGTTCCGCGGTTCATCAATTATTCGTCCGACCGAGGAGAAGAATCAATTTCGGTGGGCTATGTGCAGTGTGTTGCCATACTGCACATTGAATGCACACGCTGCAACATCTGGGAGTCGATGCAGCAAGGGGTTTCTTTTTTTCTGTTGCTAGTGCCAACACCGAACCACATGCATCCAATAACGAATGTTTGGCTATCTGGTGGCCACAAAGATCACCGACAGTGGAGTGTGTATCGAGCACTTTTGTTTTTTTTTGCTCATGTGTGTTACTCCCATTGCTGATATCAATATTTTCTCGCTAATCAGAACGCTGGGAGATGGGAAATGTCGTGTCGGGAGCAACTGGTTCATAGTAGTATCTTGTGCACCGTGCTACAACTGCACCTTGCACTGCGATTTAGATCTATTCAAATCTAACTGTCCATTTTTTTGTTTGGCCCGGAATCAAGCACTGCCTACGGTGGCAGTGGACGGTGTAGTCGCGGGTTTTTTTTCTCGCATCTGCATACGAGTCAATTTTTTCTCTGGTTGTTAACTTGAAAGACCACGACCGTCGTGTCGACTTTGCCGCCCGGGGATAATCGAACAGTGCCGAATGATTGCCGCGGTTTCCTTCCGGTCGATTGTGCAGAGATTGGTAGATTTTGGGAATTGGTTCCGTGCGCATCGGAAGGCAAGTTGTCTTTGTAAATAGACGATAGAAAAAAAAGAGAAGAAAATTGGCATCCATACATGATCGAATTTCTAAATTCCGACAGATGCTGGAAAGCGATAGTAGTAAAAAAATGTTTGTGATTGTACAGCAATTGATTTCGAAAGTACTGTACACGGTGGAAAGAGATGGATTGAATGTGAAAATTAGTTTACAGAATAATTTTGATAATTGTGTTTAACAAATTTACAAAAAGATAGACATTAATTGCCACATTTTTAAAACAAAAGACAAGAATTCTTTTGATTTAGAAATAGGAAAACCGATTTGATTTTCGAATGTAGGTACGATTTTACCTATTTGATTGTTATAAGCAATATTTCTATTGATTTATGATTATGATCAACAAGGTTTGCATATTGTACATCCTTTGATCATTTTTTAAAAATAATATTCGTGCTAACTTTTTCCTAATTTATTATTAATAATATTATGCTTCTTATTAGTTACCTTGGTTCCTGGTGCAGTCTGCTTCGTAAAGGTATCACCATCGCCTTTAGTCGATCACGAAATCCAGAGCTGTTCACATATACACTCAATGGATAGAACCTGTATCTGTATAGCACTGTATCGGCGTATCAAGGCGTATTTCTAGCAGTCAATCTCTCTTTCAAGGAACAGCTAGATCACGATGTTCCTATATGAGGACGTCTGTCCTATATTGGACATATTGTCAATACAAAGTGCGAGCTGTACTCGATCCTGTTTGGTTTTAGACGCTACGTATTGATAAGATCGTTGCTAAAATACGCTAGCATTCTGTGGTGGCTCTCATTTGGAATTTGCTGCGAGATTAGGTGTTTGCAGCTCGGACTCCTATATCTCGCTGACGGAATTCAACATATTCAGTTTGGTATTCTTCACCGGGTTTCTTAGCAGAAGCATTGACTGTTCGTGAATTCTATTCTATTTCCCGTAGAAATGCTAGCTATCGCTGAGTTCTGTGCCTCTGTTGGCACACGTGACCTTCCGGTGTGTACGTTCCTGATACAGAGAATACATTTCATGACCTCTACGAGCTTGGAATTACGGAATTACCTACCTTAGATTTTTATCAATTCCTTTCCAGTTTCCGCTACAAAATTGTTTGAGTAGAGCTATTATATTATGTTGATCCAGAAAATTTCGATTGGACGTAGTGGGAACGTAAACGGGGGACGTTGCAGCGGTTCGCGGACTTGGATCATATCGAAATTCTGCTGAAATTCGCCTGAAAAGATCACATTGAGTTTTAGCATCATTGCTTGCCGCGAGTTTGCGTCATTGCTGGAGTCCGTTTTAGACTATACGGTGTGACGTGAAGATAAATCCATGAAAAATTGACTATTTTTGTACATTTTTCTCAATTCTCAATTCCTTAACATATTTGTTTTCATTCTACAATTCTCTTTCTTTTCACACCACCACATTCTCATTCTCTACAATCTCAACAAAAACAACTCATCAATCGATAGCTCCCGTTAATCCATTTCCCTTCTCTAATGATTTGTGTATAAACCCATTTCCCCCCTCGCTAACTCGTTTTAGCATCTCCGGAAGACCGGAAGCAGTAATCAAAATTCAATTATAGCGCCCCGTTTTAACGCTCCCGTTCACCTAAGTAGAAAAGCGTTTAAAATCGAAAGACACAGCAAATGGAAAAAAAGCATCATTATCACGATCGTTCCGATCAAATGATGTTGCTGGATAGGCTGACAAAAGGCGTATCAGATTGGTTGTTTATTTGCCCCGCTGTCCTTGAGGAGTTTGCAGCGACGAAGAACAAACACTTTAAACTAAAGCATTTAGCGTAAGAGTCGTGTTAGAAGTGGGTTAGATTTGGTGTACATGAAAAAAGCCAGGACGTGTGCATGTCCACACACACAGTGAAGTCAATCGCCACAGCCAGATACATAAAGCATTAAGGTAAATGAAAATTAAATGCAGTAAGACAGAGAGGGGAGAGGGAGCGATTGAGAGAAAATGAAGCAGAAAAAATAGAAATCGAGACCCATAATCGAGATAATTACACTTTAATAGCCGCCCTGCTGCCCCCCATAGACAAGTCCAATACGACTGTATGTATGTGTGTGTGCGGGATATTTATGGAGTGTGGAAATGACAATCCTCACTCGAGCAATCGAGCTGACCAGATGGAAAACGCTTGACTCACAATGACAGCCACTTGATGATGGCGGCGGCGGCGCCAGCGGCGGTGGGTACGCTTCCCCATCTCCCATTCGCCCGCCTTGGCTGGGGAAAGGGGTCAACAGGCAGTTTGTGTGACACCGGGAGTTACGCGAAACTTGTGCTCCCTGCTGCCCTGCTTTTCCCAAACACCCCTTCGCCCCCTCATCCTTATACACACGCTGATGGCACTTTTAATGAACCATAATCATGCTGTGGAGATTGTGGCGGGTGGGGAGAAGCTCTGGATCATGGAGCGCTTGCTTCACTGTACCAGCAGACCCCACTCGCCCTACTCCCCCCCTTCAAACTGATGCCGTTTCCCATTTAGCTTCAGTGAAGAAGAAAAACACAACAACAACAACAAAACCAACCAAACAAATGACGAATGGGTCTGGCGGGAAAATTGCTCGAGCTGTAATTTGTCACACAACAGCGACGCTTCCAGTGACCGCGCTCCTCTCTGTGACAGTGTGGTGCGGTCGGGAAGTGAATGAGAGGGTATGTGTGGGCAGCTCGAGGGTGACGGTTTGTTCACGCGCCGCTTCTCCCTCAAAACAATAGGACCCCGAGGGGCGCTGGAGCTTGGAGTTCGGTACTGGATGGAGTTGGAGGTTGGAAAATAGGTACCCAGCCAGCCAACACATAAAACCGTAATCACAGCCTCTGTCACGGTCGTTTCGGTGGATGAAACGCACGTAACATTTGGTATGTTAGTGTGTATTTGTCGTTGGATTTTCCTGGTTGGTGGTGGAAAATGGGGCTTCAAGGATGACGATGGCTGAAACAAAGATGGTGGATTGTGTATGAAGATGAGAAACGACTCATAACACGGCTGTGGCGGCTGTGTCATTATGCTAGCGAAGTAATTAAGGGCACACATGAGTGTATGTTAAGGGAGCTTTTGCACTAAATCGGTAACAGAATAACAAATTGATTGATAGCTTGATTGTGTTCATTGAGTTGATACGATGTCATCGATCTGTATGTAAAGAAAGCAATAATTAGCTATTAATAATTTGAATAACTCCTCTTTTGCTTTAAGTGTTCAGTGCAGTGTTTTACCTGTTATATTGTAAAGTATCATAATAAATGCAAGATTGATGATTTAACATTTTATATGAACAAAGACTTTTCTCGTCTTTACAGCTGAGAACCTTAAACTTAGTACAGTCTGCTCCGGAGAAACGCGGCTCATGCGTTATCAAGGCATCTGCGTAATTCGAATATCACTCGTTTCGGCCAAAGACTTTTATTGATACATTTTAGAGCTTTTGTACACTCAAAACGAATAATTTTATACGATTCATTCAGAAAATGTTAATTTACTTAGTTTACTTAGTTTTCAATTTAATTAATTTCAATTATTTGCCTTCGCTGGCTATATAAATCTTGACTAACGCTTAATATGAGGCTAACTTAACAAAATTAATCTAACTTAACTGAACTCAGGGGCATGAAAATACTAAGTGTTTTATGAATGTTTTAGTCAAAACGTAATTTATTTTCCATTTGACACATTTTGGAGCAAATTGTGCTGATATGACTAATAAATTCCGAATCTTCGTTATTCAGGAACAGACTGTAGTTTCAAATATAAGTTACTCATATTTTATAAGGTACGAAAAATTAACTAAAACAACAAAAAGTACGTTATAGAACTGCATTGAGAAAATTGGAAAAAGGATTTATCAATGAATTGCACATTTGACTTTAATGTTGAGAGCTATAAAAGTCGGATATGATTTTTGTGTCTCGGAATATTTGAAAGTTTGAATAATTCAAATCAATTAAAAACGATTTCTCGATCCTGGATGAATGTAATAAAAATCAGAAAGGTATTATCGTTTCAAGCATTTCAATAGTTTTTAGAGTATGCTTTCTATTTTGCAGACTACTACACTTTCTATCACTTTTTGGCAGTGTTTTAGTGATGCCATCGATTTTAAACTGAATCAAAAATAAGAAAGCCAAAACAGAATAGAAGGAGGATGATAGCAAGCTACAATTGCAAGCCTTAACTGTGAGAATGGTTGGATAATATAAATCGATCACCACTTCATATCATATCAATGCTTGACCTTTTGCAACTAGGCCTTGGCGCTCACTATGATTAACGCTAGGTTCGGATCATTGATCTTCATGACATGGTGCAGTTATCCTACAACCTAATCACTGCTATAATATAAGTACATACTACTTAGCCAATGAGTAGTGAGATCGTTTTGTGGATAATCGCTTGTGATAAACAAACAAATCAAGAAATCGATCCCAATTGTAATGAGACAGGTTGCTTATAGCTATCTAGAAAAGTACAAAATAAACACAGCATTACCATCATGGGGCTGTGTGGGAGAAATTTCCTTCAAAATTAGCATGAAGTTGGTTGACAAAATGGTACTCTTCCGTGTCGATAGTGGTGACTTCTAATAGCAAAGAGGCATACACACCGGTTGATCCGCATCTGGAAAAAAGACCAGACAAACAAAGCAATTGTCCTCGTGCGGTGTAATTACCATTGATAGTAATTAAATTTATTGCTCTCTCTATATGTCTCTCTCACTTTATGCACGTGGTTGTATCATATTTTGTTTACAACAGAAACGCACCTTCCCTATACGCAACGCACGGTAGGTGCAATATGAGCGCCTGTCGGAAAACGCGCTACCCGGCGACATGACAGCGAGCAACAGCACGAAGAAGAACACAACTTTACGGGGGTTAGAAAATATGGAAAATGCAATGAAAAACAACAGCACTCCCCCAGTTGCCTCCGTGCCTCCCGGCTCAACCCGGTCGTATGGTCACGCTAAATGGACCGAGAAAAGTTACACCCCCGCACGCGGGGGCTAGTATCATCCTCACCCTCCGTCACCACTCTCCCAGTTCTTTGCTCCTGCCCCTGTCCCATCCACTGTAAAATGGGTGGTGTTGTTGTACGTCAGTTGCCGTTGTTTTGCGCAACGGCCCCAACCAACCGCGGTGATTTGCGCAAAGAAGGAAGCCACGCGGTGGACGCTTTCTTCGTGCATGAGGATGATGATGAAGAGCGGAATTTGGTAAGGGTGTGTTGGTGCGTGGTAATAATAACGCACTATTTCTACGCAAAGGAAATTAAGGGCAAGCAAGGGAGTGTGTTGGTGAGGGGGAAACAGGGAAGTTGGTACTTTTGCACGGTACGCGCTTCACTGCGTCAAACGCCTGTCCGCTATCGCTCATTGAGGTTGCAGCATGTGTGATTAGTATTGCTGGCCTGGGGTTTTGGAGTGATCGTTTTCGCTGTGAGCGGCTGGATGGGTTGTTATACATTGTGTTCGCCTGCGAACACAAACACAGAGAGACATCTGCGATAGAAGATTCATTAAAAATAGATTAATGTGAAAAGTTGGGACATTTTTAAGCTTAAATCAGCTAGAGGACGCTACCGTCGGCAGAAGGGGTAGTATATTGCAATATGAAAATGCTATTAGTTCGATTGAATTTTCGTTTTGTAAGACAAATCTATAGTTTGTTAATCGATTTTTGACTGATTTACAAAATTTAAATCTCAAATCCCGCTCCTGGTCAAACGTGTTGAGCATGTCAGGCTGGCATTTATTACCGGAATCTTAAATGGAACTATCGACTGTCCTGAGCTGCCTTTGTGGATTCACCTCTACGTTCCTGCCAGAACACTCCCTCGCCGGCCAATGCTGGCAGTCGCTGAAACCCGGACTTTTTTTGGCTCTCGCAACCCGCTTCGTTGTATGGTGCCGTTTACTAAATTCAGTGAACGATCTCTACGAGCCTGGAATGACGATAGCAGAGCAGTTTTTGTAGTGTTTTTGTCATGCCAAATAACAGTTGTGATAAATCTGCTCAAATACCTTTTAAATTTATCATGATTCCTTCAAGAGATGATGCACACTGTCAAACATTCATGCCTGAGAGCAGGGGTCTCCATTCTACGGGCTGCATGCAGCTCTTAAAGGCTTTGTAAAGGTAAAAATAAATAGATTTATAGTTTGACTAATTGTTCATTGTTAAAATTTTTACTTAAGGAAAATGAATATCAAGATACGATAAAAGAAAGCTGTAGAAATTTGATTTATTCAGTAAGTTATTTCTAATTAACGCCTTTGTAAAGTCATCACTCAAACTAGATATATAGGATTATAGTTCATGGTTGAAGTTAATTTAATTACATGTTTAACTGCATTTTGTGCAAAAGATTTACGAAACTTAGACGATAAACTGACGAGATTTCACTTTTTTGTTAGTGGAAAATAATTATCCTGTTTTAGAATCCATGCCATGAAATTAGTTAAAACATACAACAGAAAAGTCTTCACACAGCTAATTTACTTCACATTACAAGATTGCAAAGATATTACAAGCTTTATTTACTACAAGAAGATTGTCTTTTGGAGTTGTATGTGTTTTCGTTACCTTCATTGCCAGAGAAGACTCAACCAATTGTTAGTAGTTTTATCTAAATTTCAATTCCCAAAACTATCACAATACAGTTAAAAGAACAACTACTTCCATTGCAGAGTTCACTCCCTCCATACTCTTTAACGCGAACGCTTTATCGTGCTAGAATGTTGCTACTAGTACACGTCAGTTTCACCAGAATCAACCACGGCACAGCGCACCATTACCAAAACCCCCCACAAACGCTATCGATTTTCCCGACAGCAGATAGCAGGAGAGCAAAGAGCTTATTTTCCCAGAACCAAATGTGCTCCAAATCTTATGAATGATTCAAACCAAACGACAACGATGATGATGATGATGATGATGATGATGCCGATGATTGGATGAGATGAGTGCATGAGTGAGTTCGAAAGGGACAGTGTGTTGGAGTTTCTGTGCGGTTGGTTGTTGGTTCAGGACTTGCCAAAACGACAACAAAACCTGTGTGTGTGGGTGTGCGCATCGTGTGTGTGTGTGCAAAACTTCCTTCCAAGGGGGAGGGGATGGATCGTCTTGTCCCAAAACTAACACATTGTGCCACACATTGTTGGGAAGCAATTTATCATTCACACCAGGGACACACATTGCCACGAGGAACGGACTTGGGACGGGGGGAGGCATTTGTGCGAAAATTCCCTTCTTCTTGGTCTTTCTAGTGTGTGTGTGTGTGTGTGTGTGTGTGTGTGTGTGTGTGTGTATATATCCGGGATTTTCCCATTTTTCTTCCGTCCCTGTGTGTGTGTGTGTGTGTGTCTGTGTGTGCCTCGTTGTATAATAAAGTAATGAAAACGATTTCTTGACCGAAAGGCCGAACACCACACCTCATGTGACTGTGGGAGAGTGTTGTGGCCCTATCACCTCCCCCTAACACGCACACAAACGCACACATACACACACAGTGTGTCCTTTGTCACCAGGGGTAAGAAGTAGGAAAGAATCTCGTCCACCGTTAGTGTGTCTTTTTACTACTGCGAGCAGAATCGAAAGGAAAATGGTACACGCTTCTTTTCGGACAGCCCATCCCTTCCCTCTTATTTTATGACCGTTGAGAGGGGTGACGATGGTGGTGGGATCGAGGCGAGATCCTGTCACAAACAGGGGGCCATGGTCAGAAAATGGCCCTTTTTGCTTGTGGCTCGCACAAACCTTCCGGCATATCATCGGCCCCGTTCGGAGAAGCTAAAGGAACGACCGTGCCTTGTTAACTCCCCTCGCGTTACCCCAACCCAGTACCCAGTACCCAGTGGCACAAATGTCCACCGGGAATGTGAACCATTTCTACTTTTTTTTTGCGTTTTGCCCTTTTCAAAGGGCAAGCATACCGTCTCTGCGTTTCTTCCTTGGATCCTTTGGAACGGTTGCTGGGTGTTTTTGGGAGGATTTTCATCCCTTTTTTCTTACGTTTATGCCCAAGAAAACACAGCTCGATTGGGGAAGGAAGGGAAAATAAGTGTAGGGTAGGGGCGGCGGGGGAGGGAAGAGTAAATTGAAGTGAAGCGATAAAAGCCAAATTTGTTCAGCCACTTCGGCGAAGGACACCATCATTGCGCGCGCGAGCAAACAGCAGCTATACCAGACCTCCAAAGCAGCATACCGTCTTTACTATCCCTCCCTCATCTGCTGAGCTATCACTATTGCAATCTTGTGCAAGTAAAAAAGAAAGTAAGAAAGAGAGAGAGAGAGAGAGAGAGAGAGAGAGAGAGCTTTGTTTGTGCGTGTGTGTTTGTTGCGCGACATTTAGAAGCAAACGGAAAGGAACATTAGGAATGCTGCCCCCTATCCAAACAGTGGCACGCTTTCGGGACGCCTCCGAATCACATGCATCCTTTGACACTAGCTCGTGTTTCCGCCGCCAACAAAGCACACTGCAAGATGCTTTTCGCTTTTCGTGTGAGTTGCAATATGATGGAGCAAAAGCATACACACACACCAAAAAGAAAATAGCAAATGAAATTGGTGTCTGTGTGAAAGTTCCAGTGCCAAAAATAGGGGGGACAAAAACAAAAACCAACAAACGAATGGAAAAACTTTTCCCACTCACCTCTGCTTGCCCGCATTCAATGCCGCAAGAGAGGTGGTTGTTTTTCGCACTGAACGCTGGTGTTTTTCCACAAAACTGATAAAACTGATAAATTTCAGACGCGCGCGTGTGCTCCTGCTGCTCATCTCAGCGGTGCTAGAGTGCCAGAGGAGAAGGAGGGGGAGGTTTCTTTGTTTTCGTTTCGCCGAAAGTCACGGGGCTTTGTGCTGTACTGATAGGATGAAATGGTTAATCGTTTGTTTTTTTTTTTTGGAGAAAGAAAATATTAACACTGAAAAAGGGAAACTCATAAAGGGGGAGTTTGTAAACGCAAGCATAGAGAAAACGCGGGCGAGAGATAAGAGTTGTTTTTGACACATAAATGTGAAATGTACCCTTTTTTTTCAACAAATTTGCAGTAAACTACTGAATGAGAAAATGTATAAAAATAATTAAAAATATCTTTACTAACTAATTACATTCCCTACAGTAGGAGAAAGCAGTTCAATTGAAGTAAAAACACTTCCTACGACAGACTGACAGCATCTTCCCTCACTGCAACTGACAGCATTTCGCGCTACATCACAGTGAGCCATGGAATCTCCCCTTCAAGCTGCTAGCAATAGTGCTGTGTTTGTCTTGTTCTCTCTTCTTTAGTTTTGGGCTTTCTGTTGATCTCTCTCGTTCTTTCTCTATCTCCTTTTCTCTTCCGTTTTATTTACTGAATTCGATTTCTCTACAATAAATTATAAAAAGGGTATGATGGTGTGTGTGTGTGCGAAGATACACTGCATAACCCCTCCACCGTGGTTTGGGTGATGGTGAGCGAGCGAGCGAGTGATGATGCACATTGGGTAGCGATTGGGACAAATGTACAATGGTGAGAGCGAACGTACTGTTGCATTGTGAGGGATGCAAACATACAAACAAAACAAAAATATCGACATTTTGCGCAAACCTTTTATGAAGAATTTTATTAAAATGAAAAGAAAAAAAATGGTGCAAAAACAGCCTTCGAAAGGAAAGAATTTCTTTCAAAGAAAGGCTCATACGATCCACAAGTCAACCTTTACATGATAAGCTTCCTTATCATTAATGTTGACGGCAGCTCTAAATTGAGGACGACTTCTGTTCCACATAAACGGACAGAAGTCGAGTCAGTATAAATATAAGTCTAATAAACGATAAATATATTGTTTTAAAAATAATATAAACAGTAAAGCCAGCTGATAAGCCTGCGGTAAGGTATAAATAACATTTTAAGCTCAATATAAGTAACATTCAGTCACACAAACTCGAACTAGGTGTTTGTTTGTTCCTAGCTATGTCGAACGGCAGGCCTCCGGTCTCAGCTTTCCCAACGGATTCAGATCCGTTGAGGATACTTTAATGCTTGCTTAAAGTGAATTGATTGTTAATAGTTTTATAAATTATTTTCCAAAGTTCTATAGCTTGTAAAATGGTTAAAAATAACTTAAATGGTTAAGATAAGCGCACTGGTTGTGTCGTTTCTCAATAATTTACTGCAATCATTTCGTAAATAATTTATAATTATCAACTTTCCTTCATTGCACTGGTTTGGGAAGTCATTTTATTCGTAATTATTTGCATTTAATGTCAAAATTGAACCAATTAGACAGTTATATCACCGACTCTTTCGTTCCTCATTTAAGCTTCTTAAGCTATAAACGTGTTTTAACTCGTATGCATTTTCTATTACCATTGCTTCAAAATTGTCCTCTTCCATGGTTCGTTGACAAGTGTCCATGTAGAATTGACCGATTAATCGGATTAATCGAATGAGCGTGAATGGTTCCCCGCTAACCATTAGTCCAATGGTGAGCAGCATCGATTCGCGTACAAAACTCACCACCATGAGTTTGCGCTACTCACTATGCACTTTGGTGAGAGTAACCAATACAGCCAACCACACCCCCCTTCCACGTACAGGCGGTTACATCGGTAGGGGTAATATGAGCCACGCAGAACGTGGCAACGTGGTGTGCAAGGCAAGCTGTCACCCAGTTTTGCGCAATCGCATTCGTTGCAGCGTTCGGGCTGTTGGTGTGTGCGTACGGAATGTGTATGGATGCATTTCCCCTTTTTCCCACCAAACGTGTTTGTGTGTGTGTGCGTGTGTGTGCAAAAAATAGAGTCGCGGTCGAGAAAAGCATTTTCTTCTCACTGCTCACAGACACGTTGGTGTGCGGGAGAACATAATTTATCTTGTAAGCTGCTTGTCGCAAAAGGAAAATGGTCTTTTTCAAATGTAAAATTTAATTTAATATAGAGAGTGAAAGAAAAAAGGGAGATTTAAGTGTTATGTTAAGAAATATTGACATTCTCCTCAAACAAAACGATAAAAGATAATACTTTGGATTTTTTTAACACAACCAAGATAATTAAGTGTATTTTCTTTCCAAAAGAAAACATCATTACCAACTCAAACCCACGCACAATGACAAGTCGGCAAATCGATATTTTTCCCCCCAAACGGAAAGCTCTACATTCTATTACAATCTAACTCTTACGACACGCACACGCTGAATGCACACTTTTCCGTGAAATATGTCCCTCCCACCGTACCGCCAGCACATCGGAAAGGACATCGAACCGAGACTGTGGCAGCAGCGCGAGGTTGAAGGGTGAACGAAATGTGTTTACACAAACTTTAACCGGGCGAACCGTGGAATCGTGGACGGACGACTCTCTTTTACCCTTGTGTGTAGCTATTTCCCCTTTGCAAAAAAGAAAAACGTTAGTGTCATTCCAAGCTGTTGACGTTGGATGTAACATTTCTATCGTTATTTTTTTTCGATTCTGCTTTTCCCAAGTGTTGGAAGTGTTGAGGACAAATAGAAGCTTGTTCCAGGAGGAGGGAAGGTCTATTTCATTTTGTTTCCTTCAAGCAAAGTACTCTTCCAAGTAAATTACAAATCTTTCTTAGCATCGATTCCATCGCTTGCCAGCCAGTAGGCGATGGTAAGTTCAAGAAGAGGCATTGCATTACACAACCATAACGGCCCTAGTTCCGGGAAGGCTATCTCCGCCAAGGATAGCTCACGCGCGATTCTGCCCCGTTTCAGCTTCTAATTGCCGTACGCCTCGGCCAAGATGAGTGTAATTGATATCGCACCCCAAACCCTCGGCGGCCACACTCTCCTTTGCTGCAACAATGCAACCGTGTTGTGTTACGGTGCGCCGATGCCCGCTGCCACGCAGCGGTCCGGTTTTTAGTCCCTTCGGTTGTGTTTGCTTCCCCTTCTGCTTTTTGTTGCCTCCCTCTCCCCCATCCCCAAACAGCAAACACTCTCAGCGGAAGCTGTACTCTTGCATTTTTAGTTCCCGGAATTTTGAATCCAGTACGAGCGAGCGTTTAAATTGCAGCATCCAGCAAATGCATCCATCGTTCGATTGCGCGTATTGCGTTCCAAAAACGGTTTCGCTTTACCGGGCAAAACGGATGAATTGTGCGTTTTGTGTGCACTACCCGGCCGAGCGACCGTGGTAGTGCGAAGCTGAGAGGCCTTGGGTGCGAATACATTAACCCAATGAGGATCCCAAGTTGCATACCAAGGAGGGAGGATTACATTACAGGAAGTGATTGTATTTAATGCAAAACTTTACATGCAAGTCTAAGCTTAACTTCATTTAAAATGGCATTTAAAATCAATAAATAATAGCATTTTTCTAAGCAATTTAGAAGTTAAAAGCTACTTCCAAGGATTCGCAAGGGTTTATGATGCAGTTGCAGTAGAAATACATCGATCAGAAACCATTCAACACCGTCGCCGTACGCCGCACAACACTGGACGGCGCTTTTGCGTATGGCCGATTTAGCAATGCACACTAGACTACGTTGAGCTGTGCACGGCGTACCCATTGGCAACCCGTCAAACCAACCCATCGCACTTCTATACACACTCGCTTTATGTGTGTGTGTTTGTGTGTGTGTTTGTGCCAGTGTGTTGAGGGATTAATTGAGCTTCATCTCGCGCTAAATTGGCCGTCCAAGTGCAAAACCGTACCGGCCACAGCACACCTCAAGGTCCTGCCACCGGTGGCTGCATGCATCCTCTCATGCAGCTGTTGATAAATAAGCATTAATACAGCAGCCAACGCGGTCGATCGGGATGTGCGAGCCGGATGACGCTTCGATTGATACCGGGAACGAAGGAGGGGAATATTGGAATGAGAGTTGCGTTTGCATTCCACAACAACATTTACAGTGGCAGCAGAGCACGATGATCCGTTCCATTCACAATCGAATGCATACAGACACATACACACGCACACACACTTTGTAATATCTTGGTCAATTTGCACCGGTTATGGGTCATCTTGTCAGCACCTACTCGAACCCGCCCGAAAAGCGCCCGCAATTGGGGGCCAGCTTGGCTTTCCGGTGTCCGGAGTCTGTGTGTTTGTTTGTTTGCCGTTTGTGTGCCGTAGCTCGTAGTCAGTGCTTGTACTAGGATATGAATTTATGGATTCCGATTGTCTGTAGCTATTTGGCCGCTCTAGCTCTATGCATGGAGTTTGAATTGTAGAAAGGAAAGGAACAGCTTCACCTCTAAATTGCACAGCAGAAAATGTTTGAGGAGCACTTTTACCGGTAATTTCTGTATTTGTATGGTGCAGACGCATACCAATGCTTTAAGGAAAATTAAATTTTTATTATCATTGAAATATGAATAAAAATTTAAAAAAAAGTTAGAAACATTTTATTCAAGATTTTTATTAATGTTTTTAAAATATATTGCATGGTTTGAGCTCGTTCTATCTCTTTTGGATTAGCATTTATTTCATATTTTTGATTCTTCTTCTTCTTCTTTGGCTCAACAACCGTTGTCGGTCAAGGCCTGCCTGTACCACTAGTGGGCTTTGGCTTTCAGTGACTAATTGATTTCCCCCCATAGCAGAATAGTCAATCCTACGTATGGCGGCAAAGTCTATTTGGGGATCGAACCCATGACGGGCATATTATATTTTTGATTAGGGTTTTTATATTGTTAAGTCCTTTCGCTTCTGCTTGCTACTTGCTCTACTCTCTACCAAAATTGTCTTCTTAAACTATTGACCACTACTACTACTACTACTACTACTGTCCACACTTGTGTGCATTCTTCCTAAGGACATTTGGGAAATTTGTTAAATGATCTGTCAATAAGAAAATCTGGGCATAAATTATTGCCATTTTTTTTTAAATTATTTGCTGGAATTACTTAAAAAACACCAACATATTATATAAAAAAGTTAAAATCCTTATTAATTTAACGTTCACTACTACAGCATGTGGTCAAGGAATGTAATTTTTTTTTGCTTTATTCGTAATCGGAAGATTGGGCACAGCGTTCAATATTCTGTACCATGGTCATGCAACTTCATTCGTATGATTTATGCAATTAGATGGTGCAATATCATGCATATCAATATCCAAACATCGAGAAAGAGTTGGTAGTGAAGTGGCTGTTTTCAATCAATGTTGTATGATGCAAACACTAATGGCAATTATGTGCTAAACAAAGAATTCAGTAGCTTTCATTTTCATTCCTCTTAATCGTATCTTTGGATTTATTATTAATCTGGGAAGCTTGTGAGTCATAGCTTTTTAACTCACAATAATGTCACAATAATTATTATAGCTTTCAATCTATTATTTGTAGTAAATATGTCTTAAAGAACAGCAAACTTTTCAGGTTGCATCTATTGCACCATTCCAAATTGCAGTGTTCTAGTCCTCTTTGAACCATTGCATAAGGATGAAGCTACTCGTGAAGCCCTTGCAAGTGATATAGTTACACCACCAGCATGTTCTTTGGCAAAGGATTACAATGCTGAACGTTGCAACACTTTGACTTTAGACAATCGCAACCACTCGCTTTCCATTTTGAGTCGCTGTAGGTTGACAGAATAATGTTTTGCGTTTATTATTGTATTGGTTTGAACCTTACCCGCGTTCATTTTGACAAATTTGTATTTCATTCACTTCGGCCTCTTACTCTCGATGCGGTGATAGTGTGCAACCTCATCGCCCTGTTTTATCGATGAACGATGCAGTCAATGTGCAGTTCTGTAGTGTTCCAAACACACAAAAAAATAAATCTCCCAAAAACTGTCTCAGCATTACAAAAATGGGCATTTTTTTCTTCTTTTGTAAATGCTTCAAACTCACAGCACAATGATCACAATGAAAGCAAAACAAAACGAATACGTCAATATTGAAAATAATACACTTGACGTTTGACTGACGCCTGTCTATCAGATCCAAGCAGGCGGGAGCCATAGTGGTTAGCTCGATTTAAATTATTACCACCCTTATATGGACACCAGGGGGTGGCATTTGACTTCCTGTAAAATGTTTGCTTCTACAAATCATGTACCATTTGCACAACGAAAAATAATAAAAAATAACCCCACCATTGTTATATTGTTATGCTTAACTGAATCACATCACATGTTGAACACATTTTGGGCGGTCAAACATTTTTGATACGTGTCATGTTGGTTTGCGTTCTGTTGGGTAGCATGGACAAGTAAAGGAAGTGTCTCCCATGTTGTCTGAAAATTTTCATAATTTTTTTTTGGTACAAAACACAACAGAGTTCATCATTAATAGGAAATTGGGTGAATAAGATTTATCTAATAAATGGTTTTATATTATGCGATGCGAATAGCATTAAATTTCACATTCTACCAATTAACAAGCCCCTTACAATAGCAGAAAGAATCAACCAACAACCTTCTGAAAAATCCCCATAAATCGATCCCTATTTGTTCGCTCACAAAACCATTGAATTGAAAATGGATTATGTTTCACAGCAAATTCGGTCCGAATGGTCCAGGACCGCGCTCAGCACGTTTCGGAAGCATTCTGAACAGCGACCGTAAATTATCTCCCAAACAACAATTACTACTACAACAGCATCCCGGCCCGGTTTGGGAGCGTAAAGTTTCCGGGCAATTGGTAATCCGGACCAAAGGCTGGCCCAAGAAACTGATACGAGGCGTTCTGGTGGGTCATC
This sequence comes from Anopheles gambiae, assembly GCF_943734735.2. Lineage (NCBI taxonomy): Eukaryota > Metazoa > Arthropoda > Insecta > Diptera > Culicidae > Anopheles > Anopheles gambiae. The sequence continues at coordinate 89,230,414 of NC_064602.1, forward strand.
GTGCCACCTGGTGCATAGGATTTGCAATCCTCGATGGAGGCGAGAACAAATAGTGACGATTTTAAACCGTTTTAAAGTAATAATAAAGTGTTTTAAGTTGTTCTAGCCATTCAGATACCACGTATTTTCAATGTACGATTGTAACATGAGTCACCCTTATCTTTTTATCCCGTAAACAAAACAAAGCAGAACTGGCGTTACTTACCAGCATAAATGAACAGTCTTTTGGCTATGGTTCATGTGCATTTCTAGGGCGGTTTCTAGGAACCCGCAGAATTTCTTTTCCAATAGACCGAAAATGTGTTTCCAACAAACAATTACAACAACCAATCAGCAAGAGCAGCATTTACGATTTTTTAAACCAGCTTTATCCTAGATATTAAATATCTTCTCATAATGCCTAGCTACGGGTACTTCGAATAAATACAAACACGCACGTACACAAACGTTTTATTAAATAAAACCCCATTTTTCCACCGTATAAGGTAGCAAAAGTAACACTTCTCTTCACAGCGTAACACGCGAACTAACGCTAAGCCCCATTCGATCGGGTCCCTTCGCCCATGGCTTGCTATTCATGGCAGCGAACGAACCGTTTCTTCTGCCTGCGTTTGGTTCTTAAGGGTCTCTGCATGGGTACGCCATTGAGTTTTTGCTTTGTAGAAGAAACAAGAATAAGAAAAAAAACAATAGCGCACACTCACACTGATATCCTACCCGTTGCAACCATGCGCTGCAATTTCTTTACGCATCTCCCTGCAGTCGCTGAGGAATATGGTGTCTGGATGGGGTTTTGTTTCCGTGTGTGTTTTGTTGAGTTCTTCAAGAGAGACACCTGGGAGTTGGCAGGCTGCGTGCGATACGCATTACATTGAATGAAATCCACAAGGATGTTGTTAGTTAGTTGGTTTTTGTTTGATAGTTTTCATCATCGTGCGTATTCAGGTCGTCTGTTATTGAAGGAAGGCGAATAAGAGTTTTAATTATGATTTCTACAGCTTTCATTGGGATAGACAAATAAAGTGCCATTGTTTTTTGATAGGAGAAGGTAGGTACAGACGGACACATTGCAGAAAATGTTAAAAATCTAGGGATATGCAAACATAAAGACCATAAAAATGTGCGTGCCTTATCTTACATTCATGATTTAGTAGAAAATGTGTTGAAACTTTGAAGGTTCTATCGATTTCTATGGTTTTTTCGTGAATTAAAAACAAATTTTTTTTCGTTCAGTTTTGAAATGTTCGGATAAGACGGACACCTGATATGGGAAAGATGGGCACCATGAAGGGTGAGATGGACATCGGTAGAAAACGTTGGAAAGTGAAGAGGTGTACAATATTTTAACATGTCCCATTGATTTCCACGTCCTAATACCGTACATAATATCCAATTTTAGACCAATTAAGGCAACGGCGTTTCAATCAGCCTTAAATTTAGGAATTGTTATCGCCACTTCTAACACCTCTTGGAATACAGACTCTAAAGCATTATTGAAATATCGAGCACTAACAGCTGACATTGCTCCAGCTTGCATAACAACAGCGAAGAACTTCCCTTTAGGAAATTACTCCAGGGAATGTCCACGACCTCAGCATGTTTGAGGGACTAGCTCAAGCCAGTTTTTCGAAATCGAAATTCAACTGTTTGATCTTTGTAAGCCCATAGAATCTCTCACCTATTCCTACACGATGTCATATCGTACCCAAATCCAAATTGCTAGATAGACTGATATTTTCACCGGTGTTCCGTTTCTTGCAAATTTCAATGCTTTCTCTTGTTGGTGGATGGTTCATATTTTAGGAACACTATTATTTTAGAACCAATCGATAGAAGAAGTTAAATAAATGAACAAATTGACTTTTGTTGTGAGGATGCTTAAATCTTCAGAAAATAAGCTTTTTTGTTACTTTCAGTGTCGTCCTTTCGCCAGTTCTTTACTTAATAATCACGGCAACGGTTCATATAATAAAACTTCCTTAACTTAAAACTCGCAGTAGTCAAATCAGATCCACAAGGGACAGAACGAATGTTTTATTGGTGAATTTAACAAATTTTGCATACATTATGCCAAAAAAATCTCAAATGTTCCGTTTATATGCTGCATTGTTGAATTATACAATAACATCCCATCTTACCCACAGTGTCTATTTTTACCCACTTTCCCCTACTTATTAAATTCAGTGTGATATGTTTGGAGCATTTTGTACACACTCCATAAGTGAATCCAAGTAGCCGCAGCAAGCTATAGCGCACAGTGTGATGGTAGCCATAGTAGGTGAGAGCCACAAAAGGTGCGAGAGAGCGAGACGGAAGAAGCTTTGGCTAGGGGATCCGGTAGTACGGTAGCGCTTAAACTCTGATATAATTATGGACAGTAGCACCACCACCTGGGTGCACGTAATCAACGCCTTGACGTCAGGGAAACTGCAATTTAGGACAACAAGGCGCCATAGTTCTCTGAGCGGCGATTAGTCTTGCTTGTGGTAGGACAGTCAAGCTACACATTGACGTGACTGTAAAATTAACTTATCTTTGGGTTTCGGTTTTTTTCTTCCTACCCTGTCTCGTTATAACCAACTCTTCAATCTGTTATTCACCTCTTCTCGTACACCTTTGACGAGGCAGCAGCAGCAGCTTCCAGCACTGCTTTGATGCGCTAAGGTGATGCACTACATCGCTCACCAGCACCCAGCCCAGCACAGAGCCTCCTGTGTCCCGCACGCAGGAGTGGAGCAGTCGAGTGCATTTGCTTTTTCCTTAACAAAGTTCTTTTTTAGCTGGTGAAAGCTGCTCCATTGCCATAGCTCTACCCGTAGAAGGAATGAAGTAGCGCGTGCGGTGTGGCTGGAAGGATGTTTCTTGGAATTGTACACCACGGAACTGCAAGCTCAAGGGCGAGGTGGAGGGGGGAAGGGTGGTTGGACCACTAGCGTTGGGTGAAGTGTTGCTATTTTCACCACTTTTACGGAGCAACTTTTACGGTTGGACGGGGGTTGCTTTTATATCTCATTTCTACTACTTTTGCCTGCCGTTGGGTGTTTAAGAGTGTGTGAATCATAAGGGGATTATATTGAGGATATTTTGCGCATTAGCTTGTTTTAGATTTCGTTGAGATTATTACTATTTTTCGTAAGACATTGAAACACTTGTTTATCGTGACAGTCGTTATATTTTGCTGAAACACCACTTTAGGGTAGCATAAATTGAAGTGTTGCATAGAAAAAATTTTCCTATTAATTAGTATATTTTTTCTTAAATAGATGTCAATTTCAATTTAGTTCGTGTTTGTACGCTTGTTTGCTTTAAATTTGATTTGCTCGATTGAAATGTTGACTTTACAGAGAAAGCAAAACAATAGCCTTGAGCAACCTATTACTTCTCCGACGGGAATGTTAAGCTGTATTATAAGGCTTATCAGTCGTATCTGTAACTATAAGTCGTTTCACCAAAAAAATTGTAAAATTCACCACATTGTAGAATCAAATTAACATCTTTTTAAATTAATGTTTGCTCAGAAAACAAAATCTTTTTTTTACAATATACAATATAATTATATATTCTTATCCTAGTTTTGCTGTGTTTACTTGCAAATGACTTGCTAATCAGATTATTGTATTTTAATTTGTACTGCACAAGAGTCAAATAGCTACCAAATGAATCGTAAACATATTGCCACTGAACAAAAAAACATGTTTCTGAACATCATTTTAATGAATTAGAACAATAAACCGGAGTACAGTATTAGTTTTATTGTAAATGAAGATCTCCAGAGCAAGGAACAAGTTTGCGGCAGCTAACGCTGCTAACAACATCACTTCATTTCCGTTCATTTACCGCTTTAATCTACCTTAGCATTTGAACTCGGCTCAAGTAACTTGCAGCACTTGAAGCAAAACTGTTCTTGACACAAAACTTCTTCTCCACCGTCGAAAAAAAAAACAGAACATTTTCTCCTTGCACTGCGAAACAAAATCAAACCCATTTCGTTCTCCGTTTACGGAAAACGCAAGGAAATGGGAAAAATTATCCTGCTATCGCAATGATCTCGTGCTCTATGTACCGAACCAAACACGGACCACCGCTGCGTACCGACCATCCGTACCGGGCACGATGCTGGGTGCGTCTGTGAGCCCGTTTGCAAAACGGCGACCGCTCGCACATCGCGCCCAAGCGGATGAACCGTGCTAGCCGTCTCGCTTACTCGCACGCGGTGCCATTTCTCCCCTTGTTTTGCACAGTCCTTGGCTTGCTTGGCAGATAAAAAAAGAAGGCGTGGTTTGATGCTGCTTGTGAAGCGGCAAAGCATCCCGCAACGATTCCTATCGTGCACTCTTCCTCACACGCTCTTCGTTCGCTCGACTGTCAGCGACACGAGTGGGGTTTTCCCCTTCCGCGGATGGCGCGTTGAACCGTCAGTGTGAAAATGAACCTGAAAATTCGACGGATAGTACCATAATAGTGTCTGTTGGGTTGGTTGTGGTGGAGCACATTTACCCTTTTCCGAGTGGATGATTGACGATTTGGCGTAAACTTGTCTACTACGTAAAAATGAAGAAAAGGGAGAGAGTGTGTACTAAAGAGAGAGAGAGAGAGAGTTGTAACGCTTGCAGGTATGCTGATGCTGTAAAGGCTTTCGCGTGGAAATTCCCTCAAACTCTCTCTCTCTCTCTCTCTCTCTCACTCGAGAAGCGTACTTACACCGTTTACTTGGGCGCGTTTGAAAAGGCGTGAAAATTTACACCAAACCCGAACCCAAAAGACAAACGAAAGAAACGGTGCTGTGGAGCTGTTGTGGGTGAATGTGGTGCTTTGAAAGAGTTGGGGAGGAGGACACAAATGCGTTCCTTAACTTACAGACAAGCAATTTAATTCAAAATTGCGTTTCTTTGTGTTTTTTTTTTCTTCTCAGGAAACCCCATTTTTGTAGGAGAGAACCTTTCCTTTACTGGCTACTGAAACCATTTCGCAGAATCGCGCCACAATAGTGCCCGGTAATCGCTTCAACCCTTCAAGTGTGTATCGATTATTCTTCCGATTCCGCTCGCTGCGTGCTCCGTATCTCCTCGGGCGGCAGCCGGTTGAAGCACCATCGGCGCCGAACGCAACGCATCGGAGCATCCTCGATGTAATTTTAAAATCAACACCTTTCCCGGGCGCCCGCTTGTTTCCAAACAAATTTTAACACTCTCAAACACTGCCGGCTGGTGGTGACGAGTTGGGAGAGGAAGGAGGGATGATGCTTTTGCGGGTGGCCGGACAGCGGACGAACCATTAACTGGGCGCCTCCACCTCCACCCAACCTTTGCGAGTACTTTTTGTGTGATGGTGAGTGGTGGGGAGGGGGGGGGGGAGTTGTATGTGGGGAGAGATGATTTTCTTCCATCGCAAACACCAACACACATACACACACGTACCAAGAAGAAGCAGCAGTGGTGAGTAAACGCGAGTGAGAAAATGAATGTACGCCTTCTTGGATACGTTTTTCCTTCCTTCCGCACCCATTTACAGCTCTATTTGAATGTGTGTGTGTGTGTGTGTGTGTGAGAGAGAGAGAGAGAGAGCGAGCATGCGAAGTGTGTGAGTGAGCACGAGCGAAAATGAGGTGAGCAGCGCTAAAATTGGTGGCTGGCGAGCGGCGAGTGAGTGTGCGCGCTAATATCGGCACCAAACGGGAATCGTCTTGCCGCTTTCCACGAACCACCACCATCTCTCAAAAAAACACCCCCATTCCTCCCGCTTCCTCTTCTCCTCTCTTTCTCCCCCCCCCCTCGCGTGCCCTCACCTTGCTGTTGAAGGTAGGAGAGGGAAACTATTTACTCTCTTCACCCTCCTTGGTACGCTTTCTCGCTCACTCTCGCTCTCTGTCTTTCGCTCTCGCTCTTTCTCTCTCTCGCTCGTTCGCTCGCTCACACGTTAAATGCCGCTTCGGCTCGCATTCTCTGTCTCACCTGTGTGCTGTCCCGTGTGCTGCTGGTGAGCCGCACGTCACCTTCGGGGCTCGAAAACCAACACCAGAAAAGTGCGCGCCTTCGATTCACACTCTCCGCCTGCGCCTGGTGGTGCCGCGCCATGTTGTTGTATCCCCCTCTTCCCCAGTAGCTCATCCCGTCATTCCCTCCCGATTGTGGGGTTGAGTTTTGAACGGTGATAACACGCACGGGGTGGGGTAGCAAGAATGAGCGTAATGAAACAACCCTCCACCCCCCCATTCCTGGGATTGTGTGGGTCGGAATTGGGGGTTGGAGACGGTGGGTTTTTCGTTTGGAAGTTGGCAGGCGTCTGCTAGCGACGCGTTTTGCGACAAAACGGCGACGATGACGAGCCGCGGCCGAGACTGAGCGAATCAGTGAGAAAAACTCGTTCACCGAGCGCGGACAAACACGCGACACGCGACGAACGCTACGAACGCTACCAACGGCACCGTCAGCCGGAACCAGCAAGGCTTTGCGATAGTGGGAGCCCGCCGCCGTTTGGAAGCTGAAGCGGCGTGACGAAAATCCCACGAGCCGCAGCCCGATCGACGACGACCGTGGTGGAGTTGGATTTTTGAGAGACCGTGTCCTGTGTGCTGTGTGAACTTTGTGTGCAGTTTTGGTGATGAATGGTTAGATATTTTGTTACTAGTTGCATGGAAAAACGGTTGCAGAAAATTGATGAAAATCATTAAACCGAAATAATTGTGTGCATTTGTCGTGAGCGTTTAGTACCAGTACGAACGTGACGATTTCGGTTAATCGTTGTGAAATTGTGCAGCAAAAGTAAAGGCAAAATAGTGCGCAAAAGTGAGCAATAGTATGCAAACAACATTCAATGCCATCCACTATTGTCTAAATGAGCGAAAAGAGTGTCAAAAATAGTGAAAGAATTACTTTACAGTTACACTCTACTGCCTCGAGAGCATTTGGAAGCGACAAAAAAACCTGTTCGACGGAAAAAAGATAAAATAATTTAAAAAAAGAAATTAATAATGCAGCGGAAAGAATGTGAGTGATAAATAAAAATGTTTGTAAACCATTCTGGAATTGCATCAAACAAACAAAACAGTGAAGCGGTGTAGTGACGCAGGCGAGCAATGTTGGAATTGTTGCCGATAAGATAGCACGAGAAAGTGATTAAATAAAGTGAATGCTTTACAGTTGTCAGTGGAATTGTTGAATGAATGTAAGTGTCTGGTTGGTATGTTAATTTTTGGTGAATTTTTATTTTAAGTAGACAAGCACTCTTGGGTCATTTTTCTATTTTGATAGTTCAGTTCATTTTTTAAGAATGTAATTGAGGCATGTGAATCATTATGTGCTCTGACTGAGGGATAAATACATTTAAAAATATCGTTTTTAAATGGAATGTTTTCTTAAAAACAAATTCTTAATTATAGGAATTTTGATCTATTGATTAGCATTATTCACACAGATTAGAGACATTGCATTGCTAACACAAAGTATTGAAGCTTTGGCCTTGAATTAGGTGCGCTAATACGGAATTTAAAAGTAGTAAAATTGGATAAATTTACTGGAAGTACCTCCATTGTACAATTTTTAATTATTTTTTTCTTATGCTTTGTACTGATTAATCTTCTTGCTGACGTCGTCTGTATGATGCATCACAATGGATTGTTTAACTTTTACTTGACGATATATAAATATTCCAGTAAAGCGTAAAATCTACAACTTTAAGTTTCAGCTTATTTCACATCATGTATAACGGCAAGGATTTAATTTCAAATAACAAGTCATTAATTGCTTTCTTAGAGTGGAAATACCTTGAGAAGTGCATCAATCGGTAGCACAAAAAGTGTTAACAATAAGGCCAGTAAAAAGTCGCCACACAAATAAACAAAACAAGTAATAAATTTTGATAACAAATTTTACTGAGAATGAATTAACGTAATTGATGAAATTATTTAATTAAAATTTCTTTAATTATTTCAATGGTATTCACACTTGATGTATAAAATATCATATCAAATCAGTTTAAATTTTAGATTTTTTACATTTTAGAGGATTCATTTTTGAGAATATCAAACAATGGTTTATTCTATATGATCAACCATATTACGGCAATAATAATCGATTTGGTGTGACAAGAGTAAGAGAAATAAGCATTAGTGGAAGTTGGATTCTGACAGGAAATAAGCCCGAAAATACATATGTACACAAAACACATTTAAATCACAAGCACACACACAAACACATTCACAAGCACAGAAACCAACTCAAACCACACGAACAATATTGCGTCGTTGTATCCTTAAAGCTTTATTAAATGCGGGTAAAGCATTAAATAAAAATAATAAAAAAAACTACATACACACACCGTACATGTGTTTGTATTTTTGGACCGGAAGCACCACACACAGAAAAAGGAAATAACCTTTTTTTTCAAAATCGAGAAGATCAGAGAATCCATCACCATACAAAAGGCGGGAAAGGTGGATTCAATGGTGCGGAAAATAGGCCCTATCCTATGTGTTCGGCCTGTCGATAGCGGAACAAACCGATTCCCGAATGAATCGAATGCTGTGCTTGAGTTGTGCTTGTTTCTGTGTAAAGAGTAGAAGAAAAAATTGGATAAACAAAAAAAAAAATCATAAAAACGATTAAAGCAGAGCAAGGAAAAATAACACCAAAAAGGAAGAAAAAAATATGAAAATTGGTTCCAACAGCTACCGAAGCATCAGTTTTTGCCGACGGTAGATGGTTGTAAAGGTCCTATTTTCTTATTTGATGTATATTGTGACATGAACTGAACAAGAATAAATGACCTTTTTTTAAATAATATTGTTAACAATACACATCCTGTCCAAGAATGGTATTGTCGTGTTTTTTGCTGGCGTTTACATACTACCAACCGGCCTTAAAGCGATTGCAACACGGAAAAGCTCAAGTGCTGTGTGTCGACGAGTGTCGATTTATTCACTCGGAGCTTAACTCCCACTTCGGGGTACCCGAATCGTTCATCACACTTTATGTTCGTTGCTTTTTTACTGTAAGGGTGTTCTGAAATGAATTACAAAAAGGACGAAAAAACACTCGTTTACTTTGGGAATACACAAGGGTCATAAAATTCGCTGCACTAAACACAGGAACACAGAGCAGTGCGGGGGAAAAGACAGGAAACACCGTTCGTGTTAAATTGTACAAAGCATCAAGCATCAGCAATAGGAATGGTTCGCTGTGGTTAGCAAGGATCGCGAGCAGTAGCCTCCAAAAAAAAAAAGGGTGGTAAAAATGGTGGACACCTCTGGCGTTTTCAAACATAACACCAACTTTGTGTGTGCGTGTGTGTGCGTGTATGTGTGGGGCAGCAGCTCTGCAAGCTCTCCGTAAGGCGAAACATAAATAAATGCCCGTAAAGAGTGTGAGCGCACCAAAAAAAAAACGGCACTTCAAACCTTAAAAACATACACACGCTCAAAGAAATGTAAAAAATAGATATCATTGTTTGGATGTGTGTGTGTGTGTGTGTGTGTGTTTTATTTAATTTTTCCAACTTTTTGTGTTGAGCTTTTGGTCAGCCACTTTTCCAGCACTGTCCCCAGCATTGTTTGCTTTCATTCTCTTATATACACAATTACACAAACGCACACACAGTCACACTTCCATCAGACTTCTTCTTCGCTGTGTTGTGAGGGGCGCGCGAGTGACCCGCTTGCTATCCTGCTCACACTACAGCACGAGCTCACCGAAAAGCACCGTGCAGGGGGGGGGGGAGGGTGAGTGTCGTGTGTGCCACAAGCCCGATGGAAGTAAATATTCCGCTCGGCCTGCTCAGATGCATCCCTTTCCCGTTGTGTCGCCCGCTCATTGTGTGAGCGGGACAGCACTCAAACGGTGCTGGCTGTGTGTTGGTGTGAAAAAATGGATGTGGGAATGGGGATGTGGGAATGGGGGGGGGGGGAGAGGATGAGTTCACAATTTCACACCCCTTGCATGTGTTTGTGTGTGTGTGTGTGTGTGTGTGTGTGTGTGTGTTAGTGGGAAACGAGATGAAAGGAAACTTGATGTGTGAAGCAGCATCCTAGCAGAGAGCGAGAGAGAAAGAGAGAGTTTTTGTGAGAGTGAGAGAGATAAAGAGAGAGAGAGCGAATAGAAGCAAATGAGCGTAATGTGTGAAAAGCGAAGAAGTGTTGGTGTCACCTAAAGCTTAACACGCTCAAAGTGTTTGTCCCTCTCCCTCCCCACTCCCGCCCCACCCCTTCCTCCAGTTTTCTTTTGGAACTGGTGAACTGATGCGATGGTGATTGGGAAGGTGTGGAAGAATGAGAGGACGACGACTGGCCTCTTATACGGTTGGTAGGAAAAATCGCTCAATTATAGCCAAGCGACGGAAGCAAGACGGCACTAGCCGCAAGAACACAGGACACAAGAAGAAGACTCCGCCATTGGGGGATGGTTCACAGACACACACACACATGTACATGGAGGGGATGGAAATAAGGGAAGAAAAATATTGTCACCAAGAAGTTGGGCTCACATTCAGCAAATGCACCACACACAAACACACCAATGTGATGTGATTGTACATAGGGTAATGACAGAATAGAGAGAGAGAGAGAGAGAGACAGAGAGAGACAGAGACCGAGAGTGTTTGCTTTGGTGTTTGCTCCAATCTGAGCTCCAAAGCTGTTTGATGTACAAGGTTCCCTTTAACGCCTTCGCCACCACCTTGGCGTCTCCACAAAGCCTTTTGGAAGTGTTGGCGCAGGGACACCTTTCGCACTAGTCCGCTCCCTTTCCTTGTCCCCGGTTGGCGTATCAGGGATGTCCCGTTGATGTCAGTTCCAGTGTTACATTACAAGACGAAAGAGAAAACGCGTCTTTTGCAGCCATTTTTGTGCTCGTTTAACAGTAGTTTGTTAAGAAAATAAAGAAATACAAGACAAAACCTCATCCATGTTGATTGCTTAAAGTACTCCGTACTTTTCTAAGAAATCGCACGTTCGCGAGAGTGTTTTATTTACCTTAAAGAAGCATTTGTGCGCTTTCGCACAAAAAAGGGTTTCCCCTTTCGTCTTGAAGAACAAACAAAAAAAGGAAAATCGCACCACTTCCCAAGAAATGGCCCACACCGTTGGGGCTGAAGAATGCTGACTGCAAAGCTCCTTCCGCAAAGCACACAAAGACAGTTTCGCGGAGTGGTGGGTAACGCAAAGAAAACGACAAACCAATCCGCGACGATTATGACACCACTTAGAGGGAGTGGCCACCGCAGAGAGCGTGCGAGAGAACGAGATGCCAACCCCTACAATGGGTCATCGCGTGTGTGTGTGTGTGTGTTTGTATGGGGGGGTGTGAAATTTAAATCTCCCCTAAATGCGGGAAAGAGAACATGTCACCCAATTTCCCCCTAAAAACGCCATTGAAGCTTTCCTTTCAGCCTTTTGGGTGTGTTTGGGTGGGTTTCGAACACAGAAACAGAAGTAAAGAGAGGAACAACCAACAAAAAAAAGGTTTTCCATTAAACGGGTGTGTGTGTGTGTGGCTAGAGGGGTGCGGCTTTCAACACGAAAGGTGTCTAAACCGGCACCATCGTGTACACACACTCGCACACACACACACTTGCACGCTATGTACACGGTGGTTGAAAACATCAAAACCCCTCTGCAGCAGCAACAGAAGAAAAGGGTAGTTCGGGCAAGTAACCAAACAAAAAAAGGGAAATACAAAAACCCCCGTCACTCACCAATACACTCACGCGAGCACACACACACACACACAGTCGTGAGACCGGTTTTGTGGGGACGTGTTGTTTTTCCCACCTTTCCTCTTCTTCTGCTCGGTGGGCTGGTGTTGTTCTTCCCTGCCATATACCATCACAACATTCACGCACACACACACTCAAACCACCGCTTCACGGTCCAATGGGAATGGGTGTCGCATCGTATGGTGCGACGGTGTTGGTGCGACTGGTCCGTTGCTGCGCGCGCGTCTATGTGTGCGTGTGTGTGTGTGTGTGTGTGCGAGTAAGAAGAAGAAAGCCGCCGCCGTGGTGTGGTGTGGCTGTTCATTCATTTACCAGCGCACCATTCACTCATTCTAGAGTCGACCGGCGTGAGGTTCGTATCGAGGCGTGCGCGTGTTTTGCGTGATTTTGCGGCCGTTGGCGCCGTGTGAGTGTGTGTGTGTGTGTGTGTGCATATTTTGTGTGTGTGTCCCTGTCCCTTCCTCGGCTACTATCCTCCGCTAGCGTGTCCCCTCTCCACCTCCCCTCCTACCTCCCCAACCTACCCTATCTGAGGGGTGGGTTTGTTACCGGATTTGTGCGTGCATGTATTTTGCGCCGGCTTCGTGTGCGTGTGTGTGTGTGTGTATTTGTGTACGTGTATGTATGTGCATTTACGGCACCCCTCGCTCCTCCGCTTCCACTTCCCCGTGTCCTGCATATCCTGTTTTCCGTTCCTGGCCGAGGATCATGGCGTAGTTTTGTTGTTGTTGTGTTTGTTTCGTCGTCTTCGCCGTGGTTGTTGTTGTTTTATCGTGCTCGAGTAATTATTTTTGCACACCTGGATTTTCCGCGACCCCGACTACAGTGTGAATTGTTTTTCAAATGTTTTTGTTTTTCTTTTCGTCTCTGGTGATGTACTATTAAACGAAACTATTGTGCGTTTGTGTGTGTGTGTTGCTTCTGTGTGTGTGTGAATTTTATCTATCTGTTTACTGCAATTTGTGCAACATTTTGATTCGAATATTGATACCACAACTCCATTGCTTTGTAAATCTATAAATTCGGGCAAATTGTAAGAAAACTTTTTTTAGATGTATTTCCTTGAAGGGGACAAACAATCTTCAAAAACAAATAATAGTGATTGATTAATTAGCATTTTCGATAAAGAGACAGCAATTTTGGAGTTGAGTCTACAGTCTGGCTACTTATGTAAAATGATGAGATTTTAAATGGTTAAACATTCACTTACTTTTTGCGTAATTGTGTAGGCAATTATAACGCAGATCTGTAGCGTTTTTTTTTTTATTTTGTATCCTTCGTGCTTTCATCAGAAAACAAATGATATTGTAAAAATAATAGTAACATCACCTAAATCTAAACAATTACAAAACAATGCAATCAATATACATTTCCCATAAAGGCATCAATTATTTAAAATCTTATTAAATGCTATCGCTAGGCTACAACGCACAATTTTGTACTAAATTTCCTTTCCCTCCCTTTATCATCCATCCGAAACAGTGCTTTCAAGCCGATAGATACGCGTTGGTAGCTGACACAGGGCCTTCTACGATCCACCCCCAGCAAGAAAGCAGCGGTGCTACAGTGTTTTGCAAACAAAACATCGAACAACGCGAACGTTTAAAATCAAAGCAGCCGCTGCAACCGCGGAGCGCAGTGTTCGGGTGGTGTTCTTATTGAGTTTTGTGATCTCTTCCGTGCTAGAATTCAAATTGTGCTGTGTAAAACAAATAGTGTGTACTCCAGTACTAGTGTCCGGTGTGGGCGCAAATCGAAGCACAAAACAGTGTTTGTTTGCGGAAACAAGGCGAGAAATAGTGTGTGAAAAAGTGTGCTAGAATACAAAATGGATCGAAAGATTATTGAAACGATGTGATTAGTGGTGGTCTCGTGTCGAGTTGCTTGTTGTCTGCCCGTGTGCCGCCTTCAAAGTAGGCCAGCAAGCCAAGTGAATTGGTTTTTGTAAACGAATTTTGTGCGCTGTGGTTTGATATTTGTGGCAATTTTGCGTAGCCGAACGGTGTTGGTGTTGGTGGTGCCCAGTGAATTGATTTGATTGTGAGGAGAGTGTTTTTGTTTGCAAGCGCGCCAAGTTTACAACAACCGGTCGAACGGCGGTGAAAGATAAAACCCACCCAGAGCCTCCCTGCCGATTCCGGAGACATCCGACCCCCAAAACCGACCCCCCTGGTGTGACGGGAGAGACACGGCCGAGCCGAGCGACACCCCGGTGACCCGCCCCCCGACCCGATCGATCCTGGTGATGTTGTAATGAGATACGACGGCCAAGAACTGCTCCAATCTGACGACTTCAGTAGGCCGGCGAAGGGAATGGCCTATCATCCATTCCTGCAGCTACCGCGACCGACTGACTTCAGCGTCTCGTCGCTGTTGACCGCGGGCTCGCCGCCGTCAGCGCAAGCCCAGCAGCAGAACTCGCCGGCGGCGGCCGCCGCAGCCGCGGCCGCTATCAACATGGCGGCCACGGCGGCCGGCACCGCGCCGCCCGGTGCGGCCGGCGGCCCGCCGTCCTACTTCCCCGCCGCAGCCCTTGCCGCCCTGTCCGGGGGGCCTGGCGGGGCCGGACCGCCGCCCTCCCATCTGTATCCGGGGGCGCTGCTGCCCAAGCTGCCGCCGCACCATCCGCACGCGCACCATCCGCTCGGCACGGCCTACACGACGGCGGAGGACGTGGTGCTGGCGGCGGTCGCCGCCCACCAGCATCATCCGGCGATGCGGCCGCTGCGGGCGATGCAGCCCGAGGACGACGGTGTGGTGGACGACCCGAAGGTGACGCTCGAGGGCAAGGAGCTGTGGGAGAAGTTCCACAAGCTCGGCACCGAGATGGTCATCACCAAGAGTGGCAGGTAGGTTTGAGATGGTTTGGGAAAAGGGAATGGGGGAGGGGAGTTGGGTGGGGGGGGGGGGGGAGGGGGGAGGTACTGTCCTCGAAGGTGGGGCACAAGGTAGCATCCAACGGGGGGAGTCTGAACCGGAAAGGAATGAAAAGGGAAAGAAGTATTCCCGGAAACCGGTGAGCGGTGCGATTTACCGACGGCATTTTGACCATGCGTGCGGCATGTGCGGTTCGACGGCAAAGGTTCGTCGTTTGAGACGCATTGAAGAACGCAAGAGTTTGGAAAATTTAACATGGCATGATGATGTGCATTTGTTGACTCGGTGTTTTTTTATGTAATGTCAACAGTTTTAAAATACTTTATTGATAAATCAATTGCTAATTTATGTTTGTCATTGTGTCATTGTGTCGTGATGTCATTGTGAGTATGCTGCTGCCTTCAAGCAGACCTGTAATAATCTAAAATAGCGTTGTGTTTTAACCCGCCCATCCATAACTTCATTTGATGAGTCTATTGACATAAAAATAGTTTACTTAGAGAAAGATATAGAAACCATTATAGCCAAATATCCAAATATAGAAAAATAATGAATCTTTTTAACGGTTAAACTATAGTGCTGTTGTTGATAAATGCAAAGAAAGCATGCTGAAATTTGTGTATGAACTTGTGTGAAGACGCACTACATACAAGATATGCGAAAAACAAAACAATTAATATGTGATATGACTTGGAACATTCAGTATTTTATGTGATGCTAAAGAAATGATGATTATTTCTTTTAATTATTGTATTCTTAAAAGATTGCTCAAAAATGTCATTTAAATTATGATCACATTAAACGAAGAGAATTCATTTATTCTCATTATCCTGTAAGGCATACCTCGAAAAAGTATGTTGTGAATTATTTGTTTTTCACTGTATCATTACAGTTAACAAAATGAAAAATTATGCCTTGGATGAACACTGAACCTTGAGTATGATTTTTTAAAAAAGGATGTCCTCAAGAAATTGCGTAAATCGGAACGATTACGAGTGCTTATAATTATGTGAAAAAAATTTTACGTGAAATGATATTCACAATAAAAGAATAATGATCGTGTAAAATGGTGCTTTAAAATTTTATACAATAAAATATGCTCAAAATTGTATTTCTACATTATATAATGTCAAACATTTTTGTTCTTTCCTTGACACTCAACTGCATCTGTCAAGCTGTGGATAGCAAAATTTTTGTTTTTAAATTGTTGCGATACAAAAATTAGAACACAAATGATTTAAACAAAGATTTGATTTTGTTAAATGAATTCCTGTTAGTCGTATCTCTGTTATTTTAGACAATCAACTTTATATGTTGATCACTTATCAAAAGCCACAAAAGAAGAACAGAAAGGAGTCAAAAAATCATTTCACTGTTTGTGATCAACTCCTTCACAGTTGCCATCCACAAACGGCGCCATACACTTTGGAGATCCTTGCACCTTCCATAATTACAGTACACCGGAACGCCAGTTGTCTGACAGTTGGCACGTTCTATCGCTAAAAGCGTTCTTTCTGTGTCTTCCTCGCAGCTATCCGCGGAGGCACAATTTTCTCACCACACCAACTTAAATTGTACACTTTCGGCTCAGTACACCACCTTGTGTTACGTTTTTTCTTTCGTGGTGGTTTACCACACTTAGAGCGTTAATTTAAATGGCCTTTCGACGGCTGTAATGATGGGCCGAAGCATCGCTGTACATCGTCTACAGTTTCGGGACGTTTTGTCTTGCCTCGATTCGTTTGCTAGGCACGAATTTTTCTTCACTTTATATCTCCTGCCTGAATCTAACACCTACCAGGCACTTCCACCCTAGAAACGCAAAACTCAAGCGCAAGTCAAGTTTGTTGATTGTTTGCACCAGGTAATCATTGATGTTCGCACGCGGCCCATCGCGTAATTTACTGGCGCAAAAACAAATTCAACCCACCTCAAAGCCCAAACCTCCCCAACCAACTGCAAGTGTAATGAAATTGAAAATAAAATCAGCACTTCATACGCGGATGGGGCAGCAGAGTGTGTAGCAGTTGCAGTTGCTCATCGCTGGCACAATCTCGGATGGGGATTTGGTGAAAGGTTAAAGAGAGGCAGGCGCACCGGGGCACAGCCAGGAAGGAACGCACGAACGAAAGGTACCACGCGAAAGCAAATAGGGCACGGGGGGCCAGAGGTCGATCTATTGCTTCTGCGGCCTGGGTCTTATCGTTACTGGTTTGCTGTGGTGTTTTTGAGGTGTTTTTGATGATGTGAATCGCGCCCGGCAGCTTTGATAGGTGGCGATAGCTGCGACGCAAACCAACGGGCTCAGGATGTCAATGTTGCTTTTCTCTGTTTTGCAAAGGCTGCAAATTATGACGTCCTAACGATTAACGTGCTGCCAATGCCGGACAGTAACAACACCAACAAGGAGTGCTTATTCTTGCTTGCTGTTTGAATTGCCCGACCTGAATTGGAGCATTATTTGCACCTTTATTGGTGGTGCAAAGTTTTATTTACATTGCTTCTTATTCTATCCGTTTCCGCTTTCGGAGAAGATGAGGTGGTGTTCCCTGTAGGCAATAGGAACCAAAAATGGTTTTTAATATTTCTGTTTGAATTGTATCCACACAAAATGGTTTCTATTGTTTTCAACGAGGCAACGGCGAATAAAAGAGTGTGTGTTTTGTTTTAAAACTTGCTTAAGCTTGTCCTTAACCTTCAACCTTTGTGTAGAGCTTGGGTGATTGTTTTTCATTGATGATTGGTCAATAATCGCCCGCAGCGAGTTTGGGGCTGCCAAATATCGTTAAACTGTTGAGAAGCTTTGCGTGTTTTGCGTTTTCTGGGGTTTTTGTTTTTTAAATTATTTAAAACAGAAGATGGAGAGCTAAAATTAACGAAGTTTCTATTAGAAAGTTTATTAGAAACAATTCCACAAAAATGCTGTTAAACTAAATTAAATAGAGAAAAGTTAATTTAACATTTTTACCATTGAATTGCTCTAGAATAAATTATTATTTTATCGTTGTATCGCCGTTTGTTCAGTTGCAGTGATGAGTGAATGATGTTGATTTATTTTATTATTTTTTTTACTTATAACTCAACCATCAAAACCCAACGTTCAGGACCGGGTGCAAGCGATTGTGCAATTATTGTGCAACCTAGTGCACTGAGCGGTGAAGTGATCTTCTTCGCTCCACCTCTATCACCTCACACCCGTTTCACAGTTCCATCCAAAACACTATGATATGCCGATGGTGATTGGTGTGTGTATGTGTGTATGTTTTTTGTTCGATTCGGTTCGTGTTAAATTTCCAATTTTGCCACATTTTGTTCGTTTTGTGTTCGTTTCTTCTTTTTTTTCGTATAAAAATTTTATTGTACCTTGTTTGCACAGAACTACCGGTGATTTTTCTGTG
The DNA here is from genome assembly GCF_943734735.2 of Anopheles gambiae. NCBI lineage: Eukaryota > Metazoa > Arthropoda > Insecta > Diptera > Culicidae > Anopheles > Anopheles gambiae. The sequence goes on from NC_064602.1 coordinate 89,248,395, forward strand.
TTTTAATATTTTATTCCTCTATTTGGAGATGTTTTTTTTTTAAAGATTGCAGATGCGTTTAGTGTACTCAGGTACCATAAAAAACACACACATTGCAACACATTGCTAAGTGAAATGTGTTGGTGAATTTTTCATATTTTTCAACACCCTTTCACCGATGAATTAAATGTTTTCGAATCACCCCCCCCCCCCCCACACACACACACACACACACACACACACACACACAGTTATTGCTGTGTTATCTTTGAACAAAAAACAAGGGCAAAAAATGCATTTCGATGAATCGACGCCGAGAGTGTTGTTATCAACGAGAAATGGCGGCCCTTTATGTACCGAATTCACAGCAACAAAGCAAAACAGAAGAAAAAACAGCGTATGTGTGTGCGCGTCTGCATTTGACACTAATGGGTTGCGTATAGGTGTATGTGAGCTTTTTCACATTTGGCTCAAAATATATTATCCATTTATATTTGCTTGCACAAATTGCTTGCACCACTACCAAAAAAAAAAGACATTGATTTTTCCCGCACACAACAAGCGAAACAAAAAGTAAAACAACTTTGCACACCGTGGTGAAGCGTGGAAAATACGATCGAAAGCGATAAATAAAATGGAGCTTTTCGAATCGTCCGGAAAGCCGCCTGATGAAGGTGTTGGGTATTTTTCGTTATTAATTTCATTTAACGCTGGCAGAGGGTGTATGTATTTATGTGTGTTTCCTTTTGCTTTTTACTCTCAAAGCCATGAAAAAAACGAAGTTTGTGAGTGGCACGGTTTTATATTGATCTTTTTTTTTAAGTTGGATGCTTCTCCCCCCACACGTTTCGATACTGCCGGGTGTTGATGATAGTATGGATTATCTTTGAGCCATCCTTATGGTATCGATTTTGCGACGAGTGAGAAAAAACGTGCTATTGATACCCTGGCCCTGGTGGCTGGTTGCTGCTTCTGTGTTTGTATATTATTATCTCGCAGCCCTGTAGGGGCGATAAGCAGAGCTTAATATAATCCCATTTTGTACGCGCGAAGAAAATGTAGCAAAAATAACGCAAAAAGCGCTTTATTCCTTTTCTGAGGTCCACAACACCGTACAATGAATTGGGCATGAGAATGAAATTAAAAATCAAAATGTCCCCCAAAAAAACCCCCATCTTTGCAGCAACGTACAATTATCGCAATATCGCTAAACTCTCAAGCCCAGGGCAGGTGTTTGAATGATAATTTTATCTCTCACCATTTCTAATGCGCTAATTCGCCAGCAGCGCAAGATCATCTGCAAGGTTGCTTTTGTCTCCACAATGGAACGAAACGAATGGAAGGAGCACACAAACAAAAAAACGTACAATCTCGACGTAATCTTGATGACAGATTATGGCCACAAAATAAAACTAAAACAGCAACTCATCATCTAACACTGGGTAGGGAAAGAAGAGGAAACCTACAAAAAAACCCTGACGGCAATGAAAGCAATTCGAAGCTCATTAGAAAGTGGCTCGTTAACAGTCATGGAGCCAGTGCCGCTTTTCCACGGTTTTGAGACATCGAGCTTTGCCTCTTTCTTCCCTTGAACCGCTCCCTCAAATACAGGAAGCTAATTTGGATTATGTTTTATTGCCTGAAGATATGTTTATTTGTTTTGTTTCTTTGCACCTCGCTCTCCCTCTCTCTCTCTCTCGGCCTCTGTCTTTGTTGACGCAAACACATTCTAATTGAAGGCAATGTATTGCGAAAGTTAATGCTCGCCGGTGAAAAGCTTCAAACAATTGGAACCGACAAAAAAAACCGTTTAGAAGCTCAAGTGGCTCAATTTGTGTGTGTGTGTGTATGTCAGTGTGGCGTTTGTTTCCAATCGTTTCCAACACCACTTGCTCTGGCGCTTTTGGTTGTTCCGTTTCTGTTTCTGCCATCAAAACACCCGGGCAATGTGGCGGCTTCCAGAGGGTCTACCAATTAGCAACAGCCGACAGCCGAACAACTAGTACGACCAAACAACCATCCAAAACCTAATTACAACCAATTTATGTAGCGGTGGCGTGGCGTGGCGTGGCCCTCTGCCCGAATTTGGGTGTGACGTCGGGCGGCGGCGTGGCGTGCTGTTGGGAAATAATTCACCTGCATCATTCAATGTTTTGTTGTTATTTTTTCTCTCGCTCTCGAGCCGCAATTTCCCAAGGTGCTTTGGTGGGCCGCAAAAGGATATCTCTCACACACTGTGCCTATTTTCGTAGAGCCTCCTTATTTTGGCACCTTTTTTCGGTGGATTTGGGGTCTCTGTTGGTGTTATTTTTTGTTGTTGGTCCATTCTGTACACCCGCCCATCACTTCTACTCAACGTCTAACAGAAATTGGACGAAGGATGTTGGGGCTGTAGATATGTGCAACAAGCGAACATGATGCGCGCCCATACACGTACTGTGAGTGTGAAGCTAATTAGACGAGCATCGGCAACGGGTGTTTCGATGGGCCTAATTGTGGTTGGCGTGTGGCTGTCGTGTGATTTTGAGATGTTTTGTTGCTTGTGCATGACAAGTGATGTGCTAAACGGAGTTTTGCCGCAGCTATAGGTGGCTGTCAAGGCGGGAATGTTAAGCGCGAGGCTTTCACAAAAACCTTTCACTGAAGTTTTAAATAGTGGAAATAGACTAGCGGAACTACAAACAGTGGAAAAATACACAATTTTAATACATTGATAAAATATTACGGCAATGAAAGGTAAAGCAGACTTAATAAACATTCATTTTTTGATCGAATGGTCTCGTAAAACAACACGAATGTTGTGCTTCGTTGGGATAGCAAATTGATTGCAAATACATTTCCATCCTTATCACTCCTTAAAACATTCTAGATGATAATTGAACCAATATTGCATTTTATAATCGAGTCGAGTTGATTTTTACGCCATAGTGCAATCAATTTTTCCATTATTTCTAATCAGTTCATAGGACTTAAAACCGCTCTTTTACTGCAACAAACTCCATTGAAATGCGTCTTGAAGTGCATTTCGTCCTATGTTTAACTCCTGATAATTGTAAGCCAATGTATATCCTCTAAAGACTGCAGAGGGATACTCTCCGCTTAACCCGAACTCAAATTTTTCGTTTAAATTCTTCGTTGAAAGCTGAAAGAATTCATCGACAACCTTATCAGGTTTAACTGAATTAAATGGCTTCATGTACGGAGCTGTTGCACAATATCCAAACGAATCAAGCATTACTTAATTATCAGATGAGCAAAATGACAAAAAAACAGAGATCAAACACCCCTGTCCACTTAGAATCATTTGCTCGTAAAGCCATTTGCTGACACAATTTCATCCATGTGGTAGCTGCTCCTTCCTTAATTCGTCGTCTTGTACTCACAGCCAGCAAGCAAGCTAGTTCTCGGACTGCAAAGCGCGTTTACAGCGAGACGAGACGCAAATTCAGCACAAAGCAAGCAATAGGATCATCCAGCGAAAAGGTGCCAAGCGTCCTGATGCGCTTAAGTATTTACTCCTGAGTTTAAAAGAAAAAAAAAGAGAACAAATTAACGCTTACTTTCAATTTTCCACTCATTTCATCTTTCATCTTTTTTCCCTCCCCTCATTGGAAGGTTTTTGCAGAGGTGAGGGGGAGTGGATGTTTGAATTGGAGGCGGTGGCGTGCGGCGAAAAAGTTCCAGTGCAGCGTTCTGAAGTGTCCTGATACTTGTGCCCAAAGAGAGGGAGTTCATGTGAGGCAGTAGAAAAATGGTGTGGCTTAAGTTTTCCATCCCCCCCCCCTCTCTCTCTCTGATCCCCTTACTGCCCAGGCCTAACTCAACATTCGCGGTTGTATGTGCGGCTAATCGGGCGGCAAAATCAGCTTCAGCGTGCCTCATTTGCTCTAATATCCTGGATTGCCGTATCCGCTAGCCGGGAGGGAAAGAGATTCTTGCCCTCCAGCTGCATGTCTGTGGTTTTAACTCACGCACACCTCTTCCGTGTGTGTGTTGGCAGCCAGTTGGCAAACAGCAGTCGGGTCTTGAAAATTGATTATAAATTCATAAAATAATTTGTTGATCCTATCGATCATAGAACACACACACACACATGGGGAAGAGAATGAGAGAGCGCGCCCGAGCGGCCCAGCTCCAGTTAGGCTTTGAGGTTGCATTCCTTTCCACACCCCAAAACCCCTCCGCTTGCTCTAATTTCCACCTACACACACATACACACACACATACACAAACACCCAGTAGAGCCTGCTGCAAAGCCAAAGCCACTCGGTGCTTGAGGTCGGCTAATGGAGCAAAAGTGCGAACCCCCAGAGCGAAAGTGTTATTGATTTAGGCTTGCATTGTGAAATGTGCGCGCGTTTTTAGCCGCCCATGTGTGTGTGTGTGTGTGTGTGCCGTGGTGGCCTTCGAATGTGTGGTGGTGGCCTTTCGTGGAAAATGCATGCTCTCCCACATGCATGGATTAGCGAGATGCACCACCACCACCACCACCATCAAGCACGGAAAACGTTGGACTTTTGTTCTACATGCTTCCGGATGCTTTCTCCCAGGCGAGTTAGTGCGGCAAGGTTACAAACCATACCAACGGGGACAAACATACATACCCATTCACTCGCTATTCTGCTTCAATGGCACATTTTCCAACCCTTCTACAGACAGGGGGAGAGAATAAGTGAGGGGGGAAATGTTCAGTTTTGAATTTTCCCGCCTGCAGGCCAGAATCGTTCAATTTGTCGCGTTTCTCTCTCTCTGCCTCACTCTCTATCCCTCTCTGTTTCTCTCGCTTTCTCTCTTTTTGAATGCATTTTCCATCTACCAACCTCCGTCCTTTCCACGCCTGAAAACCAAACAGAAGACGGGGCAACAGGAGGAGCTTGGAAGTCGGAATTCGGTACAAAAGCCTAACTTCTCTAGAGAGATTGTGGTATTACAGGAAAACCCGTTTTACGTGCAATTTTTCACACATGCTCATGGGCCACTCTGTGGTGTTGTGTTGTGTGCCACATCCGTGTAGAGATGACAGTTGTAGTTGTGTGTGTGTGTGTGTGTGTGTGTGTGTGTGTGTGTGTGTGTGTGTGTGTGTGTGTATTTGTGTGCGGCTTGCCAAGGAAATTCTTCCGTAATCACGTTCCTCCGCCGAAGCTGACGTAGCTCGGGGTACCCTTGTTGGGTGGTTTTGTTTCTGACTTATTTTTGTTAAAGCCCGTCCAGCTGATACATGCTGTTTCCCTGCACTCTCTGCAATTGTTTAGCCTGAGCATTTACACATAAATTGAGAGAGAGAAAGAGAGAACGGCGGCAGGCTCTTCCCTTTTGTGCGGCAGGTGTTGATCTATTTAAAAAGAACACTCAATTTGATTGCTTTTGCAAGCATGAGATGGTTATGGTTCCGATTTTTTATGTTCGCTCTTATTGGAAAAAGGCTGATTATAGTTTAATTTTTTTTTCTTTCATTTTTAAATGATGGTTTTGTTTTTGGTGTCATTTTTTGTCATCAATTTTTATTTATTTTTTGGTTTTTCTTTAGATTTTTGCAAAACAAGGCTACATACTGTTGTTAAGTGACTATGTTACATAGAAAACAGTATTTTTTTGTCTAGAAATACAGAATTCAACAAGGCTTAACATCGTGGTGCAAGGCCTTTAAAAAAAAGAAAAAAAAAACATAAACAGCACGGAGTAAAAATTCATTCATTCCATCAGTCCACACAAACTGACACTCATGCAATAGCAGCAAATATGAGTCACCAATACCACCAACACTGTGCCAACACACGAGCAATGAGCCGGTGAAGTGCCGGTGGAGCCCTTTCCTACTGTTTCCGCTGTTTGGTATATTGTGCATTTTCTTCTCTCTTTCTCTCTCTCTCTCTCTCTCTCTCTTTCCCTCTCTCTTTGCTACTCTTTTTATCATTTCTCATTTTCGCCACCCCTCTTCAGCCCTTTTACTCCCACAACAACCACCCCCTCGACTACACTACATACACACACACACACACACACTTACTTTCGGAAAGCGCATGGGCGCAGTAGGTGTTAAAATTTCTTGTCCATAAAACAGTTTTTAACACCCTCGCATAATGATTAGCACTCTCACACAGTGGCTTGGGGCTGGCAAAACTTTTTTTTTCTTTTTTGCTTGTTGTTGCTTTTCGCTGCCCCTTCCATACCCAACCCTTCCGGCTTCCGGCCCCGTTCCCGCGCGCTCAGAAGCTTTGGAGCTGCGGCGCGATTTTATGCATTGCCTTGAAAGAAATGTGCACTACACTGGCGCTGTCACTGGCCACCCATTGAGTGTAACAAAAGAGGAAAAGGGGGGGGGGGGGGAAATGGGGCCTTAAGTGCAACGCCTTCACCTACCTTTCCTCGCGAGTGAGTCGTCGATTTTTTCTGCTGATTCAAGCACGACGCGCTCTGCACGTGATGTGCCGTGGTTTGCTGCCGGTCGACGTTTGGGGAGTTTTCCAGCATTTTTTTTTGTTTCTGGCTCAAATTCTAATGTTCAGTCACGGTGCACTCGATGAGAAGAAGATGGGAAGAGGGGGTTACAATGCATCGCGAGATATGAACATATGAGTGCACCGCACCCGGCACGGTTTGCAGCTTGACGGGAAAATGCATCCACGCTTACTGCAAACTGTCACGACAAGCGACACGCAATGTGCAACGTACGGTGAGGAACGGAAGAAGGAACTGATTCGAGCCCTAAAAGAGTTCTAATTAGAAAAGGTTCGATTAGTGGACAAGTGAAGAGTTTTCTGAAGGAAGTTGTTGTCATACATATAACCACAAAAAACAACGAATGTTTCGCAATGGTTTTGACCTGACACCTTACCAACCAATTTCCAGCAATATCCAGCTGGAGCAATGTGTCAAACATGATTACCGCTCGTTGTACTTTTTCCAATTGGCATATCAACCTGGGGTGGTGGTGCGAGACGAAACATGCCCCGCAGGTCCGTACAGTCAATGCTTAGGCACGAGGCAGCGAGGATTTTCGGGCGTTAATTGCAAAGCGCATGCAAACGGTGACGTGACACACTCATGACGCGCCTTGTTGCATGTCGGGTGAAGTGGCAAACCAAGGGGGAGGGGGGGGGAGAGATGTGTTGGTAGGACTGAACTCCGATGAATAGAAAACATAATGAGTGCAGCATGTGCGGTTAACACATCTCCACCCTTCCCTGGGGATGGCTGGGTACCACAAAAGCAGCGAAACCGAGCGAGACGGCAGCGGCGGCTGCATCGTAAGTCGGCACCAGCATTTGCGTATCGTATGTCACCCACCGTTTGGGCTCCCTTCCCCCCGTAGGAACCCGTAGGAAAAAGTTTGTTTCGATGTGTCTGTGTGTGTGTGTGCGCTATTTAAAAGAAAGGTGTTTTTTCCTACCAACCAACAATAAACCAAACACAAAAACGCATTGGCTTGGGATGTTTCATGCAAAGGTTTTGCAAAGGAAGGGATGCTATTGTTACTGTTAGCAAAAAAAAAGAGTTATAGGAAGCAAACATTTAAAAAAACGGACGCGTGTGAGATGTGTTGGTGCGAGCAATTAGATCTCGTAGTCACGCAGCACAAGTTGCTCATGGCTGGCAACACTGGCTCTGAACTACATGTCCAGGGTCCCCGGTTAGTTGTGATCCGGGGGGGGGGGATGCGAGCTGGACTGCAAATTTGCAATTCCAATATTGCGCCACGGTGGTTATGTGTGTGACAGACAGCAAGATTCACGGCCGATAATGAATGGCCGCTCGAACGCAGACGGAGCAGCGTAATTTGATTAATGTTCCGATAATTCTAAGCACTGGTCAGCAAGCTGCTGATGTGGTGGTTGTTTTGTTAAGGCATACAGTAAGTTTGTGTGTGTGTGTAGAGAAGAATTGCTTGGTGTTACTAGGACATTACACCAAGCTTGTCTCTAAAATGGATAGAGTGATGTGTGGCCTCTGGAGCTAATTAAGCTCATCTCCAGGTACTCATCAAAATCATGTTGAATCGTTGTCAATTGTCTATTGGCATAAGAGCTAGTGATGGAAATAATCACCTATGCAAATCAATTAAGATTACAAGAGCTAGAATGGTGAGTTAAATCTTTAACCCATTATTTAGGAGTCCAGAAGAACCATAGTCAGCGGGGAGCATTCTATCACTCAGCGAAACTCAATTCTTGAAAGAGTTCTTCAGCTTAGGATCAACTAAACTCAGATTGGGTGAGTTAAATCGATGTTCATGGAGTTAAATCGCTCGTCCAAGAGTTATTCAATGCCACGTGAGTGAGTTCCAAGTCAGCCCAGAGTGTTCAATCGCTAATTGTCACTTTTCGCTCCGAAGCGTAATTTAGCTCACGATTTTTATATATCATTGTGAGAGAGTTTCTAGCCATAGTGGATAGTTAGTTAACTCATGATTTAATTCAACTCATACGCTGGGAAGTGTTATCACACAAACCACACAGCTGTGACTCAATATGCATATCACTAACTTCTTCATGTAAATCCTTAACTTCTTCATGTAAATCCTTAACTTCTGACGAGTAAATCTTAAAAAAAGCAAAGAATAACAAGAAACACTTGATTAAGATCAATGATTTACATAAATAAGAGTAATATCTTAGACCACTTGCTGTCTCATGTTTAGCTAATGAATGTTTGGCTTTGTAGATTAAGTATATTGAACAACTATTGTTCCCTCTTCATAAGAATTGGTTCCAACTTCAAACCTCATCTAAAATGTCAAGAAGTTCCACACCTACACCATATGCTAAGCATTCTCCTAATGAATCGCACACGTTGGTTGAAGCGATTGCGTGCTACGACAAATGCGGAAGCTTAGACTTGCCTGCGTATAAGGAGCCGCCAGCTGCCCAACACGGCACAGCGTACGCATCGGTACGCAAATGAAGTCGCTTTGCTGGTTGGATACTTCCGGAAGTATCCGTCTCGTCTCTTCGCTGGATGAGGTTTGGTTTTTCGATACCCCGTGTGTGCCACTACATTGCCCTTCGACGTACACTTACAGGCGTACTACTTTATGAACCTCATACCCATCAACTCGTGTTGATGGTGCTGTTAGAGCATAAAAATGAACAATATACAAATATATATAAAGTTACCGGGACCTCGGGGGCCACGAAACGTTACTCCTACATGCGATTTGTGGGCTGCTTTTTTTTCTTTTTGTTTTCGTTCAACGTGTCGGTGTGCCGGGCCGAGTGCCCCCGCCGGCAGTACCGCCGCTGACAAACGGCATAAAAATTAAGCAGCTGTCAGGCGGGAAATCGGTAAAATAAAGACGCACAGCACAACCTACGTACCGCGTCCTTTCCACCTTCTTGCGGTTTGAATTGAGTAAAAAGAACACAAATACATATACACAAACGAGCTGGTAATAAAAGAGCGCCAGGATATCGGTAAGGTAAAGGCGAACGAAAATTCGAGGCCCCCGGATCCCGGCGGCTTCACCTGCTCCTGTGTGCAGGCGAATGCCGGGGATGCAGATTTTGCACACACTAGCGTTGGTGTGTTTTGTTGTTGTTGTTGTTGTTGTTGTTGTTGTTGCTGCTCCTGATTCTGATGTAAAGTTGTTCACCACAGATGGGAAGAAAAGCCCCCTTGAACACACAGGGCCGTATGACGTCGGGGATTTTTCCATGAAGGGGGAAAGGGGAGGGTAGGTTTGATTCAATGCCGGGAGACATCTAAAGGACAACCGATGTCTTGAACCCCGGTAGATTGACAACTATTGCTGCGGCTTTGGAGCCGGTCGGTTTTCTATGTTTGAGTATCTCTGTTCGTATGTGTGTGCGTTTTTCAATGCTTTATATCAGAACTGCAGGTCGGGCAGGTCGGCGAAAAGACAATGCATTGAACCAGTCTCAAACGTGCGAGCGAAAAAAAAAGGTAAAACACGCACACAACGCGCCATCCGGAGGAGCAGCACACACAACCCAGCATCGAAGCTTGTGAGCAGCATAGAGAAAAGAGTGTGCGGCTGCCAAAAAAAAAAAAAAAAAACAACCGCCTGGCCAGCCGGGCATCATCCTTCCCCCCTTTTTCGCATCGCCAAACTGTAAAACGGCGGAGACCGGCGGCAAACGTGTCCCAATAATAAGCATATCATTTTTCATATTAGCTTCCTTTTTCCCGAGCACAAACAAAAAAACGAAACGGCACATAACCCCCGACCACACCCGGCATGATTGGGGGCATGTTTTGTGTGTGTGTGTGTGTGTGTGTGTGTGTGTGTGTGTGTGTGTTTTTGTGTATGACGTGCACATATATTCACATGTGTCTGTTTTTGTTGCTTCGATTTGTGCATGTTCTCTACATTCTAGTGTCACGGCTGTGTAGTTTTGGCTGGTTTGTGGTACATATTTGCACACCGCGTTTTGCAAACTTGCTTCGAGCGCACAGTGTGTGAGGCCCGTCTGTGGCTGTCTGTCTGTCTGTGTGTGAGCTACTCATTAGGGCTGGACAGGCGTTTTGCCTGGTGTGCCGAGGTCACGAGGAGGGCCCCGATGCGTAAGTATGCGATAATTGTAGCCCTTTTATACTGCTGCTGCTGCTGCTCCATTCTACCCTTCCTACGAGGTGAGGCGTCAAATGATACGGTTACATTGTTGTAAGGCGCTGGGCCCCTTGTTTCGGGAAGTGTCGGAACAAGCGAGCGCCCGGTGGCGTTTCCCCTTTTTTTCTTGCGCATATACACACACGAACCGGACGGAACAAGATCGGGATATCGGGTGAACCTCATGCGTCAGCTATGTGGCGGTGTAAACATGTAACCTTAGAGAGGAGAATAAAAACATTGCCGAGTTCTCCGAAATGCTTTCCCGTTTATTGTTCTGAGAGATCTTGGTGAGGCTTTAGAGCATATTTCAACGCCTTCTAGAGTAGTTTGCACACCTTTTCGAAGGTCATAGGCATGTTTTGGTAATTTCCAGTTCCTACCGAAAATGTACTCGTGACCTACAAAACTATGATGGGATTTGAGATTTCCACGTGGTTTTCTTGCTGTCAAACGGGTTGACAGTGAAGGTTTTAATGAAAGACTTACTGGGCGGCCGCCAGGGACCCCATAAGTTTGGAGACCCCGTGGATGTTTCGTCCAGCATATGTAACAATTGATAGAGCAGTTCCGGGAGTTCCTCCTAAATTATCCTGAGGATTTAACATCAAAGTCTAAATCAACAATATAAATCAAAACTCCAATGTTTATCTTCATTTCCGGAGCATGTCATAGTATAACTCGCTGCAACTCGCCGTTTTGGACCGAGCCATTCCAATTTCCCGTGAGAAAGTATAAGTACACTCATCGCTTTGCTGTCCTGATCGTATCATGCTCGAGTTCATCACCCCATTGCCATTGTTTTTATGAAAAACGCTGTTTCAGAATCAATGCACTAATAAGCTCTTAACGCACGCATATCACGATCGTAACCTTAAAACAATACCAGAACCGTCACCGAAAAAGCTCCTCAACAACTTCAATCAGTTTCTAAACGAGCTTGAGTCCCGGCACTGATTGAGTTGTCCCCCGCGTGAAGTTTGATCAGAGCCCCGATCGATCGTATTTAAATGCCACCTTGTCGACAGCAAATTAAACAATGCCTTATATTGTTTTACCTTTTTACCTTCTACTAACAAAACCAAAAAAAAAAAAAACGTAAAAAGATGCCCAAAATGATGCACCCCAAACCCCTAAAAGTGGTGTGGCTCCATATGAGCAGAGCAAACAAAATTTATTGGCACAATCTCATTCCATCTTATTAGCACCACCAAATTGGCATGTTAAGCTCGCGGCCGTACGGTTTAGGTGGAGCGTAAGTTTTGGACCGGGGTAGACCCCGGAGCATCGTAACCGCAAGATAGTGGAATGAAGAGAGCACACCAAGAAAAAAAAGGAGGCACTGTGGAGTCCGTGTTTGGAGTTGTGTCGAAATTTTGTTGTCGATTTAGAATCTGTAACGGAAGCGGGGATGCATGGTTTCACTGTGCACTGTGCTGTGGCTCATCAATTTGTTATGATTTAAGGCGCTGTGGCAGAAAGCCACCCAAACGGAACGCCCGAAAGACCCGACAGTCATACCGAAATGGCTCGTACCTATGGGCACTTTTTGAACAACCCAAAACCAAAGCAGCGACGTGGAAAGCAACGGTGGGCACGATCGATTTGGTTGTGTTTTGGGGCTTTTTTTGCTACTCTACCCCCTTGCTGTCGTTGAGCTTCTCTCCCAAGAGAAGTTGAACGATCCTTGTTGTTTTTTTTTTCTCCTGAAACGATCCTGCAAACGAGGGAGCAGCTTGAAAGCAGCCTTGAAGACCTTCGATACCTTGTGTGAGGTATAGCAAGAGAAGGAGAGACAGAAAGATCGAGCGGAATGAACACAACCCAGGGAACGGATCGAAGCGAACAAGCAACAAGGCAGGAACGAACGAATGAACGAACGGACGAACGCACAAAACCCTCCATTATCGTTATTAATATTGGGTGCCTGACTGTTGAGATCATACCCGTCCGGCAAAATGAGTGTATTTTTTGAGTGATTTGAGTACCGTCCCCCGTTAGCAGTTACTCTTGGAGGAATGAGTTACACCCTCGCGCGAGCCCTCCCCCTCCCCACCCGTAACGCACGGTGCGCTCTGCAGTTCTCAATGTGTTTGTGTTCTTTCGAGCCATGCTACCAACACATCAAAAGCTTGTTGTTTTTCGCTTTCTTTCATGCACTTATTCTAAAACTAAACACAAACACCGTCATTTTTTATTACATTAAACACTTTATTGAAACATAAAGTACACACTAAAGTACACATTTAGAATCCTTCATACTCACGAATGACGTCATACCGGGTCGAGCCAGGCTGCGGGAAACTTGTCGACAATCTGCGTTGACTCTGTTCAGCAAATTCTTACCTGTCTATCCACGCACTGCATGTGCGTCTGTGCACACTGTTTATTCACTTCACACTTTATCAAAACACACAGGCGCACGAAACTTTGAACGAAATGCGCACCAACGCACAAACACTGCGCGCGGGACTTAAAACAAAACACGCACAACCATCTCCGGCAAAGCGTCGCGCTGTACTGGTGGTGTTGTACGCGTAGGAAGGGGGGGACATACGGAGCGATGGTTCGATGCTGTAGTGTAAGCGAGACAACACGATGTGACGAGCAGATCCAAGTTGGTGAGCTCGCTGAAAGAAGACACACACACATTCACAGACGGCTCGTCAAAGCACGGTATTTGTATTGGTGTTAGTGAAGCGCGCGTGTAAAACAGAATGCGAACTCTCATCGCAGCGCGTTTCTCCTTGCTTCCTCAAGCTTCCTCATACCCCTCGGCCTGAATCACTCAAAATTTGGGGTCTCATTGTTTGCGTGGTAATTACACGTTTCATGGTGTTTTGTTTATATTTCAAAAATATATCTTTCCACCAGCGAGCCAGCGCCACCAGCGCTGTTATTACAGCAGTCGACTGTCGTCGTCGTCCCTTGCACCTCGCGCCTTCGTCCGGGGTTGGTGGTGATCGAGGGCTCACGGACTTTCTCGTGCACGTTTTTCGCCTAGTTATCACCTTACGCTGTTGTGCTGCTCTCCGAGCTGCTGCTGCTGCTGTCGAGCAAGCTTCCCAAGGTGGGTTTGAGGATTGGTAATTTAGTGAGTTTGTTGTTGCAGTTGTTCCGGCGAATCCTGGTATCCGTTACTGGTTGGGGATGGTTTTCTTGTTTTGAGAGGATCTCGCCTGTGCCCACCATTTATCACCCACACTCTTTTGGTTTGAGGAGCTCTGATCATACTGAGATTGGAGAATTGAGTTGATCAATTCCGTTTTCTCATCGTTAGGACTTTTGCTGAAGATGAGTTTGTAAGAGGACCCGTCCGGCAAAATGAGTGTATTTTTTGAGTGATTTGAGTGACGCTGTCGAAATACAGTGTCTCTTCGACGAATGAGTTACACCCTCGCGCGAGCCCTCCCCCTCCCCACCCGTAACGCACGGTGCGCTCTGCAGTTCTCAATGTGTTTGTGTTCTTTCGAGCCATGCTACCAACACATCAAAAGCTTCTTGTTTTTCGCTTTCTTTCATGCACTTATTCTAAAACTAAACACAAACACTGTCATTTTTTATTACATTAAACACTTTATTGAAACATAAAGTACACACTAAAGTACACATTTAGAATCCTTCATACTCACGAATGACGTCATACCGAGTCGAGCCAGGCTGCGGGAAACTTGTCGACAATCTGCGTTGACTCTGTTCAGCAAATTCTTACCTGTCTATCCACGCACTGCATGTGCGTCTGTGCACACTGTTTATTCACTTCACACTTTATCAAAACACACCGGCGCACGAGACATTGAACGAAATGCACCAACGCACAAACACTGCGCGCGGGACTTTGAACAAAACACGCACAACCATCTCCGGCAAAGCGTCGCGCTGTACTGGTGGTGTTGTACGCGTAGGAGGGGGGGACATACGGAGCGATGGTTCGATGCTGTAGTGTAAGCGAGACAACACGATGTGACGAGCAGATCCAAGTTGGTGAGCTCGCTGAAAGAAGACACACACACATTCACAGACGGCTCGTCAAAGCACGGTATTTGTATTGGTGTTAGTGAAGCGCGCATGTAAAACAGAATGCGAACTCTCATCGCAGCTCGTTTCTCCTTGCTTCCTCAAGCTTCCTCGTACCCCTCGGCCTGAATCACTCAAAATTTGGGGTCTCATTGTTTGCGTGGGATTTACATTTCCAGTAGGTCAAATAAGCTGCATAGGCAATGATGTGAGAAGAGGAAGAGTTTGAGCAGGCAACTCTCTATGCAGGCAACAGATGATCCTGTCGTCAGTAAATAAAGATTTTGTTAAGCCATTAAATCTTTTTGCATATAAAGGAGAGCTGTCAAGTGAATGTTCCCCATCGAGAATTGAACTCAGGTCTCCATTTAAGAACAGTTATTAGGCAGTTCGTTTTGACAACTTCAGTATCGAGACGGACCATCATCAAGGAGTGTAGAACGGGATTTTAATGTAAATGTGCCTCCAAATGCTTTGCTATTTTTCTCTTTTATTATAAATCAATGTTGTCGTATTTTTGGATGATAATTTAGCGAATTAATTGCTTATATCTGTTTTAAAATAAAGTCAGATACTTGTTCCTCACTATTTCTCAATGTCCTTAATTTTCTTCTCGTCACTGCAACTGATTGCAATAAAATTGACATTACCAGGCAATGCCTCTACCGCCATTATCTATTACTCAACAAATCGTGTTTGACATTTGCGAGGTACTTGAGCTAGGATCAAAAATCAATTGCCGCAACCAGCTGGCAGCAACGCAGCAGAAATAAAACACTCACACAGACACTCACGCAAACACGCTGCTGCGCGTCCCACATCCGCAACCGGCAGGAAATCATAACTTTTGCCACGTATTTTATTTGACTGGCTGCACTTAATCAGATTCCTAAATGGTTGCCCGATCTGGCCGCTGCCGATCCCTGGGTCGTTTTTATGTCCGTCCCGAGATTTATCTCGCGCGCGGGAATCATGGGGTTTTTGCACAGGCAGGTTCGCATAGCGCCGCACGATTCATTTTAATGGGCAGCTCCGCCACCATCCGCCCCGAAAACCCCGCGCAGCCGGCTGGCAATTAATTTATATTTATAGTCGGTGGATTAGAAGCCGAGCTGGGTGCAATGTGCGTGTGTGTGTGTGCACCGGTTGCATTTTCGCGCTGCACTGCAAACCGGTGACAGAATGTGATGGGTTTTAGAGGGTTGAAATCTGTCTAGTCTCGCGCGTATCCGTCGCTCGGTCATCTCTACCTTTGATGGTGAGACGTGTGGTACATTTTCATATTTTATTATTGACTTAGTGCGGTCGGTAGGTGAGATAGTGGGAGCGAAAGATTAATTCAACCGATTGGCAAACAGGTGAGACTGTTGACTGTGAGATGGACGGGACGGATGGCTGTTTCCATTCCTTCGCGTGTGGTTGCCATATTTCTTCACCGGAGACGTTTAATTAGAGCTGAAATTGCGGATCGCATTTGCTTGGATTGAAGTGTATGAAAGGGGTATTGGGTGCAACTGGATAGTTGGGGACTGTAAGGGTGTATCGTCCATGTAGTGGTTTTCCAGATGAGATAAACAGAAAGCGGTGGGGAAAAAGGATTAAGGCAAAACTGATATTTTATGTTCAATCTTGAATTCTGATTTTTCAAAGATTGATTAATTTTAGATGTTTAGTTTTAGATTGACATGCTATACTTATTTCAATGTCAAATGTTTTAAAAAGCTGTATTTAGCTTTATTTAAATACATTTTTTTCTTTTATTATCAAGTGCAATTTATTCTTGCAATCGAGAGATTTCGAGATCCAAGCTCATTTCTTCAATATAAATTGAGTCGAACTTTGCCCGTTAAATAGAATGAGCCCGTTAAATTTACAAAAAAAAAAACGGCAGCTTATCACATCAGCATTGTTATCAATATCTCACGATGAAGTGGCATTTGGAAAATTGGAACATTTTCCCACCGAAATCCGTCGACTCCACCGTTGCATAAGGCTGAGACTTCATCTCATCTTGCAATTCCCACTGGACGCGATTAAAAGATTATGCTTTCACACCCAGTTCCTACCATTCAGTTCAGCGGATCTCGTTTCATTTTCCTCGAACCGAACGGTTTATCTGGTTCGGTAATTATCGATTTAGAGTGGCAGAGTGACTTTCGCCTGGCGCGAGAGCTACAAAACCCTTAACGCTATGTACCGCTTAACCATTAGCGATTATTGCTCCCAGGAGGGTGTGATAGAGATAGAAGGGAAATGCAAGATAACTCCGTGGTGTGGGAAGCGCATTACAAGTTCATTTAGTATCGGAGTCCATTTACTTGATGCAAAAGCAGTATCCATCTTTTGAATGGAAAGAAATAACAGCCTTTGATAGCATTAGAGACATTAACGTGAATTGAAAGACCGCTGCTTTAAGAAAGGAGACATGTATATTGAGAGGAGTGAAGAAAAAAACAAACACAACCATGTTGATAAAAAAAATCGTGCAAAAAACATACAACCCAACCGTCTTGCTGCTCCGTCTCCTATAAGTAACGCTTCGGGGTCGGTCTTTTGCGCCCATAAATGGACCCTCCCGCCGTCACCATTCAAAGACACACACACACGGGCAAGTCAATGCCAAAAGCCACCCTTCCCGCTCTTGGTGTGCGCTCCAACTTCCCTCGCTCAAGCGCTTTCATCCCGCTGGCCTATGATCAGGTGCAAATCTGGTGCCCTCCGTGTCGGGTTCATTTTGGATTCAATCGCTGCCTTTGGGCATCGCGTCTGAGCAAACCACCCTCCCCTATGGTCGTCATGTCCGCTGTCCGTGTCGCTCAAACTATCATAACGCTCGATTCGTTCGCCTCGATGGTGGTGATGATGATGATGATGTTGACCATCATAACGCCAACG
Source organism: Anopheles gambiae (assembly GCF_943734735.2). Taxonomy (NCBI): domain Eukaryota; kingdom Metazoa; phylum Arthropoda; class Insecta; order Diptera; family Culicidae; genus Anopheles; species Anopheles gambiae. The sequence goes on from NC_064602.1 coordinate 89,265,853, forward strand.
AGCGAACGAGTGAGCGAGCGTGTGGCGAGCGTTGGCATTTTATGTCACCGTGCGCGCATACACACTCACACACCAGGTTGACACGGTTGCCAATTACATACCATTCTTGTGTGCTGCGTTGGCATACACCCCCGTCCCAACCCGTCCCTGGCCTTTGTTTGCTGGCGGAGGTTCCTTTGCGAATGGTTATTTATGTTATACTTTTTTTCTCTCTCTTTGCCTTTTGTGTAACCGGTGTGTGCACACCTTACCACAAACGACACCAAATCACAATGTTCAGCCCGCTGCCAGGTGGCATACAAGCACAGGCACACGGTTTGCTGTATGTAATTTTACAATTTATCAACACTTTATTAAACTGAACCGAACGGTTAGCGAGCCTTCGGGCGTCTTTTTTCCTTTTTGCCACTTGCCATAAAGAAATTATCACAAAACACACACTCGCACACACCTTGGATGGGTGAAAATTATGCTTATTTTGCTTAGACCGTCCGCTAGCTGACTGACCGCTTGCCGTCAGTGGACTTTTATTCTATTGAGCTCTTGGATTGAGGGGAGCAAAGTAGTGATGTGATCTCTGGAGTGCACCTACGACTCAGATTGTTCGTTCGAATCTGACTCTGGCAAAATCGGAACCACTAAACCCGACCGGAGTCGGAGTCGTCCAGAGTTGGAGTACACTTCTTAAACAGGGTTTTCTTTCTAAAAACAGCGTTTTGAGTAAACTAGAGTCAGCAGGAGTCGGAAACGGGGATGAAAACAACTCCGACTCCGGACGACTCCGGATGACTGCAGCTGACTCCAGATAATTCCGGAAATTTCCGACTTCAGGCAACTCCGGCCAACTTAGGAGACTCCGGATGATTCTATATGACTCTGGATGACTCCAGACAACTCCGATTTTTGATGACTCTGGCCAACTCTGGCCGACTCCGGACGACTCCGGATGACTCCGAATGATTCTAGATGACTCTGAACAACTCAGAACGACTTCTGATAACTCCAGATGATTCCGGATGACTCCAGACGACTTCCGAGAACTCCGGATGACTTCGACTCTGGACGACTCCTGGAGAATTCGAATGGCTCCGGACGACTCCAAACGTCTCCAGATAATGCTGGGTAGACGTACCTTCCGGAGTAGGTTCCTAAATATTTGTATTTGAATTCGGATGTTTGTGAACTTCACCCATCACTACACCAACGATGAAAGGCGTCATCACACCTGTCAATGGTTGGATGCGCCTAGTGCATAATTTTAATCCAGCTTCCGTCTGTGTGCGTGTTTCGTGATTTCTGTTGTCTTATCCTCGCTCGAAAGCATACACTCCCGGCGGGCACAAGCTCCTCTGCTGCCTGCCGGTTTTCCTTATAGAGGTGTTTGTGTGTGATAGTAGTCTATCCGTAGAGGTGTCGAGCATAAGTGAATAACTCGTTCCGGCCCGGGGAATGTTTTTATGTACCGTTTTTCTTTCGTGACGCTAGATATGGTGAGCACATAGATGAAAAAGTCCCCAACAACCGGCGATGGAGGTAACGCGGGCGCGATAATAATCATGCTAGAGTTGATTGAAAGGAAGCGGCAGGTTCGCCGAGGGTACGCGCTTTATTTGCACTGATTTGTGGTGCTGCCGAAGCTGGTTACACTGTGCTCATTAGATAAGTGATTAATTGCACGATGAGAGCGATGGTTTGTGGTTAAAATAAGTACTGCCTTTTTCTTTGGTGGAAACTTCATTATTCATTCCTATACATTTTAATACAATAAATATCCGTCTCAAGCTATAACATTAATATTCAACTTGAATGCTGGTAACATGGTATTTTGTGTATGCGTCTTAATTTAGCAATTAATTACATTTGTCATCGATTGAGTGAGCTCGATCTTATCGGTTTGTTTGCGTTTTTTTTGTTTGTTGTTGTCAAATGTTAAATAATTATACCACTCCACTTGACCCCACAGGAACGACGAAACATGCAACGAAAATTCAACTAAAACATTGGTATTGGTTTTGATTCGATGAAAGGTTGTTGGTGCTTGCTGCACCTTCCTTTGCCAGTTGTCTGTCTTCCTCCTGCGATCGCGTCCGCTTATTACGAATGCATAAAAGGGCATGGGCAGCGAAAACAGATCGAACGCATACGCGAGTCGGACAGGCAGTTGCGACAGAGCACACCGGGGCCCCGGGTGTACGCGTTTTGCATTTTAGATAACGGCCTCGAACGGCTCGACTCGGACAATTAAATTTGGATAAATATTAATGAAGCGCAAAACGTGAAAGATTATGTTTTAATTGAGAAACAAAGCGAAGAGAGAGAGAGAGAGGAAAGACAAAAAGCGCACACTGTGAAGCGACGATGCAGTGAAACTAATTAACTTCTTCGCTGCCGTGCGGAGGCCACTTCTTCGAGGCTGTAGAATGAAGAGGTGAAATTTTAAATAATTCTTAAGTCGCGCAGCAAGTGCAAGATGTGCGCGCAAAAGCGTCCTGCGAAGGGTATGTTCGCGCTCGGGTTTTAATTATAATTGATCAAATTTCCTCACGTCGATGCGGACGCTCACGACAGGATAATTGAGCCTGGTGCAGTCTTGGGTTGGCCAAGTTGGCCTCACCGGCTGGCTGTGGCTCGGTTACCATTTCGGGGTGTAGTAATGGGTGCATCGCAGGACAGAAATTGACCTACCCGGACCTCAATTCGCCACCTGACACTGGGAGGCCTCATGATCGAATGACAGTGATCGTATGATCGTTGTTCCAATTATGCTCGAATGATGCATTGCTTAATTTTTTATAAAAATCCTTGTTTATAAGTTGTTTTTCACCTAAAAGAGCAAAACAGATTTTTATTAAAAAATAATTTCAATTTACAAATCTCAGCTCACTTGTGTAATGAGTCTCCAAACTACAGCTACCATTTGTCTCGGGCTGATCGGAGACGCGGGTATGATCGAGAACTTTTTTAACAAATTGTGATAAATTACAGCTAAATAAATTATTAATATTATCCAACGAGCCGCAAACCGAGGGTCACATTTTGATGTGGGTCAGCTGGAATGGGATGGAAGAAACTGAAAGGAAAACCAGAAGAATAACACAAAATCCAAAAAAGAAACAGACAGCGAAAGGATGTTTGGGCACCAATGTTGCGTGTGTGCGTGCGTGCGTGTAATTTTTTTTTTGTTATTTTTCTTTTACATTTTTATTCGATAATGATGAGCCCCTCGATGATGAGGGAATGATAAATCGGCAATCGGATTTTTTTTGTTCTACGCACGCTCGGGGACGGGGAGGACTTGAGTCGAAAAATAAAATAAAAACCGGGGCAATGAAAACTGGTTTGGCGCCAAACACACGAGCACACACACACACATCTGTGCGGATCGGAAGCGAACATCGGGGGGTCGAAATGGTTTGGTTCCGTGGCGAGAGCAAAAAAAAAAAAAACACATGAGGAAACGTGCGCGGTAGGCAGAACTCGGCCGGTCGAAAAGGGAACTGGGAGAATTACCGAAACAAAACAGACGGGGCGGGAAGCTGGCAGCAGCAAAGCAAGAGCTCTAAAACTATCAACGATAATTTATAATACTCAAATTATGTTATTTGTTTAAGAAATTATTCACCAAAGCATAGAAAGGCAAGAGGAGAACGTTCGTAATCCGTTCGAGCGAGCGGGACGACCCAGGGGCTGGGGAGGGGTTTTATGATGTCAAGGATACGTGCAGCATAATGCTGCCTTCCCATTGCTACGTTGTTGCGCTCGGTGAAGTTCTTGGGGTGTTTTGAAGTTCTTCCGACGACGAGGAAGACCTCCGGCAGCACCTTCCCAGTTTTGCACCTGTCATCGGCGCACAGTGCGCCAGCGGGTTTTTTTTCCCTCTGAAGGCTCCGTTTCCGTTCGGTTTTCGTGTTCCTTTCTCCACTTTGTGTGTTTGGTTTGGTTCCGTTTTCTAGGCATTGTCTTTTTTATATTATTGCCTTTATCACTCACAGCTTGTTATCTTGTGTTTTATTTCCTCACCCAATGTTACTTTTCCTACTGAACGAAATGATCGAGCCCCCTCCTTATGCCTGCCTTATGTTTATTACATGTTCCGTTTTTTTGTTGTTACTGCTTCGTTCATTCTCGCTGGTGGCCTTGGAGGAGTGAAGCTCGTAGCAGTGGCAGCAGGACGGCAGCGCGGTACAAATTGTACCAGCTGATAGTGGATAGCCGGTTGGCGAACGCAGTACGGGTGACACACGCAGCGTTCTGGACGTACCTCTCATTACGCTTCCACGCTGGCTTTCGTTGCGGATTGATTGAAACATTAGCATTTTGATCATAAATTGATTGGTTGATTGTGTGTGTGTGTGCGTGTGTTCGTTTTTATATTACCTTCTCCGTACCGTGTACTCAACCAGAGGAAGAGGGCGAACTGTTATGCAGCTTTAATGACAGTATGATTTATGTATTTCTACTGCATCGGTTTTAATTTGTCGTTGTCCCCCCAAAAACCCCCAAAGACTGAACTCTTTTACGTACTATAATGGGTTTATAATGGGAAAGCTGTTTTTTCTCTCTCTCTGTCAAAAGAAATAGTTCAATTTAGTGTTTCTTAGTGAGCCTAATTGATTTTGACTAGTCCTTAGAAGGCACACAATCGTGACTGTCTAATGTGAGACAGCAAACAAACTGGTCTTAGACACACGTGTGAACGAGCTAAAACGGTTGCGGGCATAAATCATTAGCGTCTTGTTTAATTTGTGCTGAGATTACAATATAATTACAGCTTGTACGTGCTGTACGGTTTGGCTAGCTGGCTTTACTTTATGCTTCACGGACCAACGACCAGGGAGCTCTTTAGCCACAAAGAGAGATCTACAAGTGTTTACGGTCTATAACTGTATCATTAAATAGGTAGATTTACACCGACATGTTTAACTTTATTTGCAAGATGATCTTTAGTACTTGAATTGTCTATAGAGAGAGTTCAATATTTCATACTATCCTGATTGTCTGAAAGGTAAACTTCCTCCAATAACCTTCGCGAGCAACTAACTTTCCTTGAGAATGAGAACGATTCAGACGATTGACGCCAAATAATTAGTGCATCGAGGAAAATGTCAGTGCCATAAATCTTGGTCCGTCCGTCCGCGTCCACTTCTTTGCATGTCAGCACACAAATTATTATCTCCCCGTCGCTGTGTCTCACTCGCCAACTCGTCTGACCCTATAAAATTGCCAGTGCTCTTGCGTTCAGGAACTCCTTCCAGAAATCCCTCACACAAATTTCAGACACCCAGATTCCAACCTCTTCGGGACCTTCGGGGAATGCTTTCTGAGCGCTCCTCAAATCTCTCGTTCACCTTACACTCATACTCACACATACACACGGTTGGGTGGGAAAAGGAGCGCCAGACAACATCACCGTTGCCCCCGGAGCGCTTTGCCTGGACAAGTTGGGACCAATCAGTAAATCAATCAATTGCTCGCAAGAGGCAGAAGTTTGGTGGACCAGATCACTAGCCACTGCCAGCGAAGGGAACGATCATGAAGGTGGAAGGGGTGGGGGGGGAGCGATGCAGCCCATCGTAAATTATGAATTAATTTCTGCACGGTACTGTAGCCGTGACAAACAACAGCTGAAGCGACGACGCACGTTCTGGTGGCGTTGCATGTGAGCAGCCACGGCAGCTCCAAAACAGGGTGTTCTCGTGGGGTGTCGAACGTACACGAACGGGGCACGTCAACTGGATCGCGCGCCGTTCGGCCGGGTTGCTGGTTAATTTATTTAAATGACGCACGTCAACGATGTGCCGATCTCCTGCCGGATCGCATGATAATTGCAGTGCTGCTTGTGCTTTGCCGTGAAATTATTCAATCAAATGTGGGACGCTGGGAATGAAGGACACGAACACACGAAGCTGTCAGAAATCAGACCGACGAAACTGCCAACTTCTTGTGTGTTGTAAACTGTACTCTAAAAACCGTACAGAAATTGTAACAAAAAGTGATACAAGTTCTCGATCAGCGAACGGGGAAGAAATTTCCATCCACGAAAATGGCGTCTTTTGGCCCCCATAATTAGTACCTCCTGGAGGTAAACAAACAGACGACAAAATTAACACCACTTAAACAAGGAGTGCCGTGATAGCAATCAACCACATACCTACCTCCGCTGAGCGTCACGTATTTGCATCTCAATTAATCGCCCGAAGCAACCAGGAATCAGCGGAGGGAGAAATCCTGACGCGCTGTGTGACGCTGTGCTGCATTCCGTGGACGAAATCGCTAAAGCGAAGAAGCCAAGATCCATCGATCCAGCACGTCCAGACGTACAATTGTAACAAGGTGCGTCCGAGTCTGTGCCATTTCCTTAATATTTGGCTTTTGTTTGGTATTTTGCGTAATGGAGCACCAAACAGGAGGATCTACCGAACTATGCAAACGTGTAGAACACGAATTTCAAGTAATATTTAACGGAAAAGAAAAAAAATGCGAACGTAACACAAGTACAATCAAGAAGGATATTAAAACAATCGCCACACAAGAAACAAAAACGCAACAAACAAAAAAATCGCACTACCCCGAAAGGAATTAAAAGAATGTGTTGGGATACGAAAGCAAACGGAGCAAAAGCGCATCTACAAGACGCGCTACCAGACGCTGTAGCATGAATATTCATAACCTATAATAACTATATCAGCATTACTGCCAATAACAATAACCCAAACAAGCTGGAAGCTCTTCCCGAAGCACCCCAATCCCCCCCCCCACCATCATCAGTTTGATTAGCGAAAGGACCTCTGCACACGGTAAAAGGTAGGGCCTCCTGCAAGCGAACGGAAAACCAAACAAAAACTTCGTTCTCCCAATGCACCACGCCACGCAGGACCATTGAAGAGCCACGACAGAGCACAGAGGATGCCAATGGGCAGGGGGAGGGGGACGAAGAAAGCGTAGCGAAGCAAAGCAAATAACCAAACGGCGAGTGGTCATCGATGGTGGTGTTCATCATCGCCCCACTCGTTTTGGGGCGTGAACCTACCACAACGCTTGCGTCGCGTACACCTCTTTTGTGCAGGAGAGCCTGAAGCGCCTACGAGGCCTCTACAAGCAGGCAGTAGAAGTATCACGAATTATGATTCGGTGGTCTCGGAATCGCGACGCCAACCAAAAAAAAAAGGGTGGCCCGTTAATCATGGCGTTTGCTCGTTCTCTTTCTCTCTCTCTTGTACGCTCCTATTTCCCAAAAACCGGAAGATACCGTCGCAGTGGAGTCACTGCTGCTGACAGAGGGCGTTGTGGCGCGTTAATCACATGGCCAGTGCAAAACGCAAGCCCGATCACTATCATGCCCTGGTGCTTTCCTCGTTCAATAGTACGAGACGAGTATAGGGACCTCGTGGAGTTGGTTGGTGTTTTTTTTTGTTGCTCTGCCTCATGTTCGAACACTTTAGCTTGTTGGTGTTGTCCGGTGTGTCGTTTTCGGGGCCCAGAATCGGGGACCCTCGGGGCAGATGGTGATAATGACGGGCTGTGGAATCCTGAGCCAGTTCCTGTGTGTGTGTGTGTGTGTACAAGCGAGGAGTGTGTTCCCGTTTGGCCGTACCAGGCTCGATTAGGATGGTCCTCGGTGGTGGTGGTGTTCTGAACCCGGGGGTCGAATGGGGAGGTTTCGAAAGAGACCGAGATCGTTTCAAATTGATTTTGGCCTGCCTTTTGTTTGTAACCCTAAACTCTCGGTCGTTGCTTGTTTACTTTCTTAACGAGCTGTTGCGGGCACAAGGTGATGAATTTCCACATCATCATCATTGGCGCCCTTGTTGTCCTCGCTGTCTCTGCGTTTGGTTATGGAATGTTGGGTTGTGTACCGTTAGCGGGCTAGCCCATTCTATTCATATTAGCAGCAAAGGTCCCAAAAGGGGTTAATGTTGCATTAGTCGGTGAGGTTTAGATACCGTAAATGTCTTAATATGTTGTTCAATGATGCTCACCTTTCGGAGTGATCCTGCGAGAACAAATTAGTACGTACAATACTTCTCTTCTCACTCGCGCCAAAGACAAAACCCGGGTTTCAACCATCAAAAACGAACCGTTTCACTTTACCAGCAATTCATTCACTCTTACAACAGGCAGGCAAAAGATCACCCAGGCAAAGATCGATTGCGCTCTAGCCTTTCTCAAGCCTCACAAGGTGCATCAACAGTCCAACATTAAGACAGCCCACACGAAGGTAAGCCAACACCACCGTCGCAGCGGTCTTCCGGACGAGCGAGTTCGTGACGACGTGAAGGGTTCGTTCGTCCGGAGCGTGGCCGTTGGGCTGGCGCCTTACTGATCGAGATTGAGTGATTTCTCATCCACTTGCCACCCTCGTCGTCGCCCGTCCGCACGGTCAGCTTCTTTCCTTCTTTCTCACGATGCCCAAGAATCCACCCCCAGGTCCAGTACCGAACCAACCACTCGCTCTCTTTCGGTCTCGCTCGGTTGAAATAATTCAAATTGTTTTATTTAAATACATCATTATCATCGCGACCCGGGCATCATCACCAACGTCATCATCTTCGCGTCGTCGTTGGTGAAGATTTCGGCTCCACCATCCCCCACAGCCCTCGTCCAAGGTGCAGCTGGCCACGATCATTTCAGCTATAGAGACGTTCTGGATGACCGTTTTACACTGGCGCCTACCAAGATCACGTACGTCCGTACCAGCAAGGATGGTGTGGCGCTAAATCTACAACTTGCCCCCCTCTCCCCTCCTGAGGAAAGAAAACCCCATCTCCATTCTTCACCCCGACGACAGTGAGAGAGTCCTCCCCGTAGGAGACGGAGAAAAACATGGGAGAAAAACAGCAAGCGAACGTTAAAAAATAAACATTACCTCCACCGAAGTGGCTCCTCGATGACGGGGCCCCATTATCGTGTACTCCACGGCGTTGCAGGTCCCATCCGAAAAAGCCCCCGAGGGCTTGTTTCGCGTTTGCCCGGGATACTGGCAGCAGCAGTGGCTAATTTGGAAGGTGATCTGTTGGCTCGGGAGACTCCGCAGGCTCATTTTTACAAGCGTGCGAGGTGTGATCAGAGACGAAGAGAGAAAGAGAGAGAGAGAGAGAGAGGGCAGACGAAAATCATGATCATATTGGCCAGCCAGTTATAATTTTCCCTCCAGAGGGTCGTAAACGAGAAACCACCGGCGATGCTCGGACCGTTCCACGAGGGCTCCATGAGAGGGTTAAGCAAACATTACAAATTATGAAGTATTCATGTCACGATTTTCTTCCCCAAGTTTCCCTGTTGGGGCCTCGAGAGTAGTGTGTTGTGTTTTTCATTCGTTTTTTTTTGTTTTGCACTCACTGGCTGCTGCTGCTGCTGCTGGGCCCGGGTAATGGGTCCGGAAGATCCGCTGGGTGGCAGTAAACATTGAGCTGCATGATCTTCGGTTGGGCTGTGCGCTTTTTCTTTATGCAAAGGCTTAAAGCTTTTGCTGCATGTCCTCGACACTGCTGCTTCTGATACGCTTTCCAGCAAAACAGCCCTATCAATTAAAGCGCTGGTCTTGTGTGGGTTCATTACAGTGACGTTGTGTCCTCTTGCCGAGGTAATGACCTTTTTGTTATATTTGTTCTGAATTAAAAAAAAGCAGCACTGCAGACGATCAAAGTGAAAAATGATCCCCTTCAATGCGAAAACTCGCATCATAGACACCGCCAATTGCAAGAAAAAACGGTTTGCTGGCTACTGTTGAGGCCAGCTCAATGGCCGCTGCGAGCGGTTTTTAATCTTATCGAACACCAGCCAACTGCAATCGACGTCCCTCCGAAGACTATCGCAATCGGAACCTAGCGGAAGCTGTCTCAAATGGACCGTGAAAGCTGCTCCTCACTCCAATGGTGCCCTGTTGACAAACCTCCCGTTCCCAAAGTGTTGATTGCCTCCGTTCCCCTCTTGTTTTATGCCGTTCGGAGTTCGGAGACCTTCGAGCATCTCTTCTCCGGTGTTTTTTTTCTGCTGACTCACAGCATTCCCAGATTATGTGTGCGCATTCGTTATCAGTGTCGTATGTCGGTGCTGCCTGTCACCAGGGACATCGAGCGCTCTTGTACCGAATGGTCTGCGATGAGATTGTGCCGTAGTTTCCGCACTGACCCGCCAGTCGGCTGAGGTCGCGCTGACCTCGCGGACAGTTTTGTGGGGGTCAGATTAGCGGCGCAATGGGCGAGCGCAGATTAGCAGCGCGTTTCGCAGTGCGCTAAATAGACAGCCTGTCGCTGTCGCACGGCACGCTACGTCCGATGAAGGCAACGAGCGCTCCCATATTGATGCAGGCTTCGTGTGTGAGTGAGCGCGTTTTTTTCTGACTATGTTTGTCACATCGCGCTCTAATTAAAGCTTGGTTCGCGTCGCAGCAGCGCAATGCGCGAACCGCACGCGGTCACAGTTGAGCTGTGTCACCCGCTGGTGCACTGCACTTTTTGCTGTTGCGGTGGTGGTGGTGATGGTGATGGTGGTGCTCGCTGCATCCCGTCACCCACCGATGCAGTTTATCAACCGCACGCGTGCACTTGTTGTCGCATGTTCGGATTCGGGCTATCATCATCTCATTAACACTGATTTACCGTCCGCCTGTCCGCCTCGGTGGTGGTTGATGCATCCGCCAAGTTGGCCAGATTATCGGGCTGCCTGCTTCCGCTGGTTGGTGGTGACAATCGACCGCGCTGTAGTAGACTTGCTGCTTTTTTTGTTGGTTGTTTGTTCGTTTCTAGTTAACGCAGTTGTCAACGTCTCACATTAATTTTAATTTAAGCAGATAGTTGGTGTATGAGTGTTTTTTTTAAATATCAAGCATTTTTTGTACTGTCACACTTTTCCTTCTTCGACACACTCATCACACTTGTTGTGACAGTTCGTTTAGTGTTTTCTTGGAAATGAGTTTTCTTCATAACAACAAATCAAAAAAAGGGTGACAACAAGCAATGCGTGTCGCACAAAAAAAGAAGTGTCTTAGCGATATCAGGCTTCCATGGAAAAGGGCAAGTACTCACTGGAATTCCGAGAACGGTTCATCATCGCGATGCAGTTTTGTAAGGCGTTTGCTGCGGTTTTGTATGGTTGAAGTTGTCTGGATGTGGGTATATTAGTTACACAGTTAACGATCCGGTTAGTGTGCATGTTACACCAGCCCAGATTGGCGCACGATGCGATCGTGATAGAAATGTATACACCCGCTCCCCCGAGGGAACATCCACCGCTGCTCCCAATGCTTCCAACTACTGCCAGCGTTTGTCATTGGAAATGAATTAGGGAGGTTTTGGGTTTGGACCAACGAGGAAATCGCATTTCAACGCATCATCGCGCTCATGGGTTTATCACGCGAGCTAGTGATTAAGTCATATCGCGCCACACAATCATCACTGCTAACACACACCACACAATAAAAAAAAGCGAACTTAAACACACAGAAAAAACGAGAAGCTGTTTTGATGGCCCCGAGCATCACCTTCCGGTCATGCTTGCGCTACCGGGAGTCCGGAACACTCGCTCGTTTGACACTCTCGCTGAACCCGGGGTGGAGAGGTTCCGGGCTCGGGGAGGGGGAGCGAGATTGGGCCATCATCGTTGGTGGCGTGCTGGCGACTATGCCGTGGTGTTAATCTGGTTATAAAAGGGACAGATTTGTTTTTAATTTTTGTGCTAACAGTGTGGTGTGCGCGATGCCTTAGCCGTGCGCGATCGCAGCTCGATGAAATATGGGTTCTATCTCACTTGAAACTAGATGGCAATGATCGAACAGTGCGGGGAATTACATGCAGTGCATCATTGTTTCTTGATTTCTTTGAACATTTACCGTACATTTTTGGTTGCTAGAGCCTCTCTCAGACTCCAACATTGAAATTAACTGCTTTTGGAATTAAATGTTGAAAGGCTTGAGCCTGTTTTTCAGAAATATTGAACTTGTGTTTTCAGATATTTCCTTGGTTCAGATTGAAATTGAAAAAAAGTCCTGTATTTAGTGATCTTTTTTTAATATTAGTGCATTTCTATCACCTGTAAGGCTCTCACTAAACTCACTAAACATAATTGGACGCAATATTGAAACATGCTTAATTCCTGAGCATTGATTTCTACTATGTCGATATTCATGAACATAGGAGCTCCAAGAAATTGTTGGTGCTGAAGTCAATTTTTCTTCTATTATAAAAACATTTTAAAAACTGCCTGCTGTTTCCTTCTAACAAACCTTTTTGATAGAATAATAGTCAATGATAAGGCATACAAATATTGCAAGGCCAAGCAATTAAAATTAAAATCCACTCTTTAGTGAGATTAAACCTAATCGAATATCTCGCACTGTAAAACTACAACTTAAACTCGAAATTGTAAATACTTATCTGTGGAAATCAGTTCACCGCATGTTACTTCGCTGGAAGAATTCAACCGGGCCTACCATTAGTGTGACCAGCGTACGGTGGAAACGGTTTGCAAACGGTGCAACGACGCGTGCACTAATAATTGGGTGTGTTAATTGTTATGCAGCTGGAATTGCTGCGTAGTGTTACCAGAAAATTAAGAATCTTTGCACGTTTATTTATTCAACCTTTTCTTTTTTTTTGGTAGGCGTAAAAGTAAAGTGATTGTAAAAGGCTGTAAGGCTGTAAGACGGGTTTTGGTGTAGGCCATTTTGTTGCCTGTTGCGGCTGCTGCTGCTTGGTGTAAAATTGAGCAAAATTATTATTCCCTCCTTTCTGCACACACACATTTAGCAGCAGCAGCAGCACCATCAGCGGTGGGCGCTAATGCAAGCTAATCGGGGCTATTTGTAGGCAAGCGGCAGGCGAGCTGGAAATGATAATTAGACGTTTCACGGGCGTGGAAGTATTAATAAAATCACCAAATAATTGTGTTTTGTGCAAGTGTGCACGAGGAATTCTGGTGAGCGTGTATGAGCTTCGGCTTGAGCAAAGAATATGGCAAAGCTTCATACAACAACAGCCCACCGCAAACCTTTCCGGTGGTGGTGGAAATATAAATTAAAAACAATAACACTAGTGCCTTCCCGCCCAGTGCCGTCGCTACACGGAAACACGAAAGTAAAACACGCGTTCCATCATGCTTTCGAAAAAATGTACAATTCTTTTGTGTGGTTTTTTTTGTGGAAACACCCCCGAAAATATGTTTCCTGGTATCTTTCTTCTTGTCGCTTCGCTGGCTCGCGCAGCACCTGAGCGCCTGAGCTGAACGTGTTGGCGTGAAAAATGATGAACATGCGGCAGGGAAGAGATTGATTTATCCCGCGCCAGAGCTACATCGCCAAACATTGCAAGGGGGGTTTATCTCGCGCACCTCTGGCGCGGATAAGCAAAATGAAAACTTGGAACTTATTAAAAGCGCATGTTGACCGTCACACCAGCTACCAGCTAACTATGCTCTAGCGGGTCGCTAGACACTTTGCGTTTAATCCTCAGCGTCTGCGTTGCGGGTGAAATAACCGAAATGCTCGAAATGCCTCCACTCGATCGTAACATCGTTTTGTGAGACTACACCCCAAAAAAGAAACAAAAGAGAGAGAAAAAATACACCAAACAGTCCTCCATCATAGCGAAAAAATTTAATTAAGACAAAACACAAAAAATCAAAATGGATGGATGAGAAAATCCATCCATCCCGCGGCCGTTCGGTGGCTTCGGGGAAGCTTCGGAAAGCGTCCGACCACATCGGTTGGCCCTCTAAACTAGATTCAATTTTCGGGCCCTGCGCTTCTGCCGTTCCTCCCATCCACCCTTTAGCTTCCTGTAGGTGGTCAAATGACCCCGGAAGAAAAGCATCCGACTAAAAGTGTGGCCGGGTGGGCAGAGTGTCCGACCCACCACCAGCACGCACGCACCACCACCCAGTTTGTTGCTCATTAAACAAACAACCAAAAACCACTGATACATCCAATGGTTGGCATGGGAGCCTCCTTGGTGGAAGCTTTTCATGGAGGGGGGCCCGAAATAATTTACGACCGTAATAATGTACACATTCGTATGCCGCCCTGGGTCCCGCGTCGCAACACCGGCAACACGGCTGTACCACGGCTGATAATTATCATGAAAAGTCTGGCGTTTTCCACACCTATAAAATCACTCAGCGGGCACACACACACACCAGGGTGGCACTGACCGGAAGATGATTTCCGATGCGATAGGTGTGGGACCGGGTCCGACTACGGGTTATGGAGCCCGCCCGACAACTTCCTCGGAAATGGGGGATTTTTTGTTGCTGCTTGTTCGCTGTGCTTAGATCTATTTCTAGAGCCTCGTCGAGAAGGGAAGTTTTTAAGGGCGTTGTAACCTTTCCATGCACGCCCGAATCACCGCAAGCGATCATCACACCGGTCAGCCATTTTTGAGCACACTTAAAACTAACCTAATAATTCTCGGTCGGTTGACGCTGCGGGAGTTTGTGTGCTCGGAGGGAGAAGCGTTAATTAAAATATGCACCGCCATACACTTACAGCAAACCGGGGGGGGGGGGGGGGGGGGGGGGGAAGGTTGCTAAAAATACACACAAAAAGGCAAGAGGTTTCCTAATAATTCCTGGGTTAGTAATCTCACCGACACACTCCCTGCAGCCTTTCGGGAGATAAGTTTTTGAGGGTGTACTAAAACAACCATCTTGACCCTACACACCTCCAGTTCCGCACAGCGTTCCTCTTGGAAGATGAAAACGATAACACGCCATCCTCTCGAAGGTGTTGTTGGAACGGCGTTTGGTTGGCGTGTGAGTTGTTCAGCAGGGCGTAACACTCATGCGCTCTCGAGTGAGTACACTCGCGCCACGCCGGTGTCTGGTGTTGATGGACCCATCCCAAATCGCCCTCACCTCCGCCTCCGAAGCGGAAAACAGCTCCCTTGGTCCGAATTTTGACAGCTCAGCGCCGCTCGCCTAGAGTGCGATTGTGTGTGTGTGTGTGTGTGTTTAAATTTAAGCTCCGAATGGATGATTTTTACGATCCCAAGCCAAACCCGGATGGCGGATGGCAAATAGACTAGGCCTACCTTCCATCGGTAGGAAAATAAATTCAATAGACACCTTGAAAGTGTACACCGTACACAACGGAGTTACGGAGTTACATGCCCGTTCGCTATTTCTGGACGGCTTGTGCTTAATGCGACAGCAAATGTTCCTCCCCGAAAAAGAGCGTACGCCATCTTGTGGTGAAAATGGGTGTAAATTACCGCCGAAGCTAGGAACGCGTTCGTTTGCGCACCGTTCACCGATGACTTGGAGCGATAAATTCCGTTTGACGGATTGTCGGACTTTTCACGGATGTATGTCAGCGGATGATGAAGCAGAGGAGATTTTGCCAAATCTTTGTTGACATACACGCACGCGGTTTTGGAACGGTTTCAGTGTAGCGATCTTGGGTGAAAGAAATGGCAAGATATTCAATTTCACCACCGTGGAGTTGAGATGAACAGTGCGGCGATAAAAACGGTTATTTTGGACACAGAAAATCAGATATTTGAGCATGCAACTTTTACGAGCATTGCGTTGATGCGAGCGATGCGTTAAGGAGTTATTGCTTAATTTTTGACGGCTGGTTGGGACCGAGGATGATGATGATGATGATGGGTTTTATACATTTTTGAACATTTTTCAACACAGCTTTCAGCACGCAATCGACTAACGACTGTATCATATGTTGCTCTCATTTTTTTTACAGGCAAATGTTCCCGCAAATGAAGTTTCGCGTGTCCGGGCTGGACGCAAAAGCCAAGTACATCCTGCTGCTCGACATTGTGGCGGCGGACGACTACCGGTATAAGTTTCACAACAGGTAAGGTTTCTTCGCACATCTTTCGATGAGTTGCGATGAGTTGAAAACGGAATTTGTTTCTGGAAGAATTGGAAACTATCAATCAGGAAGCTCAATTTCTTAGTCACTGTGCCGTTTCCTATGATTTATTCCAATAATCGATCACTGAATTGACTTCTGATGAATGACATAGCTCATTCCATGAATAATATGGATATCGTGCGATGATATCGTGTTATCTATGTCATATAAGAGCATCTGAATCTTAAATCAAAGAATACTCATTACCTTGTGGACCCTTTTCAACAAAGTCATTTGTAGGAATCATTGAATCGCAACGTTCGATGCTCGATCGAGATCCTGAAGGTGATAGTACATCTCCCATACCTATGCTTATAGTCCAATGCCAAATCCATCAAGTGGGTCCATCAATTGGGTCAACATTCTTGCACTTTTAACGAGACATCTAACTAATATCATCTCTCTTCCTCTCTCACATTTTCCCCTCAGCCGGTGGATGGTGGCGGGCAAGGCCGACCCGGAGATGCCCAAGCGCATGTACATCCATCCGGATTCGCCCTCGACCGGCGAACAGTGGATGCAGAAGGTGGTCTCGTTTCACAAGCTGAAGCTTACCAACAACATTAGTGATAAGCACGGATTTGTAAGTACTCTTGAGCCATTTTTAACTCACTTTTTTGTGTGTTGGTGTGCATTCTTTGTCCGTGGGGAAATTAACGTCTTGATTCCAACGACCATCAAACATAGCGATCGTTTCGCTTGCTGCCAAATCAAAAAGGAAGACGAAAAAAACATTGAAGTCCAGCTACAAAAAAACTTTACTGATCAAAAAAAAAAACACACTCTGTACAGTAGCAAACGACCTCTAGGTTGCGTCGCACGTGTACATTAATGTCCGCTTTATACGCACACACACACACACTCTGGTTTTACCGCTTCGCTTCGCCCGCGTGGACAGTAGCAACCGCACACAGGGGACCCGGGAAATGGCCAACACTAAACCATTGGGTGCGGGCGCGGGTGGGTGAGTGGGGTTTTAAAAAGAAAGCGCGTCGTTTTTATGACCGTTACCCGGCTGTCGGCGGACCTCCCTTTGAACTCGGGGCCGAACTCGAGTGGCCCACAGGACACGAGCAGTGCCCGTCCGCCGGTCTTTGCTGTTGTAGCTAATGGATCACCAGCATCACCAGCAGCCGCTCCCGCGATGTACGGTCCGTGGCGTGAAGGTGAAATAATGGTGTCCTCTTAATCTGCGCTACTACGCGTTTAGCTTAATCGACAACCAGAAGCACCAGCCACTGGATTTGCCTGTAGTTTGGGGCCGTTTTTTGTTGTAGCGTGTATGTTGTTTGGGTTGTTTGCTCGTTCCTTTTTTCCCAACCAATTCCCTTTAAACACTACTGCCCCGACTGCTCTTGCCGACGGATCCGTAAGCAAACGATGGTGACACTATGCTTCCTATGCTTGCCGAGATCATGATTGTACGCTTAATTGTGTTTACTATCAATAAATAATACGCCTTAATCGGCGTATGCTCGCCAGCGGGCCCCGAGGAGGACGCGTAAGAGAGGTTGGTGGTGGTGGTGTTGTTGTCACCATCGTCGGAATCGCTTTGCGCGTTTACGCACACACGAGGCGGCAAGAGATGAAAGACCGGAATGACTTTTGTTTACACAACAATCAAACCCAATAAGTGCCGAAAGGGAACGATGGTGCTCTGTTGGCATGCTTAACGGCTGATGTAGAGAGGTCCATGGGAACGCAGTGAGGATGCGCCCAAGTTGCCGTGCGTGAGCGGACGGAGACTAAGTACGCTTGCGCATTAATTGTCGCGTCATGCGAATTATTGCGCACGAGAAAAGGCGGTTGAGATACAGGGTCGCCGATTAGCCGTTTGAAATTGATTGAACAATATTGGAGTGATTAAATATTTGCTTTTGTCTACGACTGAAGTTTGCCTTTATTGCTGAGGGAACGTTCGATGCTTTTTTGTGTGCTATTTGTAGCAAGAGAGCGATGAAGAGAGCACTATGAGTAAGCTCGGCAAAGGATTAGCAGCTCTTCATGTAATCGGCGCTGCTTGAGAGAGGCTGTTGGCGTTTATTATTTTCTTATGCCACCCTGAGCGCCTGAAAACTAACGATGTGCAATCCAACCGCGTTGCGAGGAGATTCTGAGCAGCTCGCAAAATTATTCACCACTAGCCGTAAAAGTAAACACAATCCGAGCTCTGACCCGCTGGCCTAGCGGGTCTAGCCCTCTCTCCCCCGGTGGTGCTACTGATAAAGTGGTCACCGGTTTTCTCGGTGTGCCAAATTTGTCTAAATGGCCTGTCAAACCGGTAGCACCAGAAGTGGCGGCGATGCGCAAGCAACGAACAAAACAACCATTGCCTCCCATCGGACGCAAATAATCAAACGAAGACGCGGACGGCGCGGACAGACAGACCAGACCAGAGCAGAGCAAGCCGCTCACCAACCCAAAAAAAAGGGGTTTTCGTTTGGTCAGCAAATGTGGTGCGCTGTGTGCTTTGTCCGTGTGCCAACGTTTGGGGCCCGCTAATCGGGGCGGTGTGGACGACAAAACTCAAACGATGGACCCAACGGGGTACGCAAATGTAGACGGCAAATGAGGACACACATGCACGGCGGCCTCGGGGAAAAGCAAATAATAGAGCATCGGGAGCTCGTTTTTTTTTTTGTTCGGGAGATGAGATGAAAAAAGCGCACATAAAAAAAAAAACAAATCACACACACACACGCACCAGAATCTGAAGCCGCAAAAGCGTAATTAAAACAAGCGTCCGACATAATGGATGATAAAGACGGATCCGCGCATGAGATTTGCGCGAACATTGGGCAATGGATTTCTGTTGTTGTCTTCTTTCCGTTCCCACTCCTTTGCGCGTGCTTTGCGGTTGCTGTCCATGTTTGATGGATGGTTTAATTTGCGGAGCCGGATAAGGAAATAATAAGGCAAACAATCACACACACACAAACATACATAAAGGTACACACAGTACAATAGAGCGTATGAATTTGATAGGGAATTAGACTACCGTAATCAGCTACTGGTTTTTACCTTTTTTATGGCATGTGCCTGGTTAGGCCGTGCTCTGACCAAGTGCATTTGGATGCATCATGCAAAATTTGTTTTTTTTTTTGCTGTGTGTGTAGCTTTTTTGTGCGTCTTTCCGCTTCGAATAAAAATGATAAGCACAACGAAAAGCGTGTTCGTTGATTTAAAAATGAAAACTGCAATGGTAGACGCATTGTCAGTTCCTACAAAGATCAGCCATTGTACGTTTCCTAGACTCAAATAAACTTTGGAAATGATAGATTTGGTCGTTTTGTGTTGTTTGAACAAAGAATCACTAGAAAATGTTTGATTGATCTTGATTTCTGTTCTACAATTATTTGAGATTTTAATCAGACTTCAAAATATTGAATAGTTCTTAATATACTTCTAAAAAGTGGAACTAAAACGAACGAAGTACTGTAACCAACCTGTCGCTGATGCTCTCTCCCATCCCAAACCACCAAAACATTGCCCAAAATGCCGCGTGGGTGCGAGCCTGGCCTGGATTGTGTCACCCTTTTGTCCTTACCATTTCCTAATTACTGACAGCTGGACAAAGGTTCGACCCCGCGCAGTGTCGATGGAAGAACGGTTGACGTCTAGAAATTAGCCCTTTAAAACCGACCGACCTCAACCGACCGGCGTATCAGTGGAGCGAACCTTTTCATTATCGCCTATCTGTCTCTCTCTCGGTGCTTACCAGCCATCCGGTAGCCGAGGACACTGATAGTAAAATAGCGATAATCGCTTGTTAGGAAATTATCCCGACATGCCATTAATCCAGCCTTGCGGCTGCCCCCGACACACACAGCCTTCAGATAGGACGTTTGACCGATAAAAACACACACACACACACACACACATAAAAAACGGCTAGAACAGTCCCGCCACCCGGTGGCATCTGTGGTTGATGAGGCGGTTTACTGCTTCAGCGACATCGATCCGATCCGATTTACCCGGCCAGCCCCGGGCCACGAAAAGGACCGAAGGACGACCGCAAAGCGTACCGGTGGAGGATAAGGGCACAAACATGCAGAAGGGGGAACAAAAACGGACAGCCTCGGAAACGGTTCACTGGTTCGTTGAGTGACAGGAACTGCAGAAGGAGGCTTCTCTAGGCAAGGCAAGCACGCCAGGCAGCGACAAGAAGCAGCTCACACACGGAGCCGCGCACAAGACTGAAGGATCCTTCGCAAAACTGATGAGACCGCTCCCGGTGCGTTTCATGTGTATCCTTTTGCTACGTGGCTACGATCAGCATGCACACACACACACACACACACACACACACACACACACACACACACATAGAAAAAAGTACCCCAAGATGCTCACTCTATTAGAAGTAGAGCATCGCAAGAAGTGGCTAAAGCGTTCAGCGCCCCAGAAGTCCTTACCAAAGTCTCGACTTCTTCCTCCTGCCTACGGCTGGTCGGAGGCGCATAGTTGAACTTCTAGCAGCGTTGTAACTTTCGGAATAGAAATTTACCTTCAGGACGCCCGCTGGAAATATTGAAACCACGGAGATGGTGTATCGAGGGTGAACGGAGTGCCCCGCGGCCATTCCGGTCCCCGAAACCGTGCACAATGAAATGTTTTAGAAAATTAGGATTATTATTTAGACATTGATCCCATTGTTCCCGCTCGACGGTACTCGACTTTTGCAAAGATTCTTCGGTGTGGAGAGGTAAGGGCAGGATTTGCAAAAAAAAAACCTGAAGAGGCTATGCTTTTCAGGGCACGGTAATCGAGTCCTAGAAGAGTTTAGAAAGCCGGAGCCGAAAGGTCGGAAAAGTACAAACAGCAGCCACATCCACCATGCAGAAGGTATGGCCCCGGGATCAGTTGCTGCGGTGCGTTTTCGGGAGTTATCGGGAAGGGGGCTTTAAACCTGGCGAACAGGGGCCCAAAATTGGCTTGCATGGAATTAGGTCGAGCGAAGTGGCTGTAAAAGTGTGTGTATGTGTGCTCTGGGCCTTCCGCAGGCTGCCTTCGAGCACTATTGTGTCGGCAAACGGTTGACTGATTTTGCAAGCGGCGGGTCCTATGGAGTTTTGCACGACCACAAGCCTGTGCGCAAGTTGCGCTTGAGCAAGAATTCTATTTAGATTTAGACGTTTCGATAACATTCCCGTGAGCGGAGAAGAAAAAAATGATAAAAAGGTTCGAGAAAACCACAGAAAGGCGCAAAAAGAGAGCAGCGTTTGTTGCTGCTGCTGCTGCTTTTGACATATCTGTGGAAGCTGTTGCACATGAAGACAGGGTAGTGTGTGCATTCGCAGGGAAAGGATAATGCAATGAAGGAGCCAACCTGATGTTGGTATGGTAGAGCGCAACCGACCCGGAGGCCCGAACGGTCCAAATTGATGATGGAATTGGGAGATTAAGGGTTTGGGTCGCTTCCATTATCTTGCGGCTGTAATGCAGCAGCGATGACACAAGCAGCTGGTAAGGAGATAGAGATGTTAGCAGGAATCATTGATCTGGATCTGGAATTTCGTAAAACCAATTACACAAAAGATATTGCGTTTGCGACTTGAAGCATTGATGTTTTGGAGTATCTTTTTTAGTTCTGGAGTATCTTCTAAACTTGGAACTGTTAGACATTCTTCTCTCTAATGCATCTTCATTTCAAACTACTCACACAACAACAAAAAAACGTCCCAAAACACAAACAATCCCTCGCAAAGTGTAAAGTGTCACAGACACCCTCGACCTAATGCGGCGCTGTTGATCGATTCTTTGGCAGTGCCGGGAATGCCGCCTCAAACGCATCCCAGCGACCGTGCGGCACACAGTGGTGTAAGTACATTAAGGCTATGTAAATAGGCAAACATACCGCATGCTGGAGAAATGAAACAACTCCCCACCTTTCCCACCTCGGTCGCAAACGGCATCTCGGGTTCTATTTGCCGTATCATTACTTCCTTTTTAAAAGCTGAGCGCATCGGTACCGCTCAGAAGAACCTGCCCCAGCAGTACGCGCAGCAGTCGCTTCGCGCGTAATGGGTGCATTTCAATATTGACTTGTCACCTTCCAACGGCACTACTGCAGGGGGAGATGGTAGGTAAAATGAATCTTAAGCGCAAACAAATCCTCGCCGGGCAGAGAAACCACACAACGCTGCTTTTTGATGGTGTTAGGGTGGTTCTTCGTCAAGATCTCTTTTTTTGTTCTGCAGCTCAATTCATCATTCCAACGCGACGACGGTTGACGCCACCGTTCCTGGGTGCATCGGTGTCGGTCTGATATTGAATAGACAAGAGTGTCAATGTGTTTGTATATATGTGTGTGTGTGAATGGGCACTTGTGCAAAGGTTTTGTTTTTCACGAAGCGCCATTTCGGCGTGTAAATTTGGTTAAGAGTCTCGTTTCTCTTCTTCTACCCTTCCTTCTAATCTTGTTTGCGTGTGAATGCGTTTTCGGGTGGAGGAGGAGTGTGTGTGCCGCTAGCTTTGCTGTTGGTAGCGCTACTGCGGCGGCTACCGCACTTGATCGGGAAAATGTTTGATATTTGCTCTACCCAAAAACCGGCAGCCGCCGGCCACTTTTCGGTGCATTGGTATGCTTTTCCTGGCTTGAGTGTTTGATGAGATTAAGTCGTAACGAAGCTAGATTCTTTTTGATTTCGAATTGAGCTGAGATTGTTTTTTTTTTGTGGTTTAAGTTGAAGTTGAAGATGAAGAAAAAAGATACCCAATGATTGTTGTGAAGTTCATATGAAGAGGTGATATAATGTTTGGAAGATTTGAGAAGATTGTTTTCTACGAAGAATTATGTAACAAATGGTGCCTTAATCTGTGTAATGCCCCAACAAAAATAGTAAAAAAGGAACACATTTGAAAGCTTCTATATTACCCAAAAACTTCCCAGTTTTTATCAAGAACCTTTTCACCGAAATTATGGCTTATTAACTTCAAACCACCTCAACCAAATTAGCCATTCATACGCAACACGCAAGGACAGATTGTTGAGCTTGATGGCGCGTAAAATTAACCCACTACGACACAAAAAGCTGCAACTTTCTTCCACCTTAACGGTTCAAGTGTTCAATTCCGGCGACCCAAATTCCGAGCGGGCGTCTGCGGGTTTTTTGTGTGTGTGGTTTGTAAAATTAGCTCAAATTATCCTTTTTTCATCCAAGCGCGCACATTTCCCAGCATCTCCACACATGAAAGACGCATCCGCAGCATCCGGGCGTACTTTCCCTTTTTTGTGGCCGTTACACACGTGACCCAAACCAACGAACCGACCGGCACGGTTTCGGTCCAACAAAGGACAGTTTTGTTCCGGGCAAAACCAAGGCACCCTGGTTCGGGTTCACTGGAGCGTGTAGTTGGCACACTCGTCCTTTTTATTGCCCTCGGGGTTTGCCACTCACCGGCAACAGTGAGATTTAAATGTACACACGGGTGAGCATACGGAAATAGACATCGGAAAGACCACTTAAAGGACGATGAGGACGACCAGGGTGGTTTTGTGGTTACTGCTGCCGGTTGTACCCTGGGCCCGGTAAAGGATAATTCGGTCGCTGACGAAATTAGATGCCCGTTTGATAGCCGTGTGCCGTGTACACTTCACTGGCTCGGATCAAAGTCCTGAGGTTGCTGCTGCGTTCCGGGGAGACGGACGTCTTTGATCGGCCGATCCCCGGACAACCGTAGCACGAAGTGCGATGCGGCTGGTTTCGGGAAGAAATCAAACAAAAGTGCTGTGCTTGAAAGATGTACCTTTCGAACGGTCACACAAGATTGGCTGACGACAACGCCGCACCTTGACAGACTTGCGAGCTATTCGACTGTGTGTGTGTGTGCACATTGCTTCGAATCAATGCTCATTAGGCATTCCGCACCGGTAGCCGTCCATATTTATAATAGGGCCAATTTTCTTCATCACTTATTCCGGACACCCCGTCCGCTTTGGTGCCGGTGGGTACGGCAATGCTTGTAAGCATGCAAATATACCGAAAATAATAATAAAAATAAAAAAATAAACCGCCCGCAATCATAACCACGATCGAAGACGGGACGCGTTTGCATAAATGCCGAATGGACGTGTGGTTTCGTTGCGCAAAGGTACAAACAACCCCACCCCCCTTTGGGTCCCCGTACTACCAACTGTTCTGTCCTGGAAGGCCTACGCGGAGCGAACTTCTTTTATTAGTTTTTGAAAGATGAATCAATGCAAGGTTTTCGGCCCGGGGCTTTCGAGTAAGGAATGAATGAAAAGCTTCAGCTCCAGCACCAAGTTCTGCTATTCAGTTTTGTCGGTTTTGTCGGGCTATTGTGCTTTATTTTTGGCGGTGTTCCTTTTTGAGTTTGCCCTTGCTCAATCAGACGTGCCTAGAGCTGAGATAGTCGGTTTCTGTGAGTCGGGATAGGCACGAAAACGAATGCTCCTCTAAACACCGCTCTAGCAGGGCAAGGGGAAACGAACCTATAAACACCTCTTTTTGACTCATCCGATTGAAATTTTCGGTCGGTACAGTTTGATATGCCGGTGGACAGGAAGGGAGGGGAAGGCGGTGTACCACCGAACCGTCGAACCGGGTAAAACGTTAACACTTCGTCGCGTTTTGAAGTGACATGTAAGCTAATTCGAATTTGTGTACAGATTTTAAACCGGTGAGCGTTGGCTAGGGAGCGAGAGCATCAAAGTGGGTGCGCAGAATGGATGGAGATGCCGCCACCCGTCTGTACATCGAAACCCCCCCACACAGGATCGGTCCAAATCGGACGGAGCGGTGTTGTCGGCTTTTTGGAACATGCCGATGTTGCCGTTGTTGCTGTTGCTCTTGGTGGTTGTGGCGGTTTCTTACCTTTTTGGCTCCATCTCGTTTGGGTCAATCCATTTTTAGGCAGGCTACGGGTGCAAGCGACACACCGGTTCGGTGTGGGTAGGCAAGTGCTGTTGGTCGGTTGGTCCTCGGGTAGCAGGACAACAGACAGGCGGTGTGCGACTGTGCTGGGCGGCATTCTTTTTTTTGCCGCTAGCTGCCCGAGGTGACTGTGTGCAAGTTAATTTCACGATTATGTCGGGAAGGTGTTTTTTGGCAGCAATTCCGAGAGGGAGAAGACTGGGGATAGTAGATAGCCGCATCCGCCATTGATGGATCACATTAATCTTCGTGGTGTGGCGGTTTTATGGGGTGGATGATGAATATGTTTTTTTTCTTTTTCTTTGGAGTTGTCATAGTTGAGGGGTAAGATAACTTCTTTGAATAGATTTGTAAAATGCGCAAACTTAGAACCAGATGAAATTTCAATAAAATCGTTTGACGTTATTCTACAATGAAGAGCTGGCAATATAGAGCTTTTTCGTGATATCAATTATCAAATTCTTAGATTTCATGATGTCAACTGGTATATATGAGTTTGAAATCAAGAATAGGTTTCTTAATAAGGTTCGAATATATTCAAAAATAAGGTGTCCATATTTGATTCAGTTTTGATAAATGTCATATTCATATTTAATCATATTTAATTACTATTTTTAAGTCCATATTTTTGTTACATTAACTGAGTTTTACTAGTTGAGTTCATATTGAAGCTAAGGAAAATTATTTTGAACCAACGAATAAGTTAAACGAATTAATTAAATGCACCCTTTATCAGTTTAAAATTGACTTTTTAAATCATTTTACACATATTAATGTCAACTGACACAATCTTGATATTGTATGATATCTCTGGGTTTATTTGAGGTGAACTTCGATTTAAATGTATCTTTGAATCTCACGCTGTATCTATCTTAAAATCAGTTTTAATAAATTTTACTTCACTACCCTAACTTTTACCAGACAAGACCAGACTTAGGGCAATGTACTTCCCAACCCGCTCTAATCTTGCCTACGTCGACTTCTGATCTTTCCCGACCAATTCCAGCCCGCATATCGCGGTAAGAATTGAGCAATCATTTATCTAAACCTTTGGCCGCGCTCTATACCTCAAACTTGACATTTCCCGGAAATGTTGTGTTGCTGTTGTGTAGCTGTCAAAGAACTTGTGTTGTTTCACTTGCTTGTTTGCTCTTGTCGCGTAACAAACAGCATCCTCCTCCCACCAACAAAGTTTCGAAGCTACCAAACGCACCTTTGGAGCCTATCTGCTATGCCGCCCGCCTCGTTCGCCCGTAAATGATTGATCACCGTCAGCGTAACACCTAACAACTGAAAACTCCCACCGAAAAAAAGGAGAAAAAAAGCTACAGCTCAGTCTAGTAGCAAAACAACAGTCTCAGAGCGCGGGAGCCATTTTGTTTGTGCCGTGAAATCGTTATCACACCTCCGGAATGTAATTAGCCGCACAAACAGCCGCGGCGCGTCGCAAGTGGCCATTGGCGGCACACACCCTTTGAATTAGATTTCCTGCGCTGTGTTTGCTTTGCTGCTTTGTTGTTGCTGTGAGTGTGTCAAGCAAAAAAAAAAAAACAAAATGTTCGCCTCGGGTTGCTAGTGCACTGTGAAGAGTGAGATTAGGTAGCCGAATTATTATGAAGAGTGTACTTCCATTACATGAGCACAAAATCTTCACATTGATGCTGGTTTAATAAGCGAGCTGATGATCGCTGTTATGAGAAATGAATCATTTTAAGCTTTCAAATATATTTATGTCCATCACCGTTTCAACTGCCCGCATTGGTCTATAGCTTTAAAACAGCAAATCCCGTGAAATAAAACAGACGACAAACGGGGCAAACCTGATCGGGCAAACTTTGCCTTAAGTCTTCATATTTTTTTAATACCCCATAATTATCCACCGTAAGCACCGGGACGCGGTAGAATTTCATTAAAAACAGGCACAACGCAGCAGCGCCCACAAAGGCACAGTGATTGGAAACAATCGCTCGCAGCACGCGGAAATTGATGCGATTCCCACGGCCGACCCTTCTCGCGTTCCCGTAACACAACAATGTGTCAATAAAAGTGTGAATTTTGTGGTGCGTCCTCCCCTGGACTTTGTTTCGTGGCTTGCTAGTTTGGGTGCTTGGTTTGGTTTGGTCTGCCCATCAATAAGTATCATCGAAGTATGAGCACGTACACCGTAATGCCCCCATCGAATGGGGGAAGAAAGCGGAAACAAATGCTCATTAAACGGCAGCGACCGGCTCGTGACAGGACTCATACACAAATACACACACCGTGAGCTAATTTTGACCACCTTCAAATGTACCACCTCCTCACTTTCGTGCGCAGAATTTCGGGATGCCGATCGATCTACCGAGGGGCCGCTTGCCGGCTAGAATGATGATGACGTTAGGACAGAGACTCCAGAAGGGGTTGTGGGCATCGGTAAAGCCTCGAAACCCCTTGGGCCGAAGGAAACATTCATCATTTCTCACGTCATCGTTACGATTATCCTCCAGAACCTCCACTACTCCCACAGTCAGGTTTGGGTAATGGTGCCATTGTTGTGGTGCGTTTTCTCCCACACACAGCACAGTTTTCGAAACATTTCATATTTATTTCGGGAACGCGTTGGCTCGTAAATTAGCCTCCAAAAAAGCAAAAAAAAGAAAGAAACCCCTGTGAAGGTGACAAATTTCGACGTTCTAAGCATATTTTCTACCATTTTTTGGGTGTTGCTCGTCCTCTCTTTCTCTCATTTGATTGTAACGGGTGTTAAGTAGCAAATATTTCTCACACTTGCCCGGTTCGCTTCTTGTGCCCGTGTTGTTTTACGGAGGCGGTGGAGAGTTTGTGTACACCCAAACGAGCCAGCAACATTCCTAGCAGCCTGGTGTGAATATTACACGCACGCACTTGCCACCGGTGCCCGTAAAAATTAGTAGCGATTATTCTTTTATTCGCTACACCTTCGGTCGCAATCGGACGAGCAAGAGCGAGTAGGAGGGTGACAGTTGACAGTTTTAGTTGTTTTCGGGAAGTGGTCCCCGGGCCAGCCTAGCGTGCTTGGTGCGTGTGTTTCGGCATGTACTCAGCGGGCGGGTTGACAAATATTTATGAGCATGAGCAGCGTGAGGTGCGACAAGAAACACCTATGATAGGGGGAGGGGGGGGGGGGGTAAATTGAAGCCAAAAAATGCCACCCGCCGCACAGTGCTGCCTAAGTGAGGACCTAGGACCGATCGTTAGTGGACTGTATTCGTATCAACCGTCATAAAAAGTGAAAGAAAAGGCAAAACTCCAACCGGTGCGTGCGTGCGTACGGTGTTGTTTATTTTATGTTGCGTATTGAAATGTGGAAAAAGCTTCCCAACACGTTTCGTGACACAAATTTATCTTCCCTTACAATCTTTACCACATTCTAGTCCACCTTTCGCCAAACGCCTCCACTCAAAACGCGCTGTGTTGGGAGGTTAAAAAGGGGTCTATTAATTTTGACCCACCTGGCAGTAGTGTAGTGCGAACGCGACTGTACCCCCGGCGGGCTTTTACAGCAAACACTTCCCCTTCTGCAGGGACCGTTGTGGGGCCATAATTCATGCGCCGATGGGCAATCCGCGCGAAGGAGCGCGAGCAGCTACTATCACGGAGCGGGCGCTTTTGGGGTGGGTTAATTATTAATTAGGCCCCGACCAACCCCGAGTGAGGTTAGTGATTTCGTTCCTGACTAGCAAAGAACGAAAGGATACGCAGGAAAAAATGGACAACCTTTTCCAAAGTCCTTGTGCTGCGTGTGCGGTGAACAAATGGTGTGTTTAACTTGGTGTTGGCCATTTTTATTTCAACCAATTTCCATCCCAACCCTGTAATAGGGTTTTTTTTAAATGTTTGCTTAATTGTAATGCAGCGCTGCTGCTTGGCACACTATCACGAGTGAAAATTAATTCACCCGGCCGGCCGATTTATTATAATGCAGAGAGCAGATAGGGCAACCAACCGCCCTCGACCGACGGGATATTGTTTGCATGATCTCCTTCGCACAGTCGTAGAAGTATTGGCACGTCATATTTAATGTGCTATTTTTTACATGTACTTTTTGAACAGTTTTACAGTAAATCTGACATAAAATAAGCAGCAAAATGCTATTAGAATCTTTTAGAAAATACAGCCCAAACACCTCACTAAGACAGCCGGCTTACAGCTGACATTCTCTGCGTGCAGTTCCAGGATGCGTGTACCGATATTGCAAGCAGTTTAGGGAGATGGAGAGCATAAACGCAAGTCCTGCCCTGCACCAACACCAGCAAGACACACAAGGGACACAAGGGCTGCAGCCAAACCATGCTAATGATGGCGCTGCAAATATGGCCGCGGATTAGGTTATGCAGCTCACAGCACTGCTGTTGCTGCTGCACTGCGGTTGAATGTGTTTTTTAGCAAGAACAACAAAGATAACCAACACACACGCACACAGCAGCAACTAGAACAACAATAAAAAAAAATCCTTCCCTCCCTTCAAACTCAAACCCGCGCGTACACACACGCAGCCCACAAACAAACGGCGAGGGCTTTTATGAATAGAGCGAGGGCTCCGCGTGCATAACCCATGCCCACACACACACACACCCGTAGAAGGGGAAGAAAGGCACATTGGGGAGGAAAGAAGGGGGCAGAAGTAGAGGGGGTGAAAAAAACCCACTCGTAAGCCTCTCCGGTAATGGGCACTGAAGTACTTAAAGAAGGTGCATGCAGTCACACCTCGGACGGCGGTGTGGCTCTCGGCACAGGGTGGTTCACAGCTCATCCTGTTGGTGGGAAGGGAGTCGGTTGTGCAAGGAAGAATAGCAAGGGCACACAGTGGTGTGCTGCATAGTTGGGACAGAGATGGCTTGAACATTTCAATTGATTTTGATATTTTTTTTCTATTTTTTTTTGCACTTTAGTTCTAGTATGGTATCTACATTAGTTTTCCTTTATTAATTTACAATAACCTTCTTATCCTTTATATTATCTTTGTACTCATTGTATAAATTCGCTAAAGTTTGAAATAAATCGTTAAACTGAACGAAGCATACATCGTTAGCCCTGTCCCTGCGTCGTTGATTGCATTACACACGTCAGCAGTCCTTGCGTTCTGTAGAGCAGTCCTGTTCTGTTCCTTTATATAGGAACACCTTTCATTTTTCTCGATCCTATGAACAGCGCGAAAGCACAACCACAAACCCTCGCACGCACACACTTATGGCACATCTGGCATACGAAGCCACATTATTGTTCAAGACGTGGAAAGGATATGAATACTTCGCGTTGTTCAAGCGAATGTTGCTCGTAATTAGTATGATGATGATGATGATTATGATGATAGCGATGCGCATAGTGTGATGATGGGTAATACCAGAGCAATGGTGTTGTAGCTGATGATGAGCCTTCTTGTGATAACATTTTTTTTTCTTATTTGTTGAGTTTATTTTCTCTCGCTTTTCTTATGGGAAAGTTATGGATGAAATAAATCTAATTAATTTACATTTGCCGCCGCAGCCACAAATTAAACTGCACAAATGCATTAAACCAACCAATGGCCTGGCTGTAGTGTGTTTGCTGCAAGTATCATATTTCACGGTGGTTTGTCCATCATTTCGTGCAAATGTCAAATTTCGCCCGTACACCATCCATCATTTCGCGCGAACGCTGTTGAGGGATTCATTTCAACGAAATAAATTCGCTCGCTCTCTTCAGCAGATGATGCAAACGCGTAAATGCAGCGTCACTAACTGCTGAGTGATGACAAAACGATGGCTGATGGTTAATGTCGCTCACTAAACGCTCTCCTTGAACAGCGGTCGGGAACGTGCTCGCTTCCCAACGTACGGGAGATTTTTGCGGAATATGAGCCTTACAAACTTGATTAGAATTTTTTTTTATATATATTTTTTAAATTTAATGGTTCAAACCTCAATTGAAAGTAATTACTTACAATTACTCTGAGTTAAAGTTAATTCGTACAATAAAAATACAAAATTTTGCATTGCAAGACTTTAGAGTTGAAACGAAATCAAATATGATTTTGCTCTTCCCATTGGAACAAGATTTGGCGACTCGCTGTCCTAGACAATTTTGCACTCGATGACCAACGCTTATGCCTGACACGGAAGAGGTTTCCGGCACAAGTGTAGAAATGGATGAGATATATTAATAGAATTTCGCATCTCAACACTACCTAGGAAAGGTGCATAGGGACAAAGAACCAACGTGCAAACGACACCAGGAATGTCAATAAACATTGCAACGCTTCGCCAGGTGACGGCTGCGTATCCGTGTCGCGTTGATGTGCTACCACACTGCTACCACTGTGGATGAAAACTCGCACGGACAGAATATGATGTTTGAAGTTTTATTTTCGTTTGTCTCCGTTTTCTGGCTGCTGCAGCGAGCAGGAAAAGCTGGCAAAAATATTCCAATCGCACACAACCTTTTCGCAACCTTCGGGGGCAGCCTCTTGCTACTCCCGGCGGCTACGAGGTTGTTGGGCCCGTGTAGTAAGACTTTCTTCACCACTCAGCGCGGTCACGATCAAATTGAGTTGCTCGGTGCTGTGCTCGTACCCCGGGCCCTGAGCAGTTTCGGGTTGGCCCCGGCAGTTTGTTTAACGGTTGAGTGATTTCCCTACCCTGCCCGCCGGGACCAAGTTATTACACATTTTTTTCCTTTCTACCATCCGCTCTCCGCTTTTGTCTTCACTTCACTGCCAAAGAATTTTCCATTTTCATGTTGTGCGCGCGTCTGTGCGCAAGGAGGAAAGTGGTTTTTCTCGTTTTTCTACACCTTCGACGCGAAGACACGCGGTGCAAAAAAGGTGCTACGAGCTCATACCTTCACCGTGCCGAACCGGAACCCACTTTAATCGGCCAGGCCAGGCCTAGCCGAAAAGTATGCGCGCCGGCTTTCCGGTAGCTGCGGAATGTTTCCCCCTTGTACCGCCCCGTGGAAAATGGATGATGTTTTGGGGGTTTCTACTGCTGCTGCTGCTACTATCTTGCCTCGCTTTACTATTTCCATTTAATGTTTTTCGCTGCTGCTCCTGCTCCTACTGCTGCATTGCAAGAATTTTTGCTTTTTTTTCTCTCTATCTCTCTCTCTCTCTATCTTCACTTTGATGTTACTACGGCTACTCTTCCCGCTCTCCACAAATAACCGCGACCGAATAGGTGAGATGGTCTTCAGTCATCAGCATCGGCGCTGCTCGCTGTAAATCGACAAAATTGCGCAAATAACTTTTTCAGACACCTGCTCGAGCGGCGCCAGAAAAGGCGCCCCTCTCGCCCTCATCCCCCTCCTCAGAGAGACCCACCAATTGCTTACAACATTGTAGGACTTGTGCGTTTTGTGTTTTTCATCTTGTTTTTCACCTAACCCAACCCCGAGAGGGTCAACGCAGAGGCAACAAAACACGATCTCTCTGTCTTTCTCTCTGTGTAAAAAGCACCCCTTCCGCTTGTGTTTTCTTCCACTCAAGGTAGCTGGGCCTTTTTTTTTGGAAAAAAAGATAAGCATTCGGATGATTTTTCGTAGCACCAAATCGTAGTGTCAGTGTATGGGTCTCGTGGTTTTGTTCATTTTCATTTCCCCGGCAGCTTTCAGCCCAGCCGCGGGAGCGCGCGCGCGAAGAAGCGCGAGTAATTAGCGATATTATTTATGTTTTGTGCCCCCGTTGGTACAACATGATAATTAATAACAATACCCACCTCATAAATAATTTACAAATAGTTTCACGTTCCGGTGTCCCGTTTCTTCGCTCTTGCCCTAGCTGACGTTGCCACTTCTTTGGCGTAAGAGGGTTTGTTGGTTTTTCGATGTTTGTTTGTTGGTCGAATAAACCAACACAGACTGCACAGTTTGTTAGTTGAGCTTTTTGTATAATGAATTACTTTTACTTACGGCTACAAAGTGGTGCTTTAAAACCAAAAAAAGAGCTTGTTAAATAGATTAGCAGCAGAATCAAGACAGGACAACAAAAAAGTTGGTTGTTAGAGCACAAAAAGAGAAGAAGCGTATTTTGGTGATTAGATTTAATGTGTAACGTTTCACAAATGAGTCGTGAGTGAAACAACCTTTACCGTTTACGGAGCTTATTGAAGTTCTCTGGATTGAAAAGTTTTGGCTGTGAGAGAATACTTTATTTTCAAAATATGCGATAACAAAACGCCCACTAAACAAGAATTTTGAATAATAGCTCCGATGTCGATGACTCATGTTATGGTTCGTCTCTTTTGGCATTTATATCAATGCTAACAAAATGCAAACAAAACAAGTTCAAACTATATCTTAGAAATAATTTTGATAAAATCCAATAAAAATATAAAAAAAAATCCTCAAATTACATAAAAATGAGCACAACTAAAGCTGAAAAGGTTCAAATCTAATCGACCCAGAGCACAAACAACCTCCACGCAATCTCTGCCCCCCAAATCTTATTAAAACTTCACTTTTCATTTCCACCCTCATTATCAGCATCACCATCACCGTTGGTCGTAATCAAAATTTGTGTGGAAAACGAAACGAAAGCAGTAGAATCGTGTGGTCCAGAGCCAACACATAATTAATGACCAAAGCATACCTTCCAACACCTTGGCCGGGGGTAACACGACTTAAAAAAGAAAGGAAGAAATACAATCCAAACTAGTGTTTGTGTTAGGACTGTGGGTGAGAGTAATAGTTTCCATCTCGCGCTCAGTTTTACATCCATTGTTGTACGCCACATTCAGAGCCAACCTTTCTCGGCTACAATGCCGAAAGCGAGCTGCACCCATTTATCTCTTGAAGTGTTTTTTTCTTCATTTCTATGTTCCCTGTTTACTTAGCAAAGATTGCGCTGTTGAGTTGGTGTGAAACTGCAGGGGTACCTAAATTGGGGAGCGTTCGGAATGCCTCGCTTATTTGTATGAAATTTATTAATTTTGGTCTTATATTTGGTGCTGTAGCCAATCCATATTCATTCACTCGCTCCAGCGCACTCAGTCCACTGTTTTTTGAGAACCAGAATGTTAGTTCCCGAGCCCCTCTTCAGCAAAAGAATGGGAAAATGTTTCCCAGAAAGTTTTACAATGAGTTAGATAAGATAAGAGAAGGGAATTTGTGTTGAATTCTTACAGCTGGATGCAGCACACATCTAATGTGAAATAGTTTTGAATTATTTATGTGTAAATTTGTATCAATTTCATGTTGAGAAGACATTACAAATGGTACGGCAGCGCCCTGTATCAGCTACACCATGCATGAAATGATTGGATTTATGAACAGCCAGCCTGAGTTCTCTTCCCCTTTTTTTTCTGGTGTGCACAAATGCGCAATGAACTCCGAGGGCACGTACTATCTTCATCTAATCTCACTTAGCAATCTTAGGATTTGCGCTGAACCTTCTTTGGCTGTTCGATTGGGCCCTGTCCCTTGACAAGAACAATGCCAACTGCGCCTAATTATATCGTGCTCGAGCTAGCCGAGTTTTTGGTGGAAATGGTTGGTAGATTCTTATCAACCTCTAAAACGATCCGTACCAGAGATGGGCTAAGAAAGGGTGCAAGACCTAGAGCTTGTATGAAATATTCATACCCGACCGCCCGACGATGAAAGGTTTGGTTTGATTTTTCACGGCGGCTTTCCAATCGGGAAAAGCGATCCTATCGCGACTACGGTGCGACAAAAATCACCACCATTTGTAATTTACGCTTCGGCAGCATAATAATACCCTTACCCTCCTACCCCCGGCTGTGCGCTCAATCACTTAAGATGACAAGGTTACCACAACCAAAGCAGACGAGGACGTAACGCCTCGCAGAGAGAGAGTCGTCCGCAAAATCCCATCGCTAAGCCGTACCAATTAGTCACCACCGGGAATGAATTGAGATGGGAAAAGAAAAAGGCAGACCTGGTACCCGGGCCTGGTGAGGGAACACGCCACACAGAATCAGTGCAGTGCATTGGGAATTAGTGCTGGTGCTGGTGTGTCTAATCTGCTAGACAAGATGATGTCTATGTTGCTTTTTTTTTGTTTGTCTGTCGGCGACACAAAGGGGTGATGTTTAATTGCCGGGGATTGACGGGGACTGGTTAGTAAGGTTCGTCGTCTGGTGGTTCGGTGTTATCGGGACGGTGTATTAGTTGCGGATTACCACGAGAATTATTTTTTTGGTTTTGTTCCATTATTAAGTGGTTTCGATGTGATCCGTTGAACAGATGGCCAACACTTACTTCTGAAGGTGTTACCTACAAACGTTGCCACGGCGAGTTGCTCATTATTTGAAGGGGGAAATTTGAAAGCAATGCATAACGGAAAGTGATTTGTCGTTCGCTGGTGACAAGCTAAAGTTTACGCAATTGATAGCTTCAGTTTGAAGTTGGGGTTTCAAGCTGTCCAAAAAAAAAACCAAAGTTAAAAAGTGTCTTCTGACAGCGTGGCAATTAATTAGGCAGCTTTCAACAATAGCAAAATAAATCTTTACTGTACCTAAACCTCACAATTCGTTCGGCAAACAGCTTCGCCAATTTGTGCCATATTAAAATGTGCCACACAGATGCAAAACAAAAAAAACTACGGATTCAACACACACACACACACAAACGGGTGACACATTTGCCCAAATCGAAGCAAGCGCCGGCGCGTACATAACCGCACACACACTCGCACACACGGGCGGAAAACACATGAACACGTACGCACGTGACATGGTAGAAAAGGGGTAACTCTACTCCAAGAGTGAGGAAAATCGCACTTGATTTTGCGCTTCGCTCTTGCGTTTTCTCTCCCGCTCCCGCTTTCATAACACACACACACACACACGCACACTTATGTACACGTTTTTCACCATTCTGTAGCGTCGCCATCCCTTGTGGGGTGTAACTATGTGTTTTTTGCTAATTTTTCAACTTTGGTCCTTCGAACCGGACAAACCGGACCGTACGAACACTTCGACACACACACACACACACATGTGCGCAAAACATGTCGGGGCGCGTCAATTATCGGGGAATTAATTTACACTTTCTGTAAACCGATGTTGCCGTGCGATGTTCGGTGTTTCTTCGGTGGGGCGATGATTGTTGGCGCAGCAACGGTTTCGTGCACGAACACTCTTGCGTTTTTTGTTATTTTCCGTACGAAATTATCGATGTAGCGTTCTTTTGAGTGTAAGTTTGTAAATCCACCTCGTGAAGCAACGTTTCGTGTGGTGAGATGACGGCTTTCGGGCCACACCTTATAAGGCGGAGCGTCGATACGCCCGGGAAGAGGACATCGAGCAGGGCTAGTCTGTGCTTGCTTGTACCGGCCAGCCCTTAAGCCCTTCCCTTCCACCCAACAGCCCCGCATGGGACACACCGGAGTGGCAAGTGGGTTTTGCTTCTTTTGTCGTCCTCCGGGTAAAGCGGTTCCTTTATATCCGTGCATCCGTGGATGCGTTTGGGTTTGCTTCTTGGGACCGGCGTCCGTTCTTTTCCTTTTCCCTGTGATGCAAAGTGATGGCCGGCCAATAAGAAGGAGGTAAAAAGATAAAGCCTCGCGACAACGACGACGGCGCCGAAACGAATGGCGAAAAGCAAACGCAAAAGGAAATGAAGTCCGCGACCACTGGCGGCTGGCCCGTCGACCAGGGCTGGTTTTTTGTTGTTTTTTCTTATTCAAAAAGGACCGTTTTGACCATTTTTCATTTTGTACGTGTGTGTGTGTGTGATGCATTTTTGGGGTCCGTTTTTTTGCTGCCAAAGCGAACGAACAGCAACTCAGGTCCCCCTTTGGCGAGTTCGTTCTACCAGCGTGGACGAGGGCGCGCCTTGCCGGCTTTGATGCAATATTAAATTACAAATCGCGTCGTCCGTCGTCGTCGCTATCGTACGGCGTATTGTCGTGCGCATTTTTCCTTCTTCTTCGTCAGCAGTACTTCTCCTGGGACAGTCTCATGTGTGTGTGTGTGTGTATGTGCGCTCTCCGTCCCGTTGTGCTCGTTCTCGCCCGGCCGGCCTTGGCGCGTGAGAAAGCGAGCACACTAGCGGGACCCTTCTCGTCGGCGAGCGAGTGCGAGCGACACACACACCGCGCGCGCCGGTTTGTTGGAACGCTGTGTGGCGAATGCGCGTGTGAATGTGCAACGAACGGGCAAGAGACAAAGACCGTCGCACCGTCGGTGGCGGCCGGCGAAGAAGAAGAAATCTCGTTTTCTCAAGATGGTTTCCATTGCAAGCGTCGTGCTGGTTGTTCCCCACCGTTTCTGGGATGGGCACTGAAGAAAAAGGGGTATTTTTTATACGAAGATGATAGCGCTACTGCTGCTGCACAATAGTTTAGTTTGATGTAGTGTAGCAATGTTTAAACATTTTGTCAAAAAAAGTTTGAATTTTAATAGTCATAAACAAGTATAAAATATCAAAACGGTTCTTAACTAACTAATGACTGCCAAGAACAATCATAATTTTGTTTCAAGTGCAACTTATGATTGTGTGATCAAAATCATTTATAGTAAACTTTTTTCTTAAAACCACTATATGATTGAATAGCAATAAGTAGTAAGCTATAAGTCATTCAACATTTGTACTTATTCTTATGATTGAGCTTGTTAAGAAAAATAATTTTTCAATTAAAAAGTGTTTCATTGTAATCCTTTTGTATTTGCGTATCAGAAAGAAAGGATTTCTCTTTTGGTAATGGGATTTTATTTTTTGTCAAAGTTGTCATACCTATCTGAAATAAGCTTTTTAAATTGATCTGCTTTGTTACCTTAAGTCATAAGATGGAGGAACAAATGTCAAAAGAATCCAACAGATTAGTAAGTTGAATGAGGAGGAAATATTTCATACTTTTACTACTACAACCACAATCTCTTCGAATACAATTAGCCTTCCGAAGGACTAAATGTTTAAAATGTTCTAGGTTGGTACACTTCAACCACATTTTTAAACAGGTTTCTTGCATAGTTTTGGTAAGTTCTGTTTGGAATGTATAAGTCTAGTTGCAATTGTTGCACTTTAAAATCTTTCATAAAACTATCATCAAGCACCGTAAGTGGCTCTAATCGTAATCGTAGAATCGAACAAGTTTTCCTGGTTGTTCTTTTGCTAGAGTGTCCTCTTAACCGTGCAAGCCGTTTCCACGTACCGCCCTATATTAGGCACCTACAATAACCCAAGGCACCTTGATTGCTTGATATTTCTGCTCACTACACATTTTTCCCCACAACTTCCGACACTTTCCTTCGCTACTGCTGCTTTCTCCCCAGTCCACACAGTGTGCCAAAGTGTTTGAGCTAAGTACTACTAAACAACCAGCCCCGCTCCCGCTATAGCGCATAGGTTGTAAGTTATATAAACCACTGCCCCCTGTCCTTGCTACCACCCCTATGAGGCCATGAGTGCCGCATAATGTACTGTGCGAAGTGAATTATGAAGTGCAAAAGTGCCGGCGACGCCTGCGAAACCTGGCGACGAAATGCAACCCACATACCAACGTGTCGCATCCTTTCGGGCGCTGTTGGAGGGAATGGTACGCGGAATGGTAGGCTGGGTGTCTGGGTGGTGCCCACGGGTGGCGGTACAATTGCACTGGTCTGGTGGTTGGTGTGCTGGTGGGCTGGGTGGGTGCCACCACGCAAGGAACGCAAAGCGCACTGGAACACGCACACGAAATGCACGAACGCAATGCCGACGACATGCTCATAAATGTTTATCGGACGGTTATTGTGTGTGTGTGTGTTTTCTGTTTCTTTTTGCTTGCCTTTTCGTACTGACGTTCTATGAGTTTATGATTTTATATAATTTTAAGTTACAAAACTGACACAACATTGAAAGCTCTTCAAGGTATTTTAAAATGCGTTTTTTGAAGTCAAAACAGATTGCATTTTTGCTCATATTAATAGCACAAAAGTTGGAACAAAAGGAACGGCGCTTTCATCGATCTTGAATCGATATTTCTTCCCGCCATACTCCATAAACACGACAATCCACGTTAACAATCGATTGCTGGGATCGTAGCCGACGGAAACCGCATCGATCGCGCACGACGGCTCAAAGCCCTTTAAACCGCGGGATGCCCTGCTGTGAAGGTGGGCCCCCTTGTGGAAGCCGGCTAAAGATGCGCTCTTGCTGTGGATTGCTGTAGCTCAATATATTTCATAAACCAGCGACAGCGTATGGTACGTTTTTTTGCTGTGGCGTGCGCCTTGTGCCATTTGGGCTGCCTTGGGTGGTCCTGGAGCGGGAAATGATTTGCTATTTTTCGTTCCATTTTTGATGGAGAGTTTTAAATTCTTCCCATTAACATCAAACCATACCGCAAAATTATGTTTTTGGGACATTCTTCGTTCTTTGAAGTAAGTTAGGGTGATATTATTTGATTTAATTCTATTTACTGTGATGCTCGGTTGAATGGTTGAACAACTCTTTAATTAAATTTTCCTACCACCCGTACCGTTACCGGTTCCTGCAATGAGGAGCGGAGTGGTGTCGTAGTTTATGAGTGTGGGTGACACCCTAAAGCCATAGGGTTTGATTAATATCTGCCACTTTGGAGTGGATTAGTGCTTGCAAAATGGAGAAACAAATCGAGAAACATCAACAGAAATGACGCACTTTAATAAACACCTCCATTAATTGTATTTCTTAATGTTAGAAATGGGAAGCAAAAGATGAGGTAGAAAATACATTAAAATCTGTTCTTTTTTCCCTACCGTTCGATTAGCATATAGATGTTTTTTCGTTTTTGGAATGGGAAAAATAATATCCCGAGCCTCAAAAAACGTTTGCCCACACACGACGCATGAAAATTGTTTGGACAGGAACATTGCTTATGCACGGAATGGAACATCCGCGTCAAACTGTGCGATTAATTAAAACACAAACCTCTCCCAAAAGCACAACCCAACAGGAGGAAGCGAAGCCACCGACTAATGGCTGACAACGCCTGTGTTTCGAACCTGTGTGCTGATGATAATGATGATTGGGATGACGAGGATGATATAAACACACGCACGCACGCAGCCAGTCCTCAGATCGACACGGAACGGGCCGGGGGCTCGAAGAAACAAGCAGGAAGCGTTCAAAGACTTCATCACCCGAAACTCGAAAAATTGATCTCTCTATTCCCATTTGGGGATTTGTGCTTGGGGAGACTTTTTTAGTAAGACGGTGGTTGGAGTGGAATAGAAAATTGAAAATCATTCCCAG
Source organism: Anopheles gambiae (assembly GCF_943734735.2). Lineage (NCBI taxonomy): Eukaryota > Metazoa > Arthropoda > Insecta > Diptera > Culicidae > Anopheles > Anopheles gambiae. The sequence goes on from NC_064602.1 coordinate 89,305,786, forward strand.
CGCTGCTGCCGTTACTGCTGCGAGCAGTCACTGAGCGTGGGGTCCTCGCCCTCGAAACAATGGACCTCCCACAAATCCCCCGACACTAATCATAAGAATTCATGTGCAGTGGAGTTGTGCCCTCTCTACCATTCGGTAAGGTACAGACAGGCAGACAGACAGACACAGCAAAAGTTAGGGAAGAACAACACCTTCTCCTCCGTTACTCCTAAACGCGAAGCTTACAAGTGTCGTCGCGGGACGGGTGAACGTCGGTGGTCAACATTAGTTTATGATAATTAATTCCACCGGGGTTTGGATGGTTAGTTTTGTTGTTTTTGTTTTGTTTTTGAAAGTCTACAACTGAGCGCAGAGAAAATAAAGGCTTTTTTGTCACTGTCTCACTGTTGAATTGCGATTTTTGTTCGCTCATCAAGTTCAGCGTCATCGGTTTTTTTTGTGGGCATGAATATTTATTGGCGGTGCCGTGACTAGGATTCGGCAAAACGGTGATATTAAATTCCAAAGCAATTATTACAACAACAACAAAAAAGATCTTCATTTTTCTCTGATTACTTATCTTCATTCTTGAAATGAGTTACTAAAAAGTTACTAATAGTTTAATTTTAACCACACAAAATAGCTAAAAACATTAAAACCAAACACATCGCAATAAGCAACCGAATGACGCAGCACAAACACCAACGGCCGAGCGAACGAAGTATTCAATTAATTAGCCATAAAACGTAATCTAATCAAAATCTCATAAATCATTCTTTATAGGCTTTTGTGTGTTGTGAACCGAAAGGGCAACAAGAAAGGGGGCCAGAAAACAACACACAAACACGTCCCGAATGTCGATACCTTTCCGTATCTAGGTCTAGGTGCTCTCGCTAGCAACTTGTCCGTTGCGGTGTTGATGTTTCCCCCATTTGACAGTATGTTCACTGGTAACGCTACAAAAGCAACACTCATTCCAGAAAATGAGCAATTCTTTGGAAATAGATATGTTTTTTTTTTGTCTATTCCTTGTCTGTTAATGTCTTCACATTTATGTCTTTCTCTCTCCTCCTTCCTATGCTATGACGAAATAGCCCCTTTGAATTGAGGAGAGTGACCAAATTAATACATCTGCTTCACCAGATCAGTCCGCCAGCGTGCCAACGGATAGAGCCAACTGCACGGTAACATGCTGGGATTAGCTCATGGGGATTGGTGGTAGTAAGCCTTGAAAGGGAAGGATCGATACCACCCAGCATGGAAAGCATGGAGGGATTGCCCTTAATGTCTGAGATCACCTCCACGGATTCAATTATTCGTGATCTACATTTAACAAGACGTCTGTGCCGTGAAGGGATGCCTCGGAAGTTTGCATCTCACAGCGCGCCCTTGCGGCTGTAGCCAACGGGCAAAAAGGGATTCCACCGTTTATTAATGGAATAATAACAAGCACCGAGCACCCATCAACGCCAGCTCATAACGAGGGAAACGTTCTTCGAGTAAGAGAGAGAGAGAACAAAAAGGAAAAGGTTTCTGAACCTCCAAACCACGCTAAACCGGGGCGAAGATCTACGGGATTATTTTATGGCATATTAAAGGTTGCCTTTTTTCCCCCCCTCTCTCTCTCCATTCCGGGTTGTTTGTTTTTCTTTGTCCTCCCGGTTGTAATTTCTTTTCCTTCTTCCCTCCCACCCCTTCCCTGGTTTACCTTTGCACCGCTTTGGTGCTCGTTCGCTCGTTTGTGGGCGCTTCCTGATTATTTATGATCTCCTGTCCCGATCCCGGGGTCCGATGACCCGCTGGCCCGCTCCGGCTCTGTCCGAAACGGTCCGTCACATCCCGAAGGCGCCTCTTTTGGGTCGACGCGGGGAAGGAGGAAGACGTTTTGTTAAACCATATAATTACATGTTTGTTTTGTTCTTTGCGTGCCTCTTTTTCTCTCTGTCTCTCCCTCCTTTCTTCCGCTTCGTCCCGGTGTAAGCTTTCAAACACACAGATTAGCTCCCCATGCCCCATTACAATGTAAGACGACGGCGGCGGCAGCAGCAGCGTGGTTTTCGTTACCGGCGCCGGCGCTCATGAGCGATCGCTTTAAATCATGATATCGATTATGATCGAAGATGATCGCCGTGGTCCGGGGAGGCCCCGGGAGGTCCGTCCGCACCGTCCGCACCGTTCCGTTGCCTTGGTAATACAGCCATGGGACAGGGGCCAGGTTTGGCGGGAAAGGGGAAACATCGTGTCACTTGCCGGGAACGATGATGATGGATGGTTTCGCTTCCGCGGGCCACTCGCTTACCCACAAACACACACACACACAAAGAAACTCTTGAAGAATACTACGGTGGGAACGGATTTCTTCGGGACATTTGTCAATGTGATAATTGGTGGCTTTCAGGGTGATCGGGATGGGTTACGCGTGTATATGTGATGTGATGTGTGTGTGTGTGTTGATGGCGCCAGTAAGGTACTGGAATGGAAGGGTTCCACTTGCACGATCGCGGGTCCGACGGGAAGGATAACATTTGAATTTGAATGATGGATTGTTGGATCGCAGGATGGGAAAACAGGTCGTCAAACCATTTCGATCGAAGAGAAAGCAGGGTTTTTACATGTGATTAAGAATGTTTATCAAAAAGAAATTTATATCCTCTAGAATGTCTTACAAAATAATGATCGACCATGCTTCTACATACTTCAGTAGGTATGGCAATCAGGATCTTGATAAAAAGAAAACGATAAAAATACTACAAAACTGTTGACCTCAAGTATGGTACAATTGCTCTTGTGATCATAGGTTTTATATTTAGTCAAAAATTTACACAAAATATACAAAATATACCGTTTTAAGGTGCATGATGGAACACCAATCAACTAGCTTTAATACTCAGTGCAAAACTGGTCTTTAAAATCAAAAGTTAAGTCATCCGATTCAGCTGAGTCATCTGCAACTCTTTGCTTTGCAACTTTCGATTCTAAATAACGCTTATCTTGGATGGATATAACAACTGCCAAATGACTTCAAACCCTGACAATGACAGAAAACACTGGACATAACAAAAAACTACCGACTGATTTGCTTCGGATGCAGCGTAGGCGCCAGTAGTGGAATACTTTTCAATGTTTAAATCGCATACCATTTGCCGTACCGAAAACCAAGAAACCCCGAAACTCCAACCAGTCAAGTTCGCCAGCCAGCCATCCGAACGGACGGCTTCAAGAGACATTTTGTTCACTTTCTGCAGTTCCTGCACCCGATTTATTGCGGCAAGGCAACGGCTAAGAATGTGTCGCTCGTTCTTAAGAAGAATACGAGCTACGAGCGGGGAGCGTAAAAGATACAGCAATCAGGATAAAATAAACTCAAAGAAAAGACACCCCCGGACTGCTGTTGCATCGTAGAAGCAGGAAAGGGGGGGGGGGGGGGGAAGAAGAGATACACCGACCATCGACACATCGACAACCAGATCAGATCGATATCAGGCGGGCGTGCGTTTACGCGGACTTTCGGAGACATGTTGGGATGATGGGAGATTGATTTTCCGCCTCATCCTCCCATCGGTCCCGGGTCCGGTGGATCGGCGCTTATGGCGTTTCACAATTCCCGGCCGGCGCACCAGAAGAATGAGAAGAAGAGGAAGTGTTTTTTGTTCGTTTCGTTCGTTGCTCACCCACCACTATGCCGCTTCGCATCTCCGAAAGCCATAGACATCATTCCGCACGTCAAACGCGCCTGATCGACGCGAAATGTCGTACGGAACGTCGGAATGCTCTCGGCTGCACCCTTTGCGGGCCATCGGCATCCTGGTGTCTTGGTGTTTTGGTGTGTGTGGAGAGGCGGAGTGGATTGACATAATGAAATGCTTGCCTTCCGGGCCCGAAAGGGGACGGTGTGGTTACTCTGTCTGCGAGACATTCTACACATCCAATTTATGTTCAGTTTTTTTTCCACCGCCCTTCCCCTTTGCGAAGGGATTGACAAGTAGTAGTGGTCTTCGATTGGTTTTGTCAATTTAAAGATGGAATAGTGGAGGGAGGGAGAGAGGGAGTTGTAGCAGGATGGGGGTGGATGAAGACAGAAAACGCGGGTCACGGGAGACAGCAGCGGACTTGTCATCATAGTCTTTTTTGTGTGAGTGTTGTGTTTTTTGGGAAGGTGCAGTGATGGTGGAAGACGGACGTGCGTTCTATTTCGATTCGCGCGCACAGCATTTAAGGGTTGCGCCGGCACACTCTAGAAGACCGGCGTCAGCATGAGCAGGGCACATAAAAATCAGTAAAACGAAATAACTTGACATATGTTCAGCGTCATGCCACGGTTAGGGAGCGGGTTTGGGGCATGCTGGAACTTATGCTGGTTCAGGCATTAGAAGGTAGAATTTCGGGCAACATCAAGAAGCTGCGGCAAAGATTGATGGACGAAGCGACGAAAGAGGAGAAAGAAAAACAAAACCAAACATCAAACTCTCCGAAACAACACAGAAAACAGACCTAAATCAGGGCGGTAGGAGGAGACGCGTCTCTTTCACTCGTGTAGGATGCGGGCACAAGGATGGGGGGGAAGATCCATCTAAGAATCTCGTACCACAGTTTGATACGTCGCTTGATCATCTTTAAAGCATGTTGTTTTTGGGGTTGACGGGGTTGTCCGCCCGTCTTTTTCCCTCGACGCTCCTGACTTGTCTCCCAACTAGGAGCAACATTTTTCAATCCTACTACCACCAATTGAGCACGGAAATTGAATAATTGATCGAAACTACTGTAGTCGCGAACGTTTGAGTCGTTGGAGTGATGTGAGGGGGGCGAAGGTGTAGCAAATGGGCGAAACAAAATGGAACAGGAACAAATTTAGGAACAAAATGCTTCTGTTTGATGTTTGTTCTGAATGCGGGTTGAGATGAGTGATGTTTTTTGGGGGAGGAGGTTGTTATCTAGTGTAGACAAGATATTTATAGAGATACATTTTTGAGATGTGTTGAGTTTTGGGGCGTTCTATCGTACTAAAGTAATTGTGAGACATTAAAAGTAAAATTATTTTCCTTCGTCAGTATCAAAAGCTCAGTTTAAATCGTAAACAGTGCTGAAGAGCTTCATTGCCTTTGCTTCCAGCCATTTCTACTCACGGGTTTCTCTGAAGAATTGGATGTGTTTATCTGAGGAATCAAAAAAATACATCATAGTCGTACAAAAAATCAATCTAGGCAAGAATTGCTCAACATAGGACAGATTTTTGCATTTTTTTTGCTCACTTTGAATTTTTTTTTACTCACTTTAAATGAACCACAACAGCGTCAGCAGTAATTTCTAAGGTCTTACCTTTTTTTAATTCAGAAAAAAGGATTCAACCGAATTCCTTAATCGGTATCTTATCAATATGATAAATATGAAGGTTCAATAAAAATGAGCCTACATTTACTGCAAATATTGTTTGCCAAAGGGTAGATTTATGGTTCAAATAATTTTGTTTTATATAATCTGACGTTTGGTGACTCAAATTATAACAATAACACAACATTTTCCTCTTAGGTTTGCTTGGCATAAAAAATACATGCTTAAGATAAAATCAGACACGAAAGTTTCGGTTTTAAAGATGTATTTTGATGAGTGATACGATCAACTAGGCCGTTCTTATGAAAAATAAAATATCATTGAAATTGATGCTTCAGCAACAATTCAAAAAGGGCATGCATAGAGCAATGTTTACAGCTCTGAAATTCTCCTAAAACGTTCTACGTCGAATATCGCTTGACAAAGACATACAGCACTTCAAAGAATATGTTATATTCATAAAAAAAAACTCTGCTAAATCAAACGTCACTGCAGCTCCATATCCAGTCCTTGTAGTTTCATTACCAACAAGTTCTTGTTGGGCGGCATATCAGCAAACGAAACCGTAACGAACGAAGCCTCCTCAGAGTACGGAACCTGTTCGTAAAACGGCCGCGACTTTACTGCCCACCACACTCATGGTCAATTTTTATTGCCCCTGGATGCTGGGCCGCGTGCGCACCCGAGCAAACTGATAAACGATCTGCACGGAGCGTTCAATCGGCTGCAAGAAGCTGTGTATGTATGTGCTGGAAAACTTTAACCGAACGAAGAAAAAGCAACAAATACGGTGGGTGGTACTTGTTGTCGCAGTTTTCCAAGCCTGTCCCTTGGCACACACTGGACGGGGCCAATCCGCCACCGCCTATCTGCATTGAAAAGTGCAACGCTCAGTCGCTCCGTCCTTTCGCGTATGCTGGTCGGTGGTCTAGCGGAAGCAACAAGCGGGACGGCACCACCAACGGTGCTCTCGACTCCCTCCCTCGTATCGCTTCTGCATTTCCCCATGCTAAACAGCCAACAATGGCGACTGTCTGGCGACGCGTTTTGCTGCTGCTGCTGCTACACACAGACCTACCCCGCGGAAAAGCGTGACCAATTTATCCGTCCGCCAGCATCATGCTCGACGGCACGATTCGTAATCATTTAAATACGCGACCTCGGAAGGAAAATTCCGCTCGCCCAATCGGGCCTGCAATAGGACGCAAACACACACACACACACACGCACGGGATTGTTCCGAGCGTTCCGGTTCCGATCGATTCGAAGGCTCGCGATCGCCAACCAAGTCCAGGAGAATACGTCCAGAGAATGCGTCCAGAGTCGCTTGCACTCCAGAGCTTCGGCTTTATCATTGCCAATCGTCTGGTTGCCGTCTGCAGGGTGGCCAGGACAGATTTCTGCAAGCTGCAGCAGCAGCACAAACCGTTGCAGCAGAGGTGGTCCATTCTCGCGCGAGGCGGAGGGATTCAGGGACTTTAAAGCCTCACATCGTTGCGTTGCAACGTTTATGCTTGCAGCTTTGTGCTTTATTTATTTTCCAAAACGGCAACACCGAAACGGGGAGTGAGGATGTGGAGCGTGCAGAAACAAATAATTCATAAATAATTGTAAACTACCTACTGGCGCCGGATTGCGCAGGAGGAACTGTGGCGTTGGTACAGCAGGGGCATACATTGGAAGTTCGATCTACACCGTAGAAACCTTTTGGTGGTGTGGTCGCTGGTGCTGGTGGTTTCCGACACGCTTATGCCCGGGAATGGATCAGCAAAATCATAACCGTATCCTCCCAAACCGTGGAGCTCCAAGAATTGATCTCTCTCTATCTCTCTCGCTTTTGCTACCCTGTCTCTTACTGTATTTCCTTTGTCAGTCTTTTTTTAGGACCTAGCACAATACCTTGGGAGCGGCTCATCTCCTTGTTTTTTTTTCAATGTAGCCTTCTTCCAAGCCCGTTCGAACGCTGAACTTGTTCGCCTTTTGAGGATAATAAAACACGACCCCTCTGCCAACAAAACGGTGTGTTGTAAGCTTGGCTTAAGATTTAGAAAGCTGGCCGGTGCCGAACCGTTTTGTTAACAAGATCCAATCAATCGTCCGGTGGAGGAAGCGAGCCGATGCGTGTGCGGTTTGGAGGGTTTTTCTTTTCTTTCTTGGTTATTCTGCCCATCCTTTCGCCACCGACTGGTCATTCGCGGTTCGGGATCATCCCGCCAAACGAGCCCGGAATGATATGGGGTGGTAATGGAAATCGACTTGGGTGGTCTTCTGGAAGCTGCATAGAAACGTTCGGTAGAGCTTCACGAAGCCTTCACCGACGGGTAATAATTCGATTCGATTTCGGTACTGGTGGAATGGGATTTGATTTGGCAAAGAGGAGAGGAGATCTAAGCCATTTGATCGTGAGCTCTCCTAGAGTATCGCGATATTTTTGTAATATTTATTTGATGATGAAACAATTATTAATTTTAACATAAATTGCCTTATACTAAAAAGTCATCTCGCTCAACAATTATTTGCATAGTCTTTCCAAACCATCGCATCGCCAGATCCGACACCTGGCTTTTGGATGGCAACTCCTCCAGCAGTGCGGCCCACAACGCTGTTAAAAACACGCTCACTGTATCCTGCGTGAGGCACTGCCAGTGCCTAAACCCGTGGTTATGGTTTTATGATGGCGAACGTGAATAAGTTCGACAGAGAGCAACAAAAAAAATCGCAAAGATCTACCCCAAAAATGCATAAGAAAATTGGACAGGCAAAACAAACAATGGACCCCACGAGCAGGGCCGGTTATGCTGCACACCCAACACGATGATAATGGTGATGAGTGCTTTGTTGGGTTGCTGGTTTTGCTTTTTTTTTTTTGGCTGCTGCTTCTGCTGTTTGCTTTGGTCACGCAAAGGCCTTCTGCTCCGTGGGCAGCCTCCACCAAGGCCCAGGTCTGCCTGCAAATTTGGCCCGGGTTAAACGGTTAAGAATGCACCCCAGACCCCAGACGCCAGCACAGGACGTCGAGAGTCAATCACGAGCAGCAGAACGATAATTATCAATTATTTATGATTTTTGTGTGTGTATGCGAGAGAGAGAAAGAAAGAGTGTGTGTGTGCGAGAAAGATCTTTTTGCGTCCAGCAGTGAACGTTCACTGGACGAGGCCTGTAACGAGCCTGGTTAAGTGAACCCACAGCTAGACTGTGATTATCTTGTTACCCCAGCCAACCAACGAGCTCCCCAAAAACACAGGGCGAGAAGAGAAACGGTTTCGAAAAGAAATGAAAGTGAAACGTTGCAGCAGCAGCAGCAGCATCCTTAATCGATGGTTATAAAATTTCTGCTTAGTTCAATGAAACGGAACGATGAAATAATTAACGAAATTTACCGCGAGACGGCAGGGAGAGGAACCAAGGGGTGCTGAATGTTTGCACAAAAATTAAGTGATTAAACGTAACAAAACGGGCGAATGGGAAGCGAATGGCGCTGAAACGTGATCTTCCGGGGGGAGAAGTAGGTAAGCGGTGCAGGTGCTCTTGTCCGTCCGCGAACGTCCCTTTAATTGACTGTGAACTACACCTAGACGGCAGAGCGCTATCTTAAACGATCCACACCGGTTTTATGCGCTACAAAAAGCTGCACACATTCATCATAATTCGTTTCGGGTGGAGAGAGAGAGCTTGCTGCCTTTAAAGCTCCTGGAACATCATCACGACGACGATGGTGTTATGGGACTGGGGCGCAGAGTGGCTGGATAGTGGTTGGATAGAGGCATGGAGCAAACAAGCGACTAGATAAGCCGATCAGTTGCCATCAGTAGTCGGTGGGAGTGGGCCTCAGCCACTGTAGCTTGTGGTACAGATTGAGACAGTGTTTAACAACGTGCTTCGATGGATGTAGATCACTGTATGGGAAGTGTTGGGGTATTACTAGCATGTTTTGCTATTTGATAGAACAAATCGGTTGAGGACCAAGACGGGGGTTGGTTGCTTACACCACGTTTGAATCATTTAGATGATCTCAAAATCTCTACAAAAGTTTTTGACAGGAATTATTGCACCAATTTCTCTGCTATTTGTTGCCTCAAGAAGAATGAATGCACAACACAATCAAGCATATTTAACATTTCATAAAATAACAACCATCTAATATGCCATTTTTTTATCTTTCTCTTCCCTCTCTTTGTAGGTAAGTGTTCAGCTTTCATCCATAACAACAATAAAAAACACGATCTAACCTTCATTACCTTTCGCTAACAAGATACATAATATGATCGCGGGGAGCGCATAACTTTCCGGGAAACGTTAAGCAAACAAATCGCCTGACCAAGAGAGGGGCAGGTATTGTGTGAATGTGTGTCTGTGTGTGATTAAATATATCTTGTTATAGATTTTTCGGGATCGGGTGCGATGGGTTAACATTCTTCTTTTTTTTCGGGAAAATCTCTCTCCTTCAAATCGGGCAGGTGAATCTTGCATTTGGGGCGCCAGCGTCAGGCAAGCATTCGAGCAAAATTGGACAATCAAACAAACACACACACATGCACGCTGCACAACGTGACTAAAACGAGAAAGAGTTGAACATTGAGGATGCAACGAATGTATTCAATGTAACAAGATCGGTGAGAGATCGCACAGCGCAGCTGCGGTGGAAAAAAGAACGAAAGAAGCAAGCAAGCGACGAACCTGCAGCAGAGGAAAAAAGAAATCAGCAACCAAACCAACAAAAAAAAAACTGTAACAAACTGATACGAAAGTATTCTTCGATACAAAATCAAAGACGGTGCGGACCGTGCCGTTGTCCACTCTGTCCCTTTTCCCGGTGCCCGAACGTGTGTGTGTGCGCGAGCGCGCGCGTATGTGTGTGCATTTTTCGAAACCCAACGGGCGCCACATTATTTATGTTGATTTCTTCGATATAGGACAGTTTTGCGCCGGGGTTCGCTTCGGGGTTTTGTTTCGGGAAAAATTATAAATATTTCCCTGCCCCTGCTTGCCCTCCTTTCCCGATGGTGGGCTCGTGCTGCAGCAGAACTGAGAACGCATCTACAAGAAGGGATCGCAGAAAAGGCGCCAGACTGCAGCGCCTGGTTTGTGTGTTTTGTTGCTTCCTTTTTTTTCCTGTGCGACCGCGTCGTCGTCCCTGGGATGGGACCGTGAAGCAAACGGCAAACCCTGATTAAATCGCTACCACGGCGTATTTGTTTACGCCGAGCTCTGGGTTCGTTCCTACTTTCTTACCGTTCCTTTTGCCGCCTTACTTTTTTTTTGCTGAACGAGATCTCCCGAAGGATCGCACCGTTCCTCTTGTCTGCTGTGCCCCTTATGGAGTGGGGAGGCAAGGTATCTGTGCCCTTTTTGGGGGGAATTGGTTTTTGTGGAATCAGCAGTCAGGATTGTGTCGTTTCGTTGGCGTCGCTGTCGTCGTTTCGCTGGCTGGCGACAGACATCACCTACAATGCCCTCCACGGCCCGCACGGCGGTTTGTCGTCGTCGTACCACGGTGACCCTTACGGGCCTGGTGTGTGATCGCTTTCCGTGTGAAAGCGACCATGTAGTCCACAAGTGCACATGCAAATTGGGTGACCGTAACAAAATAATGACCCCTTTGGATGGTGGGCAAAGAGAGCGAGAGGGAGGGATAAGAGACGATTGAGAATCGCGAAAAAAGGACATCGATTTGCATCGATTTTGCTGATGCTGACGCTGGCGGGCCCGTTAATGTGTGTGTGATTCGAGCTGATTCCAATATTCGCATCCGTAGCGTGAATATTGATGAACCCGATGATGTCTTCGGTTCTCCACGCTGGATCTGACGGCTCGTGTTGGACATTCGACATCGATGAGTCAAATGAGTTCAGGGCTTGGAGGAGGGGGAAACCAACCCAAAAACAAACAAGATCAGCAGGTTGCAAACTCTTCCCTCGAGCGTTGACTGGACAAGAAAGTGTGTGAAGAACCCCTAAGTCACCACCAATGTACTGCGTTTGATAGTAAAAATCTTTAATTTGCTCCACCACCACCAAGAGACCGTAGGCTGGCTTTAATTACTCCATCCCGAACGGCATCCAGATTTCCGATACGGGCCCGGTGGATTATGCCGCTGTAGAGACTTCTTTTTTCGTCTCCTCCCAGCAACCTAGACAGCTATTCGGGGCGGGCGGGACCCAAACACCCGTAACGTCCTGGGAACCGGGAATCACTGTGGGTTTGGAACTGGTTTGCCCGATCCAGTGGTACTGCCGACCGGAGGAGGGTGAACACTGGGGCGTACTGGGTTTATTGGTTTCCTCTACGTTTCTGCATATTAATTGGCGATAATGAGCAACCGGTGGGACCACCGCCGTGACGCGACCAACGTGTGTGCGCCAGTTCAATATTCCAATCCCACCCTCCAATGTCTCCACTCCCTAATGAGTCTGGGTTAAGATGACGTTTTTTTTTCTTCTTTGGGGTGTCGTTCTTTTAATGTCCCAGGCAAGACGAAAGTATCGAGATCTGGAGCTACAAATCCTACTCCTTTCGACACCTGCCTGAAGCGGAATGGAATGTTGAGGTCCCGATTGCCACACGAAGACCTCCCAGATGAGGCCCGCCAACTTCTCCCAGCACCGCCACGGTCGCTGCACTTACCTGGTCACCGGTCGTTGTGTGCTTATCTGCGTGTGCGTGTGACCAATTGAATGGGCATTGACAAATCGGCTCGTTAGGCGCGTTGTTTCGGTGGCATCTTCATTAGAAATGACAATGGGAATCATGGGTCGGAGGCTGGAATGGCTGAGGAAAGGTAGGGATGATTCGAGAGCGACAGTTGGGCGTTGAAAAATGAAGTGCAATTGAGATTGGAGGAGAATGGTTTTGTGAAGTGTTGCATTTATTTCACCAGCATCTAGCTATTGGGGAGAGGGAGTTTGTTTCAAAAGTGTCCACTTCTGAGCGATTGCATGGAGAGCATGCTTGGAGTTAAGATAGAGTGAGAATGCTGAACATCAAAGAAAAAGGGGATTGTAAAATTTTATTAGCATATTGTCTTTAATGACGAATACAAAACAGTATTTCGTTGGAAATAGGCATAGGAAAATGTTTGACTTTTTGATTGAGCCTCCGGAACATAGTCTTCAACAACAATAACTACATTGTTACTTTACTGGACGATGGAATGTGTCTGATTGAAAAATGTCCTCCAGCGCTACAAAACAAAAATCTACCAAGATAAGAAATATGTCCTCCGTGACAAAAAGCATACAAAAAGCAAGACAACATTCTTGTCCCCAAATTGTCTCCATTCTGCGCTTGTCACGATCAGCTTCGCATCATCGCCAGTCCTTCCCGTTTTGCACATAGCTTCTTCTCCCTACCAGCTTCTTGCATCCAATGCATCCCCGCCCCGCCCCGTCCCAAGCCTACTGCAGCACTTGAGATTTCAAAAGTGAAACCAAAACGGCGAGCTACACGCAAGGGAAAGAAAACCCACTGCGCTAGATAAATTACTCTTCTCCAAACTCGCGGACAAGGATCTTGCGATTTGACAAGGAAAATATTTGTAAGCGGCGGTTTTTGTTTGTTTGTGTGAGTGTGTGTGTGTGTGTGTGTGTGTCGCGAGTGTCGCCAGTCGTCTTTGCTCTTCGCTTTGCTTGCTCAGCTCCAGCTCCAACCTGCCAGAGGAGTAAACCTAACACCGAGAAAGCGAAGAAAGAAAAAAACTGCCGCCGCCGCCGCCGAATCGAACGCATAAATTGAATTCCGTCTGTCGGATTTGGCGTGCAAACGATATGTTTTATTCTGCCGAGCGCGTTCTGCTGTGGACAGAAGCGTGGAGGGTGAACACACACACACACAAACTGGACTGGAAAATAATGAGCCCCCACAAAAGGCGCGGGGCCGCGGGGACCGCGGGGTAGTGTACCGAAAGGTATCAATAATAATGGCGCCATTTATTGATTTATGCTCGATTGTTGTTGTTCGCGCGGGCCGGCAGGCGAACGGGGAGAAGAATATCTTTTCTGCTGAAGCAAGAAGGAATGAATGGGAAGAAAAGTGCGACCGATGCGACCGCTTCTAATGCGTTCTAGCCATTTGGGAAGAAAACGCAACCACAAAGCAAATCCCCCCCTCCAAACGCACACGGCCCACCGATGATGAACATGCATGAATTTGTTTCTTTTATGCGGCCGCATGTAAAGCGGTGCTTGGAGCTAGAACTTGATGTTGTTGTTGGTCTTGCTCTCTGTTTGTAGTTCGTGATGCTGATCGCCATTTTTTTTTTTTGAATTTTGGAGTGGGTGGTCGTAGAAGCGAACTGGCAGAATCTCGTTCGTTCATTACTTTGCTAATTGGAAGCATAATTGATGATGAAGAAGAGCATCGATTGGAGTATGAACTTATTTTCAAACTGGAATTGTTGTAGCTTAAATAGAAAATCAATTATATTTTTCAACAATTGGAAAAACGTTACAGTCGAAAACGTATTTTCTTTCTAGCACACTACATTTATAATGTTTATTGCGCTGAATTCAGTTGTTCAGTATATTACTTTTCCTGCAATCAATGGGATTTGTAAATCATCGAATGTTATAAAACATTATAACATTGTAATCATTGTAACAATGTTGAAACAATGACAATAATAGTATTAAGGCAATATAAAATGCCCATGTTGGCTTATTTAGTATCTCAGACGCAGAGCTTTTTAATATTGTATTCATAAAATAGGTCATTTTTAACCTTAATCGCTAGATCATATAAAACCAAAGTTGATGAATAATGCTTTCTTACATTTGAAGAACACGTAAAGAGCGTAGATCATGATCATTTTAGTCTGTGAAAAATAACGTAACACATTTTAGGCACTTGTCAACACTGTTTTTGGCATTAAAATCATTCTTTGAGACGATGAACTATCGCTCTTACTACCTCACCATAGTTGCGATTTGTGGTCCCGCAAAAGTGAAGCGCGCTCCGTGTTAGAAGTAGCACCGCCGTATTGGTTTGGTTGGTCCGGGTAGACGGTATAGTAGCTGTTGCAGGCGCAAATGCCTCTGTACACCTTTCCCATTAATCAGCCTTCTCCCCAACCCGTAAAAACACTCGACACCGTGGTCGTGCGAGTGCTGGAGCGGCTTGTGTCTGATTTGTTTTTTTTTTTTAATTTTGTTCGTTTCAAACTTCCCGCCTTGAATTTCCTCCCCTGCAATTTTATTCAGTGTCATTAATACCCGTTTACTCTCTTATCTTCAAGGTTGGCGATGCCTCCACCGTTTGGGTATGTAACACTATTTTTTTTACACACTTTTGATTTCTACTGTCCCATCCTACCCACCACAACCTGCGCGGTGCAATGCTGTGCGCTACAAAAAAAAAAAAATAATGCGGAAATGCTCTTGCGTGTGCGCGTGTTTGTTGCGTTTTGATGAACGAACGTGAACGCACAGATTGAGGTAATTGAGAAATTTTGCGAAAGCGTTTTACAATTGTTAAAGATAAAAATGGTTTGACTGGTTTTGGAGAAGATATTTAAAAGTAGGAGTAATTGCTGCTACGTATGACGTTTTTCTAGCTGTGCATAAACGGTTGGCTTAAGAACGTAGCCTTTAACGGCAGTACGCCATAGTGTCATTGCCAAGTGCTGCGGATTAGCACCTCACTGGTCGTGAGTTCGATTCTGCTTTATCGCTTTATACGGCTGGTGAGATAATATCATTTCCATTTATATTATCACGTAAACCCGTTGTTTAGGTATGCAGTCATTGCATTAATAATGCAGCATACAAAAAGAAGAAGAAGAAGAGGCGCTAGTGTTTCTACTCGCATTCGCCTGCGTGTGTGTTGAGCGCGCCACAAGCTTTATGAAGATAATTAATGATAATAAACCGATCGTCCGTGCTTAAGCCGCACGCCGCTCCTTCAGTTCGCTGTGCAAGGGAGAAGGGTAGTAGTAGGGGGAAGCAAGTCTGTTTAAGCCCACCCAACAAGCGCGCATTTCTTCCTCCACAACAGCAGGGGGTGGTTTTTACACACACCCGACGGGTGGAAAATCCGTTTCAATTCTAGCCGATGCCGCCGCCTCTGGTGCTGCAAGCCGGCCGCCGCCGGGTGATGGCAATGATTACCGGCAATCAATAAAAATGAATATCAATATTACTTTGCTACCCTTGTAATGGGGTGAGGGGATGAGAGGAGGTTTACATAAAAGTAAAAATGCCGCCACGATCACCGCTGGGTGGCGGTGGAAACATAAAACACAGACACACACACACGCTGAGGGAAAACACGAAATCACATAAAACAGTGCCCCTCCACAGCACAGCATCACTGTGGTTCGGTGAGGTGTATTTTGTTCCCTCTTTGCCTGTCTCTCTCTTTCTCTCTTTCTCTCTCTCTCTCTCTCTCTGTTTAATGTCAGCTACAGGGGGAGAGTACATTGCAGCGTTAGTGCGAATGTGCAAATATGCGTGCGAGGAGGAAAAGATTTATTAAAGCCAATAAAAACCGCTGCGCCGGTTGAAGCGCCAAGGCGGCATTTGGCTTTAGACTGCTGGAGATGAAATTGTTTTATGGCAGCTATAGGTTTAAATGAACTTTTACTGAAACCTTTATTCAAAACAATTTAAAATAGATGGTAATAACACAATTGACACTAAATAAGGTAAAGCTAACCATCTTAAAATAGACAAGGTTTACACCAAAAATTGAAGCAACGCTCAAAGTGAAGTCATCGCGGTGCAACATGCGCTCAACCAATTATTTCCAATTTTCCGACAAGAGCACACACACACATATTCCTCCCTTTTGGGGGTGGCGGGGAGGTTGTTTTGCCGTTGTCGCCGTCTCAAGGTCCTTTTGGTCGCCCACCTCGTGAGAAGATCTTGGATACGGAAACAAACCCCCCACAAATGCAGCTTCCCCCAGCCGCCTCGCTGCAATGCACGAACGCGATCAAAGTACTTCCGCGGGGTGCGTCACGCAATCACGAGCGTCTAAAAACATCGGTGGTGGTCATCGGATACGCGCAGGAGGGGGAGGTCTTTAACATCGTAAAGCGCATGTTTCGTTTGTGCACGCCGGTGCGCGGCCCGAAAGGCTCGCGTGGGGCGCCCGTCGGAAGAACGCCGGCGCGAGCGAGCAGGCGCTTGCATCGACGCCAGAGGTTTTTGTGTTTTTTATATTTAAAACCATTTCTTCCCCAGCGTTCCAGCCAGCTTCTTCTGCCGTGCTTAAATGGACTTGTCGCATAGGGAGGAGGGGGAAGGAGTGGACAACGATGTATTCTCTTTCTTTCACTTCCCTCCTTGCCAAGCGCACTTGTTGGAACACCTTTTGCCGCCAATGCTGAGCCGGGTGCGTTGGTTCGATGGGATGTGGATTAAACGAAAAAAGCAAAGAAAGACACTATTTGCCCGTGGTTCCAGAATCCGGCAGTTCACGATTAACGTTCGCAAAAATGCTCCAAAGCAAGAAGAGCGAAATCAAGCGACGAACCTTCCCTGCATGTCCTTTTTCATTCTTGGGCCACTCTACTCCCTCCCGCTCCCATTTGTGTTTTAACCCTAAGTTCGACCGGATATCGGTTCGGTTGTCGCCCGCTCGGAGGTCCGCTCGGGGTCCCCGTCGGGATGTTAAAGAGCGGCGCTTGCGACGGGAGATCAAAGTCCCGATCCGCCCGGTAAGACGAGCGCACACTCGATCGAAACACGACGCCAACTCGCGTGACGCCCGTTCGTCGCCGGGGATGTTTTTTTTTTGCGTACGCACACTCACACACACACACACACACACACTGAAAGCTGCTTCCCGTTTTTGGAGTTTCTGGCTTGGAGTTTGGTCTTTAGTAAGACTATTCTGCTGCTGCCGCCGCAACGCTGGAGTCGCCGGAGTGATCAGGTTTTTTTGTTGGCGAACATCATCGCAACGGACCACGGGGGAGAGATGAAGAAAGAGAGTGAGAGAGAGAGAGGCGCGAAGGGATAAAATCGTTTAAAGTCGGCCGAATTTCGTTCCCCTCATAGCCACCGGACCCGGGCCGAGGGTGGGTGGGTGAATCCGTTTTTATGGTGCTGGTGTGTCTTTCGTGTTTTTATTAGGAACCGTTGCTCGGTTCGGTGCGGAAATTGAGTGTATGTTTTTTCTCTCTCTCTCTCTTTCAAGGGTTTGGGTTTTTTGTTTCTTGTCGCTCGCTTCTTTCACTTAATAATCCCCACCCAAAGTGTCCTTTGCCGGTGGTGCAGTGTATCGTGTTACGATGGGTACCAGCAGCGTCTTTGATGTATGCCTGTTTTATTTTCTCCGGAGATTGTTCGGGGATCGGGAACGCCATCGGTGGCAGGGAATTGCTGAAATAACTTCGCAGACAATTTATTAGATCGTTTGATCTGGTGAGGTACCGGCATTGCTGCTTATGCTCTTGAACAGAAAAGGGAAACATTGTAGAAATAAAACACAAATTATGCTGAGTTTATCTAACACCATTTCACAGCTTTGAGGCTCAATTTTGAACAGCTTGGTTTGAGTTTAGTTTCTCTCATTTTGACAGATTAATACAGCTTGTCAACCACTTACCGTAGTCATAGTTTTATCTCCCTGAAACACTTGTTGGTAAGATAAGCCTGCGCAATCAATTAAATACTTGTCAGACTCAGCTCAGCTCGCTGGAGAGGATTTATTTCTTATAAATGATCTTCAGGGAAATGTATAACAAGTTCACGTTCTCTTCTGAACTTCCCGACCATCCTCCTCAAAGCATCATTTATCAAGCGCAATTTATCCGACAGCTTTATACTTCTTACTTCATAAAGCTTGAGTGAGCTTACATGCGCGACATGTGTCACAAAAAGAATACATGTGGGGATTCGTAGGTTTCAAGGACACACCACGCTCTACATATTACCTCGAAGAAAAGGCTAACGAGCTGCCACAATAAGTACAAGAACAAGTAACATCAAGTGATAAACAACATAAATTACCATTAATTGCCACCCGGGGTGAAGTGAAGCCGCTCACGAGCTCCTCAAGGGCCGGCTTGCAAGCCGGCTACCTACCTGCCGGCCCAGTGAGGTCCCAGTGAGTGTGAGCCCGTAACCATTTCGGATAAAATGTCGCTTCCGTTCCAAAACGAAATGACAGCGACAGCGAGCGCGGGTCTCGTTCTCTGTTTGTTCACCTCGCTTAATCTTAATCTTCGTCTATTAATCAATAGCGACAAACGATGAAACCTGACCACACGGCCACTGTGAGCGCGGGACAGGTGACCCCGGCGCAACCGTCGTAGGTTGATCGTGCCTGCCCGATAACGCAACGAGCGATCGTTTTTTTTGGAGTGGAGGCCTAATTTCGGGTGCGCTTCGGGTGGCAGGGAAACAAGAAATAAAAACCCTAAAACCTGTCACCTTTAAAGTTTAACCAGCGTAACCGCCTGTTAAATGAGCCGACCTTCGATGCGCGCGCAGGGAGGGTTGGTGAAGATCGCGTTAATGCGCCCACCGCCCGTTTGCTTCCCAATTAGAGTGCGATAATGAGAAATGAAATAATTCAAATAGTGTTATAATTCCGTTTTGTTTTGTTGCTGTTGTTAATATTATTCATTGCTTCCGTTTTGTTGGTTTCATTTAAAAAAAGTAAAACGTTTCTCTACTCAATTAGAAATATTTGAACTCACCTAATTAATTGAACGCGGATGCGTCACCCTAACAAAATTTAGATCTACATAAAGGGAGGAAAGAATCGGCCCGGTGACACAACCGGGTATAATCCTTAAGCGCCGTCCGTGAAATCGGTCCCAATTCGCACTAAACCGTACCGTACGCATTCTACAATCTCGGCTCAACGATTCGGCGATCAATCACAAACAAGCAGCAAACAACTGCAAAACAAAAAAACATAAGCAAAACGGACCGATCTCAGCGAGCGGAAGGCGATCGGTTTAATGATCACATCATGATTAATTTCCCCCCGGGGTGGGTAGTTTAACGTTTTGCTTGTAACGTTTAGCAAACACACGAGCGGCCGCGTCCCGTGGCGCAAAGCCGCCACCCTGAATCACTCTGGGCACTGGGCGGCAAGGGTGGTGATCGAATAAAGATGATAAATGGAGCTCTCCACTCTCTCGGAGCACAGGAGTGGGCACGAGGGGAAACAGGCTTCCTTCTGGCTCCATTAGATGGCGCTAGCGCCCCGGCTGCCCGGGAAGGTGGTGCCCCCGAAACTCGAACGGTTCGTCGCTCGCTGCAGCGCACAAGTCTTTCGTTTCGCTTTTGCCTTGCTTCACAGTCGATCGTGGCACACTGTTTCGTTTTGTTTTTGCTTACTTCTAGGGTGGAGGAAGACAGAGAGAGCCAGAGAGGAAAAAACAAACAAACAATCCACTGCAAGCTGTGGCTCCCGTATTGTAACCGATCCCGGCCTACCTTTTACCCTCCGCGACCTTCACCAACCACACCACACCGGTCGATCGATCGTTTCAACACGGCGTCGGTCGTCGCGGGGTCGAAATAAAATCCAAAATAATTGGTATCTAAACATATGTTAATACAAGCCACCCTTGGCACCTGGCGACCCCGGTCGCCGGTTCGGCGCTTTTTGCAGTCGGGCGCCATACGATCGGCTCCGCTGCCCGATTGCCACCCGTGCTGCCCTAGCTACCAGCGGGCGCTCTCCGTTTGCCGCTTCCTTCGCCACTCGCGCTCGAACGTCGCGTGCAATTCTCGCGCGAAACAAAAAAAAAGACGAAAGAAAACGTTCTCACGTGTTCGCTGGGTTTGGCGAAATCCTTTTAAGCGTTAAGCGGAGGCCCTTTCCCTTGCCTTGCTGCTGTGCGATCGTGCGATCGCGCCCCGGTTTTGGTATCGTTAGCAAGAGCGTGCCTCCCTGCCACCAAGTCGCGCCGCGCCGGACGGGCGTTTTCCTTGTCTGCCTTTTTCGCCTGGTCCTTCCCTGGCAGCATGATTTGTTTTCCCTTCGCGCTCATTCACTCAGCCCACCCCTTCCCCCTGTGGTCGGTGGTGACCAATGAGCCCCGTTCAATTGTTTCAAATTTTGCAGCCCCAACTCTGTGGTGGCAACAATGCGAACCTGTCTCAAAAAATCCGATGCGGCTCGGCAGGGTGGCGCTTGCCGGACTGCAAACGATCACCCATTCCTCTGGTTCCCTTGGCTCTAGTATATTTGTTTACTGTCTTTCCGTTTTGCCTTTTCGTTTTGCCATTCGGTGGCGCCCGTTTATGTCTCGTTCGACCACCGAGCGATCGCGAGCCGCACCGAAAGGAAGCTGCACACATGTGATCCGTGGCCTAGCCACGGTGTTCTAGCTACTGGTGTCCGAGTGACGACCAGAGAGCATTTAGAATGGTGCCTCTTTCTCTTCGCTTAATTATTTTATATGAAATTGGTGTAGTTTTTACGATTGTCTGCTCTGTTTTTTGTTTTGTGGGTGCTTTGTGGCGGTGGCTGTCGACCGGCGGCCGCCTCTGAAAGCAGACGGAACAGATTCATTTGTATATTTTGTCTTTTCGTTCGTTTCTTTCCTTTCTTCCCTTGTGTAATGCGCTTTTATGGACTTAGTTTCACGTTTAGCAAAGCCTGCTGGAGGCTGCTTGTGTGTAATGTTTTTCTTCTTCTTTTGATTTTGATTCATTGAAGCAAAAGGTTAAACGATTCGGTCAAACTGAATGTGTTTGGTTTTGTGTGCCGCAATTGCTTGGGAAAATGAGGAGATGGGAAGTGGTCACATCCTGCTACATGGCACAGATTAATTAGCCGAACGGGTGTAGCTCGTGTGACCTTGCGGATACAGGAAGCAGAAGTTAATAAAAACAAACTTGTTCGGCGCACACTAGCTCTAACATGCGCTGATGCCCGATGCTCACCCTTTACCGGATGTATAAAACTGGCCACTTCTGGTCCTGGTGGGCGGCCGACCGCTCGAGAAGCGCGGCAAAGTGTGAATGGAGTTAATTAAAGTTTTGCTGATTTGCTGCTGGCGGCTAGAAAGAACGTACGCACAGAACATGCTAAGGAATGGGATGTTGCGTGTTGTTGACCTTCCGGTGGAGTGTAGTTTGTATCTATATTTTTTTACTTTTTTGGGAATGCAAACTGTATAATAGGCATTGTTTTTGTGTACAACATTGTTGAGTTATACTGCTTCATCGGACAAAAAAAATACCATTGACGACATGATGTCAATACAAACCGAAGCACAGAAGCACCACCTAGAAAGCGATGCCACTAATTAACGTCTCAAGTTATGTGCTGCGGTTCCGAAACGGTTTCCGTGTGATGTGGTTTTGCTGTGTGGGAAGCTTTCAGGAGGAAGGGGTGGGGAGGGGGGGGGGGTATGCAAAACTCGAAATTTCTGTTTCTCCGCACCAGCGCCCAGTAAGAAAGTCTGTTTGAAGCGCGTAGAAAAAAAACACAAAATCTCCCAAAATAAAACGAGAACAAGAGAGAGAGAGAGAGAGACAGGGAGGGCACTTGTTTTGAGAGGAAAAACAGATTTTCTTTGATCTCGTTGATTTGGGGAGTTTTTTTTTCTGTTCGTTGGTTTGCTGTCAACTGTGCATTGATGGGTTTTATTTTTACCTTTCGGTTCGGTTTATTCAAATGAAGCGAACGATGCAAATCAATCCACTCGAGACACAAACCGCAAATTGTGAGGGGTGGGGGTCGGTTTTGGGGGAGTGGGAAAGGTGAAAGGAAATGAAGGGCATCGGTACGGTAAAAGGAAAACAAGCAAAAGGTCTTGGTTTTTTGCTGGATCCTTTCGTCGGACGCAAGAGGACAAAATTAAATAGTTAATTTGCGTTGATTTAATTTCATTTCATTCCTTTTAATAATAAATCCAATTTATGTCTGTGGTGTGCAAATTGTGTTTGTGTGTGCGATTTGATGGAGCAATCACTGTTGTAAATTTTGAATAATAATTACTGCGGGGATGTGTTAATATACAAAGCTATAAATTAGGTTGAAACTCTTCCAGCTTCAACGAAATGCAGCATTTTTCTTACAAAATGTTTTAAATTTTCTAGATCAAATGTTCAAAGCAAAGCAAAACATAACAGTTACAGGCAAACATAACGATTTAAGCGAGCATTCTATGTAAACGAGCGTGTGGAAAGCATCCAACTAACCACTCCTTACTTCCTTCGCACACTTTTCCTTGTACATATTTGCACTCTTTTGTAACTATTACAAAGAGGAGGGAAAAAATAATGCAAAAAAAACCCCGATCGTTAGGTGAGCTGCCATCGCCAGACCGGAAGAGGCAAATAAACTTATCCACCCATCCGATCGATCGTTAAAACGTAGTGACAATCATTAGCGAAAACGATTGTGGGGAGGAAAACACAGTGACATTAGTGGCATTGGTTGGTTTCCCATGCGTTTTCCCTCCATGCCACGAGACATTCCAGCTAATTGAACGTGTCATTTGCTTTGTGCACAGTCTGCCAGTCTCCTCTATTTGCCTGCCCTATCGGTGTACTTTGATCGGTGGCGTTTTTTTTACGTGCAAATATACGCTTTCCGATGACGAGGTGCGGACAAAATGGCTAATTTAAGTCAAATATCATTTTTATTATGGCGCATGTATGTGTGTTTTTTTTTTTTGCTCGGTACAGTTGTTAAACTTACATCTAGCTGGTGCGATTACCTTTTTTTTCGTAATTTTTCCTGCTAATAAATTATTCCAACGCTGTTCGTGAAAAACGAAACTAGAACACTTCAGTGAATGAGCTCGATTTAAACGATTTCCCAGAATGGCCGCGCAGCACGAACACACACACACGTACCACACGTGCATCCTGTGGGAAATCGTTTCGAAAGGTGTCCCAGGCGAGCGCGGGTTGGCCAGTGATTTAGCCCAGTTCCCTTTGCCTCCCCGCCCCGCGCTCTGTCCCCTGCATTCTCTGTGCGTCGATATCGCGCCAGATAAGATAATGTTAACAGACCTCCGTCTGCGGGCGCGTTGGTGTCCAGGAAAGGTGAGCCAGACACACACACACACACACTGATGATGGGCTGCTTATGATGATGATTAATAACATTAAATTACATCCATTAATAAAATTGAACACAAACGACGTGAACACGCGCATACGAACCGGCCCTGGCTGGCTCCAATGCTGCCGAGGACAAGGGAAAGCACAGGACCGAATGCGAGGGTGTGCGTGAAAGCGTGTGTGTGTGTATGTTTAAATGGAAGATAGCACTCGGATGGTTTTTGGGTTCCTTGCTTTTTTGCTATCTTTCTCCACTCTTCTTTTAATGGGAAAAGTGTGGCCCACCTACATGAAGCTTCCCTCGCTTGCCGTGCTTTGTGTAGGCAAGGCAAGGGAAATAAGGTGAATAGGAGATAGTTTTGCGAAGGAGTGAAATGATAACGTAGTCTATGGTATGCTTTTGTATGGTCGACTCCTCTTCTGTCTGCGTTGGCTGTAGCTTCGGAGCATGTTTGTTCTTTTTTTTTGCCAGGGTGATTTCTAGGGTGATTTTGGTAACGTTTTTAGTGCCACACAGTTTGCTGTGAGTCGTCACCAAGGGTAAACTCCACACAATAACCCCAGCAGCAGAGTGCGTACGATAAGGGAAGCAGTCGACCACAACCATTCATAGTTGTGCATCGATTGTGAATCGTCACGCAAACCGTTGCTTAACGACTTTTGCTCAACATTTGGTTAGCCTTTTATTGAAACTTGTGTGGTCGTTGTACGTTTGGCATTGTACAAGCATCAGCGACACAGCGTAGGGTTTTGTTACACTGCTTGGGTGAAAATTATCGAACATTTTGAAGTTTTCTCTACCCACGCTCTGATGTAGTTGTTGGTATTACAGGAATAGGCTTCTCATTTTCAATAAAATGGTTCAATTAGTTTGTTTTGTTTCAAAATGATGTTAGTGAGACTAGAATGTTATTTCAAAATAATTGCCATTGACAGTTGAAATGATGTTTTCATTTTTGTATTTTTTTTAATTTATACAAACGTGTATTGGAAACATTGCCATCGGTATAACTTTCAAAATAGAATTGCAAATACATGCATTGATTGAAATATTTGGTGTTAACAAATGAAGTCATTTTAATTAAAGATAGAGATAAATAAGATAGGCAATACGGCCGAAGTTGTTCTTTTTAAATAAAAAAAGATAAATTTAAAGTGTTTTGTTACATAGCTGAACTATAGCTAAAGTTATTAGCTCCATTTTCCTTTGTAAAACATTCAATATTATTCCTTATTAACAGATTTAAGCTGATTTTTTTCAATATTCTGAAGTATGCAAATATCGACTTCAACGTTATTATGTAATTGTAATGTTTATTGCAGGACAAATATGTTTAATTTAAACGTTAATGTTGTCATACAAATATTTCACATTCTTCATCTTTACTAATGCATTCGTTGTCATTTACATAGTTAATGCTCCAACATGCAGGAATTTTATACAACTGTTCTTTCCTGTTGTAGGTTACATTTTTGTGTTATTGAAAACAGTTGAAAAAACGCATATATTCGATAACACTCTAACCTTAACAAGATTGCCCAATCTCTCTTTCTTCCCGACGGGGTTTTTTTGTGCTTTGAAATATATCATCCAAGACAAAAAAAGAGGACGCACATAAAATCATTTCCATTGTTTATCAACTGCACTCAAAACAAAGTTGTTTGGAAAAGTTTAACATACTGCTTTTCAAAGACTCTTGATTATTTCACTATTGACAATGTTGGCCACTTGCAAAGGATTGGTTAGTATTCTATAATAAAACGGCACATCTAGCAAATGCAAATGCAAAGTCCTGATTAAATTAATTTTGAGCTTGGTAATTCCTAAAGATCTCTGACTCTTCTCCCCAGCGTGAAGAAAATACTTTTGAATGCATCTTCTTCTTCTTCTTTTGGCTCAACAACCGTTGTCGGTCAAGGCTTGCCTGTACCCACTAGTGAAGTGGGCTTGGCTTTCAGTGACTTATATATGGCGGCATGGTCCATTTGGGGCTTGAACCCATGACGGGCATGTTGTTAAAGTCGTACGAGTTGACGACTGCACTACGAATGTATAGCACAGTTTTAATGTGAAATACTGTAACTTTGGTGTGTAGTACATTAGAAAACCGTTGCAAAAATTCTGCACTGCACCGCTCAACCGTTGAAGCGCAGTTTAATGGAATCATAGCTCGTTCCCTTCTTCGGGGAGCTTTCTGTGCGCAAAGTAGCTCTTTGTGTGTACGCCTCTGTCCCTACCCTTCCACTCCACGGGGTAGCAAATCACATTATACGTGTGCAGTATGTGTGTTTTCCCGCGAGCGTTCGCCCTGCCGGCACCTGATGATCTCAATGGGAAGCCTTTTTCGCTCTTTCTAACACTCCGCCACACATGTACGGTGTGCATATAGGAGTGTGAGTTGTCACATGAGTGTGGCACCCTCCATAATGTCAGCAGCAGCAGCAGCAGCAGCAGCACAAAAATGGCAGCTTGCTCCGTCAGCTCTAATAAGGTAAGTCGTGTAATGTGGTTCTTGGTTGAAAAACACACACACACACGCACACATACGCAAGAATTTGTACCATCTTATACCGGGTGGATTTGTGGTGTTTTGTATGGGTGCCAACGGAACACGGGCAGGGCGGGTTGGAGGATGTATGCACTTTATTAGCACACCACACCGTGACACCATGTTTTGCACCGGCTTAAAACACCAGCCCGCCCGACCAGGCGAAGCGGAGCAATGGGTGGAAATGGGTGGCCGTCGTTGCGGTTGTCACTTGCGCTGCCCAACCCGAGATTTGCCATCCAGCTTTTGTGCCTTACTACCCTGCACTCCCTGTTTAGTTTGGGGTGAAACAGGGCGAAGGATGGGACGGGTGGACGAGAAATCTGATACGTGTGTGCAGTCCGCCATTTCGCTTTCCTGGTGCACGAGTGAGGTTTGCTATGCGTTTTGTTTTGTTTTTTTTTTCTTCTGCACTTCAGGTGCATTTCAAACTCCCTTTTGCCTGTGTTGTGTGTGCGAATTCTTTCTTTCTTTTTTTCTCTTCCTCCCAATAGCCATTTTGGATGGGAGCAAAAGCGTCACGTGTGGAAATTAGAACTAAAACACACCGTGTCCATATCGCGCAAGTGTAAGTGTGCGTGTTCGTTTCACCGGGACGAATACTCATAATGGCGTACGGAGAGACAATAGTGCCAATACCAACGTTAGTAGTGTTATAAAAGATTGTTGAAGAACTTTCATATATTTATAAAGTTCGTTTATTTGTGAATCTTTCATCAAACTGATCTGCCAAAAGATTTATTTTTTCCTATTTTTACTAGTTAGAAAAGCAAAAACAACTAAATGGTGCATTGTAGAATTGCAAATAATAAAAGTTAAAGTTAAAATTAAAATTAAAATACTAAAATAGGAAGATTTTCTGTAGTACAGGGTTTCCTAGCCAATCCGGGCTTCGTAAAAATTTAATTTAATAAAAATGAAATATACTTTCTTACAAATCAGTTAAAATCAGTTAAAGTGCCGAATACGTCGCCCGAATGAATATTTACGGCGACCGATAACACCTTTGACAATGCCGGATTGGCTAGATAAACCCTTTATGTTTAGATAAACCCTTTTACCACTTTATTAAAGTTTGAGTGCAATAAAGGACATTTGTGTGTGTTTTTTAGGGACCACGCTTTTCACGCATCCTATCTAGAATACGTAAAACAAAACGCAGCTTCCATATTGTTTTGGTCCTTGTTGTCTGCTTTGTAGCCTTCTCTTTCCTTTTAATGTAAAGGTGGCGTCCATTTGCATCCGCAGTTGCTTTTTCCCTGCACACATATTCAACTCTATAGGGAGCTGCAGCATGCAGGTCCTCCAGAGAGCAAACCATAATCTATGGACGCAAGATACGAGGCTTTCATATCCGCTCCCATGTTGTTTTTTCTTCTTCGCCGCTTTTAGCGCTCTTCATGAATCGTTAGAATGCACACATGTGTGTGTGTGTGTTTCATGTTTGCATTATGCGTTTGCATACTGCATTATGCATTACCATAAGGGTCCCTAGATGGCACAGCAGGACAATGATGCGTGCATTATGGCTGCCTGGCAGAAGGGTTGAAGCTTTTTTTTTGTCCCAAATGGCCGAAAGGAGCAAAAGCAGTGATTCGAAAACCGTGGCATCAAAATGGAGACGCATCCTGTTTCGCATTTGTGTGCATTGAAAACAGCACTCTAGAGTAAAGGCCTGTATGTGTGGGAAATGCCGTTGTAGAGTTTAGAACTTTTTTAAACTAAAAAAAAAGAACTTTTTTCTGACTCATTAGCTGCCACTTCACAGCACATATACCACCGCATAGCCCAACAATGGGAGGAAATGTGCAGTCGGGAAAGGTCAACTGTTTGTTTTTTCTTCCTCCCCCGATTCAATGCGGAAGCTCGTCAAATCCACTACACGCACAAGCGCAAGCAGTATCTCACGGATATTGTCGTTTTGTCGGCCAGTAAATCATAATCGGTTATGGCCGTCGGCATCATTTGATGTTGTGACCGCGTTCACCGGCGGCAACAAGACACCGCCACAGGCACAGATAGAGCCGGGGTGGTGTAAAAGACAGCAGGAAAGAAGCGGCGAGAGGGTTACGTTACAAAACATTTGTCGCTTTGTTTTTTTTTTTTTGTTAATTCATTTCATCGTACAATCAACAAGCAAAACGTCATCGGAAGTAATGAAAGAAAGGGGATGGAAAGTAAAAAAAAAATGAGCTGACTAGCAACCGAAAAACGCACTAACGATTACCACGCCAGCAGCAATAATGCGAAGGAAATGAGACACAAATGAGGAAAGGAACTGAAAGCGAACAATGCTCACGTGGCTAGTGGCGGCACCGGAGTACGTCACCGGACAAAGAGAGTCCGCACGAATCCGGAGCTGGTGTCCCGTCCCGTCCCGTCCCTCAACCCACCAAGTTGCCGTCTAGCGTTGAAAGCGATCAGTACTATGTTTGTTTCTTCTCCGCTTCATCAGACTGCTGCGTTTGTCTGCTCCAGCGAGCAAACCTCCCTTTCCAAAAGGCATACGCCCCACGATACCCACACAACCATGGATTACAAAAGATGACAAAACGGTGCCGCACGCGGTACAGAAGCTTTAAAAATTAGGAACGAAAAAAATCGCCCCAAAAGAAAAACCAACAACCGAACGTTTGGACGCATATACATAGTGCAAACATAAACACTGTACAGGCGGCATCATAATGCACGATTGGACCCAACAACAAAAAAAGCGGCATATACCCGTGGGATCCAATAACAAACCTTGCGCGAGCCGCCGGATCTGGGGAACTAATTGAGTACAGCTTGCTTGCAACTGAAAGTACGCTTCGCACCGCGGTTTTGCCATTTCGGTTCTGTTTGAATTTGAACGCTTAGAAGCTATCGTTTGAGCCGAGCAAATATTGGGAGCGGTTGATAGGCCCCAAATTGATGAGCAAATTAAAGCTCAGTGCGAGATTGCATCACCCGCTCCAAACGGCTCCAATCGTCTCCGGGATCTTTATAATGCCATTAAAAGAAACGACCACACTCTGTAAGCGCATAGCAATCAACGCTTTAATTAATACATTGTTGCGCCTGCATTGCGAACGACTTGCGTGAAGATGCAACCCTTATCTCGTGTGCAACGATCAACCTAGAATTGCATTGCGTTTGCAGCAGTTTTCCCTTTACGTCGATAACTATCGGCATCGGAGCTGTTGCAAGTCGTTTTAAACTTGAGATAGAGAGAATGAGACTAAAAAATCACTATCACTACCCAACAAATGGTCCATTTCCGGTCCGGACAAGTCGGTGGACGCAGGTGGGAGCAGGGTGGGCCGTCAGGCGATATCTCTAGGTGATTGTTTGATTAATGAAACCATTTTGTAGAAGAAGAAAAAAGCACAACTCAGTTAATAAACAGCAACCAGTTTAGCGTAGAGCAGCCAGAGCTCCCCTCCGGTTTGATCGACGATTTGTGATGAAGTGATGAAGTCGGTGGGAAGTGTGAGATTGCAACTGCAGTAGTTCTGGCGTAGAAAACCGGACAAAATAACCTGTCTGCGGAGTGTCGATTACTAAAAAAAGAAGAAAATTAAACTTCTTGCTGACAAAGTTCGTTTTTCTCCAAAACTGTTTGTCTTTTTTTGTGGTTTTACATATAGTTTTGTAGCTGTTGCAGTACACTTCATAAGGTGGCAACCATTTTGAAACTCCAAATAATCCAAAAAACGCAACCAACGATTGGCTGCGAGTACATTGAGGTACGACCAGTCACTGCAGCGCAACCGTGAACCCGCATGGTTCTAATTGAATTTTAATGATATTCTAACCACCTTTCGTTCCGTTCGAGTCCATCAAGACCACCGTGAGTGTGTAAGTGAGCGCATTGGAGTGCTTTTTAAACCCTGTAGTTGCCCCTGTTGCCGTTGACCAACGGAACGGAACGCAGACGATTCCATTGGCTGGACTGCTGTGCTGTGAACGGCGCAAATGCATTAGAAGATTCGGGTCAGGACGATAAGGTGTGTGTCCAGGTGTGTACCGAAAGTCTAAAGCCAGCTCCTCAGGATTTCGGAGAGAGAGTGAGAGAAAAAGAGGGGAAGGGAGAGAACTCAGTGTAACACTGTGCTAATCTTGCCATTCAACCGAGGTGGTCCATTACGGTGCAAACGCACCTTCGTACGTCAAACGTACTGCAATTAGTGAGACTCGATCAACGCACAACGCCCGACCGGACAGGACTTTACCCCTTTTCCCGCAGCGGCTCTTGGTGCTGCCGTCTCTGCGTTCGTGTGTGTGTGTGTGTTGGTTTTTTCTTCCCTTTTTTTCTGTTAAATTATTAACAGCTCAGAAGAAGTCGGCTGCATCAACTTCAAGCTGGCCTCCCCTGCGTAAATGAGTTTATTTATTTATCGTATGCAGGTTCGAGCTCTCGGGGAGGTTTTTCTTAGCCGGTGGGCCTCTACACCTCTACACACCCACCGCTCGTCCGGGTGCCATTTGCCCTGCACCCTTCCCTTCCCCATCCGCCACGAAGGAAACGCGCCACGTCGCGCAAGAACACGTTCGCAACAGTCCTAATGGCATCTGACACATGATTAATTTTTACGCCATTACAACGCCAATCCGAACGGGGCAAGTGACAATTCTTTTTTTTTCTGCTACTTTTGTCTCTTTCGCTCTCTTTGGTTCTTGGAATTGGTTTCCTTTTTTGCGTGTGTGTGTGTGTGGAACCAGTTCCACTGTTTTTGCCAAGAACCACATTAGCTTCACTATTAGTTGCGTGCGTGCGAGTGCGATCGATCGATGGATGTCGTGCCATTAGGGAAGTGTGGTGGCGTGATGCTCGTGTGTGTGTGCGTGTGTGTGAGTGAGTGTTTACGCTCGCTGTTTGGCATACGATTAGCATAATCAGGCCCAGCAGTTATGAGCGAAAGGATAATTGGGTAATTTGGACGAAGCGCGAGACACGGCACGATGATAGAGCGGTGCAGGTGGAACGGACTTTGCCTGCAGGAGGTGGTAGAATGGGTTCGAAACCATGTACGACATTACTAGCACAGTTAAGTTGAAGAAAACTAAATACTTAGCTAGAACACTGCTCGTGCACAGTTGGTGTAATGACTTTACAATAAACTAATGACAATGATTTGCTCGAACAAGATTACCCATGTATATTTGAAAACGTATTAACGGTGAAATCACTTAACATACTATATAACGTATTGAAAAC
Organism: Anopheles gambiae; assembly: GCF_943734735.2. Taxonomy (NCBI): domain Eukaryota; kingdom Metazoa; phylum Arthropoda; class Insecta; order Diptera; family Culicidae; genus Anopheles; species Anopheles gambiae. Next base: position 89,336,823 of record NC_064602.1, read on the forward strand.
ATGTTTAGACAACTGTCCTCAAATCAAATACTTTAAGCATAAACTACAACGAATGGACGAGAAGTCCTAGTGATAGCTTATATGCTGTTGAAAATGTATATTAATGTCATGCAGTGAATGGACTGTAGATGGGACAACAGCTACACAGAAGCGTGAGTTCAGAAAGGTTGAAACTAACATATAACTACTCAGAAATCAGTCTCTAAAAACTACAGTCCATGAGTTACTCGATGGAGTAGAAAGTTCAATTGCTGATTGAGGTTTAACTCTCGAAAGAGTTAGCTACTCACGCATTACTTAATTCACTGAATGTGAGTTACTAGCCAGAGTGGAGAGTAAGTTAACTGAAGATTCCTTGAACGTGAATTAACTCATCAAATTATGTGAGTTACTGTTTGGCGTAGAAAGTTAGGTCCTAATTGAATTATTATAACTCTTTGTGATTTTATTCATTAAGTTTTCTTTGTTCATCTCGTTTATCGATGTTCAACCTTAATTTATCAGTTCTAATAATTAAAAAATGATTTAAAACAAATGCACCAATTTGTAAAAGCATTGATCATCAAAATCAATGTGTAGCACAATGGACGTTGTAGTGTAAAATTTCAAAGGCATTAAATTAATTCGCACAATCTATTCGTTCTACCAGTATGCTAAACTTCAACTCCTCAACCACGAACCCCCCCGAGCAAGTTATTCAAATTTGTTCCATCATTTCACGTAGTCAACCCGCGTACCAGCACGGTAGCTGAGACCTTTGCCGGCCTTAACTTTGCCGCCGCCTTATCAAATGATAAACACCCGCCTGTCAAAGCCTCTCAGCAGCGGCGCCGTTGAATTGACATTTAAGTTGATAGTGGTCGCGCGGTGACCACAGTGACCCGCGTACACAGCGTAGTTTCGGTGGCAGAAAAGAGTTTACCCACACTGCTAATGCTGCTGGCTCGTCGTCTGGCTCGTCAGCTTTCGGGTGAGATTTTAAATCGCAAAACAATAATAATAAAAATCTCGCACAGTTTCCCACACCGGGCACCCGGTACACGCACCGTGTACTACACACGGAGCGCACTTATCAGCGAGCGCATGCGTAATGCATGGGTTACAACGGGCGGGACGAGGGGGTGGGACAGAAATTAAATGATGTCACGGCCGGCGGGGCCGACTGTACTAATACGCGAACAGCTAAAGCACCACATCAAACGCCCGAAATGCCGCCCGGTCCAATCGGGGACGAACCGCCCGAAAACGGCATCCGTTTGATGATTTTGCTTTCCAGAAGGCTAGCGCAAGAAAACACGGCCCAAAATTAACGGATTCTACATGTTGAGCTATCTCCGTGTGTGTGTGTGCGTGTGTGTGATTCGGGAGCCTTAAAGACCTTGATCTTGAGTAATTTGAGTGGGTTTATGTTTCATTTGTGTGTGTTTATTCTCCTCCAAAGGAGCCCGGGTCGCTGCGCCGCGTTTGCGTAGTTTCGCTGTTAATGGCTATCACTGGGCCGCGCGATGAAGCGCTGCGATTTGGGTTCTTCTCCTCCTCCGCTCATTTGCCTTCCCCTACCAACGATATATGGAAATAACCAGTAGCTGCCAGCGAGGCGATAAAAGCACTAATGAAACGACTTTTTTATATGTCCGCGTTGTTCTTGTTGGTTGTGTTTTACTTTTTGCTCCTACAAGCGCTTTCGGGCGCTTTTGCTTCTTCACGTGGCGGCTTTGTGTTCCGTTTTTCTATCAGCTTTTTTTCTGCTTGCATTAAGAAGCAGCAGTTTGCGAAAAACCGACCGTTTCATGGGGACAAATGTTGGGCCGTTATTGAATTCGGCGCCGTTTTCTTGTGGTCCCGATGGGATTAAAACCGATGCTCAGCAGCAGCAGTGAGGGTGAAGCGGGAGTGGAAGAGTTGAGCAGGGCGCGGGGAAGGCATTAAAGAGTACCACCCAAAAGCAGGACGAGAAAGACGCCACAACAAATAAAACCCAACACTTTATGGATGCATCCCGTCGCATCGTGGCACGTTTTGATGCGTGTTGCTGTTGAATATTTCAACGTTCTGGCCTGCTCGTCTCTTTGTCTTAAAGTGAAACCTTTTCACCTCATTAAGTGTTTGAGTTGTGCACCAAAGAGATAGAGAGGGAGAGAGCGAGAGATGTGCCTGCAACTTTATTCTAGTTTCGGTCGCGTTTCTTACAATCTCAACACCGGAAGCCATGAAGTGAATTTCTAACCACCTTCTCGTCGGATGTCTCTCTCTCCTCATCCAACCGTGATTTGCTACATAATGTTCAATAGTTTATTGCGTGCTTCACATTCAGAGTGGAAAGAAGGAACCAAACCGAAGCTACCAAAAGCCCCCGTTTTTTTAAGGTGTCTCCTAATCGGCACCCGGAAAACGTAATTTACACACCCGGTACGCGGATGATTTCAACAAAGCAGGCCACACCATTCAAACGCTTAGCAAAGACAACTACCCTGTGCTTCGGTAGGCGGGGGGAGGGGGAAGGGTTTTAGGACGGGGTTTGAACGCGTCTCAGCACCTCATAAAGATGGTGAGTTCATTATTATCTAATGTGGAAGTGAATGCCTAAAAGCCCTCTTGCTCCCTTCCGTCAACGACGGCTTCCAACGACGGTGACTTCAAGCCGGTGACTCCGAACGTCACGCATAAGCGACGAACCCTTTTATTCCGTTTTTTTGGGAAGGTCGTCTCTTCTTGTTTCGTTGATAATCGGTGAAACGACTTTTGGTTTTGTGGGGATACCAATCAAAAGCAGCAGCAGCAGCCTGCTCCCTAGTGTCTAATAAAGCTATCGTTTTATCGGTCACATCCTCCAGTCGCTTGGTCCATCATCATCTTCGGGGAGCCCCTGGGGAAACCCTGGTGTGTCTAATTGAATATTCCACTATTAATTACCACACCACGGCAGACGTCCACGGCCTTGTGTTGTTGTGTTTTGCTTCTTTCTCCACCTTGATCATGTCACAGCGCGGTTCTCAAAAGTTCCCTTCCCGTGTCTCTTTGCATGGTTTAGAAAACGAAGATCAAAATCCAACTCATCGTTATGGAAGGTGGCTCATTAACGTACGCTCGAAGGTGGTGAGGCTGTCCGCCACCGGACTTCCTTCGCTTATGAGACGCGATCGGCCATCATTTCCCATGGGAGCCTTAAGCCTCATGCGTGTGTGTGCGGTGTAATAAAGAGTGAATTTTTAAAAAATTCCAAATCATTCGAAAAAAGCCAACGAAACCACCTTGAGACCACACGGGATGCTGGACTGAGAATGGGTTCCTGTATTTTTTTCTGTTATTTTTTGTTCGCCCCTTTAGCATCTTCCTCCTTCTTTCCTCATTTATATTGTCACTCGGTATCGCCCCAACTTTCACGGGGTGTGCTCCTTCTGCTCCATTCGCTCGTTTGCATTTCGGAATCGGGCTCGATAGTAAATAAATTGTCCAATCAACACCATGCGCCATCCGCACGACACGCACACGCTCATGTTGCTGTTACAGTAGGGGGGGGGGGGGTTGAAGATTTGTGAACTCATTTACCCCGTACCACCGGTGTGTGGGGCCGAAAGGGCAAAGTAAAGGCCGCTTGATCCGTTGCTTCATTTTGTCATAAACATGAATTGCGTTGCGTGCCAAACAACAAAAAAACAAAAGCCCTTTTCTTCCACCGGAGCCACATAGTGTGCATGCGGAACGAGTAAAAGAGAGTTAAAATAAAGTGAAACATGTTTACTACCTTTTTTTTCGGTTTGGGTTGATTGTTGGGAGGCGACTGGGTCACTCTTTTTTGCCCGCACGAAAGTGCACACTATCTCACCGCTCGAGGATGCAAAAGGGGCAATACAAATGTTACGATCGTGAGATGTAAATGAGCAACAGCGGAGCTCGATTCATTCAAGGTTTGGTTGGGCGGTGTTTTTCGGCCATTCGTCTGTGTGTGTGTGTTTGCTTGGTAAATGTATTCCAAAATCGATTAATTAATTTTGTTTTTTTTCCTGTCTCCGTTTCGATATAGTTTTATCGCGGAAATGTATCCCAAATCTTACCTATCGGTTGTTGCATATCGATAAGTCTGTAAAGTAATGCCTAATTTGCTGTGTTTAAAATATCAACCCTGCTGCACCATTTTATGTGGGTTTTGTGCTTGTCAGTTGGAAGCTCATGTGGCTTCATTGCAGTAAAGAAGTTAAAATTGAAATCTGTACGTATTGTTGCTTTCTATTGATACAAAAATGACAAATGTTTGAAGCATTTTTCGTTTCAAAGCTCACGAAAATCAAAACTCAAGCTGATAATGTTATTGATCATTTTCCTATGGTTAAACCAATTTCCGAATTGCTCTCATGTAATTACATATAAAGCGCGCTACATTGCATGGAATAATGGAATGAAATGAAGCCTGTATTAAGGAAACCATTTGCTCATGGGTTTGAGTGTCAACTCACCGAATTGATCCCAAAATTCTCCTGAAGCATCGATGAGGACCTAAATGTTATTTCCAAACATTCGCTCCAGAAACATTCCAATTTGTTTGATCACTTTAGAAAGCTGTGTGGTTAGCCTGTTTCTTCTTCTTTTTTCTACATGTCATTCTACACATACCCAACTGGCCAACCACCGCCAATCGAACCCACCGTTCAATGTATTTCGGAGAAGTCAATCAGCCAAGAATTCGAGGGATTTCGGTTTTGGGGTCGGTTGCTGGATCCAATTAGTCGCATCTTAATTAATTCAAAGCGCAACCATTTTTGTTTGTTTTTTTTTCTTTTCTGGTAACCGTCACGCTTAAAAAGCAAAACACACACACATTTACCTGCTCCCATAAACAGCGAACCTAACCGATTGAGAAGCGATAAGATCGTAGTTTCAATTTAAATTTTAAAAAGCACCTTTTTTCATTTTACATTTGAATTTATTGCTCCGGTGTGTGTGTGCTTTTGATGGCCTCTCAATAGTGCTCTTCCGGAGATGCGCTTCGATCGATAATAATCGATTTGTCATTTGCTAATCATCCTGTCGTATGCATCCGCTCCTTCTTTGGGCGAATGGGTCGTCCACCAGCTCGTAACTTTCCGCACTTTACGCTCATTGCTCAGTGCCGACTTATCGAACGATCAATAATTCTCTCTTAAGCACCCACCCAGTACAGCGATGGCGGCAATTGTTATTGGAACGGTTTTATCTGCGCCTCAAATCATTCATACGGCACGCACAGCGCCAGCATGTAAAACAACGCTTCAACGCGCAGGAGGTGTTTTTAATGAGACGTCTACGTACGCCTGGGTGTCCGAGCTCTCTCACGTGCTACATCATGCAAAGACGGGATCGGCACGCAAAAGGCTGCCGAGGCGCCCGGATGAGCACTGCACACCGCCTTGCCAAGCTCTTGCCCATTAACGCCCCATGGGTGCGCACAAACCGGTGACTGTCGGCAATTTCAATAAAGCACCCGTACCCGGGCCCGGGTCGATCAATGCCGGAATCGTAATAACGTCATTAAAACAGTAAGAAGAGCCTGTGCCTAATATTATTCTTCCCCGGGTGCGGAGGTAATAGACACAACACCGTAAAAGGGGGGTGATATTAATTTCATAATTTTATCGTTCGATCTTTGTGTCCCTCTCTACGCGAAGGGGGTTCGTGTCTTTGGGATCCAACCAATGCTGGGATCGATCATCAGCGGTAGATGTAGAGTTTAGGTGCAGAGTGTTAAGCGCCTTTTTTTTATTCATCTAGTAATCGCTAGCTACAGAGATTGTTGTATTTAGCTTTCGTGGAATCAAGCTCGAATGTTGCGATCGAGTCTTTTTATGACTTTTCTTCCCTTGGCGATTGGATTGGAGGTTTTTTATGAGCCCCTTGTTGGACCAGTCGGTGCAAATGAGAACTCTCTTGTCCTTAGTTCCCGGGGAATCGAAAACGGGCCTTTGCTATCATAAAAATATTGCTCTCTATTCCATGCTACGGCGGTGTCTAGGGAATATTAGATCCCAGAAATAGAGAAAACCCCCATTCTCACGCACTGTGTGATGATCGCTTCGATGAGGCGATGTTTGATGAGCGAAGGTTTGCTGTACAAAACTTTTTTGGCTGGAACGAAGTTTAGCTCCGTTTTGCGTTCAGAACTGCTTTATTTCTTTCCCTGATCTTGCCAAAGTTTTGGTTTACGATCGATCCCGAGATCTCGAATTTACGAGCCAATAGATTCCCAATGTAGCTTCAAACTGCAATCTTGGTTTCAATCACGGCGTTCGAACGTTTGTTCCTTGCCACCATCAAACCCCAGCCAAATGCCGAAAACGGCTTTGCTCCACACCAAAACACCGGCCCCAACCCCAGGTCCCAGGGATCGTAAATTAATTTGAAGCATAAAACACAAACCATATTCCGCCTTTTCGTCGGCTGCTACCCGTGAGAGCCGTTGTTTTGCTAGCTGGCCAGCGCGTTCCGGCGAACACTTTATGGGATGGCGTTTGGAAGTTTTGATTTTGATGGTGGTTTCTTTCAAATACGAAACAAAAAAAAAAGACCACGACAGGAGTGAAAATAAAATCTAAACACAACTTGCTCTTCCACCTCCACATCCACTGGTTACTGGTGGGGGGAATTTATAGGTAGAAGAATATCGATAAAACTACCTAATAACGACGACGTGGATGATGATGCTGATACTGATGATGATGAGGGGGTGATGATTACGATACGGCTTGGCACGGCAGACGACGCATTGTTTCGGGTGACTGCTGCCGCTTGATGGTTATTCCGTAAGCTTATAAGAATATTTATACGGTCATAAAAGATCGGCGGCACCAGGAGCGGGACACTGCTCACAGTCCGACAGCTTATAGACACACCACCGGGATTGTTTTGGGTGAGATGTTTCGATGTTCCAACCGTGCTAGTGATAGAAAATTAAAAGATTACAAAGTATTAGCGCAATCAGTGGTGCATATTAGGCTTTTGTTCATCTTCACGATCACTGTGAAAAGGAGATAAGAAGTGTTTTTGTGTTGGTTTTTAATTATCACTTCATTAACTGTTTGTATGAGTGTTGAATTGTTTCTGACTTCTCTTCTCTTAAAATAATAGTAAAGAAATTCAAAACCAAAGCATGAAAAAAGGTTAAGATAGTTTAAAGAAATGAGCAAAAGTTTTTGAAACAAAGCTTTAAAAAAAGACAAAGACAACAATAAAAATATTAGTGCACAATAAACAATGAAAGACTCAATCGATGTAATAACAATCAGTAAACTAAATAACAACAGAAGAAAAACATAAAAACATATGAGAAACAATAACCGAAATGTGTAGAGAACACACAATAAAGTGCAACAAATAGGCCAAATTTTGTTTGATGCAGTGTTCGTAGCTCAAATTTCAAAATTATATCCAATTAAAATGCATGAAGGATGCTCGTGTCTCCCCAAATATGATACGGTACGAGTAATTCCAAGAAACTGTCCTTCATTTTTCGGGCAAATTTTGTTCAAAACGTATCACATGCTTGGTGCATCAATCATATCTTTTGCCGGCTGACTAATCGCACACGGTAACAAATCATAACAGAAGGTTAGAAAAGATTTAATGCAAATAAAGCAAAAACGAAGGATAACAACACACAAAATAGATCCAGATTCCACTGATAAGAGCTCCTTTTTGCTGATGTACAGAAGAAGCAAAAACCAGTATGCTCCCTATCATTGGGCAGTGATCGGTATAATAAAATTGTTTGCCAAATTTTTCATCCTCACCTTTGCTGGCGGCACCGTGTTGCCCCACCACCGATAAATCCATCTCAAACCCCGAAAACAAACCGACAGACGGAAAAAAGACACCCCATAAAAAAGGACCGTGTGTGTGACACCGGTGACTGAGCCTAAATTCCTGTGCAACACTTAGTGCCACCGTGTGCGCGCGCGCGTGTGTGTGTGTGTGGGGTGGCCCACTAAATCGGTTTCCACCAGCAGGCAGCAGCTGGCTGGTGTAAGTTTCACGGCACTTTCCGTCCTGCGCCTGGGAAAGGTTTCGGCTCGTTTCGTGGCTTCGTGGCTTTGGTTGGGCTGATTTATGTGCTACCATTTTACGCCCGACCAGCGTGCCCAGCCAGCTAAGCGAACGGGATCTATAAATCGCTGGTTAATACACACCCAGCGGCTCGCAGCACACCCAGAAGCCCCCTGGCAAGCAGGGAGCGCACGAACAAAAAAACCAACAACGGGTAAATTAGACGGATAAGAAACACAGATATCAATTTAGATAGTGCGCCGGTGCGACGGACGGTGCTTTGCGCAGTTTAATTTATTCGAATTCATTAGGCCACCAGGCCTCCTTTTTCAGCGGGCGTCTGTTGTTTCGGCAGCGGAGTTTCAGCTTTTCGGCCATTCGATTTGAGTGTGAGAAAAGGAATGCCCGGGGAGGGTGACAGATTATTTGGGGAAAAATGCCTAATAAACACCCGTTTTTTTTTTAAAGCAAGCGTGGAGGTGGTCGCTACACTTGATAAGAGCGAAGCTTTGGAGCATTTACGGGTGTACGGCATATATATCTTCGCCTCCGTAGAAGCTTCCCAAAAATGTTCCAAAATCCGGAGGCACTCTCGTCGCAAATTGCTTTATCGAGATAAATTTATTCTCCCGGCTAAGCTTCAACTGCGAACGATTGATGGGGCGAGGGAGGGAGTAAAAGAAGGATTGAGGGGGGGCCTATACTAAGCGCCCAAGAGGGGGAAGGTAAAAACAAACATGTATTAAATCAACACACCCCCAAAAACCCCTTGGTCGCACCTAGGAGACAAGGTGTGGGACATAATGCCGCGCGAGCTCATTAGCTCATGATTCGCTCTGGATGCTGGAGTGCGGTGGGTGAAATACGGGCGCGAGAATGTTGAACAACACCACACGCCGGCTTGGCACCACCGGCTTGCTGTGTCAAAGTGCGATCGATTTAGTATATTTTGAACCGGTTTGCACAAAACCAGGGTTTCGATAACAGCGTGCTGCTGAGCGCGCGAGCGCGCGCGCCATCCATCCGTTGCCGGCCACCGAGAGCCAGTTAAATGGTAATTATCTAACGGAAGGTGGCAGCCTCGGCAGCAGCAGCGGGAACCGGTTCCGGAACGTTTCGCGTTCGGTTTGCTGGGCTCCATTTGGGCAAGTATGGGGGGGGGGGGGGGTGACTGAGTACAGACAACCCGGACCGGAGAAGGTACAAACTAATTAGTCCGATCGAGAATCGATAGACATGTCATCGCACACCGGTAATGAATCGATCCGTCAAAAACCACCCACCGTGGAGGATGTGTTGCCTGTGTGTGTTTTTTTTCGCCTCTTTGCTCGATTGACGCGACAAATGGCACCCAGGTTGGTGGTGCGGGAGGTAAGGCGAAAGGGTGGTCTTAAATGGCTCGCCCCGGCTCGAACTGAATCCGAGCAGAATTAAATGAGAAAAGTCGGTGGTGGATCCGATCGTTGTAATGGGGTAGTGGGGGGAAATAGTAACTGTTGAGAGGTTTGGGAATTAACAGATACCGTGAGTGAGGGAGTTGCCGTTTTAGCATCACTGTACCGTTTGCTAGTCTAGTAGCACATGCACGCGCGGTGATAGTTTGCTAATGATTGTCAATTTTTCTCTCTCTATTTTCGTCCGGTTGGTCTTGTGAGACATTGAGTGGAAAGGCTTACGCTACTAGGCGATAAGACAAATCGTAGTACTAAGCCAACATCATTATTAGCTTTGCCCAGGTGGTCTAGTCTGGGTGACTAGATGCTACAATGAGAGGGTTTGTGGGGTTGTTCAAGCCTTTTAATATTGCCTCCAATTAATATTGATGTTGTTAGTGTTCGAATCGAATTTGATTATTTAACGCTTTTTTTAAATACGACTAATGTTTAAATAGGAAAAAAGGGTTTGAACACTTCTTTGAATTTCAGACAACATAAAGATGATATGTGTATTGAGTAACTTGCCTATTAAAATCAAGAGCAAATGTATTTCATATTTTTGACATGGATAAAACCACATAATTTGTGTTATACGTTTTTTTCTGATTAAAAAATAGCTTTCATACTTTATCAAAGACAGAAAAAGGGTTAATAAGAATAGTCAGTATATATTGATTTTAAAACCTATTCAAAATCCAATCATCACACACAAAAATTCCAATTTCTATTTTTGTACACTTTAAAATTAAAGAATATGCAAATAAGAATCAGACTAGTTTAATATAAAATATTAGCAACATAAATGCTCAATATCGAAAGCAAAATCTCAGTTTTCTTCAATGATTTTTACAAATTTGGAAATACAGCCATTTTTAATCTGTGTGCCTTTATTGGGTAGTGTGCAACAATTTCCAAATTATCCTAAAAATCTAATATATATATTTTACCAATTTTAAAGTGCTCTTATAATCTATAAGGAATCTCCTTTCAAAATTGATTTAATATTGATCACTTTTTAGGATTGGCAACTTCAATATAAACATGTATTATAGTTTCAATTTCCTGTGCCCTTCATACAAAGTACCAAAAACAAGTACTCTAATGTTCTTTTGAAATTCGAATTTGTTTCTTATCAGATTGCTAGGAATTATGTTACACAAATTCAAAGAGCCGGTAGCTATTGAAGCTAATTCCGCCTTCCGCTCGTTTACTACTTTCAAATACCCCCGAAAAACCCATAAAATACTCTTTTTATGACCCGTTTCATGTTCTAGTCCGTGCTGCTGCTGCTGCTGCTGCTGCTCATTCCCGATTTCCCGATTCCGATTAGTTCCCTTTCTTCTTCTGGTTCGGTTTTGTTTTACTTTTTTCATTTCACTTAATGCACCGGTGGCGACAGATCAAAAGCATCACCCGTTTTTACGTATTGATTAAAACAATATTATTAACCGGCTGCTGCTGTCTTGGCTGTTGCGGCCCCAGCAAAAGGTCCATCGGAAGCCGGACCTCACAGCGCGCGGTCTGATAAGATAGCGTCGGGGAGTTTTTTGTGTTTTTTTTTCCTTCTCCCAGACAAAGCTGTTCGAAATGATACTGCGTGCGTGTGGTGTGGTATTCGGTTTCGGTCCTTTGTAAATGTATTTTTACGCTCGATTTTTTGGTGTTTTGTTTTACACTAGAACACTTCTTCCTGTGCACTGTGTGTGGGGCGAGTTTTTTTGTGTGTTTTTTTTTTTTGGTTTCGTGCCCATTCAACCGAAAGCCAAAGCTTACACAAATTAAGAGAAAATGAAATAAAAGCACTTGATTGCTGCATTTCTCTCTCTCTCCCTCGGCTTGCAAGCCAGCTACTAAATTGATACGTTTTATTTCATCTGTCAATGTGGTCAGCCTCTCGATCATGGTAGGTAGTGGCGGGAAGCATGGACATTTCAAAGTGACTAAGAAGTAAAATGAGTGAATGAATGTTTGGGGAAAAAAAAGAAAGGATCACAAGCCCCACTCGAAACAGACGTAAAGCCCACCCGGAATTTCAACCCGCTGCAACGTGGTCGGATTGTGCACTTTCCGTTTCGGAAGATTAAGGCAATTCGGTGCGTCCGTGTGCATGGTTTAGTTCGATTTGTCACCGCACAAACGTTGCCTGGCTGGCTGGCGGGCGAAAGAAAACAGGGAACTGTTAATTAATCCATCGTAAAACTTCGTATTCCAGTTTGGTGCGTTCCTTGCGCGCACGTCCTTGCTTTTACGACATTTTTATGCGCGTTGCTTTGCCTTTTCTCCGGGCCCCGCGATCCGGGAAACCCCGCGACTTGGGTGCTGGGTGATTGTTGGGGAGGAAATTTTTGCACAAATACGTTTCTTTTTTGTTATTGCCATAGAATTTTATCGTTTCGATTATCTCTCTCTTCTCCGCTAGATTGCGGATTCGATCGGGATCGTTAAAAGGCAAAGCCCGCGAGGTGGGAACTGCTCATAACCCGTGGTCTGTTGGCAGACCACACCAGTCTTTCTCTTTATTTCGTTTTTTTTTTCACCCGGACCGCAAAGAGCTTTTCATGTTTTCAATTTAGCTCCACCGGGAAGATAATGCAAAGATCGAAAGCCTTAATCGAACACAAAATGGTCATCAACTCTCCAAAAAAACAATCCAATCATCTCTGCTGCTTTGCGGGAGCTTCTTCTTCTGTAATCTCCGCTCCGGTCGCTAATTTGTCACTTCCCAGTTGAGTTGTAGCTACGGCCCAATCTCGGAAAGTCTACTCATAATAATTACCCCCACATTGCCATTGCCACTTCCGGAGCACATTCCACAGCTTCCGGGAGATTTTTGAAGACACGGGACAAAATATTGTGACCACCTGCTCGCTCGTGATCGTGAACTGGAAACATTAACGGACGATAAATCGTTCTCCATTTCGACATCGGACACACAAGCCCGCCCAAGATGATTATTGACCGCAGCGGATCGGCCCCGAATCCAAAACCAGCAAAGGTTAACTAGAAAAGCTTACCCAAATTATCCCCCTGGGGAAAAGACCTTACCAGGGCGGCGTACCGATTTCGGGGAAAAGAAAGTCACAGGAGGCGTGCGCACCCAATTCACCTAAAACAATCAAACGGTTAGCCCTGCTGGTCGACGGAAAGGAAGTTCCACGTGATTAAAATGGCGTCAAAAAAAACAAACAAAAAAAAAGTTTGAACCATGAGAAAGCGCACGCCGGTTGAGGAGGTGCAGGATGCTGTGAAATTATGATTTCAAACCTTCTTCCCCAACGGTGGTGGTCCCTTCTGGTTGGTGAGAAACAGATATCGGGCTCACGCGTTTTGCGCGAGACGGTGCAGTGCGCAGACTTCAACGGTACGGCGACGACCCAAGGCGGACGACGAACGTTATTAATGTCTCGCGCATCCCTACTTCCCCCAATTCTTCCCCAATTTCCTTCCAGCCAGGCAGGTTGGTTCTTCGCCCAACATCACGAAGAACATTTTACTTCGAGTCTTCTACCTCCCCTGTCTTTCTTCCTTTCCTTTGCCAGGCCCTCCCTTTTGCGAGGAAGCGCTTTTGGCGTTGGACCACCAGATTATGGGGTGGTCGTACCGAGCCACTCTCTCAACGAGCTCATTTATACTCGATGGGGTGGCCTCCGCTGTGGGGGAAAGGTTGGACTTTCTAAGTTATACTCTAACCCCTCGCTTCGCTCCCTCCCCCCCCCCCCCTCCTTACAGGCAGCATGCACTTTTGCAGACACGAAAACCGATTACGTTGACTTTTGGCCCTCCGGCAGGGTTTGGACCCAAGCACACTGGAGCTCTCGAGAGCCCCTCGAGAGTTGGCGTGCTTCCAATGGGTGGCCCAAAAGTGGGGTGTTTCATGTTCGACCCCCCTCCTTCAGCACGCACACACACACACACACAGAAAGGGGGCGTGGTATGTGTAAGTCAGTATGTGTGCGTGTGTGTGTCTGTGGTTTTTTACTTCATTTTTGTGCTGCACTTGAAGCTCGAAAATGACGGTGCGAATGGCGAATGGCAGTTTCGCCGCGCTTGATTATCCCTCCCTCCCTCCCACGGTTTGCTTCCCCAGCGCCAACCGACCAATTAATGAATCTCGAGTGGAAAAATGATCGAGAAATGGTTGGGACAAGGTGGCCGCGTTGGGCAGGAAACCTCAAAACGACTAAATTATCGACCAGCAACAACCACCGAAAAAGAAGCACAAAACACCCAAAGCAAGCTACACGTTCACCGACAACGCCACGAACCGCGGCGGCTAGGGGTGGCGAAATTATTTCGACGACGCGATCATCGCGCACAATCTTCCTGGGGGGGGTTTTCTCCTGTTTTTACGTTTTTCTTCATCCAGCTCGCCCACAAACGGGAACGGTTTTACGAGAGGAGGAAGTTTCGAATGAGCTTTAGATGGAAAAATTAACAAGATAATGCGAACAGCAAACCACACACACACACACACACACACACACACTCCCATCTGGCGCGCTTGTACTGGGCTAGTGGAGAGTGTACTGGCCCGCGCGCGCTTGAACTTTTGGTCCGGCTGGCGTCTTGGCGCGCCAGTGGAGTATGATTATTTAATCATTATTTCTGAGGTCTGCTTGTCTGCCGTCGTGAATGGTGTGCAGCGGTTGGACGAAGGAGCGTTTTGCTCTGTAAGACGCTGTGTGTGCTTGAGTGTGTGTGTAGGATGCCTTAATGAAATGATGATTGGGACCTCCGGGAGTTTCGTTCGGTGTTTTCGTCGTTGTCGAACGAATTCGTGAGCAGTTTTTTAGGGGAAGGGTGAGCTGGTGGGAAGCAGATCGGAACAGCAAGATTGATAACAATCTGCTGGAAGAAGCCGAAGGAGTAGCCGTGGTGTTTCGTGTACGTGTTGAGGTGGTGACAGTGATCGAGGATCGATATAAACGTTATATCTTCATCAGGCGAATGATCAACCATTTTGGTGCCACTTAGCCACTGGTGACGAGGATGGCGTTGAGGCTTGGGGTAGACTTCAATTGCTGTGTAAGACTGGACGGAATACGTGAATTTTTTGGAGTTGAGCATAAAGGAGATTTGATTGGAGATAATTTGTTCATATCTAATACCTTAGACAACAGCAGTTTGCAAAGATCTGCTAAATCCAACAAGTTTGATTATGAGGTTGCAATTTACAAAAAATATTCTATCGTTTTGAGATCATTCTATTGTACATGGAATGTCAATAATATACAAATCACTATATATGTACAGAATATCAAATAATCTAAAATACATAAATTCTTCTGTGAAGAAGTACTCATTTGGAACAACATAAGTGCATTGAGAGTCTTTTAAGCTATCTATACTGCATCTTAATTTAATGTAGATGTCAATTGATGACATCTTTAAAATTAAATTGCTCGTCTGTCCTCCAAATCATGCCTTCTTCTCCTCAGCTCAGCATTGGAAAGGGTGCGAATTTTTATCTCGCACCAGCATCGTAACTCCGGTAGCAACCTTTGCGTCTCATTAGCCCGTCACCCTGATGATGTGCCCAAACTAATGGCCTACCTAACACGTATCCCCGCACACACAAACACTTGGTAAGGTGGTAAAACAAACAACCTGCTACTGGTGATGGTAAGCTTGCGTTGTTTTGTGGTCAGTTTAAATTCTTCCTCAACGACACAGGCTCGTTAGATGAATGAGCTTGCAAATCCTGCCACACAGCATCCAGTAGCTGATGCAAACAAATGAGCAGATTTAGCGAACGACGACGACGACAACGACGACAGACCGGGCCCCAAGCTGGGGGCCATAAAGAAACGAATCTAATTAATCAAGTAATGGAATTAATGAGCAACCTTCCTTGGGCTGGAGGTGTTGTTTGCCCGTTTTAGGATGGTGTGAAAAGCCGGCACAACCAACCACCGGATGCTTCCGCGCCGTATAGTGATCGCTCAATGAATGAGCTTTTGTTTCATTGCCCACTAAAAAGGGAGTTCTGGCTGGAGCTTAGAAAAAGGCAGACGAAAAACAAATGCAAACTATGTTTCGAGAAAAAAAAAACCTAGTCCAGCTTCTCATTGACCTCGTTAGGCAAAAAAACAGGTGGAGAAAGATTTTAATAGCCTTCGGTCGGTCTTCCGGTACACCTGCTTCACACCGTATGCTGCGTGTGTGGTCCCCGCTAGCTTTAGTATCGTTTATTCAACCGTCTTGTTACCACCGGATCCACTTCCTAACGAGAGCCATCAGTTTGTTGGCTTTATGGCTGCTATTTTGTTTACTGCCAGCAACAACTTTTGAGCCATTGTTATCATCTTCTAGTTCGCTTCAAACTCATCTTTGCCTGGCTGGTGGGCGACGTGGATAAAGAAACTCCGGAAGAGGTAGTAAAAATGTTGGAGTTTTTTCTTATTCATTCCTGAATTGTTGGGGTTTGTTTGGGCAAAGCGTAGCCATTTTGCGACAATTTGATATTTTATACATTATTTTTACGATTCAATAATAAAAGCCACGCGGCAATTATAACGAGAAAGCGTCCCAGTCCCAGATCATTACAATAACAATTTCGTCAGCAAAAATTGACGTCATTATGGGTCACAATTTCACTAACCTTGTTTCTTTCTTTTCCAACCCTTTCTCCTACTTACAGACAATCCTGAATTCGATGCACAAGTACCAGCCTAGATTTCATTTAGTTCGAGCGAACGATATACTGAAACTACCGTACTCGACGTTTCGTACCTACGTGTTTAAGGAAACCGAATTCATAGCCGTAACTGCATATCAAAATGAAAAAGTAAGTAAATTGCTTGCAGCAATAATAGAATGAGCCCTTTTTTCTAACCGATATTTGTTTTTCCCATTTGCAGATAACGCAATTGAAAATAGATAATAATCCTTTTGCGAAAGGATTTCGTGATACTGGTGCCGGTAAACGGGAAAAGAAGTAAGTAGTTTATTTTAAATACTTTTTGCACTTTAGTGATGGTGATGATGACGATATGCTCATACATTAAAAGGAGTTCCTAACAGAAGAGCGCAGTTTATAACACTAACAAAACACTGAGGAACACTCTGGAAACATTTGTTTGAATTTACAATGCATAGAGAAGCAGTACGAAAAACAACAAATGCCTATTGAATTCGATCAGGAGAATGCCCATAGATTGAGCAGAATTGAATGGAAATTGCAATTTAATGTAGTATCCCCCTTTAAAACCATTCTTCCCGGAGAGGAAACGCTCTCACTAAGCCTGAGATGAATATTGAAGATTTGTATAGAAGCAAAAGACCCTATTTCAGCAATATTCCGACGAACACACAGACAAAAGGTCAAGCTCGTTCCAGCTACGCTGGGGGAGAAGCCTGAACGTCAATAATGTTTTATCCCCGAGCAGAAGGTTGATTTGTTTGTGCTGACATCCTGACAGGATATCGCTTTACGTCCTTCCTGTCTTACATGCTTGCTTACATTGATTCGATTGATCCAGGATCGGCATACAATCCGATGCCTTGCTGTGATTGTGTGGTGTGAATTTTTCGAGGAAGGAAAGCGCCCTGGATAGTCCCACAGGATAGTGCACTTTGTGTGAAAATCAATTACCATCTCCCTTTTGGTTGCAGTATCCAGTGCACAGGCTCGAAATGAACGTGTTTACAGAAGTTAAGTCAGCATCCTGACGCATCGGGTCTATCTCTAGACAAGTCTAATACAATTTGTAACGTGATAGAGATGGATTTGCAAGAAGCTTGTGTGTAAATTTGAAATACCAAGCAAACATGGAACACGATACCGATCAGAGTTTCGGGCCGTATTGATGCAATGGCAAACAATTGCAATCGGATGCAGAGTATGGCTCTGTGTGGCTAAAAGTGTCGAAATATTTAATGATGCCTTTTTGGCCCCTACACACGAAAATTGCTTCGTCTTCACATGACTCATATCCCACAATTCCCTGTTCCCTCGAAATTCCTTTACTTCTGTTCGCCACCAGAGCATCAACACCCTTTTCTGTTCGCTCGGCCACTAATCCACCGCCGGGACACATTTAGCAGCGGGAGATTGGCCAGCTAATGATGGTTTCCGACGGTGGCTAAAAGATTGCTAAACGCACTTATCCTACGGGCAAACAACGAGCCAGAATTTGTATCAAATTCCAGCTTCCCCCTTTTGGAGGATGCGCCAAATCGAGTTCCCCGGGACTCTGGGATCAAATAACGAGTTGCCGGCGCGCTCGCTCTCCAAGGACACAAACATTCGTGCACAAAACTTCGGCCAGGCGGATGACGTGGCGGTGGCGACAAATATTTTGACACCCTGGTAATCGTTTCCCGGCCCCGGCCACGACGAGCTGCTAATCATAGGCTGCGGAGATGCGAAACCCCTTTTTGTGTGCGTTCGTGTAGCAACGGGACGCGTCCTTGCGAAGCGGACCGCGTCATTATCGCTTTTTCGAATAGGGGGTAGCGAACGGGGTAGTGGAAGAAACATTAATCGTCGAATTTCCCACAGCTTCTCGCAGCGGGCAAGAATGCAGGGATAATTTGGAAATAAGCAAGTAGAGAAAAAAGGGGTTCAGGGAGTTAAGTTGTTACCACTAAGCGGTAATGATATTGATCCGGGTTTATTGAATGTTGTTGCCATGTGCAGCTAGAAGTGTTGGGGTATTAGTACCATGAAACGTTTCTCATGTTCTCTTATTTCAAAAGTTTTTGATAGTCTCATTTGTAGATTTTAAAACATTTGTTATTTCTAAATCAATTTAACGTACATTTGGTGATTATTTTATCCCAAAAAGGTACTGAATAACACGCAAAAGCTATTTAATTTTGCACCAATTCAACACCACAGGCACAAGATGTGTTCTTTGCCGTTTCGGCTCTACCTTTACGACCGTAAAATTGTCATCTCAACTGATGCATTACATCATTTACCGTCCTATTGTTGTCCGAGCACAGCTCACAGCCACACAACCCCATCAGCCATTAAACAGTACACCCTACACCTACACACCCGTGTGCGCGCGCTTGTGCATCTCTACAGATTTCAACTTAACAGCACGACACGCTGACATCACATCCGACCATCGACGGCAAGCGCGACGGGCACACAGATGGTGACAAGTTTTTCACGTTTTTTTGTACGTACCGCACCGTTTGATTCCAATGGCAAACAACAATGATTTCCTGCCCAACAACTGCGCCCGAGACATGTTGATTTGTGGAAGTAAATCGAATAAATCCACCGGATGGATGGATGGTCCGGGGACCGAGGACCGGGACCGAGTGGGAAGTCGGTTGGATTGTGCAAAATTCAATTGATGTTTTGTGTAATTTAATTAAAACTGCCCCATCAGGAAGACAGCAATTTGCTCCGGGTCGAGAGAGAGAGAGAGAGAGAGAGAGAGAGAGAGAGACATGCAGCGCGTGAGCTTCGTGGACACTGCGGGAGATTACTCTACTGTGTGGTTGTGGTGCACTGTTTTCTGATGACGTTAAGAAATGCCTCATTAAAATTGGTTCCAATAGAGAGCACCGTTTATGAACTTGAAATTATATTACAGTTTCTTATGGAATGTTAACATTAAGAACTTCTGTGCTAAAAAGGGATCAAATTCTGGACTTTGTTTCAATAGCTCTTCAAATAAAGTATTTCTCCTCCAAGCATGTCCTCTGCCCGAGGTTGATTGATCTGTCAAGTAGTGGAACTGCTTCTGACACACTTGAGCATTTCTTCAAGTATCTCCCAAAATCTCCCACATGTGTGTGTGTGATTGCTTGCCTGGTCTTGCTTCGGTTCGTCGCATTGTCTAGGACATTAATTAACCTGCTGCCCCGAAACGCAAGTGTGTGCTCGATGCGCTTCTCCTCGAACCAAAGCCCGGATGCCCGGATGGAAGATTAAGCAAAAAACAAAACCCTCCGAATCCAACACACCAAACGACCCGTAACGACCAGATGAAACGGATCTCTTTGCCCAACCAAACAGCAAAAAAAAAAAAAAAACAAGGCTCAATACACCGTTACCATGAGGTCCAGTCCTCCACAACCGACCACCTTTTCGATATCAATTATCAGATCCTTTCTAATCCTATTTGTATCGGGATGTGAGCCCCGGGCACGCATCGATAACGGCACGGTGTATTGGTTTTTAACGTCCCTTGACCGTCGGGGTGGCTGCAAAATTCATGCCATCAACCCGCACCGAAGCAATCAATTCCAGCAGCGGCAGCACAGGGCCCTGACATTATGGACACTCCTAATCGCTGACCGATCGTCTTTTAACGTAATCCTCTTCTAGCCGCCGCTACCGTCGATTCTCCGAGTCTTATCGATTTTCATTCACCGCAGCAGTGAAGTCCACCCCGAAGACGGCTAACAACTTCTTTTAGTGCATTCAGTGGGAGAGGCAGCCAAGACAAGAAAGAAACAGATAAAATCGCATCTTAAAAATCAAAGGGAAACAGTATGCAGCGTCCCTTCGTATACCCCTTGATAGGGAGAGTTGAAAAATCGAATCGAATTACAAGCCCCGTGGCCACCGTTCCGTCGGCTCTTTGCCGGGGATGAGTCAAGCAACATCCGGCATTTGGCAGGGGCGAACGGATGTGTTTAGTCCCGTCCCCGTTTCCCTACCTGACTGATTGCTGCTGGTTCGGGCAAATGTCCCGCATTAAGATATGTGTGCGTGTGTGTAAGTCCGGAAGGATCAGGGGACATTTGCACAATTTTTGCAAAACCGTCCCGCAGTCCCAGGGGAGTACTTTCGGGTGGGGAGGGTGCTTTTTAATTCGTTCTGAACCCCTGGGATGGAGGTTGTGAACTAAATCCCCGGAACATGTTGGTGGTTTTGTTTTTGGGGTTATTTTTTGTTTCTTGATAACAACATCTTCTTATCAGATGCTGGTTTATTTGTAATTCTCTTGTGGGTGCTTATTGGGAGGATCGGTTTGATGAGCTCAACATTGACCAACGGCCGGTTATTAAATTATGAAAGTAAATGAACCCTTTCCAAGCATAATATCTGCGGAGTTTATACCTTTTTTCTTCTTCTTCTTAAAACTCACATTGTTGGGAATATAAATGCAAAAAATAAGTTCCTTTTTATCGATCGACTTCCCGCACAGAAGCTTATTTTCCAATAAGCGGTAGCGTTCCTTTTCAACAGCCAATTTCAGGTGTCCAATTTTCTCGTTCATTGGCTTCCCTGTGTTATCCAATTTTCACCTCACAGCACACATGCCGGGTGGAAATAGATTTCTTCTTCATTTCCAGTACCAAAACACACACCGACACACGAAGTCGTCCCCATAAAACATAAAAGAAAACCACCGTGCCGACGACGACGGTTTGGGCTTCAAACGCCAACCGTTACCGTATAAACAGGCCAATTTTCCCGAACCGCCAATTGACTTATACAACGAGCCGCAGCAGCGAGAAAATTGCACCGACCGCGCCCCATCCCCCGAGAAACACCTCTAGAATGCATAAATACATATAAATAAAGATTAGCAGACCAGGACCGTGATCGTCGGCTACATGTGGTGTGTTGAACTTTTTCGCTCCATATGCAGGGCTGACGGGACGGAGGGGGGGGGGGGGGAGAAAACGGAAAGCAATTTCGTGCAAAAAAGGCGTTGGTGGTAGCGCGTTTTGGGTGAACGCCTCCCGCCGAGCTGGGCGGTAATGTGAAAATTACAAGGCAGACATAACCAAGTCAGGTCGGTCGGTCGGTCGGGCGTCACATTCATACGTCTTGTGCTGCAGGAGAATTTTCCGTCTTGCTACGTTACGGCGAAGCAATTTCAAGTGTCCTGTATGGATCAGATCGGTAGAGCTTAAGGTTGACGCAAATTGAAATAAAAGGTTACTTATGCTGGTTTGTTCCCTTCTTCAACCTTTTAGTGAAGTGTGTACGTGTTTCAGTTCTTATCGACGATTTTATGTAGTCTTTCTCTTGCTGAAACCCTTTAATGTCACCCAATGAGCAGTGAATGATGAAAATGGCTCAATTAAATGATGCTTTACCTTCAATTTGAGAACACAACGAGACAAGCGAGTGGCATGTCGCATTGTGGAACGCAAAAAGGGACAAATAGGATCAAATTCATCACACAAGTACGGCTCGACCTGAACATGAAAATAGTCTGCAATGGCTTTATGCCACCCCCTGAGGCAACACTGAACCATCGCGTAATGTCACACTGACCATTGCAGTGCGAGGCAACCTTCCGCTGCAGCTGCTCGCAGCTCGTTCTGGGGCCGGGGTCGTTCGTCGCGCAATTAAAAAGCTTTTAGTAGTTCAAACTCACGCTTTACTGAAGGTTGCAATGCATTTTTTTTGTAAAAACAACAACTTCTGTGTGCTGGTTCGCTAATGAAATGAAGAGTTTATAATGGAGTGACTGGTTCAATGTAATGAGCCTCTCAATATGACGTAATTTCGTTATGGAGCGTATGAAGGGGACGAAATCGGGCGATGGCAATGGAATTATGTTGTTAAAAGCTACAGTTTTTTTTCTGTGCAGAGCAGAAGCGCATTACTTTGGTCCTTGCTTTGCGGGGGGAAAGAAATGGGTCAAACGTTTAATCGACATTCGTTTAGTTGAGCAATTTTTAACAACTCACTCGAGCTGGGAATGCTAAAGAGCTTTTAATCGTGTAGGAAGATAGTGAATGTGTGTTAGCATTTGCAGCAACTAAAACCGTGTGTCGAACAACTATCGGACGATGCATGGAGGACAACGCTCAGTAAACAAGACACGTGCTTACACAGTTTTCAAGTAATGGTAGCAAAAATGAGACTGCAGTTTCTCTCGACTCCAAAGCGGAAAAGCGCTTTTTCTTTCGATAGACATTTCCTGGTCCCGGGCAAACTAATCGCTTTTGAATTGTCCTCTACACAAGATGCAGCATGATGTTCCGGGTTTTTCTCGCCCAGTCAGTCACCATCCTTTCTCCAGCAGGAACTTCCGTCCAAACGACCGACCCACCCGCGTTGCAAATTTGTCACGAAAATAAGCAACAAAAACCCGCTCCTTGCGCTGCTTTGCCTTTCCCAGCCCGTGCGCAAAGTGGCACGTGTCACGAATAATGCTTCCCTTGACGCTCTCCGTTCGGCCAGCTCACCCACATCCGGATGAGCCGAAAAGGGGAAACCGTTCAAGTGATATTTGTCAATTATCGTAATAGTTTTTCACAGTATCACGTATTTTCTAAAACTCACCCTACAATCGTTCACGACCCCACTCACTCTCGGCCCTGCGATGGATGACTAGGATGATGGTGATGATGGTGATACCGAGAAAAGGATGTGTTCCCGTGTTTTCCTCCCGGCTGTCGCCGTCTGCTGGCCGTAATGGATACACGCGCCACCGTCTTGAATTGAGCTGTTGTTCACTTCCCCGGCTTGGTGTGTTGACAATCGGGAAGATTTATGGCAACAAAACTGGTTAACTTTACTGGTCCGCCTGGCTCAGGGGTTCGGGTGAGGAACAGTTTAGCTGCAAATGAACAAATGCGACCGCGTCCTGCGAAGGGAGGGGGCGCTCGATAGCAATTACGAGGAAAGGCAAGGAGGGAGCGGTTTGTTTTGGGAAAAAGTATATTTTATGTGATTGTTGTTAGTGAGTGTACAGGAT
The DNA here is from genome assembly GCF_943734735.2 of Anopheles gambiae. NCBI lineage: Eukaryota > Metazoa > Arthropoda > Insecta > Diptera > Culicidae > Anopheles > Anopheles gambiae. Next base: position 89,359,903 of record NC_064602.1, read on the forward strand.
CAAAAATGAAGGGCAAAGGGGGAGATATGTTGCACACTGGATTAAGGGACGTTAATTTGATTCATGGTTAATGCGCGAAGGTAAGGTTACTAAGGGGTGTTGTGGCACCTTTTGTGAGCTTATAGACACTAAATAGATGTTGTTAAAGTGATCGATGTCTCTTTTAATGCAAGCTGTGTGGGAAGATTCAATTAATTTTATTGAAAATCTTTCTCACAGCAGTTGAAGTAAAGTAAATTTTGACATTTTCAAATATGGTTTAAACGAATTGCTTCAGCTATGATCATTGAAAAATAAAACATTTTAAAATGGTGTTTATCTTATGAATATGCCATAACAATGTTTGGCAAACTATTCATCGAGACATAGTTTTGATCATTAAGTTCCATGATTGCTTTAGTCTGTATACTATTATCAGTATAAAGATAATATTTTCAATTTGCAAATGTACTGGTTTAGTATTACAAATTAGAATCATTTTATTATTTATACCATTTTCTGTACATTTACTCATATTTTTGCTCTTGTTTAGTCTAAAACTGGCGTTTGAAATAAATATCTAGAAGCGATTCCAAATTAAAGACAATTATTACCCTGTTACGGTACAACGGACAAGATTGCACCTTAAAACTAAGTTAGTTGAAACACTAAACTTAACAAAACATGATTCCAAATCAACAAAGTTGTGTCTTTTTCTTCATAAACAATACTACGAAGCAACAATTTCAGTTGTCATTCAAAGATTATTCTTAATTGAAATGATTGTAAGGATGTATCCCAGTCACAGCAGAATCATCTCTACAACCGTATTTCAACTCATAAGAATAGCATTATTCTACCATCTCTGTTCTTGAAGTATATCAGGTACTAACAACTGAAGTCAGCTTCTTAAAAGTGGAAACATGGCGTTACAGCTCTTTTTTCCCCGGGATAACGAAGTAACAAGCCGGTGCTCTAAAAACTCCGCATACTCCCAGCAAGCCAGCAAGATAACACTACCACCTAGACTTGCGGGAAATTTCACCGACTCATTCTAATCTAAAGCGAGTGTGTTGAACACGCTGAACGCGCACAGATCATTGAATTTTCAGCACTCGACAAGGTAGCAGTGCAGTAGGTGGAAGGTAGTCCCGCTCCCCCGTGGACCTTCCGACACATCAGACTGGTTAGGTTGTTAGGTTGCAAAATTTAAGAGAAAAAAGACGCTAGATCATCGCAGAAAGGAAGCAACGACACACACAAAAAAACCATGGGGTGTGGTAGCTCTCGCCCTCCACACGGTGGCCGCGGTGGCCCAAGCGCCCAAGCTATAAAATAATCCAGAGCTCATGTAGTATGCAAATTGGTGGCAAATTAAACCACACCCAGTGTATAAGCTTTTTACACACATACACACACACATACACTTCATCGTGATAACGAGCCCGACCGCTCGGTACGTACTAGCCGCGGTTCAATGGCTTCTAGTACTCGATGAAGGGAGTCCGAATCCGTAGCGTGCCCGGGTGTGATGAACGCCTTGAACGCCGTCTTGCTGCCAGCCCAGTTGCAACACGCTGCTCTCTCTCTCTCTCTCTCCTCTCTTCCCGGTTTGGTGCCCCCCCCCCCCCCCCCGAAACGGAAAGGTTATGTTTACTTTTCGGATCGTTTCGGTGAAGTATGTTGCCGCCTCTCCTCTCCCGGGTGGCGTGATTGCAACACCGTACTGATTTATGCACCCAGCTCGAAAGATTGGCCGGCGCAACTACGAAGGGTTTGGTGGGTTGATGGTTGATTAGAGAACTTTTTCAAAACGCGCACTCTAAACCCTGTCCTGTGGAGTGGTCAGCAATGAGGGCAATGTGTGTGCTTGTAACGGCCCCAACCAACACCACAGCAAGCCAGCTCCATCGAAAGCCACCGAAAACGGCTCTTCCCCCAACGTTCGGCACAGGATGTTACTTCATTCGGGAGGCGGAAATTTGGTGCACCACCGGAAAAGACCACCGATGTGTTTTGTGTGCGCGAATGTTGTTTTTCTTCCCCCACATGCCATGCTTCTTTCCCTTCTGGTCCGCTCGCCTTTGTCGGGTTAAAATCCACCCGGGACATCCACCCGTGCAAACAATGAAACCCGCTTGGATCCTCCGAGTACACCGGGGGTTGAGCACGGTGCAATAAATTTGCAAAAACCAGGCCCCGCGCTCTGGAAACACGGAGAAAGCGGGATATTGTGTACATTTGCTACAAGGTTTACCCGTAGTATCGGTTCTGTGTCAGGTCCCCGGGTGGTGCCGATCCAATGCTTCGTTAGCTTCGTGGAACAACAGGATACTCTCTCTCTCTCTCTCTTTCTCTCTTGCTCTTTGTCTCCTTTCCGGGACATGCAAAACCGACGGTCCACCAAACGACGGCCTGCCAACTTCCGGCTAGTGGGCGTTGGAAGCGTTGATTCGTGGGTGTAAAATTTATACCCTGCTCTAATTCAATCCATTATCCATCGGGCGGACAGTTCAGGACGGCGTCGGCGGCACCCGAACAATGTATCATCCTGCGGGGCGCGGTGACGGGGTTTCAGGGGGTTTCGTCGGCGTCCTCTGACCTCCTTTGGGTTGACGCCGATCCGGTGTGTGTGTGTGTGTGTGTGTGTGTGTGTGTGTGTGTGTGTGTGTTTAATTCAGTGAGAAATTGGCCACCAACGGGCCAACCAATCGGTTTCGGTGCGCAGCACAGCGCAATTGAGTGGGAAACAAGCGGTGGAGAAAGTGATGAGTGGGGAATGAGGGAAAAACCGGGGCAGACGCTTATTTGAATATGTTTCAATCTTCCCGGCTCTCTAATTAAGGTGGCCGAGTCGGTCAGTGGTTTGGTCGGTGGCTGATAAATGTGATTCTGATGCGGTTAGGCTTTATTGGTTGCATTAATGAAGCTGAATGTTGCGCTATCGTTATCTGGTTATCGAAAAATGTGTTATTGTTGTTGTCTGTTGGTTGGAGTTTTGAGACACTTTTGGGTTTTTTAACAGTTTAACAGCATTTTACAATCGTAAATTATAAATTTATCGGTATTTCATGCCAATGATGTGTACAATACAGCAATTGAATGTACATATATTATGGACTTATCAGATAATATCACCAAAGTGACACATTATTCAACAAAATTAGCCATTGGTAATCGTTTATGAGATATTTGAACACAAGGATTGAATGTTATCTCTTCACGATTAATTGCTTCTTTAAGATGCATATTTGGACGGACCCATCATATTCCATACATTGTTTGTAAGGCGAATGTTCTCTAAGCTGCATAAGCGATTTGGCTTTAGGTCCTCTGTAACACGATTTTTTTAGGTAACAGTTCATACAAATTTTGGTCAAAGAATGCCAAATATCCCCCGTGATTTCTTAAATACCTTGTACCAGCACTTTCAGTAGATTTTCCTCAACACGAATATTGCTCTTAGCAGACGGGCCCTTGATGATTCACCTTAGAGAGATTTCACTGTATCAATTTAGTGCATTGATTCGTTATTAGTAGACTGTCTTTTCTTAAGTTCTTGTAAGTTAGTCAACTGAATGAAAAAGGTAATATTTTGTAGGTTTTAGAGACATATTTTCTTGGAAAATAGTTAATTCTGGTAAAATGTTACATCTGGCAAAGTTTGAGATGCTTGAAGCCTAAATCCATAAGAATAAATGAAAACAATTCAGATCAATGCACAAAACAACATTATAAAGATCAAAAATTAGTCTTAGCTCCAATCATTCGTATTCATCCCCAAACTATCAAGATAAAATCTTATTACAAAATGAGTTTTCATAAACTGGAATAAAGAATTATTTTTGTACAAAACTTATTAAATTACGGTCTTGTATTTGAAGCATTTCTAAAGAATTGGATTAGTTTAGCATGATAGCGCCAAATTCAATCCGTATCTATCCAAACTCTTCTAGACCAACTGTTTGTTGATTTCGTTCGACCAAGAAAACATAAACTAACCCTTTTCCATGCCCTGTTTTTTTTTGTTGGTTCATCTATATCCTTTGACTACTCCACGGCTATTGATTAGCGATGGCGTTCGCTTTGTTTCCAATTTTACGTGACACTATAAGCCAAAACCAACAAGAGCACATTCCTGCCGCTGTGAGAATCATAAAACCCTCCCCTACCATTTAGCAAGTCAAACCCGCCCAGCCATTACGTTGAAGTGTTGAGCACTAACCTATAAAAATATATATTCCCAACAGAGGAAAAAAAGGAGTGAAAAAATATGACCACCGTTTTGGTGTAACAAAGCATAGACAAACCCCGAACGTTTAATGCAAATACGACCTGCGACCAATCTAACGCAAAGTCGCACAAAAACACACAGCTTGATTGCATTGCCGCACCTTTCGTGCGAAGTGCGAGAGCTCCCTTACGGGAGGAAATGGGCCAGCTGAGACCCGACCAACTCGAGACGACCAGCTCCACCTCTTTTAACCCTTTCTGTGTCACGCACGGATGCGTGTGATTTTCGTTACTTTATGGCAGTGGGCCCAATAAAACGGTGGTGTTTACATCCATCCGTTTTAGATCGGCTGCCTTTCCCCTTACTATTCCTATTTTAGTGTGTGTGTTGACAGCAGTGGAGGGCGCAGGAGATAAATTATGAGCGGCAGTTAACAGTTGGTTTCGGTGCGTGAGCGTTTGAGGTCCTTCTGCTTTTATTCACCTGATTTTCCGGCATCATCACCCGGTGTGACGTGTGAAAGGGCGGGTGAAACCTCCAATAGTTATATGACGGACATTTTTGGGGAGCAAACAGACAAGAACGGGTTAACTGGCCGCAAGGAAAGAGTTGGGACGTGGGCCGAAAGAGGGGTCAAAACGCAAGTCGACAAACGCAAACAAACAAACCAACAAACAAAACCCGTCCAAAATCCGTCACGCACATTTATCGAGTGCGTGCCAGTTTGATGGTGTGATTATTTATTCAACGCGACGCGATTCTTGCACGATCTAGAATTTGGATACAGGCACGAACACGCGAAAAAAAAGAGAGACACTTCTCTGTTGAAAGATTTATGGTATCATGTGCGTGCGCGTGTGTGTATCAAATCGGATCTAACACTCTAGTAGGAAAGGAATCCGAAAACAGTAACCCGACAAATGACCGAACTGCAGTACCAGCAGCAGTCCTAGTCCTTTGGAAGGATGAGCTATTACGCTTTTAGCAAAACAGTAAAACAACTGCCCAAAAAAAACGACGCTAACCACCGAGGTGATGAAAAAGACACCACACAGTGTGGCACCACACCAGAGTTTCGTACGGCAGGCGGAATGGCAATTGATTCGAGGTTCCGGTCGCGTGACGTGCCCATTTATCATCTTTCATTCGTCGCACAGGAGTTTTGCAAGCCGAGACCGATTCCCGCGATTCCACGGGACTTCCGGTTTCGAGGCGACTGCTGTCCTGTCCGATTTTATGCTACATCATGCTACAGCGGCAAGAGGCTTTTTTTCGCGACAAACAAGAGCTCGAGCTGACTCAGACTCCGAGGCACCCGACAAACCGAATCACCGTCAAACGATTATACCCCGTCTCACCCCGGGGGTCTTGCGGACTGACGGCGAGAGATTGCCTCTAGAGCAATGAATTAGGTACCGACTTCGTATCCTTTTCGCCACATCGCGCCACATATTCAAATGCTCTCACCCAGCGCCCCTTTGACAGAGGGGTTCAGTTTTTCTGCGCAGTTAAATTTGCTCTCCCGGTCGGAGAGTGATTTGTAGTTTTTTTTTGTGTGTGTTGTCCTCATCCTTTACACACAAGCACACTGTCGGAGCAACAAATTGGCACCCGGCGTGAAGGATGGTGCCCGTTGCGGAGAGTGTTCGAGATTCGCCCGAGGCGTAATATGAGGCAATGATTTTCTCCGTGTCGACGTCACTCTTTCTCTAAGCGTAGAACTCCGAACAAGAACAACAATAGTGCCAGTTTGAGAATTGTTTGGTGTCGTTTTGCGTTTCGGGGGGGTAATGGGTTGTTGTTGGTTGGTTGGTGGTTAGCGCCTAACAATGACGAAAGCGCGATTAACCGAAGCGTTTGAACCGGTCATAAATGTCATCGCAGTTTGATAGAATGCCCAGCAGCAAGATGTTTTGTTGAAGGGAACAACACTAAGGGGAAGGATTTCTTCTGAAGCATTGGTGACAAGGAACGCATTGCGAAACAGCAGTCACTCACCACAAGGAGGTTTAGAACGACGGTTTGTTTGTTGGTATTTTCCATTTGTTTGGGATAACTTGTTGGTCAAACAAAGCAAAACAAGTCGAACATATTTTATGAAAGAGAGCTAAAACGATTCAATATTGTACAGATAGTGACCCGTTTGCAGAGCAGTAAGTTAGACGAATGGAGTTGTTATGATGATTAAATTAATGAGGTAAAGGTACGAAAATGATAGTTCTACCTCTAATAGCAATGATTACAGAAGATTTTTCAACCTAACCATCCTTGAGGTGCCTTAAAGTCAGAATTCTTCATGAGATCATTCAGATGTTCATAGATCACGCGGGAGTCTCTTGCAATCGTTGCAGAAAGAGACTCATGGGCTCAAATATCCACTGACACTAGACAAGCTTACACACAAACGAGTACTATGTGAAGCTGCCCTGAGCACTGAAGCTGCTTCAATGATTGAAATAAAGATGGGTTAAATCCTTCTAAATAGAAATACGTCTTTTTGGCATTTAATTTTATACAACAATATGTGAAGGAATCTTACTAATATAGAAAGATCTTACTTAATTCCTACCAATCCAACATGAGCTTGAGAACAACTATCACGAAATCGAACTCCGTTACGTATCGACCAACTTCTTGAGAATATCGTCATTTCCACCGTTATTAGTCGCACAAAACAAAACTCTCCCATCCCTTCCTATTTGCAATGTTCAAGTATTCTAATGCAGGCCCTTGCTAACCAGTACGGGTTTCAGTTGCTCTGCTTTCAGGCAATCGCTCATGGGACAGCGAAGCTCGGACGGGGACAAGCTCAGCCCGAGCTCGGTCAGTTCCTCGCGCGGTCCAGCTGGTTTGGACCACCGAACAAATAGCATATCAGCGCTGGACGACGACGATAAGCTGCTGGACGTGGTCGGCCCACCGCAAAGCCCGCTGCTCTCGCTCAGCCAGCAGATGCACCATCACGCGTCAGGTAGGTGAACATGCCCGTTTTATTTATTTTTTCACACTCTTTAAATCGGCTTTCATTCCCGAAAGACTCTCAATAAATTCCCCAACATGTTTATAACATTCTTTTGTTATTGTTCCTCCCCCCCCCCTCCACCCGGTATCCACGCTTTTTCCCCTCCCAGGATGGTTCAACTTCGAGGACGTACAGCGCGCGGAGGAAGCGATGCGCCGGCGCCTCCAGTCGGACGAGAACGAGCGGGACGGCAGCGACTCGAACTGCTCGGACAGCGTGTCAGGAAGCACAGGTGCCTTTCGTCCGACCTCGGGCAGCCCGAAGGAGTCGTCCAGCAGTGCCGGCACGTCCTACCCGTCGCCCAACATCTCGGTCGGGCCGCCGATCCATCCACCGCCCCACCTGCTGCCCTATCTCTACCCGCACGGGCTCTACCCGCCGCCCCATCTGTCGCTGCTGCACAACCCGGCGGCGGCGGCCGCCATGAACCCGAGCCTGCTGTTCAACGCGCAGCTCGCGCTGGCCGCCCAGCATCCGGCCTTCTTCGGGCACTACTCGGGCCACTCGCCCACCTCGCCGCTGCACGGCCTCAAAGGCCACCGCTTCTCGCCCTACAGCCTGCCGTCCGGGCTCGGGTCGGCGTTCGATGCGGTCACGCCCGGCTCGAACTCGGCCGGCGCCCGCAGCCTCAGCAGCAGCCCCCATCCCCGGGCCGCCTCCAACTCGCCCCCGACCCGGCCCATCTCCGTGTCGCCCACGCCCACCCAACATCCGACCTCGCCGACGACGGCAGACGCGAACGCGGCCGCCAACATGCCGCCGGGAGCGAACAGTAGCATGGTGTCACCGTCCTCGCTACAACCACCACCACCACCACCCGGCGGGCAGGCACCACCACCACCCTCAACCGCTTCCATGATGGCGCCGGGAGTAGCACCGGCGTCGCTCGGGCCGCCAGCACCACCACCCCCTGCCTCAAACTCGCCCTCCGAGCTGAAAAGCATCGAGAAGATGGTGAACGGGCTGGAGGTGAAGCACAACATCAACGGCAGCACGGTGGGCAGCGTCGACAGCAATGGTGGGAAGGCGCTACACCCAGTGCACGATCAGTGACGTTTGGTGGGTGGCGAGTATCTTCCCACTGCCGCCGCCGGCCTGTACGAGCGCCGCGTCCCGGTGGAGGTCGGCGGTGGGGGTGATGGCGTTGCAGTCGGTGGTCCCGGTTTGGATCAGGGTATGTGACAGTTAGCAATCGGGTCCGGCGACCCGCTCCACTATGGGATGTCATAGTGTGGCACCGAGGAATAGGCGACAGCCGAGATATAGAGAGAAAGAGAGAGAGAGAGAGAGATAGAGAGAGAGAAGAAGAGAGAGAGAGAGCGAGTACCTTGTACATATAGACGTAGAATTTTAGGCATTTTTAGGCAGAGTAACCTCTAAAACCGCTCTCAAAGCAACCATCCCTCGAACACAAACTTTTACAACCTTCATCGCACCACCACCAGCACCACCGGCAGAGTTTGTGCAATTGGAATCATTTGGTTTTATTTTTCTTACTGGAAAACTGAAGCATGTGTCACTACACTTACCAAAGAGACCATAACCGCTGCTATGGCGACGGACTCGACGATCCAGGACGCTAAGTGTGTCTAGTCTTTTTCCAGAGAAAAATGTGAGTGAAACTCCCTTACAGTCTTTTTGCCGAAAAAATGAAGTTTAATGAATTTTATTTTTCTTCTCAAGACTCATTTTTAACTCACAATAAATCTCACTCACACCATTCATTTAAATAAAAATTCTTATAGCCTTCAAAATTCAAATCCAAACCTACAAACGTCAATAGACACACTAACTCATGTCTCACAACACACTGCTTAAATGATAAATTGTACACAAACACTTAGTGTCTGTAAATTGTTGTAAATAGAGAGAGCAAACCAACCCAGATTGAAGGAAAAAAAACCCTCTTTCTCCTCTTCGAACACATTAGAAATGCAACACTTCTTTGGTTACACAACTCAAACAAGAAAGGAAAGCAATAAAAAACTATAAAGAAAAAGCCGGGAAAAAATAGAAAATTGGAAACGTACTAAAACCATGCCGGGGGTGAGTTGTTTTGGTTGTTGTTATTTTACTAAAAAAAAACCTAAATTCGAATAATTGTGCACCGACAGTTTCCTACAAACAAGCAAACAAATCTAGTGCGAGCATGAGGGTGGAATTGAAATATTTAAATTGCGTTACAAAAAACACACCTTCCCTTCCGCACACACACACACACACACCAAACACTCAAAGTGTAGCCCGTAAGTGAAGTTTGAAAATTAAATTAAACCCCCCGAAATACCCCTCTTTTCACTCTTAACCGAATTATCCACGGTATCCACGGGGTGCGGGGTAAGAACTACTAACGGTTTTCTCTTATATGTTTAAATTATATATGAAGAAGAAAAAAAATAAAAAGAAAAGTGCAAAAATTGCATTGCCTTCTTCGATCGAGATGGTTTTGATAATTATTTATTCGACACAAAAGCCGCCGGATTGCTTTCCTTTTTTCCTTGTGGTGTTCCTCGCCTCCCCCACGAAAAGCCCAAAAACCCGTGACAAACTTTAAGTTTGGCGCACAAAGCAAACCCAACCAGACCCCGTTGGTACATTTTCTGTATTGTCCTTCACTTTCGTTGTTAATTATTGTTGTGCATGTACGGGGCTTACATTAGTAAAAACACCGTACCTCGGAGACCCATCTTCTTACCAATAAACACGTTCTGTTTCGCCGAGGCGCGAGGACGGCGTTTGCAGCACACGTGTTGGCTGACAAGTTGTGATAATTTATTGATTTAAAGTACCGTACGCGAATGATTCAGCTCGACTAGAAACACCTAACCATCCCTCTTTCCCAGCCACACGGTATCATCATGAATAGCTAAAGCAGAGCTTAGTAGAAATGTAACCTATAATCCAATACGGAGCAACTACTACTACTACTACTACTACCAGTGGCAGATTTTGTTGGATGCTCGCACGTGTAGCCACATTATGTTTAGTTTCCTACTACGATTATGTGTTTTGTGAGTTTTGTTTTTAATTTGTTTAAATATCAAGAGTAAGAGAGAGAGAGAGAGAGCGAGAGAAAAAGAGAAAACGTTATGAAAAGAGCGAAGAAACATAACCCATTAGAGTTCCTAAAGGAAGGGAAATAATGGGATGCGAAAATGGGGACGACGGTGCTGATATTACAACAACACAAAACAAAAATGTACCGAAACTATGTAAATAAGAAAAGGTAAAGGAAAACAAGCGTATATAGTATAAAGTGACGCAGCACCATGTTCAGTCACTTGCAAACTCGTATTTTAATTTACATTGACGCAATAACAACACAGCATTAGGGCATGGCTTTAATGGTATTATCGACAGGTAAGGCAAGGCGTAAGAAGTCAAAAAGGGGGGAGGGCTAGAAATCACATATATAGAGAGTAACGCAAGCAGTGGAAGCGAATAAGCAAGCAGAAATTGTACCAAACGCTGCCCTGTCCCACTGTCATACTGTAACATAACTAAGCAGCAAAAGGAGAACAAACATTTTACAAATCACCAGAACAAAAAAAAAGCTCTCACCTACACACAGATACACCGCCCCCAACCCCCAACACATTTACATATTGCATTTAGTGGAATTCTTTACTTGCGGCTAAGACTAAACTAAAAACCTGCCCCAGTGATGATGGGTATAACAGTGTAAGCATCAAAGGGCGAATTGAGCACGAGAGTAAGCATTGGAGCAAATTGTGCAAAAAGGCAAAACAAAAAAACGTTTGTTGGAGGTAACCAAGAAAGAAGATAGAAAAGAAAAGTAATAAAGTGACACTAGGCCACCAGTTGGGAAATGCCGGCGTGAGTAAAATACACAAGCGAAAACAACAACAAACCTTAGACTATTTTTGTAAGTCGTAAAAGAGCAATAATAAAGGAGGGAAGGCGGTGCGCGTAAGTTAAAACTATATGAAACACAAGCAGAACAAGCGAAACAAAACAAACAAAAAATGGAAGAAATCACAAAAAAAGAAAACACAAAAACTATTTTAAGAAATAAAAATTCAAAATATTACAAAATAGAACCAAATCATAAAAGAGTGTGTTGTTGGGGTTTTTCCTGTTCTCATCTTCTATGATGATTTTTAATACATTCGAAATAATTCCTATTTTTAGATATCATCTATGGGAACACTGAAAACTACGCACTTTCAAATTACTTGAAGAATGCACCAGACATTACCAATAAATCACTTACCATCCTACGTCACATTGCCCACTACCCACTTTAAATATCACATTGTCTCGTTGGCTGTCTCCTTTTCCCTTCCCCTAAAAATCATCACGCATTCACGTCGGGTAATTGTGATTACTATTACTTCGAGTTGATTATTTCACTACGACGATGGCGCTCTACCGCAGAGCTTGATGGCTCATTTGCGTAGCTCGTTTGGCGGTGAATTATTGCTCGTTCGCGCATTTATCTAGATAGCCTAGATAGTTGCGGATGACATTTATTAACCGGGCAAGAGGTGACGGGCATTTTACTATTCCACTGCCAACAATTACAATTGAATTTAAAAAAAAAGAACAAAGCGCATCAAATTGTGCATACAATTTTTTTGAAACATTGCTAAAGTTTCTCATTAATGATCACAATCCGTGATACACGGCCTCAGCACAATTTTTCGATCGAAAAAATTCGATAGATCCAGCTGTCATTTTGGTGTCATTTGACACTCATTTCGCCGTCAAGGTGTTCATTCTACTGGTCTTTTTGAATACTGGCATACCATGACACTCACGAGCAAAATGAATTATACTACAAAAATTCGATCGTTCCGCTTTGTATGGGGCAAAATCCGCGACGCATTGAGCTGCGGAAATAATCGAATATCAGAAAAATTCCGTAAATCAAGGTTGATGTTTTTGAAAAACGTTATGTAAAAGCAAGTTGGTAAACGTGTTGGTTCTTTTTCAATATTTTGAGTGATAAAACATTATTTACTAATTATTTTAAAAATTGTTTACCTGGGGGGTCAACTTCATTTAGGAGTATAAAAGAAATAGTTATACTGTCAGTTTTACGTGAGCGCCTATCGAATTTTTTCGATCGAAAAATTGTGCTGAGGCCGACAGTTGACATCTGGTGGGATTTCACAACATACGTTGGGGTTAATCAATAAGCCACTGACAGACAAACCTATTCACAATCAAAGCATGCCTCTAGATCGTAACTATGGTTGTTACGTCAAATAAGAACAAAAAAAAGGAGACATGACTTCAGAAAATGGTGACATTGATGCGAATTATTTGAAGATCCCGGTAAGTATAGTTAAGGTTCATTATAAACAAATATGAACGTGGTAAAAATGTTTCATCCCTAAGATATTGCAACGTTTGACTCCACAAGTACCAAATTGATTGGTGCAGCCAGTCTAATGCTATTGATGCAGATCACTGATGCTATTTTAGTGGCAGAAAGTCATTTAAAGCATTCCAAAACTGTTTAAAATGCTTGGTACTAATTTAGCTTCCATAAAAAGATGATATGTCTGAGACAATTGTATGAAAAGATTAATTTTTTTTCCAGTTCTTTGGTAGTAACATAGGCAAAATTTCACATTTTTGGTTTTTATCTCAACTGTCCGAAGAAACCAATTGAATAATAGCATTTAAATGAAAATTCAATAGAAAATCATAGCTTTTAACCTACCTTGTCAACGACATTCGAGGTCTCGCTCGTACATTCGTCAATTCGTACGACTTAAAAACATGCCCGTGATGGGTTCAACCCATGAAAGGACAGTAAAATTAATCAATATGACACTGAAAACCAAGCCCATCAGTGGTACAAGCAGGCCTTGACCGACAAAGGTTGTTGTGCCAAAGAAGAAGAAGTACACACACACTGCACGACATATGCCTATTGTTGCCAAACGTCTACATCTCATCTCGCTGCCGACAAGAGCGAGCGCTGACTGAATGCACCAATAACGGAATTAAGCAATCGCACGCATTTATCATCTCTGCGACCTATTTCCGGCATTCAGCATGCAGGTCTCGCGACGCATATGGTGCACAAGCATTCCACCGTTGCTGAAGCGAAAGGAAGATAGCGACGGAAACGGCGTGATCGTTCGCTAAAACGAAAATGTGTGGAAGAAGAACAAAAACATATCAACACCAACCCAATCAAGATGTAAACTGGGAGATAAGTGTGTGTGCCGAGGAAGAGTGTAAAGTTTCTCGGCTAGCGACACCAGCCGGACGCTAGACGGTGGAGGCGATTCAAGGGCAAGGACACCCATCTTGTGAAACGACTCCAGCTGACTTATTCCGTCAGGGTTCCGCATTCCTTCACACCTTCACGAGGATGATCTAAAGCGGAAGATCTAAAGCGGAAGATCTTTCTCTCCAATAGGTGCTCGACACTTTCCAGCTGCTTCTGTTTGTTACGGGCATCTAAAGCTACGCTCGCTGATGGGGAACTTACCAGCACACTAGCACATTGTAGCGAAATATTCTGACTCTAATCACCATAATTTGAAGCTAATTTTCACATTAACACACACAAAAAACTCTTTAATATCAATCCCACGCCATCACGCCAGCAAAAACTTTCGTCCGCGAACTGTCAACAGCAATAAAGCAAAAGCGCAAAGCCTACTGCCCCTACTAGCAGTGGGTTTCAATTTACACTCCTGCTAGTAGGTTGCGTGCAGGCTACTGCGAGCGGGTTTGCCATCGCAACAGCGCACTGACAACTTTGTGCACAAACTAACCTCATTTAATTGGATCAAACAATTAACTTCATCAAAACAGACAACGGGAAAAAAAACAAAACAAAAACACCGAGCGCCAAACAAATTGCTCACACTCGCCCATTCTATTCCTGAAAGACACTACCCTAAACGGATGGCACATTTAGGTTCGTGTTCAGCACTCGCCCTACTCGGCGGAAAACAAAACAAAAAAGGCTAAACAGCTAAACGCGGGTTAAAACTTTACCTTTTGCTTGCTCACTTTACTTGCTTTTAACCTTCTCTGCCTTCGAAGTCGAAGTCGAATAAAGTAAGTCGTATAAATCTTACTTATAATGGTCGCACCGGTTTGCCCATTTGCTGTCGGCAAAGGCTTTTTTGGGGGGCAAATCATTTCTCATGCCGGTTGCTCTCTTTCCCGCCGTTGGCACCGATTCCGATTCCGGTGACATGCAAAAAGCTTTGCTTTTTTTCTTTTTTCAACAATTTTCCAAACCAAACCCCGACCTCAATAAGCAAAGGGGTAAGTGTATTAGAGGCCAGTTGAATGATACCGAATGATAGCGACGACTAGTTAAAAGCCAATATCGCCAAGTTTGTATCCGTCTCCATATCCGTGGTTTGTAGTAGGTGCAATCGGGACAGGCAACGCCCGGGAAGTTCAATATTTTTCACCGACAAAAAAGGGTAAAAACAAAACAAAATTCTATACTTTACATGTAAAGCACATGCAGGGACGCTTCGACTGTGTTCAGCTACATTCGTTTGCTTCGTTTTGGTTGCGATAAAATCTCCTTCGTTTTTGTCCCGTGTCACTGGCGTTTGAAGTTTGTCAATTTAAAGCGCTTCGATTTGCATGTGTTTTTTTCTTCCTCTTCTCCTTTCTTTCTTTTCCTCACTAAGGAAAAGGCCCCGATCGGGGTGGTGAAATAAAGGTGTAGGATTTGTTTCACCTTTTTGGCCCTTGCCCCTTCTTGGCTACCATGTGCATGTACTCGTGCTCGTGCTCGGTTGGGCAGGTGGGAGTCACCGATGTGGGTGTCGGAGCTAGGTTGTGTAGTTTTATCGTCCATTGTGCGACAACTGAACGTTTGGTCGGTCGGTCGGTGTGTTGCTTTGTAACAGGTACAACCCACGGTTTCGAGCATTCGATACATGTCTAGAAAAAATGTTAGCTGCATGGCATGTTCGATGTTTAGTGGCTGTTGTTTCAATCAATATTTTTATACAAACAATCTTTTAAGTATTTATTTAATATTTTGGAGTTTCAATTCATCTCAAATGTTGACGAAAGATGTTTCAAAAAAAGAAATGAACAGAAAAGCTAATTTCCACACAATTCACTAGTATTTCAGCTGCTATACGTTTAACTGTCATTCTTCCTAGTAACTGTCAAACAACGTATAACGGAAACTGTTATACAGTTTTGAATTGTCCTTAACATTTCTACAATTTCTTTATTAGATTATACTGTTGTAGAATAACATATTTTCAACTGATCTATTTGATTTGCTGCTTTCTCCGGATTTATTTCTAAACAACTGACCATTTGTACTGTTCAAAGACTTCTGTATTACAGTGAGAATTTTTTGCTAGTTTGCAGTGAGAAGTACGCTACCTACGGTCTTTTGATGTTCTTGAATTGATGAAGAAAATTTCGCAGAACAGGCCAAAATAGATAATTAACAGTTTTATTTTAAAAATTCTCCATTTCGTATATTCATTTCCAGGAAGACTGCTAATGGTTGACATATTTTCAGTCAATTAAAACCCGTTATACTACTTTGATAGTGCCTATGATTCGAACTATCTATCAAAATTGTCATTTGCCAACAGAACTGTGAACTAATTATTACCGTTGTACAGACTAAAGGTGGATTATAACAGTTTACAATGTTTAGATACTAAACTGTTCATTATTGTGAAGTCAAATGCTTGTATTTTAAAGTATTTAAGCAATCTTTTTGAATAATCCTGTTCAATACGTTTTGTCAGTACGTTTACTTAGAGCTGGAAGTACACAAACCGAGATCGTCGCGATACCGTGAAATTCGCGCCTTGTTTATAACAGTTGTAGAACAGTTAGGCGGTCAAATCTTCTGCGTCTTCAATCGCATCTGCTGTTACGGAGAGATACCCAACTTCGGTATTATTCAGATTTTCGCGGTAGCGCGAACCGATTATTTTTACTTTTTCTGGTGGATTTGTTTGAAAACACGTGTCAAGAAGCGAATTTGTATTTTATTTTGGATAAACTATGTAAAATTAATAGTTTGATTCGCAAATTGATACAAATTATTTCATCTTCGCACATTCAATCGTCACCAGATCTCGGGTGAATCCATACACAAACCGCAATTATCTCACCTGTCTGTCAGATTTGATAAAAAAAATTGACAGTACAAGTCATACATGATTTTCATAGTAGCGTGAAACTCTCGGTTCATCTATTTCCAGCCTAACAAATGTTCCTACTGTTATACAATGCTTCTATGTGAATCGAAAGCGAAGCTCACTGTCACCTGCGGTGAGTTGTATTTAAATATCAACCACAGCTGTTCCCACTTTGCCCAACTATGACAGCACCGCCGAATGCGTCATCAAAACCCTTTTCTCCTAACTGGCTAACGACTCAACTACTCAGACGACCAACAAAGCGAACACAAACTCGCCGAGAAAAGCACAATCCTCAACATCCCACGCCCGACCCGATTCCAGCTTGCAACTTCGGTTACAGAGGTACCAACCAGGCAGGTAGGCTGGAGGTTTTGATTTTCCATTACAGATTTATGGTTGTTTATTCATTATAACTGTGGCAACAAACAGATGGAAGGGTGCCCTTTTTTGGAAGGGGGAGCTTCGTTGCAACCCCATCAACCCGAAATAAAGAAAAAGAAACAACGAATGCTTAATGTAATTTAAGAAATCAACCCTTTTACCACCACCCGTCCGGATTCAACCGGATTGAGAAAAATCGAATAGGTAAAGACAATTGTTAAGGGGACGAAGGGGGGGGGGGGGGGGGAGTTGGAGGTTTCCTTGAACGCCAGGGGTGTCTTTTCGCGTGATTACTATCGTTCGTTCGTTCGTTCGTTTCGTTCTATTGGCACGGTGTAGGCGAACATGACATTACGGTCGACGATTTTCCTGGGCCACGTTGACAACCCTGTCCCTGGGTCACTGAGTGGTGCCGCATTTCATTATCAAAACCCAAAACCATTGTTTAATGAGACGCTCGCTGCTGCTGCTACTGCTGCTGCTGTGGTGCGCACCGAACACCGATGTGTATAAGACGCACTGCTTAGGAAAACGACCCGACTCGAACGCATCGCGATGAAATATTTATCATTCGAACGATCCGCACCCGCCCGTGGCGTGGCCGGGTGGCGTGGGCCTATCGCCGTCCCTCGAGCACCTTCGAGTGACATCCAGCGCGAGCGGGCGAACTGAACTGGAAGTGCGCGTCCGTAACTAAGCTAATTGGTAATTCAAGTCAATTCCCTTTACCGTCGGTGCTACCGGTACACGCTTCGATCGATCCATCTTTCTCCCGTAGACTGCTGAATGGAGCTGAAAAGAAGGAAGGCGGAAGAAAGTGGCCATCACGTTGTGGGGGGCTTTTGTTGTGGTGGTGGGTAGATGCGATCATAAATTATGTTCTTTGCGGCTTTACAATTGCGAAGCACTGCACCGAACCGGTGCCGCTGCGGGCGATGGGTTGCGAACCGGTAGCGTTTAATGGTCACCGATAAAGTCCTATTGATGGATGGAGCAGTTAGATTCGGGGCGATTACGAAACGAATGTCACAAGAATGTAGAACGATGTGTAGGTGGTGGGTGGTTTTTGGTACGATCAATGATCGCAGGCGATACTGCTTACTTAGGAGAATGGTAGAACTACAAGTGGCAGTGGATTCATAGGAGTCTCGATTGGGTTGGAATATGAGAGCTTCCAAAGTGCGACCGTTTTCTTTATTCCAAGAGGTACTTGCATCAGCAAACGTGAATGTATACAGAAATTGGTAGTAGAGCAGTATAAATTCATTATTCTAGCATGATTCCAACAAATCTTTGTCGTTAAAGATATCAGAAGGTCAACGTTATCAAACGATTCTGGGTAAAGATAATGAATTTGTTTGACAGCTTTTGGCCGTCGGTATCGTTTTTTCGGCAGTAACATTAGAGTTTTTACTCGTTTAATACAGATTAATACTGATCTAAAGTGTTTTGCATTAAGTTTTGAAGACATGTTTCCTCCAGTAAATTCATTCCAGTATTTAACATTATTTCGAACAATTATTTGTATTACAAGTATTAGTCAGTTTAAAAGATTTACTTTATTAGACGAGATTTAGATAAAAAGATTTACTTTATTTAAAAGATTTAATTAAAGACGACTTTCCGACCACAGGTAGCCTCAGTTTTGTAGTTTGCTTTAAACCGAGGCGAGTACAATTTCTTCGATAATCCCTTATACATCTGCTCCAGATACATCGGAATACATTGCAGAGGTAACTGCCAGCGAGAAAGGTATAGTGTAGTATCATATTGTGCTCTGAGTTCAATTAAAACACGTATTTAAATGATTCCGGAATTCAAAACAAGATTGAAGACAGAGATAATTACAACAATAAAGATACAATGATAATAATGAAACAACGATATTTGAAGACAAATGAAACAAATGCCAAATGTCCATACGGGGAAGATCTTCGCATCTCGCAGTAGTGCTTCGGTTCAATACATCTTCGACAACGGCTGGCAAACTTTGCGACCGAAGGAGGCAATTTCTAGAAACATGTTTGTAGAGTTCCATGCAAAGAGCAAAACTGATAAACCAAGAGCACAAATGTGTGATTGTTTTGTGAAATATGTGAACAGTTGAGAGCTGCTATCTGCAGCTGCATGCGTCTTGCAATCAAAGAGCTGCATGCGTCTTGCAAGCCATACTTTGCTGATGGCTGGATCTATGAGTACAACAGAAAAACAGCACCAAAACCCCTATTGTCAATAGGACCATCGTCCTGTCGGTCCAGAAAGACACTGACCCTCAGAGTTGGGTGCTCGGAATGTCTTAAGTGTCCGTTATTTGAAGTAATACGGTCATTGATTCTAGATCGTAATCATGCAAGGTAAAAAATATTGAAAAATATAAATGTCCCAATTCAAATATGCTACAGTTTTATAAAACACAACTAACAAATTAGTACCTTATATTTAATAAAAAATACTGTTCATCTCAGTAAGAAACGAAACAAACAGCTAATGATTCAATCTCCCTAAATCCGATATAAACTAGCCGCGTTTCTATGTTATGCAGCATTTTAACGAACGTGTCATAATCAGTTTGACATCATTAACCTATGCTTATCTGTAAAGAAAAGTAACAATTCTGAAAATAGAATATGATATCTTCGTTGGATAGTTTTAATAATTTTATGAAAACAAACTAATCAATAAAATAGTTAATCTTATTTCTGCTTGAAATCATGAAAAAGAATACTCATTGAATCGAAAGCAGAAACGTTGCAAACGTTATGAATGAATGTTGCATTTAAACGTCAATAATGATCCCTGCTCTGTATGAATATTTCCACAAGCCGTTTGTTGATAATCGATATAATTTGCACCCGTGTTGGCTTCCTTCCTCAATTGATGAGAGATTGCTAGAAATTGCTCCCTCATAAAACCCTCCGAACCGCTTTTAACACACCTGTCCGGCATAACAACCAGCCTCACCACCCCTTTCCCGAACTTCATCCAACCAAACCTTCAAAATGCACCCAAAATCGATTCCATCGAACGGTGAAGCGGCTCTGTGCGGCTTGCCCTTAATGACGTTAATATTTGCATTCAACCGTGGCAGCACCGTAGTCGCAACCGATATTGACACCCGGTGCCGGACCGCGGAAATTGAATCGATCGAAACGGAAACCCTACCTCCTACGCAATGGGTAGTGGAGGGGGGAGGGGTGGTTGAATAGGGAAAGCTCACAGCCGCGCGTGAGCTTTTGCACTTGCAGGCGCGCGCGCGGTTAAGCGAAACTCATTAACACCGCCACCATCGCCACCACTGACTGGCTTGTGAATGCAATGCTCAGGGCATCAAAAGAGCTACGCCGAAAATGTTTGCTTGTGCACAGCTTTCCCCTCAGCTTCCCACTCCTTTAAGCTAGGTGTTGGTGAAACAGGGAAATTGAAGCACCAAACTGCACAAAGGGACACATGAAAGTGGACCTCACGGGAAACAGCCACTAATCGTTCGGGAGATCATTCAGGTGTGATGCATCATCATCAGTAGCAGCAGCAGCAGCAGCAGCAGCAGGGCAATCGGTATGTGACCGATGGTGTGACATATTTTTGCAATTCTATCACCTTCACCTTCACACGGAAGCTTTCGTTTGATCGCTTTTAGGTGGTAATCGATTAAATTTAGCCACTTTCACTTGCAAGTGCCTCTTGCTAACAGTGAGCACGGGCTATCTTTGTCTGTTTTTGCATGATTTTATAGGTTTAATAAGTCTTTCTTTCTACCTCAATATCATCTTCTTGATCCTCTTTCAGCGCAAAAACAATACAACAGCGCAATGGAATTTGATCATCTGTTTAACCCACGCCGGACCGGCTCTTCACAAAAAAGTCCCCATGGGAAGAATATCCCACATCCACCCCCCGACAACTGATGATGTCAAACGGTGGACAAGAGTAGCGAACACGGCTCTGTTTAGTATGACAGCCGACAACGCCCCATTGACGGTGCCAAAGTGTGTGCCGCTGTGTTTGCACCTCTTTTTGTAGTGCCGCTCCCGAGTTCCGAGCTAGCCAAAAAAAAAAAAGAACAGCCCCGAGTGACATTTCACATTCCTCCCGGTGGCGATCGGTGTTGAAGATCGCTCGATCGGTGCGAGTGCGAAATGAATTTTAAAACGTACGTTTCGCTAGCTGCCGCTGGTGAGAATCTGGGCCGTGCCGGGTCGGTTGAGGCTGTTTCTCACACATTATTAGCATATTTTCGGTAGCACACCGGCTAATGAAGGGTGCAAGATGTGTCCGCAGTAGATAGCGAGTGAGGGAGATGGAAATTAAAAGAGGCGATCTGATGCTTCCAAGATGAATGAAGGAGCAAGTAGCGTTTGTTTGGTTGTATGTTTGAGCTGTCTTTTGAAGCAACAGTGTATTTCTTTCTTAATTAATTGGACCTGTGAAAGATGTTTAAGACGAAAGAAGGTATTCTTGATCATTCGTGTGATGTTTTGATCATACTGATAATAATAACATGTTTTTGAGGAGTAAAAGTTGGCATTTTACCAGAAATGAACAACCATTTTTGCCTTCAAGAACTCCGAGTCATTTAGCGTCTATGCAATTGAGAACTACTGGCCATTAGGGCCATTGTTTCAATATTCATAGATAATCACATACAGTAGAGCGTCGATTATCCGGGCAGCTCGGGACCGCACGGTTGCCGGTTAATCGATTTGCACGGATAATGGTCCAAGAAATGTCAAACGCATATAAAACATATGAAATTCACTAGCTTTATTATTAATTCACCTAGAATCAATCGATTAATCGTTAGTAAAATATTATTTTAATCAAAAACTGTAGGTTTAACAACTGTTCATGAACAAAAATGAATTTCGAAAATACCCCTAGACACTACCGAGCTGCACAAGAAACTGGTTACCCAATTGATTATCGCTGCAAACTTTCGCCGTACGTATGAACAGCTGTCAGATTTATGCGCACGGTTAATCCGCCCGCCGCCCGCCGGTTAATCCGTCCCCGGATAATCGACGTTCTACTGTAGTTCATTCATGATCATACCCACTCAGGGCGCATTCATAAATAGCGTTACGCAAACAGTGAAATATTTGCAAAAATATAATATAGAAATAACATAGAGTTTTCAACACCTAAAATTGAATATAGAAGGTTGATTAATCACTAATTCAGCCCAACAAAAGCAAACTTCATTTTTGTAGCGATACATTTTTGGGAAGAATGGTTGATATTTAAAAGGCAAAAGAATAGTTAATTAACACAAAAATAGTAATAATTTTGAACACGTAAGTCCTGTGTTCTATGTTCCATACATGAAAAGAAACAACATATTTCAAAATTCGTTAGCACAGACAAATTTAGACTTAAACGAAGCGCTTATTAATTGTAAATTATTAATTTAACAAACACATACCGTGCCGCTAATTTTTTACTTAAAATCATCTATTTATGTCTTTGAGGCACCAATATTTGACAGTGCGTTCCAATGTTTGCCTCTCAGGTATAAATTTTTACGAGTGTTTATAAATTTTCGTCTCAAAGGCATCTATTTTTGACTGTAAGTCAATTATTTTAATTTTTTTAAATTTAAGATGACATGGTAAATTCTATGTTCCAAAATTATTCAATTTCTGTTAAGTACAGTAGAATATCGATTATCTGGGCAGCTCGGGACCGGACGGTTGCCGATTAATCGATTTCTACGGCTAATTTTCTAAAACAAATTAAATTCATATAGTAATTATTAAAATCACAGGAAATACTAATAATTCATTTTAAATGAATCGATTAATGATTAGTAGAATGTATTTTTAATTTGAAAAAAACAACAGCAATCGTTCTTGAACCAAAATAAAGGTAGACAAATATCAATAGACACTAGATGTTACGCAAAAACATTGGTTATCAACTTGACTGTTGCTGTAAATGTTCGCCACGATTGAATAGCAGTCAAATTCATGCGCACGGTTAATCCATCCCAGGTTAATCGACGTTCTACTGTTATCAATAATTTCATGTATAGATTTAACAATTTGTTAGGATTAGTTTGAACATTTTATTATTTTATTAATGATGACCTTTAATTTTTAATACATACTTTGTAAATTTATAATGAATTTTTCAACAGTCAAAGCTTGCTGACTTACAGACAAATATTGATGCATACTGTCAACACTTGAAGCCTTAGTTGTCGGTAAATAGTTTTAACATTCACTTTTTCTTTCAAATCTACTCGATCATATAAGCTCAATCGTTTCTACCTGATGGCTCAATCACCTTACCACCCGGTTGCACTTCATTGGACTGTCAACTGCACTCAACCTAAACCTCACTTCCAACTACCACAAATCAACTCATCCATTTTCTTTTCATTTTTGCTGTGGGTGCATTTTTTGTTTCGTTTTTGTCTGCATTCCCCGTTTCGCACGATTGCATACCGATCGACCCGCTCCAAACAGCTTTTCCACTCTTGCGGAAGTGCATTTTTCTTCGCGATCAATCGCCAATGCATCAAAGTTGGCCAACCTTTCCAATGGATACTGCCAAACCGTTCCCCATTCCCTACACGCAGCACACCCAACCAGAGTGCGTTCGCACAAATGCGCATTTCTTTGCTCTTGCTAATGCTTCTGCGGCTGCTGCTGTTGGGTTTTGTGTTGTTCCCATTAGCTTCTAAAATTACGCACCCCTTTTTTCCAAATGCTGGCATTTTAGTCTTTTCACTCTTCTTGGGTGCGCGCACGATGCCACAGCCGGGGCGGGTTGAAAAATTCAAATCAACATAATTTATTGCAGTTCGAATTATCGTCAACAATAGAAGGAAGTCGAGGCATAAATTCCACCGCTCTTCGTCCACCACGGTTCGTGCGTGCGTGTGCACCCCTCCCCCGGTCTGGGTTTTATGCAGTTTGTATTTTATTCTTCTCGCCGCTGCTCGTTCACGCTGCTCGCGCTGCTTGGCCTGCGAACAAACTTTTATTACCCTCGAACAGACACTCCTAAATGGTGTTACAATTTCAGTATCGCCTTCCAGTGAAAACCTTCCTCGCAGCGCGCCGCCCGACCCGAGCGATAAAGTTCTTTCTTTGCTTTGTTGGTTTTGTAGTCCCTTTTCTGTACCTACCCCGTTCATCCTCCTCCACCACCTTCCCGTGCACCCATTAAGCATGATAGAGGAGGACGAATAAAATCGAAACTAATTGATATGCCAATAAACAAATGCGCCCCAAACCGATACCGATGTGCACTGGCTCGTGACAGCGATTGCAGCGGGTGGTGGAGGAAAAATTAAAAGACACACTGTAAATGAATAAGGGGAAAACGGTAAGCTTTGACAGTGTGCAGTGTTTATGGAGATGGAGAGAAAAATGGAAATAAATTAATGACCGAATCGATCCTGATGACCAACGATAGATAGTGTGGGAGGGCGAAAAGCTTCAATAATCGCTACCAAATGAGCATCGCAAGCAACAAAAATAGCCGCATTCAAAGTAGGAAAGAAAGGTTAATCAGTACAGTGCGCGATAAAATGCGATTTTATCTTCAACAGTACCCTTACCGATTGAATAATTTTAAATTATTCTACAGGAGCAACAAAAAATGGAAGCTGGAGCAACAACCAACGCGACCCAGTGCCGCACACAGTGGCAAAAGTGCATATTGAATGGAAATAAAACATTTAACCGTGTCGAGTGAAATAGTGCACCAGCAAAACGGACCCAAAAGCACAGCAAAAAATAAAATTTGCTCAATTGCAAAACCGTCACAAACAAACCGTTTCAGGGCGACCTCCGTTCGACGTGCATTCTCCCGCTCTCCCGAAGCCGATGGGGTGTTAAGCCGATTGTGGTGAACAGATTGAGCTGCTGATGCGATCATCAGCTCGGACTGACACTGCATGCACCGCCCACCCCTGGGCTCACCCAGTTTGAACGAACGGTGTGAGAATTATTCTCATGAACGAGTGCCTTTTTGCACACCTGCTGGATTAATTATTGTGCACTAGCGTTGAAGCAATACGATGTGAAGCGATGATAGTGGTTTAATTACTTTTTGAAACATTTCCTTTTAAATACCAATTTGTGTTCTATTTCACTTTGCATATATTATGGCAAACATTAATAATGGTACTTGATGAAAGTAATAAAAAAACACAGACTATACTTTAAATGAAAAACCGATCAATAAATAAAATTAAGTATGTTATGCTTAAAAATCATAAATATCATTAAGATCGAAGCGTTTCTAAATGAAGTTTGAACCCTTTTTTTATTAACAATTGGTTACTTTAGAACGGTTGAACATTGGAACGGTATTTTTCGTTGTTTTGTGCAACTTTTTTCACTCTGTAAGCTACATTTCACATTACTTTTTGGTCGCTATCTGTGCATTAAATACTGTTTTGGTTTGATCATAATTGAAGAATGGCTGGTTCTGGTTGACCATCGATCAAGCTCCATGTATTAGAATAGACATAAATCTGGAGGAGTAATTTCTACGCTATGCAGTGGGCTTTTAGTGTTTCCTAATACATGTTTACCAGTGCCGTAGCAGCAGTGATTCTTAAATGAACGAGCGACGTTCGTTGTTTCTTGGCTTCGGCTCCCATATAAGCTCACCAATTCCTATCCTTTTGGGTCATTTTCATTGTTTTTAATCGATGCGAATTGAATTTCGAGATGAGATACTACAACTGTCTTCTACAACAACCAGTGAATTAAACCAAATGGAGGGTTTCTACGCGGTCACATTAAAGTTGGCTTTGCTGAAGTGTCGGCAATAGGAAGGATTTTAAACCCGAGGAAGGATTGAGAAGCAAAGCTACTTGCGAGCGGGAGGATGGATTCCTTTTCTTGCGGACGTTTGAAACTTCGTAGCCAGACAGTTTATAACCAGAAGTGGTAGTACAGACATCATCTGTCAATATTTTGAATTCCAGAAACTACCATAATCTTTCGCTAAATGCATTGTATTAAATTTATAAAATAATTCTTTTTTTTATAAAATTATTTCAAAAAGCCTTATTCAACTAATATTATATCTTTTTAATATTTGCAGTAAAGAAATCTAATGTGGATTGTTTTCCACAGTGAACCATGACGATATGTTGATAGGTATCTTTCTCGGTGTTACCGATGTGACCTCCATCCTGAGCTACATACCTTTTATACATTCCTTCTCGTTTCCTTCGCTCCCGTCTATTCCTAGTTGATCTTCCAAGGTGAACACAGTACGGTTGCAATAATCCTTTTCTTGTCAGAAAAATCCATTATAACAACCTCTATCAATTCTTCGATTTCTATACTTTCTTGGCATCTTTTCGTTTCCTATCCCTATCATTAATACATTCTTCTTTCTTTCCTCCACCAAAAAAATAGGTTAAAATTCATTAGCTTAGAATGAGAATCAGATTCTTGATATTTACTTGTTCAACCATCGGGCATACAATATTTCAAACAATAAACATAAATAAAAGACAAATAAAGATGACACTGAAACACTCACCAAGGATAAAACAAAATGTTACTCGTTGAGATCAATCTTATCTGCTGTGACAGTTCGAACGAACTCGGCTTTCAATTGTAAACGCTTGAAGTGGCAGGTCGTTAGCGGAAGATCCGGGTACTGGATCGCTCTCTTGATCGGTGAACGCTAGACGTGTTTTTAAACCCTTCGCCACGTAACAGAGTTAACTAAGTTAAGTTATTGAAAGATATAGATATTTAAAACAAGATACTTAGAAAACGCCACTAAAGACTAAAAGTAATAGGCAATCAACCAAAAAGCTAATGTCTGATGACTCGTGTAAAACAATGTAAAATTCTTTAACAAAAAATTCACGAAAAGGAAGCAGCCACAGAAACATGCAAAATATTTACCTCTTCCGCTATTGTTAAAAGGAAAATCTTTCAAAACTATCAAACCAAATAATACATCATCATTCTTTTATTCGGCTACTATACTTGGTTAGAAGAAGAGCACCATGAATGACTCTCATACACAAGTTCTCACTACTGGCTATAGTTTATTATACATCTCTTTTACTATTTCCTAACACCCTAACGAACGATGAAAGAATTTCCTTAGAAGTACTTTTAGCCCAATGTTTCCCCAAGGCAAATATTGATGCCATCGTGTCTTAACAGTTTCATCGCCCGCAAATAAACTCCCGCTACTACTACAATCCGACCAGAGTTGGGCCTTGTTGCGTTGCGTTCGGCGACATTTCGAATTAAACTCAACTACAATTGTTCGCGAGAATGAGCAGAGTCATAAAACCGAACCACTTCCCTTCTGCCAGGGTCGGTTGTATATCACCCACCAGCCATCTCCCTGCGCGATAAAATCTCCCACGACGCGACTGTAATGATGCAGCAAACGGGGGTACATAGAGCATAGAGGGGCACACACATACACACTTTATCGAAGCTCGAATCTTTCAAACGCACCCCCAGGAGGCCCTGGGGTAAAGAGACGATAGTTAAGCAAAGAGAATCACCAAACATCCGGCCAAATGCGCCCCAAAACCGATCTCGGATGCCAGTTGATGTTCGCAATTCATCTATAATACAATCTTGCCCAGCTTGTCTCTGTCCTATCATTTGCAACTACCAGCAACTCCCCTCGTTCCCATTTACTGTCGTCGCTTTATTTGCCTGCTTGAAGCACCCGTCAATCCAGTGGCAAAAACTATCCACACCACACCAATTACCATCCCACTCTACCCCGTGTTTGCCTCGGGCGTTTGCTAGTTTACGCGTCCAGGACGGTTCGGAAATAAAATTACCAGCAACAATTTAGCGAATTAATTACTCATATCACTGACAATCGGCCAACCAACGGCCCTACTCGAAGTGGGCAAGGGTCCCGATGTTCCCTTGGTTTTTGGTGCGCTCTTAAAACATTTAGCGAAGAGTTCACCACTAACCCTCTTCAGCTAGACGGCAAGCGTCATTACAGCTACTGCTGTACGCAGAGAGAGAGAGAGAGAGAGAGAGAGAAAAAAAAAACATACATTCAGCCAGGGAACGAACGACCTGACGGTCAACACGATAAAACTAGGACTTGCAGTTTTATCACCCCATCAACCCGATGCCCATTGCGATTCGCGCTTTTATTTGCGCGCGATGCGTGGTTTGTGCGTATATGCAAACGTATAGCTTCGTGCATAAAACTGGTGCTCGCTCGCAGTAGTTTGATGGTCGAGAGGAAGGTTTCTTTATGGTGTTTCAAATGTGACCAACGACCGGTCGGACTGGGCATCTCTTGCTCGTGTTTATGACAATAAAATGACAATATGTTACGCTTCGGTCTGGTGAAAGTTTGTGCAGCACATCAATACGATCACTTGTGGTGACATTTGACTGCGCGAAGCGAGTTGGCTACAAATCGTGTGGAAAGTATGGAAAGAGTTTCCTAGAGTGTTGCTACCGTTTTTTTACTAACAGGGAGGTGTGCGCTAAAGTGCGCTAAAACATATTCTTCACAGTAATTTCGATGTGATGAAGTTAATTATTCGTTAGTCCTACAATTGATCTCTGGCTTGAAGCCTTTTCATTATGAATCAATTATTTTGTTGAATGTGTCCACATTATTCCAGAATCCTTAGGATTTCATAAGAACTTTGTTGTTCTTAATCTATTTACGCTGTAATTGATTATAAAACGTTGAAATGTAGGAATACATACTCATTCATTGCTCAATTGATTACTTTTAGAGTTATTTCATCAATTTTAAGAATTTATTTACCATTACACTTTGATATACATAAAATACCAATAATGCCAGTCCATTGTATAAAATTTACAAAAAGATGTTAAACTACAAGGTCAAATAGATATGCTTTACCTGTTTTGATGTCAAATCAAAACAAAAGACAAGCTTCTTCTAACTGAGTAATCAAAATCATCTTCAAATAGAGTTCATCCTTCCGGAATCGAGTCATTAAACATTGCTACAAATGTTCATCAATAATACATTTCTGACGATTGAATAACGCTTAAATTCGATATTATGACAATAATAATTATCGTTATTTTCATGAAAAAACCTACAAAATTCAGCTCCAAGTGAGACCATGGAGCTGTACGGTGAACCGAGCATCCTGACGGTAGCGAAGGCTGGCAGGATACGATGGCTGGGGCATGTCATGAGGATGCCGGACTCATGCCCCACCAAGAAGGTCCACGATCGCCAGTGGTCCCCAGTTTGGCATAAAGCGCATGGGAGCACAGCAAACTCGATGGCTGGATGAGGTAAAGCAAGACCTGTTGGAGATCGGGTGTCTACATGGATGGGAGGTTGCAGCCAGGGACCGAGCATCCTGGAGAATTATTGTTGACCGGACTATATCACATCGACGTGCTCTATCGTGAGCAGGCCTGCAAGACAGACAGAGAGAGAGACAGTGAGAGAGAGAGAGAGAGAGAGCGCGCGAGAGAGAGAGAGAGAGAGAGACTTCTCGATTAGAAATATATATTACAAATATGCTCAATCCTTCAATCCTTCTATAGTTTCGAATTCGTCATACAATTTCTCTTGATAATGGTCTCTTATTTAACTCATAATAATGGTCTACATTCGTCGTGTTAATCTGCTACAGCGACCACCAAATTGTTTCCCTTATTAATGTGCAAGCATTCATGTTGCAGCTTGCAAGACATCGTACGCATTTTGGCCTCAATGATCCACCACTTTAAGGATGGACCAGTTTGGGTTCACTTCAATCGCTACATTCATAGCTTGACTTCGACGCCATGCTTTGCCAAAACTTGCATGCCCCATTTTACAAAAAAAGAAATGAAATAATATTTCAATATTTTATGAAATTATTTCCACGTGCACGTGGATCTTTGATAGCACACTAAAACAATCTCTAGCAAGGGAAATGAGTTATTCCCTTTCATAGCAACACTTTGCGGTACTGTAATGCAGATCACTTTCACGTGCAACTTTTTCGAGCAAACTGTTTTAAATATCCATCAGTGATCCATCAGTCAAGTGAAATGAGAACCCATACACACACACGCACCAACACACTGGGGTGTGCGCAATCGATATCGCACGTGATTTCCATCGCACGAACTGTAAGGGAGTGCAGTTTTACCAGCATACAAAAAAAAATCAAAAAGCTTTCAAAAACATGCCCCAACGTAAGCCTGAGCATCGCAGCACGCAGAACACACTAGACAACGCTAACGCCGACGCAGAAGACATACCCATCATCAACATGTCATGTTGCGTCGCTGACAACCGTAGCAAGGGGGCCCGCAAATGTGGAAAAACCGATCTGACACGCGGCAACATCCATCCCCTCACACAAAAGGCTTCTCGCCCCTTCTCGCCCGAAACACGCACCGATCGACACAAAGCAGATCGAATGGTACGGGCAGCAAAAACACCGAAAAAACCGGGGGGTGTCAGCGTCAAAATGTAACCGATTCCAGCACCACCACCGCAGTCCCCTTGGCAGCACGAAAGCTTGCACCCGAGGAGCGGAGGACAGGAACGGAAACGCATATCACATTTACATGACAAAAAATTATATTGTTCGAAATACTTTTAATTGGTTCTGTCATAAACTTTGACATAAAACTTCGCATTCGCCGTCTGGTCGTGGCATGCTTTGCTGATTGCTTTTTTTCCCGCTGCTCGCGCTTCCTGTCATCGTAATGTTTTTTGTTTTTCCAACGGGAATATATAGGGCGCGGGCTGCTTTTATCCGTGAAAGACGACGCTCGGCAGCAAGTGCGACTGGTGCGATTGTGGAGCATCGTCCACAGTGTCCTGCCTGTTTGTTGATCCCGGAGCGGCAAAAAAGCCCGACAGTGTCACAAGTTTTTATCCTTCGACGCCCACGAAGGGCACATTGGGGTATGCCACACAAATGCTTGGAGGGGATGAGATCTTGCGGGTTGGCTGTCGGTTTGTGGGGTGTGGGGGGGATGTTTTGGGGCGAAATGAATATTGCTCACTTTGCAACACACTAGCTGACAGTTTGCAGGACGGGAGCCAACAACTGTGTCGGTGTTTTCCGGGTGGTTCTTTTTTTGCGGTCGTTTTCATGCTGTTTTCAAGGTTTGTTTGAGTTTTGGAACCAATTTTGGAGTGTGAGTGATTTAAAATTAAGTTTGCTTCCAAGAAAAAGAATGTATTTATTCAGAATAAAAATATATCATTTATCATTATAGACACAAATGTCATTCATAAATGCGACATAGCAAAACAACAATCTGGGGCTGGTTGGATAGTCTTTTTATACAGATACAGTACAGTACGAAAAAAAACCAATAAAATTAAATTGTAAATGCCTTTTTAAACATTTGTTTACCCTTCACGTGAATTTTAACGTCGGAGCTCTAGCGTTAATTGTGGTGTACTATCATCTTATGAACTGCTCACAGGTAGGAAGCAAGTGCTTCTAAATAAAGCTTTTAACAGATATCATTGTGGCAGTTCTGTGGTACAGTCGTCAACTCGAATGAATCAATAACATGCCCGTCATGAGTTCCAGCCTAGAATGGATCGTCGCCCCGTAGCTAGGATTACCTTGACTAACCGGCTGCGTGGTAATAAATTAAGTCTAAAAAGCCTGACTTAATTGTCATAAAAGGCCGACATGTCCGGTTTATTAACTTAATAAAAGGCCGACATGTCCGCGTAGGACGTTACGCGCCAAATAAAAGAAAAAGGACAAATAACTTTAAATCTCGTTCAACTACGAATAATAAGCTGCACTGATCGGGGAGGTACATAAAGCTCAAATGCTCAATTCCAGGGCTCTGGATCAATTGCGGCCAATCTAGGTTGTTCGGTGTCATTCTGAATTCGTTTCCTACTCGTTATTGCTTAAGGAAATAAGGCGACAACTTACGGCATCTTACGAATCCATCAGCTCCTCCTTAATTTGTGTTTTATTTATCATCTCTCTTACGGTATCGGATTTGATCATTTTCGGCGTTTTGGTGTAAAACGATCAACCTTTAACCTGTTCATAATGATTAAAAACTTCTTCTCTATGATCTTAATAATAATAACTGGTGTCTAGGCTTTATCGTTCGCACTAGACGTACAATCTAAATATTTAAGAGCAGAAAAGTTTTCAAAAAAGATGGATAAATGTGAGGACAGGTCAACAAATCAATACATCAATATACGCTTCTGTGCATAAAGTTTCACATAAACTCCTCCTAGGCAACAAGTCTTTAAGAAACCTGCTGTTAATCAAATGCTATTATTTTAACACCGAATTCATATCTCCGTGCTTTAAATGAACAGCTATAAAACACCATTCGAGAATTTGGAGAATATATAGTCAAACAGTTTAATGTAAAGCAGTATTTTTCACACGGTTTCAAATTCCCTATGCCAAACGACCGCCAGATTCGCTCACAGTCTAATGAAATCCATCAATGAACCGTGTTAAAATTATGCAAATATATGCATATTGTGTAATAAATCTATCGTACGGCTTCCGGCTACAAAAACAGTGTTTTGTTTTGTGTTCCTAACACAAAACGAATCGCCCATATCCTATGGAGAGTGTGGCTACGTTTCGATCCAAAACAAACAAGCAAGCTAAACGGAGCCAAGTTGTTGCTTTTAATTTTCCGTATTTCGATGAATGAATCCACACCTCCTCCGGACAGCCAAACCGGGGCCAAACCGCTACTGATCGCCTGAGACGATAGAAAAGTTTCGAATTTCATTGCCTAATAACGCGCCCGGTGGCGGATCATTTGCATTGCCCGGGTCCGGTGTTTTATCCCCCCGCATTCCTGTCCCCAGCATCATTTGGCACAGTAGTAAATGCGGCGCATCGTTAACATTTCGACGTTAAAGACGCCTCCGAATGGTAATAAATTGTATCGATCTGGTTAAGATTTGTTTCTGCCCCTGGGCACTAAGGAAGCCTTTTGGGGACACTGCCCATGAGATTTTTTATGCTTTGTTTCATTGCATTTAACAATTGTGTAGTTCAAGTAGGGTAAATGTACCTATAGTGGTGGTAGTACCAATAGTGGTGGTATTGCACTAAAATGCGGTTCATACGGCAAATTACAAGTAATTACGTTATTTACGTTAGTGCGAAATGTTCTTTAGCCTTTTACAAAGGTTTTAAAAGTTAAATGGGACCATTCCGTTATTTAGTGACCGAAAAATCCATTATTTTGTGAAATGTGTCAACATTTTTCCAAAATCCTTAGGATTTCATAACGAAATCATATTTCTGTTAACGTTCTAAATGATCACATACCCACGCAATTACTAGTTTTTCAACATAACTGTTATGAAAAAGTTTTGTTTTACTAAAATTATTTGCCTTTTGACCATATTTATGCATTTTTAAGTGTTTTTCACCATAGTGCCATTATAGGTACACAAAACAGGCATGTTCCTATAGTGGTTATAGTTATAAAATCAATGAAAACAGGTCGTTTTAGATTTTTTCGAGGATATTTTTGACATGTCGTACTGTTTTCACTAAAATAAGCAACAGAAATGAGTTTTATGTAGGTAATTTACCAAAAAAACAGGCCAAAATTCGCTTATATGGCTGAATAAAAATTGACTTCAAATCAATCACACTCTTCCGGGTGTAGGTTGACGACAGGTGTGATGCAGTACTTTAGTCAATAGTTTCATCGATCAAATTTATACATTTTTTTACGATCAAATTACGCAAGAAACCTATATTATGGCAGTAAGCCTTGCTATTCATACGAAAACAGCTTCGAAACTAAGTTTCATTGATATTATACAGCGTTTTTGATGCATCTTTGTTTACCACCACTATAGGAACACAATACGACGACTATAGGAACCATACCACCATTATAGGTACAACGAAGCAGTCACAAAAATATGTATTTTTTCGTAAATTTGATGTATTTCATGATAAAAATGGTTGTGGTTGCGTAAATAAAACATATTCCAATTGCTATGTGTTAAAATATTCAGAAATTGTCCTTCCTGACACTATAAATCCATTAAAACACATCGGCACCGCTACAAATTGCACCATTATTGGTACATTTACCCTAGTATCTGAACTATCATTTGAGGTAAAACCATATTCGAATGATCTCAAACCAATCGTTCGTATTAACATACATTATTGAAATATATTTTATGCACTATCCAATTTGGCTGCTTTGGACGACATTTAATCTCACCATCGGAGGCGTTTTCAAGACATTTTATACTGTCCGGTCGGAATGATGGAATGATAATTAATTGACAACCCCCAGAAGCAACGCAGCCCCTCCCAAAACAGCCCACTCCCGATTTGAGAGAATTTCATCTCGAGCCTGAAATCTTCACGCCATCGTAGGAAAACGGGGGAATTTTGATTTTTATTAGTATTTTATATCCAATTTTCTCAGCCCTCAGCCCGAGCGCGAAGCTTTGATTACAATCGCGTGGAACGCGTTTCGCGGTACTAAATGAGGGAAAACTTTATATCTCACACTCACACCCGTCGACGCCGTTGCACGTTTCGCATTCACCGATGGCACGTTTACGGATAGAAACCAAACTCACTCAAACTCCCGCGACCAAAACGACCAATAAACAAATTAACATCCTTGTTTATGTACAAACCGGTCTGGCCTGGACCAAAGCGTTTGCTTTGAAATCGAATGCATACGTTCTGCTTTTATGCTTTTATCAATCATCGCTTGCTCCATCACCATAACCGTGTGTCGTAAATCGGACGAGTGGCGGCTGCGACCACGGGGTGGTTGGGGATTATCCGGGTTCGATCCCTGTTCAGTGATAGATCGCATTAAATTCATAGCTTTTTTTTGTATGTGTGTTCGAGGAATTTAAGTATACTGGAACGGCAGCAGCGTCTCGTAAAAAAACACTGATCAGTTTTGTACGGTTTAAGTGTTGATTGGCCGATAAGGACCGTAACGGAGGCATAAATAGCTATAACTTACTGTGGCTTACGTTTACTGGTTGACCACGCGTGAGCGCGATCAACACCGCGATTG
The DNA here is from genome assembly GCF_943734735.2 of Anopheles gambiae. Classification (NCBI taxonomy): domain Eukaryota; kingdom Metazoa; phylum Arthropoda; class Insecta; order Diptera; family Culicidae; genus Anopheles; species Anopheles gambiae. The sequence continues at coordinate 89,394,658 of NC_064602.1, forward strand.
AGTACCGAATATAGGTGTGGTATATTCGGGTGTTCCTGTTAACAATATCGTAACTATGCTATAGTTTCCCAATTTCAAGTGTTATTTAAACCAAATCATTTCAATGTTCTAGGGCAGTGATCATACATCACTTTCAAAATTGTAGTTTTTGTTCGTTCCTTCTATAAAGTGATGTTTTACGCTTGATGGGTCCATTGAGCTTACTATACAGATGTCCCCCAATTTACCCTATTAATGCGGATCGGAAGTAAACGCAATATTGCAATTTTATTTCTTTTAAAATGGTGGTCCCATTATGACCAATCAGGGAATTTATTTGGAATTTGACAAAAGATGTGTGTAATCATTACAATTTGTTCAACGAGCTGTTAAATTTAGAAATTCGCGTATAGCAAAATCGCGTATATCATGTATATAGCGTGTATTGAGGTAACGTTCTCAGACATTTGCATTAAAAAGATGGACAAAAATTGACGATTTTTCATTGGTTTATGATTCTCCCATACTAACGAAACGTTAATTGCACTTGTAATATAGTATCCCATGAATCAGCAGACAAAATCACCTCTATGATACCTCTATCAGTCGAACGCTAAACGTGAAGCAATTTCGTTTAGTAGCATCATAAACGGACTCCGTGAGGCAGTTTTTGGACGCCGTTTAAGCCTATTTCGGCATTTACAACATCTTGACCCTATAAGACAACAACACGAGTATCAAACGAAAGCCATGTTCCGAACGAACGCCAAAACACAATTCGATCATTTCAGACGAATTTCGGAGGAATTCCGATATGACACCCTAGTCCGCGAACTGGTCCCACAAATGTTTCTAGACAAATATGATGCAAAAGCTCTACTTCAACAATTTTGTTGCGAAAATTTAAGAGGAATTGACAAAAATCGAAGGTAGATATTAAAAACATGCCTACGCGTATGTCTTCGACAACTGGCGAAAGGCAGCTCGCATGGTCGTAGATGTATTTTTGTGAGAAAGCTCAAATAATTCTCTTTTAAAGAATGTTCATGGAAGGAAATTATCTCTCTTAGCTTTTATCTACAATCAGTCGAAAAAAATGCAACCGTTAAGGGCAACGTTACTCAAACTCGCATTTGCTCTTAAACACTGCCAGAATAGCCCCTTTGTTTCGGTATTGTTGACAAACAAAGACCTCACAGTTGCTCCATTTCAATAACGAACTCTCCATCCATCCTACTATTTCGACTGTTTTTTTTTTATTTTTCCTTTTAGATGAGAATTAAAAAGCCTAAAATAGATAAAAACGTAAAATCTAAATCACCAAAAAAGGGTTAAAGATTTGCAAGTGTTGAAAGCAATGGTGGAGAAATTTAAAAGTTAAATCTGCCAACAGCTAAAATATACTACATGAAGACTCCGTACGTATTTGCATTCGAAAAGTTTTTGAGGTTTAATAAAAGTACATTTCAACTCTTAAAAGATACCTCCAATACCGAATAGTTTTCATCTATGAATAACATTCCCCACCATAATCCTGACTATGGGAAAGCTCGAAAGAGAAACAATAAAAGCTAAACTAAATTGCATTTAGCAATGAAATGGCTGTTAGCATAAGCTCGAGCCCGGGAACGCAACCGGGAGCTAATAAACATTAAAAATCAATTGCACTACGACTACGAATTATTGACTCATGTAACGCCCTAATGCTTTCACTCCCACTCTCGCCTTCCCCACCAAACTTCCACACCTTCCCACACCGCCACCCAGCCAGCCACCGGCAGCCCTTAAACAAACAAAATTAAAACAAATTTTTATTAGCCTTCCCTCCAGCTTCAACCGGGTCGCAACGATCGCATGCAAATCGAGCGCACCCCCCATCAGCTCGACCGTTGACGGGGTATGATTTTATGGATGTAGAAGCCACCGATAATAAATACGTAATATTTTACATGCCCTTTCAGGCAGAACGCGGTGGCCACACGGGTGCGCGCGCGAGTTTGTTAAACAAACTCCCGAAAGTGTTTTCAGCCGAAAGACACGACCAAGGCGATTCGAGTCCCGGGGTGAGTTGTCCTTTCTTTACTATTCTCACCGTCTCTAAAACGTGGTGCCAGCGTTGGATTGGGGAAAAAATGAAGTACGAACACATCGAACTAAATCAGGGTGTGTGTGTTTAATGGCTGTTTGTCGGGTGGCGATCAATGGTGCTATACATGCTCGCCTCCCCTACATATCTTTTAACTAGACCCACACACACACACACACATACGGTAATAGACAAGTGACATTAAGGGCGCGTAAGAATCAAGCAAATGCTCCCGATTAATTGCACAAATCGAACACACACGCAATACCATTACAAACGCACGTCCACCACGTACGGTAAAAGCTGTCAAGTGAAAGAGGGCATGAATCGTACCCTTGTTCTCTTGTCTCGATCAGGCGTAAAAAAAAGAAAGAAAGAAAGCATAATTTATCCATTGTTTTATGGTGCGTGACTGTCACTTTGCGCTCCGGAGCGTTCATCCACACATTACACTCCCGAGCGCAATGGGCAGAGATGCGACGCAAGTCACCCATAAGAGGACAAATTCATTTCCCGCTTCTTGCCGGACCGAACTGTGGACACGTTTTTAATCGAACACACAGACTCACACATGTCTGGGGTTTATGATAGTTTTTATGTTGGCTGCATATGTTGAGCATTTCATAAAATAGCCCTCCTAAATGCACCATTCCAGTCCCCCTTCCTCACCTGCGTGCTGCATTTTTAATACCATCATCGATCGTCAAAATGTGCCCCCAAACGCTTGACACGCACAAAGTGGCTCCCGAACGGCTCTGAGACTGTCCTGGTCCCGTGCTTGCAGTCATTTCAGGCACTGGGAAATTGTGGGTTCTGGAGTCTTTCCCTCCCACCCCGAGAAACATCAAGCATGCGTAATTTGTCCTCCCGTGCGGTCACCATCGTCCCTCGGACCCGTGTGAAACACATATGTGCGCGTCTCGATTATTATTATACATACACGTCCGTGTGCAATCAGGCGTCAACAAGGAAGTGCGCTTGAGAAAGGAAAAACAAATAGCTTTTTGTCCCCACCCCCCAGTCCACCGACCGGAGCGAATTCCTACACTACTGTGTGTGTGGGAGTATAAGTGAGTGTGTGTGGGTCTGTTAAAAAACCACAACCATTCCGTTTTGGGGGGGTTTGGAAATGAGTTTGGGTGCATTTTGTGTTGAAGCTCTACCAACGACACCTATCATTTCGATGGAACGAGTAGAAATTATTTAAAGCGAAAAATATGAGCCACCTCGAGGTGCGGTCGTACAAGGCTAACTAACCGAAGGGGTCAAACGTTTCATTGGTTGCAAGAGGGCAGAAGGTGAGTAAGTATTTGCTTCGGGCAGTGTTATTTCGGACTATGTTATTTAATTAATCGAGGCGAGCCTCATGTGTCTTTTTAGAACATTGTTGCGGATGAATATTTGTTTGCTGTTTTTGTTATTTTATAGTTTATTACAGACAATAACAAATCAATAATAGAGAAGATCTATGATTTCATATCCTTTCTATAGTGCATAACGATGAATAAACACTGAGAAAAAATACAAACGATTGAATGATCAACTAAAACAGCTGCAAAAAACACTGTAATTATATATTTTTCAGTAGTTTTCATATTTACAAAACCATTAGGTGCGATGTCGCGATAGTGACCAAATGCTGAAATATTACTTTCAACTTGAAGAACAACTTTGTGAACTGCAAAAATAGCTAAATTTGAACGACAAAAATCTATACCACATGACAAAATGCCAAATCTTTCTTGTCCATTCTTTGCGATAATAGAGAGAGAGACATTCGGAAAATGAGTTTCTATCGATATTTCGTTTGAAACCACTGAATAGAGACATAAATTAGCAAACATGCACAATGAATGTTGTCTTTTTTTAGTATTTTTCAACATTACTTACTTGCGGCCCCAGAGTACAAGGTATTTGTAAAATCTTTAAAAAGTGACAATAGCTCACATTGGGGTCCTTTTTGTTTTAAGTTCGTAGGCTGAAATTTCAGCCTATCAGCTGTTTGTATTGTATAGCAGTTTACGAGCAGCTATCTAAGTGGGATATGCAGGTGGGCTTATCCTAAGGTGTATGAATTTAGAAGATTCGATTTTTATCGATTCTGTTTCTGAATAAAGATTTTAAGAGTGTTTTGAGTATTCTTCAAGCCTTCAGAAAGCTTGTTTGAGCAAATGTTTTCACCCGTTCTGTCAAAAAGTGTGGGATAAGTATAAACACCACCTTGTGTTGCCATTTTTTCGAGCAGGTACTAGAATCTAATTCTAGCTTTGAGGCTAGAATAATCTAGACTGAAAATTTCAGGCTAGTTTTATGTGTGGTTTTGTATGGAGTGTTTACATGATTTCAGCCTCCAACTGTCAAACTCCATACAACAAACTGACTAGAATCGTGAAGGGCCCCATTGTCAGATTTGTGTCATCACCTTTCGCCTATTTCTGTCATTTTTTTAAATAATAAACCTAACACTTTTTTAAGATTGAACATCAACGAATGAGTAAAATAAATTGCCCATCAAAAAAAGAAGAATATAAAAAGAATGCATTGAAATTATAAACTGAGCAACAGAACTCTCTTGATTAGATATTTAGATGACATATTTGCTATGAATTTATCATACAATTTTTTTAAATAAAATATGCAAAAATTAAAAACAGTGGGAGATAACGCGAAAAACTCAGTAAGTTTCCATTTCCATTTTCCCTTTAAATCTCTTGTTTTCTTTTGTTCGTATTTATCTTGATGAAATTTTTATTGCAATTACTAATCATTGATCTGATGATAGAAACTTAACGAAACAGAATTTCACGCATTTACAGTTCCTCATTTTATTTCTGTTATTTTTGTTGTACTCTTCTTCGGGCTTGTGTTTCTCTTCCATTTTTTGCAAATACAAAGTAACCTTGATGTGATGGTCTTGTGGTATTTTACATTCTGACATTCTCAACTTGCATCAATTTGAGGTCCGAACAAAACCGCCTACTTCTTTCATACCAACCCATGCTCTTTATCCTTTATCCGTTTGTAAATTACTTTCTCCAACTTATTTCCCTCCCAATAGCGTAGCATTCTTCAAGCATGCATCATGTTGCATCCGATGGCCTGATGCACTGGCGGTTGTAGCTCCTTCATAACTCCTACAGCGCATCCAAACCGCGAGCGAAGGCGCACAGCTGTGGCGCCATTAAGGTGCGCAATAAATTCAAATTAATAGGAATTAATTTTCAGTAATTCCGAGCATCATAAAACTGCTTATTATTTGTTTTCCGTTCGTCCCACGACCCTCTGCATACAGAATAAATGCTCGATCACTTTCATTCTTTATTTTCCACTCCTTTGTGGGATGGCTCGCTCTAGCACATTCTCTTAATTTATCCTGTCTGTGTGTTTTTTTAACTCAAACACACACAAAAAGCTTCAAGAACAAAAAAAGAATATGTTGTCGTTGGGATCGTTTACGTACCACCGTGCGCATGGTCCTCATCCACAAACAAAAACACATCGCTTCACTCTCTGTCGAAGGTCACCTGGCGTCGAAAGGTTAAAGTCGAATCGAGCCCTCGATCATCATGCCCTTCCCAACCCTAAACGCGATCATGCAGCAAGTGACGATCATTGCGTCGGGGCTTGTTGTTAATGTTTGTTGCTTCGTTCTGCTTCAGCTTTATGGCCTTTCTTTTCGGACCTCACGGGACCCATCGGGGAGTCATATTTTTGATGGCCGGGTGTCGCCGGGTCCGCTGCTACCCGTGCCGTGCCCAGTCCAGTGGCTGGCAGTGGAATAAATTTCCTGCTCGCTACGTGACAATGTGACAATTGGTTTATTATTTCCGCTTCCGGGCCGAGGTAGTTGACATTCGATTTATTTCAGTTTGCTTTTCTTTTTTTTTTGGGAATCGTTTGCTCGATTTTAATGCATTATAGAAAAAAAAACTCCAATACTCTTTTTCACTTTGTTGTTATTTTGTTTTCCTTTTGTTTCCGTCAATTCACAAAAATATCGTCCCAACCAACATGTATTCTTATTTATTGCGTTTTATTGATGCGTCCAAATTCTGCTGCAACTGTGCAAAGCAAACGCGCAAACTGTTGCGCAGCGATCACACCAGTTGACAGCTCAACTACGATGACGGTCAGCGCCTACTTAGTGCAATAAAATAATTGTCTCCTTATCTTCTTCCCACAACCATCCTTCCCAACACCTTCTCACCCATCCGGACCGAACTGTCACCGAGATTGAGGCAATAATTTACATTGAATTGAATCCAGCCGGCAAGCAACATGGAAGTGGAAATGAGCCTTCAAGCCGAACAAAAACATTCAATGGAAATATTTTCACCCAAGCGAACTATGTGTGCCGTGTCCTGGTAATCTTGCAGCCCGTTTTCGTTGCATTATTGATATCAGCTTCACACCTCCTTCACCGGTATCGATCGCGATCGTATCGGTCGGCGGCTGGGCGATCGTGCCTGTGGATAATGTTTCGATACGCGACGCACCGATAAACGTGTCTCGCCGCAACACATTGCGCTTGTTGGCTTTGGGGTTGTGTTGTTCCAGTTTTTCCCCGCTCCTCGAAAACAGAACGCTTACCATTCGAGATCAATCTTTCGAAAATTCGACGGATGTGAAGTAATAAATCTCATTTTGTCACTCAACAGCGGCCATAATATTGTGCAGTGCGCGAACGAGTCTTTCACGAGCGGAACGGACCGTTGAATGGTATGTTTTTTTTGTGGGGAGGGTTTTGTTAGTTTTTTATGCCGTCTTCCCAAGGGGTATAAAGACTTCCCGACCGACAAGCCCGAGGTGACAAAGATGTATAATTGCGAGACGGGCGCATTCTGTGCAGGAGCGGAAACAACAAGCCCATTCGGGACGGGTGAAGTAAAGGCGAATCTTCACTGCCAAAAAGGGGATCAGTTGGCGAAGAAGGTTTTGGGGAGGAATTCGGCCGCTGGCTGTCACTGTTATATGGTGTTAGTAGTGAAGGGAAGCAACCGCAATGATAGTATTTCGATTTAAATTTGTCAAATAAAATATAAACGAAAAAAATCAGTTTTTCATCTACATCCCTCCAAGGGATCTTATGTGTTTAACTATTTCACTACAGTTTGTTACACTACTGAAATTTTCTACATTTTATTTTACTTATATCAAGACGGGAATTGATGCTTCGACCTAAATCAGGGATAGCATTGAGATACCATATTTTACCCAGGAAAGGAACATTTTCAGTTCAAGAAGCACAGTCAGAGTCCATGCCAAACTACAAGTCGAAAAGTAAAGTTCACACCAATCGAAACAGTACTTGAAGTAAAGCCCCCTGAATTGCGCTTCGTTTTTACACATTAGATGTATGAAAAATTATTCTTCAAACAATATAATTGGTCCTTATTTCATTAAAACGTCTGTTATATGTTTTATACAATCTCATGCGCTGTTGTGATCGCTGGAATCGTGCCTTATTAATTTATATAAATTCAATTTAATGAGGATTGTCTTCTATCAATTAATATCATTTCTTAGTCTTTCTTAGTCTATTCTAATTCTTCATCGACCTTTATAAATATATACAGTTCATTGTGAACATGATCGATTTTGAGCTTTAGTGGATTGTCATTTGTACCCTTATGGTTTTCTTATCGAAGTTATTTTTCAATAACGTCGATTGATTTTTGAGGGATTGATTCTAAGAATCTGTCTTTGCGAATTATATTGTACTTATTTTTCAAATTGTTGGTGATAGAAAAAAATTAATATTGGTTTTGTTGTGATGTTTTCATTTATTCATTTCAGTCTCTTGCTTATGCGTACATGGTCTGGAAGAATATCACTTAAATATATAAAAAATATATTTATTTATTCTATATTAATTATTTAACTATTCATACTCCATGATAATAATATTCAGGGGAAACGATGTTATTTTACAATCAGTTGGAAATGGAAAAGTACAGTAAAAAGGCTTGCTTTTAGTACCTTTACATAGCAGTATAACTCCCTTACAAAATGCGCATAATGAGATCGTTCCGTGTACCTGTTCTTCCTCTTTCCCTCGGTCTCTCTGTCCTTTGTTCTCCTGTCCCACCTTCTGCAAAGGCCGTGCGAAATAAGCAAACATTTATCCTGCTTGTCCTGTCAAAGCCGCGGCACCCGGACTTGAGATGGCAATTGAATAAAATTGGGATGTAACAGATTCTCGAGTTAATCTGTTCTGATGGGACCAAAGGTCCGACAGCATCACCTCTCTCACACATACACACACAATCGAACAGACGGATGGTCGCGGCGGTCGGACACTGCAACAAAACACTCTCCGGAACGCTTTGTTTCCTTCCAAACAGACAGACACATATCTCTTCTTCGCACGGCTCGTGTGCAATTTCCGCTTTGTCAACTGGTCAACCTTCCCAAGCGTTAAGGTGGAATTTACGAGCGTGTTAAAATAATTCAAACATCTTCGGATTTTCTAAGACCATCCCTCACCCGCTGCACCGCCTCACCGATCCTCCGAGGCCGAGGGATTTGATGACTGAAGCAGTGCGTTGACTGGGTGCCTAAAAGCTCACACACAATGCCCCGGGTGCGTGCTACCGGTGTTTTGCGCAACGGCGGTGGCGGTGAATCGAAGCGCGCGTTTGGGCTGGATATAAATTAAGCAATGCTATGCGAAGCCCACAGCCGCCCGAGATTATGCGCCCTGGGAGCAATCGTTTTTGCAATCGAACGCCGATCGAACGTTGCAGGAATCAGGCGGTGTCTTCCCGCAGCATAATTTGCATTCCACACAAATAGTCCAATCGCACCTTCAGTGCAGAGTGGAGGATTGTGTGTGTGTTTGTGTGTACGTGTGAATGCGCATGGATGTTTCTGGTGGGTGAGATAAATGCTCTTTATTTTCACAATCGGTTGCGCTTTATTTCTCCGACCCAACATCGGACGACCTTTCGAGGTAGACGGTTTAAATGTGCCCAAAGTGTGGCAAATAATTTTCGCAGTTAAATCTCACACGTCTGTGAATGGCAACGTTTGTGATTTTAATAGGCGAAACTTTAATACAAAAGAAACATCAAATCTGGGCTTTTGTCAATATTTCTTAACCTGGAGAAGCGAGGAAATAAAATGGACAAATGTTGACGAAAAAGTGACAAAATTTGATGTTTGCGGAAAACAATTTATGCTACTTGATAAAAGGTAAAGCTAATGCGAGCTTCTGAATGGAAGGTGTAGAATATTCGGTGGTGATTTTGTTCAATAATATGATCCTAGATTTTGGTTATTATGTGCATTAGTTAAAAAACAATCCTAAAAGTTTGCAGCTTGCTTCACAAGGAATGTCATACTCCTAAATGCTCTAAATTGTGTGTTTGACAAACAAAAACCACACATGATACTAAGACTATATCATTCCTAGTAACATTATTAACAGGGTTTTTGTAGTTTAGGATGAACAGAATAAAATTTAATTTAGAGGTTAGAAACAAATCCATATGATATTGTTCTTCCCATAGAAACCCCCTAAATTCTCACATAAAACAAGGTTCTAATTGCAGGCAGTAAAGAAAACATTTGCAACCAAAATAAAGCCATTAGCACTAAGATTATGTGAGAGCTACTTTACGCAAAAGATCATCATTCCCTAGCCCTTGTAAAAACCATCTAATTGTTTACTAATTTCTAAACCAAACTAAATTCGCCTCATTCGATTTGCTAAACGGTGTGCAGAAATAAAAGCTGCTCCTCCAAACGACCGAGACCGGGTACTTATCATTGTAATCCTCACAAACTCATAGCACAAAACACGGCAATAAACCCCAAAAGGTAGCACCAAAAACGCGCTGCAGTAAAGTGACTTTATAATACGTTGCGAACCGAAAAATTTGCATCGACCACCGCAACGCGCGACCAGAAACAACGATCTAGCCGCCGCGATAGGGCGACACACGGGCCACGGTTAGAAAGACCCAGATTGCTCGATTCCCATTCCCACGACCCGGAATATATCCGGATGGTTCCGATTCCGAAGCCGCGCTAGAGAGACCCATCCCATCTAAACCCCAGCCCTGACTTAGAAAATCGAAAACGGGCCCTCCCTCTGTCCCTCCGAACCTAGCGAACCGTTTATAGGCAGGTATGGGGCGGGTGAGTTTCGCTTTTAGTAGTTAGTTGCCCACAGTTTTATGACTCTGTCATTTCATTGACATATCGCCAAATTGTAGATTCATATCGCCGCCATAAAACCCGAAACTCCGACCCGGTTCGTACGGCCCTGTTCTGTCCTTCTGGCTTTAAACTCTCGACTCACGAAAAACCCGTTCGAGGAGGAAAGAGACACTTTGCTGCTTGGACGGAGGCACGAAGGAGTTTTTTTTTTTTTGCAAATCGTTTAACATTCTTTGCTCTTTTGTGAAGGCTCGCTCGGCAAAGAAACGATAAACTTTGTTCAGCATGCAATCGCTCGCTACGGTCAGGTGTACGAAGCAGGGGGGGTGGCGAAAAATTGTCACAAACTTCACCCCATTTTTGTCACGGAATCGAATGCCTCGGTGGCCTCGGTGGCCTCGGTTCGTGTGATTTGGGTGTGCAGAAATGGTTAAAATTGCACCACCACCACCACCATTCGCGGAGGGATTTTTTTGCTCCACTTTGGGAAGAATCCTCGGTAGGCCCCGCCGATGGGTCACAGATTGCCCATCGTTAAAGGGCCCTAACAAATGGGAGTTTTTAAAATGTTTTATATACGTAGTTGCCATCGCGTTTGCCCCGAGTTTGTCTGTTTTATTTGAATCGAGTTTTAATGACTGCTTGATCAGGATAATGGGCTCGGCAAATTGTGCTTGTTCCGTGGCCCCCGAGCAACGTGAGGATGCCGGCTGAAATATATGACCTGCGCTGTTGTTTGGTTAGTTTGTCTCGCGTTTCCGCGGCGAGCTCGCGGTGAGGACAGTTTTTGAAGCAATGTTTGTAATTTCCATATTTTATTGCTCCACTTTACCGAAAGCGTTTCATTTCCCCCCGGATGGGGCGGTTTGGGGCGGTGAGGACCTGCACGGAATGGGTTCATAATTCAATATTATCCTTTTGCACGTACGGCCAGTGACAACGATGACTACTGGCACGTACTTTTTACACTGAACCCCCTTTTTTGTCCCCGCTATCGGTACTGCTACCCGGGGCAGTAAATCGTTCGCTTTATGTCTTGATTTTTTCTTCCCGATTAGTCCGTTTTAGTAGCGTGGTGTATCTTCTGAAGCAATAAGTTTGCGCTAATGCGTGCTACCGTTTTGCCGTGCATACTTTGGAACTCATAAAGAGACAAGAACGTGGTTGATTTTGAAGAGGAATTAATTCATTTGAATAGGATAGGTTAGTTGAACAAAACAGTGCCTTTAATACATTTTGAAAAAAGCTCCTAATTATAATGCAATAATTGCACTTCCCCTATGAATCTAGCCAATAAATTCCAGCTTCACCTAATACCGCATTCCACCTCCAAACTCGCTAGTTGCCAAAATACGCTCCCTCTAAAGGGCAGCATCCGTGACCACATATTGGACCACTTTTGTACTAATGTTCTAATAGATCCGGTTGCGTGCATGATTATTTCCTATCAGCATTGAGATTATGATTTTTTTTTTTAAATCGAGCAAGAATCCTACCAAAAAACCACCCTCTGCCAAGTGTTAACAATGAGGGGGGGTCAATATTTCATTGCAAACGATCGTTATAACATCCGACTGTTCGCATCCGGGCGTGACGCCCACAAGGTTGGGAGATTGGGAAGCAGTTTTAAGCTGTAAAATGCTACCATTTCCTTCAGGTTTTTTGAGTTATTTGGGTGCAACCCTGCTGGGTTAGCATATGATATTTGGTTGGAAAGGGTGTTTGTAGTCAGTATTGTGCAACGATATAGCCCATGCAGTGTCGGTGTTAGTGCTTAATATCGATGTTACAAAGTGATACTTTCTTTGATCACATCACATAAATATTGAATTTTTATCAAAAGATAATGTTGCACCAAAGAGAGACAAAGAATTGCAGGATCCTTTATAATTAGTTTCATTTGACTCTCTACAACCTGACACGTGGAATATTGCCGCGCTACGATAAAAGTCCATAAAAGCCTAATGGTTCTTTGATCGCTAAATCTAGAAATTATTTGAAATAACTATTAGAAAGAACGGATGAAATGATATCAATTAAAAACGAAGTGTCAATGTTGGTCAATATCGTTTGTGTAATAGTAAAATAATATTTATGCAGAGTTAAATAACTATATTAGGAAATTATGTACATTTTACATTACCTATTTTAAACATACTAGGTCAGAATAACTCCTATGAATAGGCAGAGCCATCTTAAAGAGGCTACATCTACTAGCAATATCAGGAATCTAGTACATGCAAATACTTGTCACTCAAGCCTTGATCGCTTCATCGAAATTTTTAATAATTTCACTAAACAAGAACAGAGCGTCCGTAATCGAATATAGGTTTTACAGAAGGCCACTTATGTTTCTTGCAAAACTTGATTGTTTTGTTTTGATAAAATGGCTAAGAAACATTAAACAACATCAGAGTTCAAATCAAAAACTTATTAACAAATCATGGATAATTGTTGATAAATGACAATGTTGATACATGGCAATGACTGAGAGTGCTGTCCTGCATCCTATATGCTGACGATTTAAAACTGTTCTATCAAGTGAATGCTCTGTTAGTGACTGTCAGCAATGACACATTTTCTTACGGTATTTTTTTCGTGGTGTAATGCCAATTGTTTGTCTATCAATGTCAGCAATGTCAGCAGGTTATGATATCACTCGTCGTAGAACGTTATACAAGCATGTCAAATAGCATATTGACAAGCTTCTACCACTATCTGAGACATTAAAAGGTTGAGTATGCGTTAGTAGTTTGGGACCAATCTCCCGCTTATAAGTGAATTTGACTCTCAATTCTTCTCTAGTTTAGAATTCCTCATAAAACTTCTCGCTTGACACTTAAAATTCAAATCATTCATGTGGCCGCCCAGGGCCACCACTCTTGTTTATCCGCCACTGTTCTACATAGATGCACCTCAAATTTTGTCTCTTGTCAATATGTACGTCTGAAGTAGAAATTTAAGAAGCAGAAAATTTCTATACATTGACCATCGTTCTCGTTTCTAAAGTCCCAGGGATCCTTTACTTTTGATGTTCCAAACATTTAAAGTCTTCGAGTGCAATTGATTTGTACGTCGTTTTGTTTTTAAGTGCTGTGATGCCACGGAAGGCTGCTACTTTATCAGTAAGCATATAAATCAACGGTCCATATGAACAGCGCCAGGTTAACGATAACAGATGGCGTCACCTATATAAAAGAGCAGATTTCGATATGTATCGGCTCAAGACGGAGCACTTCGAGAGAAGCTCGTTGTCCCTTTCTTTGTACTATTGGGGAAGGGATAAATAGAAGAGACGTCAGACACGACCATACATTTTCTTGCAATCGCGGCTAAAGACAAGCTTTTTTTAGCTACTGCGAATAAAACAAATGTCCCCAGAAACGTTCGTTTTTTCTCCTTTTAAAGTAAAACTTTTCAACTTTTGCTTTTAACTTTGAAAGTGAATGAAAAGGCTTGTTGCTGGATGCAACAATTATAGATAAAATAAATGTTTCAAATGAATGTTCTAAAGAGGTACATTACAAAAAGGAAAAATCATTAAATCTTAGAATTGCTTACAACCTTATCCAAAAGCAAAGACAAAACACACAACACTTAATGACGTACATTCATCAAATTGATCAATGCTTTGCCTGCTTAACCGCCAAAGGAAAGCAAACAAAAACACAATAATAGCCACACTTTAACGCATCATTTAAATAACAAAACGTATAAGCGCAGCAAATCATACCTTATTAGCCGAATGTTATCATTATTTTAGTTGGAAAAGTGTTTATTGTTTCTTTTTTTTCTCTCTCTCTCCCCGCTTTGCACTTTGCTTCCATCTAATTGCCGGTCGACAAAACGTCGCTGCTTCCACGTCCAACATCCTGGTCACAGTTAGATAATTTCCCCGTCCGCAGCCCCCACGCCGGGGGAGGGGAACCACAACCGACCTTCGGCGTAACGCATCGGTAAACGAGCGACGCTGGTAATAATAGCAAACCGCACCACCGTTGCGCATGGGTTTGCGTGATGCAAAAAAACTATGAAAACCTCCCTCATCCCCGAAAGACACAACGGGCACATGCATACGCAGCAGGCAGTAAACGCAAAACGGGAAGAAAAAACGGCCACCTCCTGGGGCCACCGAGTCACGAGCGATAGTGTGCATGATGCACCCTCTCTGTCTCATCGCAGTCGCACAGAAGAATTCGTTGTCATTCGTCGCCACTTTTCGGGAAGGAAGGTGGCACCCACCAGGCCTTTGTGTTTTTTGACTCACTCGAGCAAAAAGGACTATTTGTCGACATCGGTTCGACCGGTCCCGCCTGCCGTGAGCCCAGCCGAGCGTGGATTATTCGTTGTAAATTTCCTAGACACGACTAATGTAATAAATATAATTATGTTGTCACCCTTTGGCGAGCCGCTGGAAAGCAGTTCCGGAGCGGACCACACGTCGAGTTTTGTTTTTTTCGGGGATCACTGACGCTTTGTTCGTCGCTGCTGACTTCTGACAGCTCGTCAAAAGCCTATTTCTCGGAGAGGAACTGCCAGACAAAACGGAAACCAATACAACTCTTCGACACGGCCGCATTTTCCCCATTCAACGCACACATTTCATCCTCCATTAGCAGTGTAATTGTTGCTAAAATTGCAAAAATGAAATTGCACCCATCACCTTCCCATTTCCCGCTTCCCATTCATCCGTTATGGAAATGGCACAAAAATGTGCATTTGCCTCATTTGAGCTCCAAATTGGTGTTGAAAGTAGCACATTTTAAATGGATTTATCATTCCCTGGGTTGGTGGGGATATTTTTCCCTTCCCAACACTCACACACACACACATCAGAAGCTTCACGGGAAACCTTTTTTGCACACATCAAACGACAGTCCTGGCTGTGCCATTTCGATTGCAATCGCTCATTCATTATTAATCAATTGATGACGCCGGCGATTGGTAAAATATTTAATCGACCGGTCCATTAGCGGCATTGATTGAGCGGGCAATGGCGGGGGCAGTGCTCGCAAAAAGGTACAATTGAATTCAAAAAAAGCGATCGATTTCATGCTGTTGAGTTTTGTTGTGACTTAAGTTTGTTGCTTGTAAATATTTTTAAATAAATGTAATGACAGTACCTTCAAATGCTCTGTCCCTACTGCACCCCACAACAATGAAACTCACAGCTTGCAACAATTTAGTACAGTGCAGCAACAACACCCCATTCATAAATCACACCCAGCCTCCGCCTGGGTCCGCTGAATGCTGTGCTGTCTGGCCGCGAAGATTAGATTATCCACAAGCACTTCCGCTTCCGAGTGACATTAATCGAAGACCTGCAAAGACGCGGTGGCGGCCCCGACGGCATCGCCATTGAGTCAAACGAATCACTGAGCCACTGAGGGCGCCTGAGCAGAACGTCGGCTGTAATCATTGCAGGGAGGTTTCAGCTCATAAACTGCACAGCATGGTGTTGAGCTCGACTAGCTCGACGGCGACGGCGGATACTACGATCTAAGTCCTTCGGGAGCTAGGATCATGCTGCTGCAATTTCTTGGAGCATCGTCGTGGACGTGAAACAATAACAACACACACACACGCAAAAAAACACAACCAAATTGCATTGCGCTTACTTGGTTTTGTGGCCATCGTGATGGAGGTGGTGGTAGTGACGCTGAGTGATGCATGTGGCTAGCACCCTGTACGTGGCTCATAAATTAACGACGACCATGTCATAAATTTGCAATTAGTTGCGAGCGATTGCGAACGGTATCCGTCGTCGCATGCGTGCGGGAAATGCACGGTCGGCGCATCACATCGCGCAACACATCGCGCGGGGACAGTATGTAATGTGTTTAAATTATGGTACGGACTCTGAAGATAGTATCGATTTTGCTGTGCAAGTCTGTGAGCGTGCGATGCGTTATATGATGCAGATACTGGCATGGCCAGGATAAAGGATAAAGGAAGAGATAATAGGGGAAATTCTTTGTTTTGCATACCTTGAAGGATATTGCACAAAGATTAAGACGAAACGTTATGATTTATAGTTGAGTTCATTTTTTTTTATTCAAGCACAATTAGATGAAAATTGTGCTACTAAAGATATTGAAATAAAATTCAAGAAGGAAGGACATCTTATGTAGAGTCACATGGACTTTTACACCGGCTTGATTTTAATATGTATATTTTTTTATGTCACATGACGTATCACTAAAGAAAGAAAAAAATCTGTGTAAGATGTTAATGCATGCATTACTATCTAGAGATCTTCCCTTTTATGTCATGGCGGAGTTAAGTGTGAAGTGAGAGTATGAAACACACTGAATCCTTTGAATCAATCATATTTTCTTCTTCAATCTTCAATCTGCACATCGACATCGCCTTGGAAGTGTCATACAAGGCAGGTCACAATGAGGGCCGGACAACAACGTGGTACGATATTGTAGCAATTTCTCCAATTCCTTGGGTTCGCAAATGCTTTTGATATCAAAACGATCAAACGATGACGAAAAGAAGTTGCAATTGATTATCAATGCAAGGAAGACAAAGTACCTGCTTGTGAGAAGTCCACCTGCGGCTTGTAACTGAGAAGCAGCGTATTACCGACTACTTTGAGGTGGTATAGCAAGTCTGCTATCTTGGAACGGTTGTAGCTTCTAATAAAATTAGCATTTAAAACTGGAGACGTGACTACTTTCGTCTTCTAAGATCCAGAAGACTTCGAGCCCACACGAAATGTGCGATATACCATGTGCTGATTCACCTACTACTCCTCTATGGACAAGAGTCTTGGAACATCGGAGTAGAGGGTGCATCCGCTCTAAACATCTTGCTTAATGCCGGCAGGCATTAAGAAGCTGCTCGACAGGGACCCTCAGTTCGACAGGAGCCACAGACGAGCACAGCGAGCTCATTGACTCTAGTCGGTGTTTCGGTCGGAGCTTGGGTGCCGGTAATGGATGGGAAGCAGCAGACAGGGATTGATAACCAGAGATGTTTAGTATTTAGTGATTTTCAGTCCTGCGCCTATCACAAGACCAGCTCTAAAAGGTTCACACATAGCTAACAGGATCTACATAGAGCATGTGCTCTGAACGATCGATGTTGATCGTTGATAAAGTTGGTTATCCAACGTTGTTTTTTTGTTAAATTAGAATATTATGAAAATATGTTTTAATGACTATCATAGTAAAACCATATTATCACGATATCCCTCATGGTAGCTTCAGACGGTTCTGGTTGTAACTACAAATTGTGTCTTTATACAAAAAAGAGGTGATTTTGGCATACATTATTCTAAACATTTTTTATAGCCTTTTTATTATTTCTTAACGATCACCAGCTTCACGTAATTTCACCATCGAGTTAATATTTGCTTCAAATCCCTTACAATCGCTTACGTCTTGCACATTCCAAGTTTTGACATCGAACCACAACCAAACCCAGCGAACATCGCCCGTGAAAGCAGCAATTAGTATGTAATCCACCGTGCTACGGTGCGTTTGCTTAAAGGGCTATAAACTTACACCTTCGAGCGCGGGCACGTACTGCCTGTTTTATTTGGTCAATCTTTTCCCGTGCCCAAGAGCATAAACCTGCTCAACCGATTTCGGCTGCGCGTTCGGACACACGGACCAAACACACATGGCTTTTGTGTTTCCTTTTTCCATCTCGCCATCTCGGCTAGATTCAATATTGGGACCCTGTGGGGCCCTAAATCATATCGAAAAAAAGTGCTGCCCAGTGCTGGTTGCATATTGAAGCGTGTGCATAGCATAATAAATAACATGTACCTATACACACAAACGCGCATCCGATGCACTTTTCGTTTAGGCTAGTTTGTCACCCGAAAATATGACGCTTCAGTTTAACCTTTTTTTCCCGTTCGGCTGCTCCCAACGCACAATGACACAACAACGCTGCGCCAGGTGCGACACAACCGCACAAGTTGGGAATCCGTCATCAAGCCCTCTCACCCAACGGGCCACGGGCAGCCAGGTATCAGTATGCCGACGAGGTGTGAAGAATTTATGCTCGATCATTATCATACACCACGCACCGCGCGTTAACATGCTGTATGTGTTTTATTTATCCTCTTTTTGTGTAGTAGTAGCAGTAGTTATCGTTGACATGTCATGTCTCTGCGGTGCCAAAATGCCGTTGGATAACTGAGGTTGAATGAAAGTGAAAAAAAATGAACAAACGCACCAGTCTGCCCACTGGCACATGTTCGACTGTGGGAATTGATGTTGTGGCGCTGTTTAAATGCGCTTATCGCCCGTAGCTTAGGCGGATGGGTTTGAATACTAGATTTGTCTGGATAGTCGTGGGTTTGATGTGCTTTTTTAATGATTCATGCTCATAGATTGCCTCTGTACTGCTCTGAAAGTATGAGTTCTGAAAGAGCTCTGCCTGATTTAATAAAATCATGCCAGTAATGCCAGCAAAAATAGAGTTTTTATTCAAAGTTCAAACATCACACCATCCCAAAACCACTTACAAGCCAAGCTCTTAAACCTCCACCTGTTGTGCTTTATACAAAAACCGAAGACATTTCCAAAGAAACGAACGGTACAGGACGGACAGGACCGGATGAAATAAATTACCCCAAAAGCCATACCTATTACCCACGGTCGCTACACCCCGCGTGGCACGTGTCGATCAAAGGCCATTGATATGGTGCAAAGGTTCTTGGCTGTCGGTCAAACGCCGAAAGCATTGTTAATGAAATGACGGTATCGCAATGGTTTCGTTTTGATTTTCTCAGTGCTACCGAAAAGCGTAGCATGATATTGGAGAACAGATTGCACAAAACACGCCCCTGCCAACGGTCCGTGATTTACAGAACCATTTATGATCATTTAACGAAATAAGAATCTTTTTATTTTTTCAAGAAAGCTTTGGTCACCTGTATAGCCATTTTTAATAATTTTTTTATATATTTTGTAGAGACCTCATTTCCCTATTTATTTAAGATAATGCATTCTTTTGTCTTTATCTTTATTTCCCAAAGCTGAAAAACAATCTTCTTTATTAATTGAATTTAATTGGCAGTTTCCTTACAGTTACTAGATTGATTGCCACATGACGTCCTTCCAATACCCCAGGCAACTTCAAAATAACGTAGTTCTGTTACCTGCAGCCATTAACAATCAATATTTGAATCTATCTCAAGTGAAATCTATACCTGTAATTTCTAAGATTCGTACCCTGTAAAAGGTTATGGAAAAGTTTGAACTTGCTAGTCCCCAGAGTTCGTAGAAGCCACTAAGAACCACATCTCAACAACGAAACTCAAACCCTGCAGTGAAATTTAGTAGCAAGCTGTTATACCACGAAGAATCTGTTGCATTGTCATCAAAGAGCATTGTAAGCCTTGTAAGGTCTCACACTTCCCAAAACTTCTGGTAGTCAAAAGGAATCACTACGAATTACGGTCTATTGGTATATAGGATAAATGGTTTAGTAAAAACAGTAGAAAACTTTACCGATAACATATATTATTGTAGAATCCAGTGAAGAAAACATGTTCATTTTACATTAAACGCAAATTTGCATAAATAGTTTTATTTATTTTGCTTTTTTCAAGCAAAACTGGGCAGTCTTCAGCGCCTGCAGCGTGTAGGCGAGGGCGTCCTCTAGCGGAGAATAGCGTAAGCTTCCAAGCACAGTGGTGAAACGTCACTACAACGTGAGGTCAAATTTTTTTTTTTATCTTTTGGTTGTTTTTATGTTCTACAAATTGCAAATTAAAATTAGATAACTCATCGAAAAACTACTAAAATATTTGAGATGCTTCAAAAAATAAATATAAATTTTTATACTATTTCTTCTTAGAGTATTCTCTATTACAATCGGTGTTTATTTAAACTGCTGTTCCTCTGTTGTAAAACTGTTGTAACCTTTGCATTAAATTTTCCAAATTTAAACAAGAAAACTAGTGTAAAAAAATACAACTTAAAATACAAACAGAAATTGTTCAGCACAGCCGTGTATGATGCTTTCGCTCCAATCCCAAAAACAAAAATGACTATCAAACGGACATTTTGCGCAATGGTTGTGGTCTATTATTACAACACAGTCACCCGAACCGGAGGGGGGAGAAACGTTGGCATTACAGACAACCGAGCGTATTAATAATGTACCGAAAATTAATTTCTTCCCCTGCAGGTGCACCGTGGCGCTCTTTGTGTGGCGGACACCGACTCATCTAGCCAGCACAACATCAAATTCCCTTCCCAGCGAAGATGGCGCAGCTTGTTGTCGTCGGCGGTTGCCTCCAGGTTGCCTCCCCGTCGCTCTATTTTGGTCCGTGTCCGTGTCGTCCATGACCGCGCTCATCACCTCGCTCCCTGGGGGCGACTCGGATGCGAAATAAGTTGTACAATTTATTTATTTCCCATTAGTAAGGGATTTTCCTGGGCACCTTCTGCGTCTCGCTCGACTCGCACGCGCAAACACAGACGCACACACACACACGCTACGGCTCGGGGTCGAAATCAATACTTACCCCCGGGGGAGGAGATGTTGGTCGGTCGGTCGGTCGATCGGTCGTCCAGGACTGGAAGAGTCGGGAGTGTTGTATGCGTGTCCACTCGAGATAGCGCAAAAGCCGGGATGCGTATGTCCTTCGGGCGTATTTTCTATTCCTCCAAACACCGATCCGTGTACGACCCTGCCCAGATTGCCATATTGCCTCCGGTTGTTGCGATGGTAGTTGTGTGAACGTGTCACACAGAAGGTGCTGCAAATTGAATGCCAGGAACACGCGACAGCTTCATCTCGCCGGTGGTGGCGTTGCGTACCGATGGTGATTATTTTCACATCTGCCACATCGCCGTACCGTGCTGGCGTGTATCTCCCTTTCTTTCTCTCTCTTTCTCACCGTTTCTGCTTCTCTTTTTATCCCGCTTGGTTCCATCCTGCGGTGAAAAGGAGGGATGGAAACAGCGCAAAGCCCTCGGGAGGGCAAATCGCAATCGAAACCAGCGCCGTCGAAAACACTCCCTCCCATCCGAATCCCTGCTGTGCTGTGCGGCGAGTCTCCCTTCGCATGGCAAACGAATTTCGGCATGGGATGCTGTGGGGTGTTTTACCCTTGGTTTGCCAACCTAGCGACGATTTTTTTTGTTTTGCTGCTCCCTTTTGCAATGGCCGACCAATGCCGGCGTTCGTCGTGCGGGAAAATCCCTTTCAAGTGGGCAGAATGATAATAATAAAAAAAGTAGAAGGGACGCACAGAAACCATGCCACAGAATCGATCCGCCAGAACACAGGCCCTGATCTATCTCCAGGGTCTTTAACTATCGCTACACCTAGGGTGTACGGGCAACACGGGAATGATAAAAAAAAGAAAAACACCAATGAAAAGAAAAGCGCGGCTCAGCGAGCCCGGTTCGATACGAGTCCGGCGTGTGGGAGAGAGCGAAAGTAATCCGTACGTAAATTTAATTAAGATTAGTCGACGATGGACGCTAGCTGGTAAGGTGATTATTTGCAGCGAAGGGAAATGGCCGAGCAACTCTTTGAACGAGGGCACGGTCTAGTGACAGTGGTTGCCTGTTAACGATTATCCTGTTAAGCAGTGTAGCTTCGTTTGTATGTGTTGTCGGATCATTCCTACTGGTAGAACATATTTTCTGGCTTTTTAGATGTTAAATGTTGTTGTTGTTGTTGTGCCAAAATTACTTCAAATTACCTAGGATTGTTTAAACATAACCATATTTTTATTAACGATGGTAATTACCATCATGCCTCATTTCAAGCCGTGTCAGACAGCACAACAAGAAACAAATTGTTTCGAATTTGATCAACTAGAAGGTTGTGATAGCTATCAATTGCAGACATTTAGCTGCAAGAAGATTTGCAAATTGCAGAGTATTTTTCCTATTTTTAAAAATTTTGTGAATAAAGTTTTTCCCCGAGTTACGCGAATAATGATTTCCGGAGACATTCGCGTAATTCAATTTATTGCGATCAATTGATGATCACGTTTTACAGCCAATATATAGTTGATATATGTAAATTCAAGATTCAAGCTCTCTCTCTCTCTCTCTCTCTCTCACTCTCTCTCTTTATCACTCTTTCTCTCTCTCTCTCCAAATCTCTCTAAATCCAAATTCGGCTTAACTTCCTGATCAGTGTAGTTAATATAAAAAAATTGCATAAACTCTGTGTATTGAGTCGAATCCAAACTTACACTTCTTGGATTCTACTCACAGATTCCTTCTTGCTCAATGACGCCATCTCTAATACAAATAGCACCATGATGTGAACTTTTACACTGCTATTTTGTTCTATGAACTGCTGTTGCATCGATGAAATATAAATCATATCAAATAACTAAACAAAATAATCTTTAATGACTTTACCCAAATGTTGGAGAGTCACATCATTTATACAAAATTAAGATAGATCTTCGCCATGATTCTTTAAAAAAACTAAAAGGCTCAAATAAAGCCAGAAGAATATACGACTAAAACCACTAAACCTGTCAACTTACAAGCACGGAAACGCGTCCTCTACGGCACGCAATGTCACATTCACAAAACGCAATTCACGAAAGTGCACCCTCAAGACTTTGTGCAGAAATGTAGAAAGACCCTATGCAACAACAAAAAACTCAACAAACATTTAGCATCAAAAACAAACAATAAAACGAAAAAAACGAACTAATGTGCAACGCCCATCAACCGGAAGAGGATGCTAGGGAAAGAACAAAGGAAAGCCTAACCTATGCTCGCATTCGTATTTCGCCCACACGCTACATTTGCGCTGGGTTGGTTGACTGTTTTGCACATTCTCTCTCGCACAAACAAGCTCGCTCGAGCGTTTGCACTCATCGCAATAATTGCAGATGCAGGTGCTTTGCAAATTAAGATGAAGCCACGCTTTCCGGGCGTACAGTGCACCCATCTAAAGGGAAGCGAAACCAGCCACTAAGAGGTTCGACAAAGCCCGCCTAATGTGTCACCGATGTAATAGGCGGAGAGGAAGCTGCAGCAGCAGCAGGGGAAATTTCCACTGCTGGTGGAAATGTGCAATTACGGTAAGATGAACCGCGCAATGACGACGATGTGTATGCATCACTGCATCCGACTGCACTGCAATTGCACTTTGCTCGATGAGATTGGATTTTCCATGCATGTAACCACTTTCGACATAAAGCAAAACAGCAAAAAACGAGCTGGAGGAGAACACTTTTTCATGACTACCTTTTTTTCCTGTTTTGCTCTCCCATTCAATTGCAGCGACAAAAACAATCGTGTGTTGAAGAAAGGTAAGGTCCTAACCAAGGGAAGGCAACGTGCATCTTGCAACCCTACCTCATTAGCTGAACAGTTCCTTGCGCACATTACTAATCATCATTAGCCACAGCAGGCAGCGATACAAATGAGCTAGCCTACTACTCCCTGACGCGTAAAACCTGCTCCCCAGCGCTTGAAACGTAAAACAATAGGGCACATTACTTTTACCCCCAGGCCATGAGGGAGGAGAGGAAGGTATCGCTTCGAAGTCTCAACTGCTCGAGCAAGCTCATTGAGCGCGCTACCACTCCGTCTGTCTGGAGTAGCGGTGTTGCGATGTGATGTGGTGTTGTCATGCGTAAAGCAATGGCAAAGGGTCCTCCACCGAAGGAGACTTGGTCACAAACGGGGTCTGCCCGCCAAACAATGGTCTTGCTGGAAGGTGGAATTAAAATGTGCGTTCGCTTGATGAATTACCTTCCGACCGCAGTGCAGATGACAATTTCTTACAACGACCATACTTCGACCGTCACCGAACGGAAGAGTCAAACACCGCCGGTCCTGCTAACACCGGCACCCAGTTGCACAGTTGATAAAAATGGCGGTAATATTTACGGTACTGATAAACAACAAATACCTGCAACCCTTGGACGGCACGAGTGTGCTGGCTGAGTGTGCTTGATGGATGAGTTTCCCATTCAAGGTGATTTTGCTGGGCCGCCACCCGCCCGGGGAACATGTCTAAGGATTGGTAATGAAATACCTCAAGTGACTCCCTGGAGCGCTACCGTCTGGTGCTTCAAGATGTCGCGTCTGTGCCGCGTGCTGAAGCTGGGTGCTTCAACCAATGTAAGGAGGGTTTTGCATACCCTCCTACCTTTCTATTACAATGGAGAGGAACGTTCTACCGGTATATGGTGAACGAACAAAATGGATGCTGTATTATTTGTTGCTATGTTTTCAACATGAGTTTCAGGGCTTGCAAATGGGTTTTAACACTTTTCAAACTTTTGATGGACTGCTTTTTAAGCATGTAAGAGAAAAGATATGTAAATAAAATGAAAAATGGTAAGAAAAATCCAAACGTGTTTGTGAAACAAACTAAAGTTATTGTAAAACACATGAAAAATACAATCTAATGAATAAGCTGTGAAAAACATAATAAAGTTATTAAAATGTTTAATAACTCTACATTAGTTTCTAGATCATGAAGTTCTTAGTTTAAAATAAACAAAAAGAGTTGAATATAAAAACATGTAAAAATAAAACGGGAAATAGAAATATGTTCAGTATCAAATTATATAAAAATCGATAAACTACACATGAAAATAACCAAAACCAATAACCAAAATAAAACAAACATACAAAGATCTATTGTTATTAATGAATGCGTTCTTCATGATGTCCTTACAACTATTTATTCCAAACTATTTATGAAATGAAGTCTATGACAAAAGTCATCATTTGAATAAGTGATCACACAAACCGCTAAAACTCAAAGCAAATCAAATGTTTGCAGTCAATGAATCAATGAATGCAAAGAAAATACAGAAGACCCTCGACATACGATTGTATTTGGGACCTCAAGGCGTAAGTCTAAAAAGTCGTAAGTCGAATAGTTTAGTACCCTTGCGATTCAAATTACAGACAGCTTCAAATTCCGGATATTCAACAAGTTTACATTGAACTTTCTGGTCCATCGCCATGCCATTTATTAATTTTACATGATTGCCATGATGTACTAGAATAAAATACAAATGTGTCAGAACCTTAATAGACCCTTCTGTCACGATAAATACATGTTTTCTGTCGATCAGTTCATCGCCGGAGGCATTCTCAGCAGTTTTGCTTCAAACCAACTATAGTATAAATAATTTGATGACTCCTATTAACCTGGTCTAGATTTAAAAACATCAGAATCCATGATAGGATCAGTTGTTTTTAAGACCATCGTTCTGTCGGTCTATGGCAGCGGTCGGCAAACTTAACGACCGAAACTGCCAAATTCTACAATTATGTTCGCAGAGTTTCACGTCAAGAGCCATATTGCTAAACCAAGCCATATTGCTATATTTCTATTTCTATGAAATATATGAACTGTTAAGAGCCGCCATCTCGATATCAAAGAGCCGCACTTTGCCGATCGCTGGTCTAGGGGACTCATTCACTCAGAATTCGTCAAAATTCAGAATTCTCATTCACTCAGTGTTCGGAACTTGAAATAAGTTAAATACTATAAACATGTGTTGTAAGTGTTAATATGAAGGTTACTGTCGATGTTTTGAGGCTATCCGTAATTCGAATCAAAACTGCCCATAATTTGAAACATGAGTTCGAAACTGTTCGTAATATGAATCAAAATATCGTGGCAAATTCATGATTTTTTGCAATGTTTGGAGTAAAACAAGATTATTGAAAATCTTTTTTTTCGCAGATTCAGAAGGTTTTCTTCTGTTAAGTTTAAATTAAATTTGATTAAATTTGGATTAGTAAGAAAATATTACATGCCAAACATTACAATTTTATATGCCAAAATTACATTTTTTATTCAAATTTGCAGACGAAATATAATGTAAACTTTTTTTTATTCAAAAGTAATAATGTAACCTTATTTTATTAATATAAACAATCCACCCCATTCATTCTTTTTGTACTAATAGACTTTTCTCTCGGATTTTATTGCCTACTATATGATTAAACTTAATCCATAAAACGTAAAAAGAGCTCTTCCATTGATTGTAAATTACTGAATATTTGAAATTGTATTTATTTAAAAAAAACTACCACCCAATGGAAATGCTCTACTTTTAATTAAAAAATGTCTAGTTCTAGTAAACGCTCACCCCCACGATACCACGTTTGCATGTATCGATGCACAAAAAGTATACTTCCCTTGCTTTCGCTACCGAGTGTGAATTTCATTCCAGGCTTCATCACGATGGCGCACAAAACAAAGCTAGACCAAAAAATACTGTCTTTTTACAAGCGACAAACAAACAACGCCATGCCCCATTCCACCCATCGTGACATTGCGACAGGATAATGCGCGACCGCCCTGACGTGCGCGAAACATGCCACACAGGGCGCACAGTGGGGGTGCAGACCATCTCCAAATGAATAGAGGCACGCAAAAGAAAACAGAAAAAAAAACAAATCCCACCCCAACCGTTCCGAGGCAATCCAAACACCACCCGATGCCAACATGGCTGTGCTGTCGGCGAGGACAAACTTGCGACAAATATGGGCAACAGCAGAGGAAGCACATGCACACACAGGGAAGGAACGTGAAAATACAAAATGGAGTCGACGCTGTGGGCTGTCAGCGTCAACGACAACGGGCGACGAGATGATGACAAAACGCAACAGCAACGACACCGCAAACGGTGGGGAAAAACACCCCGTACACGCTCGTGGAAAACTACTGCTTTCCGGTTGAGTGTGCGTGAGCGAGCTACAACATTGCTGCATCGGTTGTTCGGAGAGCGCGCGCGCGCTCCTGTGTGAGTGAGCGGAATGGCGGCGAGCGACACAACACACGGAGCAAGTTGACAGTAAGGTTGACAATTTTCTAACCCTCCGGCATTTGAACAAGCGTACCGGAGAATAAATTAAACACCGCACTGGAGAGGGCCATAACACAAGGGTCGAAGTGGTGAGAGGGGACCAGTCAGTGGTGATATGGCGCAGGCATCCGTGAGCTGCAGACGACATCCTTTGGCTTCCACCATTTTTCAATTTTTCATCTGTCATCTAAGCGTGTACGGGGCGAGTTTTTTTCCCAACCCACTGCTTCCTCCCATCCCAGCTAAACTTTCCATTCATTTTAAGAGACAAAAATGTAGCCCCACACTCCGCGCAGATGGGGGTGAGATAGGTATGCGATGATGAGAAAAGGGGTGAAAATTGTGAAACGCGTTCACTGAAAGCAAAAGCAAAAAGCACAACCAGTCCAACAGTTTTGCACTGCTTCTCGATGTTGTGGGTTCGCTTTTTTTGTTTGCACTGGAAGTTTTAGTAAAAACCACCCATGGAATGTATATAATGCTCGGATAGATGTCACAAAAACCGGAGAGCAAGCCCCGGGATGCCCCTTTCGGCCGATGGTGGCCTTTTCAACCGTGAGGGAAAGTGCGATTTGCTCACCATTCGGTGAAAATTACAAAACAACAAACTCCCATCATGTGATTAACGGGCAAGAAGAGCAGCACACTGCAACTCGTTTTGCACACGAGCTACTGGTTTCTATTTGTGTAACAGCCTCTGTCTTTAAAGTGTTGAATATTGCACGACTAAAAGCTTAAATAGTTGTAATAGAAAGTGATAAACTAATACCATCGAATGATATGATAATGATTTGATTTGAGAAAAGTATGACAGCTGTAACATTATAAAAAAGAACTTTAAAAATAATAACAGTACTACATAAATCCGAGAGTCATTTTACCTAAAAAGGAAGTGATAACAAGAAAGGAGTAGAAATGATTGAATAGAAATAAAAGGAAAGATATCGAAACTAAAGAATGGAAAAATGAATAAAAATTTAGGAACAATATTTTCTGATTTTAACAAATAGTTATACAAGATAAAATCGTACAAAAAACAGCAAAAAAGAAAAGACAAAGAATATACAAATATGCTTGAATTGTCTATACAGGGGTTTCTTGCATTAGTTCTGATGCTTTGGTACACTTTCATAATTCATTGTGATATTTAATCACAAACAAGACATATTTCTTTAGCTACTTTTATTGTTATCTTCTTAGTTATCGACAAAATTATCTATAGGTTAATTTTTTTGAATTTTTATGTTGTTTGCTTTTTAATTAATTTAGTAAAAAAAATTTTTTCCTGATAATGTGTTTTTATCACGCTTTTTGTTCTTCCTCTTCGCTAGTTTTCCTCATTTATAGTACATTTTTACTTAAAATTTTTTTTTCCTGCATTGATACAGCATTTTCTGGATCTTTATGATGACATTTGACATGTTCGTTTTGTTTGTATTCACTTAAGTTGTACATAATTTAATTTTTCATCGTTCATGTTACCCTTCTCTATTTACTTTAAATATATTAGTTTTGTTGGAAGTTGATCTTATTTCTGTACTGTAATCTACTTTATAAACTTAGGTATCGTTGCGGTTAATTCCTTTTCTCATCTTCACTTTAATCATGTTATGCTGTTTAGTTGCATGTTTTAGTAATACTGTTTACTTATTACATCTTGTACTCGTTCGTTAATTGCACTGATGTTCTATTCCTCTCTATGTCATTCCCATGTTTACTTTTTCTAATCAAATTTGCAGCACTTGGTTCACCGCGTTATTAGGCCAACTCATTCAACGTTGTTCAACAGTTTTCGCGTGAAAATTGCAGCAAAACTCTTATGCTGAAGCACTTGCTTCATCGCCCACAATCGATACCGGGTAGTGTGCCCTTGGACGATTTTGAATGAACTCACACACACACACACACACAGCCAAGGACAGCGTACTCCGCGCGACGGTGGGTGCAAAAAGAAAACACACGGAAGCAAGGCAAGCAGGATCCGTTCTATGCCAACGGAACAACGAACAGTTTTGGCGTCAAAAGCCAACGTCGGCCTTTTCAAAATTAAAAAGCCTCCTTCCGCCGGGCAGGGAAACGGGCCGTATCGTACAGTTTCGGGTAGCGGGCCAAGCGAGAAAATATTTTTAATTGGCATGCCAAGTTCTCGAGCGCCGACGCTAACGCCACTGGAAAACACTGCAGTAATCAGGCGAAGAGAAGAACGGGGGGAAACCTCCTCCTTTCCCACCGCGCGCAGTCTGCCGCGGCGTAGCAGGGCCGTTCCTTTCGACACAAATTCGACAACCCTTTCGAGCGCAATCTTCGAACAGAAGGCGACGACTGGCAAAAGAAGAGGCATTTCCGCCTGTAACCGCTCCAGCCACTCGGCTCCTGCTGCCCGGAAACGTGAAAGGCGTCACTGGCAAATGGGGCATAGACGCCCCCGAACCTTGCAATTACAAACATTTTCCACAGTGCTGCAAAGCAGCGAGCGAGTAAGTGAGTGAACAAGAGCAAGAGTCCCCCATCGTTACTTGGCCTCCGATTTATTGAAATCAAGCCGGCTAATAATCAACCATGCGAACGACACCGGCCAGGAAAGTCATCCGGAGTTTCCAGCCGACTGGGGTGGATTGCAGGGGATGAACGTAAGGATGTAATTGATTCCACTTCCCTCGGGAGCGAGAGAGTGAGAGTGCGCAAGTGAAAACGCAAATGAAACGAAGCCGCCTGCCGCCTTTTCAACAGCCAGATTACGATCAAAATGTTGTGATGAATTCGATGTTGCGCCACGGGAAAACGTGTCCGTAGAAAACACTTACCTTCCTTTCCTTTCCTTTCCATTCCTTTCCTTCCTTTCTCGGGCTGTTACGCCTTCCCATCTGCAACCCCTCGCGAAGGTTTGGTGGGTTTCGGTGCGAAGCCAAGCATGGGCGCATTTAATTATGTGAATATTTTCGGCTCTAATCTTGGCGCAGCAAACGGCGGCAGGAGTAGCAACGGCAATTTGAATCCGGAAAAGGGTATGGCTGATGCTGATGGTGAGCATTTTGGCAAGGGCTGTTGCTGTACTATTGAGGGAGAACTTCGGTGCAGTTACGAGAGAGGAGCAAGGAGGAGTTTTTTGTTATCCCTTTCAAGGCAACCATTTTATTTTCTTATTTAAACCTAATGGAAATGGGGTTTTCTAATTATTATTATATTTAAAATTTATTGTAATATGTTCTTTGTACTATTTTAAAATACGGAATATCTGCTTTGATTTAGCATTTATGTTGAGGCTGTAAAACATTTATTATCAGAATTTTCAACTCATAATTGAATAGTTGTGCCAATGAAGAAGAAGAAGAATTGAATAGTGAAACCTTACGATTGTATTTTTTCTTTATCACTTGGCATCTATTTATACGGTAAACTGAAATCACATCAACTCATTCAACTCACGCCATTGCTTCTCTGCTTCTGTTTTGTGCAAACGACCTTGCCACACGAATCGCTATTTATTGAGTTATGTTTTCTGTTTGTTTTCCAATCGATAATTAAGATGACAATTAGATGATAGTTAGAGGCATGGGATGCATACATTTGAGATTGGTTTTAAAAGACTTGACCAAACGTATTGCTCATAACATTGCCGTAGGGGAAGCATTTCTCCCAGGGCGGATTAACACGAGTGGAGTCCCTAAGTGGTCACACGAACACGTAGAGCTTTCTGAAGTGTTGAGCGAAAAGTTGTATAAGGAGTTCTAAACCAGAGAAAGATTTCGAAGGAACTTTTCTTGAGAGCGAGGCGTGGGTTCATTCTCGGGCCCCACGTGGCTGCTTAGTTTGAGTACTGCTTAAGCCGCTTCTGTGCATGGGTAGAGATGATGCTATAAAGCCACAGCATGGGGTTTAGTACAAAATGTACGCTCATCATCGCGTATATACAGTCAATTCTTGCAAGTCAATTCCGGATATTAGTGCATTGAAGAGATTTTCAACTTCATGGACTTTTTTACTTATTATCATACTATCTCTCTTCTTTTTTATAGAGACTTTGGGCCGATTGTCATCATTCGGCTCTTTAAATCGATAGATTAATTTAAAACTAAAATCTAACCTACTTCTTCATTCCATTACTTTATACCGCATAGTCTCGGTTCACTTAAAGCTATCCGTTGATACTATTAAAATTGTTTTTCTGTTTTAGCATATGATTCATCATCATACAACCTTTTCGGCGTTTTCCGTTACCTACTATTTATGCAATGTGTGCAAAAAACGGGAAAGAATTCCAAAATATGTTCCGATGAACAGGATGAAACTAAAAAAAATGTTGATAACGATGTGTATTTCAATTATTACAAAGTTATTTAAATTTTAGTTTAACTCATAATGCATATCCCCTGATAAACTAATTTGTTGCGTAAAATTATGTCTTGAACAACTTTCTAACAGCTGACGTTTTAGCTTCAAACACATACAACATTGTCAAGCGTACGACATTGACTATCACATACTGTAGGTAGGGTAAATGTACCTATAGTGGTGGTAGTACCAATAGTGGTGCTATTGCTCTAAAATGCGGTTCATAGGGCAAATTAAAAGTAATTAAGTTATTTAAGTTAGTGTGAAATGTTCTTTAGCCTTTTACAAAGGGTTTAAAAGTTAAATGGGGCCATTCCGTTACTTAGTGACCGAAAAAATCCATTTTTTTGTGAAATGTGTCAACATTTTTCCAAAATCCTTAGGATTTCATAACGATACTCATTTTTCTGTTAACGTTCTAAACGACCATATAACTACGCAATTGCTAGTTTTTCAACATAACTGTTATGTAATGTTATTGTTTTACTAAAATTATTTGCCTTTTGACCATATTTATGCATTTTTAAGTG
This sequence comes from Anopheles gambiae, assembly GCF_943734735.2. Classification (NCBI taxonomy): domain Eukaryota; kingdom Metazoa; phylum Arthropoda; class Insecta; order Diptera; family Culicidae; genus Anopheles; species Anopheles gambiae. The sequence continues at coordinate 89,426,546 of NC_064602.1, forward strand.
TTTTTTTACCATAGTGCCATTATAGGTACACAAAACAGGCCTGTTCCTATAGTGGTTATAGTTATAAAGTCAATAAAAAAAGGTCGTTTTAGATTTTTTCGGGGAAATTGTTGACATGTCGTACTGTTTTCACTAAAATAAGCAACAGAAATGAGTTTTATGTAGATAATTTACCAAAAACAGGCCAAAATTCGCTTATCTGGCTGAATGAAAAATTGACTTCAAATTAAGCACACTCTTCCGGATGTAGGTTGACGACAGGTGTGATGCAGTACTTTAGTGAATAGTTTCATCAATTAAATTTATACATTTTTTATACGATCAAATTACGCAAGAAACCAATATTATGGCAGTAAGAGCCACCTTGTACCGATGTCATGCATTAAAAAGCTATAAAGTTCCACCAAGTTCGGTACACATTCTTAACAAGCCTTAAAGTTCTATCATGAACCCTACACATAGTGCTAATCAGCCGCAATGTTCCAAAGAGTACCGTGTGCTTGTTAAAAAGCTTCATGGTTCCACTAAGTACCGTTTCATCTCTTAATCAGCCACAGAGTACGACTTTAAACTGGCATTAAAGTTCAACAACCAATAGCACACGTGACAGCTCCGTCCTAGAGTCTTTTTTCGATTGAAACAGAATAACGCTGAACCAATGAAAAAAATCATACCATTAGTTTTGCAACCTTGCACACTTCCCAAAGCTACAAATGACACTGTAAATGTGAATGCCGTCAGCACAAAGTAGGATTTAATTCTTTGAAATTGCTGCATTTAAGCCATTAGCTAAAAACTCAAATAATGAGAATCTTAAAGAAAATGGTTCATTTTCAATTGTCATAAAAATAAGCTGCAACAATGATGAAAAAAGCATGCAAAATTTAATTGATAATCATTATTTTTTAAATGTTTTTATCATCATTAAAACAATATAAAGAATTAAATAATTGCTCTACGACTGCGTGCATCGTTTTTGTCATAAATGTTGTATCAATAGCTTGTTTGTCTATAGCTTGTTTCAACGAAAATATAAAACTATGTCTAATGTCTACAAAACCTTCGAACAATCCTAGATATATCTTACACAAATAAAACACTAAAACATGAGATATAAACCTAAGCCATAATGATGCCGTCATCACAAACTGTCACGGGATGATTAATCACAAAACAAGCGCATCAATAAGCAGCACAAGCAAGTTCGGTCCATAAAAAACCCCTTTTGCTCCAAACAATGGCCAAACCAATCCTGGGCAACCTCGAACCGTACAGCCTCGGCGACAGCATCAACAACTACCTGGCCCGGCTAGAGGCGTACTTTGAGCTGAACGGCATTGGTGACGATAAAAAAACGGCCCACCTGCTACTGGTCGGCGGTGCGACACTGTACGAGCTGGCCAGCAAGCTGTGCTCACCGAAGAGCCCCAACTCGTTAGCGTACGATCGGCTGGCCCATCTGCTGCGCGGACACCTCGAGCCGGTCGTCAATGTGGTAGTGGAGCGGTACAAGTTTCGCAATCTGTTCCAGCAGCGTGACGAACCCATCGGGCAGTACATCGTGAAGCTGCGCACGGCGGCACTGAGCTGCGATTTCAACTCCTTTCTGGAGGATGCACTGCGCGATCAGCTGGTGGTGGGTGTTGCTGATCAGGAGTTAAGGAATCGGTTGCTGCTGGAACCGTTTCTCGACTACATGTCGGCGTGCATCATCGCACAGGCCTGGGATGTGTTGAAATAGCGATGGAGGATGAGGCGAGTGCGAGTGTGCCGTTTAGCAAGCAAAAACCGTGCTGCCAAGTGTGTGTTCCCAAGTAATTTATTATATATTAATAGTTAAGAATTGTGATTGTTATGAAGCGTTTGTAAAATGAGTCGAAAATAGGAGATAAAGTGTATTAAAAAGATGTGTTTGTGTTTGTAAATAAAAGTGCAGTATTTAAATGAATGTGTGTTGGGATGAATTTATAACCAAACACCAACACAGCAGCCACCAACTTCCCACGTACGCGGCTCTATTTATCTATTTATTTACCTGCGTTGCGTAACCCTTTGTTCAGACCTTTCAAACATTATTTCTAAAGCGGCTTTAGTGAACCAAAATAAAAAAAAGAAGGAAGCTTATCAAAATGCACCCAGGAGCGAGCGTCGATTGGCATTTGCAAACAGAAGTCCCAAAAACTGCTGCGCCATCGCTCAATGCATACGATGCGATGGTGTTTATCTATCGCACAAAGGGACGCACCCGGTGTACGCATCCCTAAACGCGGTCAGAAGCGAGAATCCTTTGTAATCCCTTTACGTTCCATATTTCACGCCATATTCTCTAGGCGCAACTATCCATTAGACTCAGAGAAGGGTCTGTGAAGGGTATTGAGAGTTTTTTGTGTGTTCGTTTAGCATTATTTTCAGGTCATCAGCTAGAAAAAACACAACACTCGGCCCAACGGCTTCGGAAGCTTCGGCACCGGGTTCGTCCTTCCATCATCATTGTTCCACGCGTAAAGGTAAACGTTGTAACGCTTCAGTTCGCGCAAGCATTGCGTACACGGTGAAACTACGAGCACTGTTTCGCCGCCGAGTTTCCAGCCGGCCACGGGTTGTAAAGAAGAGCAGGGCAAGGCTCAGCGATGCTACCAGCGTTTCGGGTTCAGGTATCGGGTGTAACGCATCGATGCGAGTTGAAGATCGGTACAGAAAGTTTTAACGTGGTATGTAAACGTACATTCATCGCTGGATGCTCACACAGACACAAAAAGACGCAGCGCCACACAGGCAAATGGTAAAATGTTAGGAAATCTGTGTTTGGGAAAAGTGATAACCGATCAGAGGAGGAACGAAGTGCAACGGGGTGCGGTGGTCTGTGGGACTAGTTTTACGGGCACGGGAATGTAGAAACGGGAATTTTAAATTATGCTCATCATCGTACGCTCCCATGTTCTCTCGATACGACTGCAACTGCAAAGTGATTCCATATTTTTGCAATGGATGGAATTTTTTAACAGAATTTATTCAATTAGAGCACTTTACCGATCGGTAGCGAGGGTCGAATGTGTTGCGGTAAATGAATTTATGGTATTTATCTCGATTACGCTCTGTCTGGCTTGCATTTTTCGTTTCTTTTTCAATGCGAGCATATATGGTTTAGGGTGTAATATTTCGTAATTTGCTCTCTTCAACGTAATGTGGTGTAGGCACATAAGAGGCTGAAAATATTTCTATTGTTTATTAATTTATTCATAAAATTTAATAAACTTTGTTTTCATCCGTTTTTCCTTATATCTGTATTTTTTTCATAATTACATCGTTTATCATTACCTCATTGATGGACATTTCACACTATTACAAAAGTAATACAAGTGCTGTTGCTATATAAAATTAATGTTACGGAAAATCATTATTCGAAGATTTGGGAAAAAATGAAATGTACGAAAATTATTTTCGCAATAATAGACAGAGCTGTACATCCGCATAGCTCTTGCTAAAGATTATGAAGACTGCAGTATTATGACCTAATTTAATGAACCATTTCTTTTCTAAAAATGCATTTTCTTTCATACAAACGTATGAGAATATTTGTGAAAACTTCCCATTTCTAAAACATTGTACGTATTAGCATTTCATATGAATTCCATAGAACGTGATTAATCCATTATGAGCTTTCATACGCAAAATATTCCATTTGTTGGAAAGTAATTTTCTAAAAAACTATTTCGTTACCTTATAATTTAAGCTGATAATTGAAGAGTGCTTTTTGTGCTACAATCGCCTAATCTATCTTTTTTAATCTGTCTAATAACAACAAGTTTCCGTTGTGTTTGAAGAGCGTTATGTTCGAGGTAAATGGAGCCACAAAAGTAAGGATCAAACTTCAAACGTTTTCTATCTTAAAGTAGTTACTTTTCCTCAAATTTGTGACAAAATATTGCATAGTAAGTGTAAAAAGAGATATCTAACACAAGATCTGAAGAAACAAGCAAAACTGCTTAAAAATTGGTGTTTATTTTGAAGATATCACTATTCTCTCTATAGGGTTATCTTGCTTCCTGAAACTCCGAAAGAGCTGTACAATTTTTTGAAAGATTTTGACGAAGACAACTTCAATATAGATATCGAAGTGATCGGAAGCTAGGTTTACGGGAATAAATCATTTGAACAATACGAATTAATCCAACAAAACCCAAATAAAATGAGCATATAGCAACCGATGCTTAACATATACATATTTGTTTGGAGAGTGATGTGGATTTGTACCCGTTGCCGTGCTTTTTCCAGTACCACACTCATTGATTTTGAACAAACTAATCAAAGAATTTGTTTTTTGTTGAAAAATATCCTGTAATAAGCTTGTTTTCCGTTTAAAAAAATCAATGTGCCCAGCGTATGGAATTTCATGCATAATGTGTCTCAACATCTAAAGAATTCAAACAAAAAAATTTCCGCGTGGCTACATAACAGCTTACAGAAAAATCACAATTGCTCTACTATTCTGAAAGCAAAACAACAAATGTAATACGCAAAAAATGACCCATCGCCTGTACGACTACCGTACGGCTTTCAAAATTTCAATTTTCGCATCACATTATTAGCTATGAATAACATGCAACAGCCACCGGTCCCGGCAAACGAATCCTTCCGATGGTGCCTCATACCTTATGCAGAGTGCAAGGGAAAATAGAAACGCGTGGACTGACACACAGACACCATAGGCTTCCACCCTTCGACCCGTATCGTAATCGGTAATCGAAAGCCATCTACGGTCGCCCCCCCAAAAAAGGGCAGCATCCAAATAATATTTGTTAAGTGAGCCGATTTTCGATTACGATGATGCGATGCAAGCTCGTTTTTGTCAACCCCGGATCCCATACAACATACACATACTACGCCAAATCCATCCACGAGGACGAGGGCTTCCCGGCCAGGCGACTGAAAGGCCAAAACCACAAAGCCTCGAATGCAAATATGCATGAGATTGAAATTGAAAATTTATCTCTTAAATTAATCTCGACCCAATCGATCGCTTGCTTCGGGCAAGGAGGTTGGTGAGTGGGTGCATTACCCGTGTACGCTTCCGTTCCAGGGATGTGACGGAATGGGCGGCTTCAATCGATTTGAAAAGTTACTCCCAAGCAATAGCAAACGAAAAAAGCGCAACAAGCCAACATGGCGACACACAAAGCCAGCCAGCATGAACCAGCATGAGAAATGAAATCTAACTATCATCCCAACCACGGTAAGCGTCGAAACAGCGCGTACGCAGCGTACGGTGTGCAGTCTTCAACGGTTGCATTTTGCATTGGGCAAAATTATCGAATCGATGAATTTATAATTACAAATTTCGTACACCACAGTGGGGGGGGGGGGGGGTGTGGTGGTTGGGGAAGACTCTTTTCCTTCCGGGACGGTGCATAGAACCAACCATGTCCAACAGTTTGCAAATTAGCATTTCCAATGTTATTCCAAAAATGCATCTTTCATACCGCACGATGACGGTGGTTGCGATGGTAAGGATGAAGGTTGTGGATTTCATTTTATTAAGCGCATACGTGAAAACAACATGTTTACTTCTTCCTTCAGCTCGATATTGCAATATTCACATTTGATTGAAATAAACTATCAATGGCTAGTGAATAACATCATCAAATAGTAGATGGAAAATATTATTTCAATTTTTTAAATTATTTTTAGAACAATTGCACGACGAAATATTGAACGGAATTTTTACTCAGTTGTATGAGAAAGCTATGAAAATAGTTAAAAATGTGTAGTGGAGACGTGAAAGAGAGCCCTAAGAGGTCGACAAACTTTATAATCATAAAAACAACAATATTATGATTATCTGGTAGGACCTTTACTGTATATCATATTAACGTCTGCCACAATCTTGCCCAAATCTGAATCGTTTCATCTTCTCCAATCATCTTCAATTGCTTCATAGCTCCTTCTCATCTTTCTTAGTTACATAAATAGTAATTCCGAAATAATATTATATCTAAATTTGGCAGCTATACCTAACGCAGGTAATGTGGTAAGCCATGATTGAAGTTAACAAGTAGTGGAGATAGATGAATCACAATGGTCGTCCATGTACCAAGAACAAAATGAACAAATCGAATGACTAACACAACACGTCTCATATCTAAAAAAACTTGTCAACTGCTAACTCAAAATTGTAGATAATGAACTTAGAACATAGATACTTTGTCAGTCATCCTTCAACTTTAAATCAAAAACTAATTTTGCATACTGCTTTAAAGCACAGCTATATCTAATAAATAATCGAAAGAGCATTAAAATTCTGCTCCATTTCATGTATCTATTTCGTTACCGATTTTCTAACCTTTACAATCAGATATTCATCATCAGGATAATCAGAAGTATCTTAAGAATATCAATCTTAAGCATGATTGATTTCGATTAAAGTCAATATAATCTTTTAAATCTGTAAAATAGTAAATTTAGTTGTTGGTCTTTTTTCTGCAAAAAGAAAAACAAACCTTAAGAGCGCACCCACGACACCGATCTGACTCCGACCATTGTTAGTCCGATCGGCACTGGCAAAATGGACCCTCTAGATCCGCTTGGAGTTGGAGTCGCCCGGAGCCGTCTGGAGCCGCCCGGAGTCGTCCAGAGTCGTCCGGAGTTGTACGAAGTCGTCCGAAGCCGTTCGGAGTCGTCCGGAGTCGTCCGTAATCGGTCTCCGAATGACTTGGGGCGACTACTTACTACTCCCGACGAATCTGAACGACATCGGACCACTCCGGATGACTCCGATTCCCAAAAACTCCGGACGACTACAAACGATTCCAAACGACAACGAACAACTCCGAATAATGGATGGTAGACCTATCTTTCGGAGTCAACTCTGGATTTTTGCCAACTTCACCCATCACTAGAACAAATGCAAGAAGAACATAGAACGCTCTTGGCTCTAGGCAGGAAACATACAACATAACAAATTATTAAATTAAAGAAATGACGTTCCATTAAATTAACCATCACCACAATGGCCAGATGTCGCTAACAAATGAAACCAACAGATAATATCAAGACTGCGTCTTGTTCATACTAAACTGACGTACAGTCATATGATTTTAAAGGAACTACAGGCACTCTGGAAATACTTCAGCACACACAGCTCAGCCCAACATGAACTAACAGAATGCAACGAATGCAATAAGCTGAAGGAATCATGTAAACTAAACATAATCAAATATTATGTTATATATTTGTATATATTGTAAATTCGAATACTTTAAAACATTCTGACACGACATGACGGGACAGATTTGACTGATCAGTTCAGTTTGATGCACCAGTGGTTGGAAGGTCTTAAGTTACCCAAACAACTTATTACAGGAGAAAGAGTCCCTAAGAGACACAAAACCTCTTTAAACATCTTCTAACAACAACAGAGTTGTAAGGAAGATGATGTATGGCTTTTTTACATAAATTTTGGTACAATCCTCTGTCATTGAGCGTGTAACCCAAGCTCAAACGCAACACAACCCCAAATTTGCTCATTTTGCAATTTTGTTACAACCATCAACTCTCACACACATCCAAACACAAAGACTGCATCCAATAATCGTAACCTTACCGTATGCTGAAAGCTAAAATGTCAACATCGTGCAATAAAACATTCGTACACAATATCGCAACGCTCTGCCAGCAAGAATTCAGATCCATTTCCCTAGCTCAGTATTTATTGAGATTATTTTCTTCGCTGTGCTACTCCGTTTGCCCCAATCTCAAGAACGGATACTTGACTCGGGAATTTGCGGCGCAGCATTTGCAGTCTGTTGGAGGATTGATTTTATTTACCCAATCCTTATCAAGCGTACGAAGAGAGAGAGAGCGAGCGAGCGTGACGTACATGTGCTTGAGGAAAAGGTTAAGGATTTCCATCGGCAACTCCACCACAAGCTCCAATCCTTTAGCACACAATCGAACCTCACCCGAATAGGTTCAAAATTGCGTTCTGCATCGGGATAAGTGGCATGGAGTACGAGTAATATTCACCGCATTTGTCACTGGCTGGCACTACGTGTGTACCCACAAACACGCATTATCTCGATCCGTTTCGACAAACTCTTCGGCAATCGACTTCATTCAAATCGACTTTCGAATGCCCGAACCTGCTTCCAATGCGCATGAAGGTCGTTCAATGCAATTCGCTCAAACATGCTCATCACATTGCATGTTTGCTTTCGGTACCGCATAGAAAGGCTCCAGAGCTCGGATCAACAACGGTTTTGCCTCCTTTCTTCCATACGTGATTGGAGATTTTTGGAGCAAACTAAGGTTTCTTTTTTTGTATAATGTCCTGTTGACAAAACGATGCCAATACCACTCCAAGCAGCGTAATTTCGTAGCTCAAGACATCGTTCCACCCGGTCCTTTCACCCCGCAAAGAGTGTAATATTAGCATGAAGAGTTTTCCATTTTTCGATGCTACTTTTGTCATTTTGTGCTGCGAGCGAGTTGGAGGGACCAAATGCGCATACCCAAAAAAAAGTAAAAGGGAAAGAAACCGTCACCCTCTCGCGTCACATTGTGTGTACCAAAATTGCAAATATCCGCCATATTTATTTCAAACAAAAAAAAGAGGAATGCCCTTGTTCGACCCATGGTAAGGGCAGCCAGATATTGCCACACCACAGTCACCCACTTGGGAGAGGAACGGCGACGGCTTGAAATTTGTGTGTGTGTGTGTGTGAGAGAGAGAGAGAAAGAGAGAAATGGTCCTCTTTTTTGTTCAAGCCATCCTTAACGCCCTGGTACTTCAACTTCATCAAACTCGGGCCGGTCTGGGACATTTCCCAACAACGGCGACCACTCTACCCTGCATTTGAGTGACAAGAGGCAGACGAAATACAAAAAAAAGAGGAGGAAAATAAGAAATAAAAGGAAATGAAGCAATCAATGAGGCACGAATCGCAACGGCGCCCATTTGCGTAGGGAAAAAACACACACAATGGAAAGCGGAGAAACACTCATTGTTCACAGTAGGTGACATTTTATAAAGCCTCAAGTGTACAGTAAACAATTGAAATGTATGATTAATTTTCCGTCATCCATTTTGTGGGCTTTCCTTCGCTGCCGGTCGCTATTGCCGGTTTCCACTCCCGGGGAGAGGAAGCCGAGGAAATCCGTCTCCGTGCGCTTTACTGGCGCAAATAATCCGCAAACGCCGTTGTTGCGCCAGCAACTTCCCTGTCTTGCGTAAGCTTCGCCGGCTGTGATTGATGAGTGTGTGTGTGTGTCAGGGTTGGGTGGGTTTTCCATCACGTCCTAGCCGACTCTGACGTCAACAAAAGGGGAGTAGGCTGTTCTATTGGCTGCGTATGTGTGTGCTCAAGAGAGTGTAAATATGGTGGATAGGCACACAGTGGGGTGCTGGTGAAAAAAAATCTTCATAAAAGCATCACAAGGGGTCGGTTGTCAAGATGGTTCCCTCTCGACATACTCCTCCTTGTGGTGCGTTTGGAAAAGGATGGTGGCGTTTTTCCCATTTTTTATTTGTTCTAAAATATAGATATTTTCCATAATATTTTCAATTAAACATTACATTTTCTATCTCCTTTTGTTTGTAGTGCCCTTGGCTGCAAAGCCATCCCTTGTGAGCTGCCCAAGCTTACCCGCCCACCTTTAATGAACCTCTCAAAAGCTTCTTCTTTACCTGGCCAAAGCAACTACTAACGAGCAGGATAAAGAACGTCCATCCCGTATCGTTGGAGCCCGCTGTGGATTTCGCCACGATGGTGACCGCACTAACGAACGTCGTCAAGCACTGCACCGCAATGGATGGATAGATTATGGAGTGGCCATCCATGTAGGGAGCAAAAGTGATAAGAATGGAAGAAGCAAAGTAAGCGAAGAAAAAGTAATACACCTTGAGATCATCGAAACAACCGCACCCCGCTCGAGTGGGGCATTTTTATTCGCCCCTGCCCCCGGGAGGTCAATCGATGGCACTGGAACCGGAACAAACGAGTTCTCCTTAGGGCACGGGATTTGTGGATAGGAAGGTACTTCTTAAGGAAGTGGTGCAGTTTTTCTATTGTGATGCTGTTTTTTTTAGTTTATCTTTACCTGTAAGATTTAAGAAGACTAAGTAGACAAAGTTTTGCATTTTAGTAAATTTCATTCTTTCACTCAAAGCATAAGCACAAAAACATCTAAAAGAGACAAGCTTTATTCACTATCGACATGTTAATACATCTTAGTAATTTGTGGAACGTTGTGGCCACTCCATGCCCATTTTAAATTGTTGTGATTATAAAGTAACATTTCACGTGCCAAACCGCAACCTTAGACAGTGGCGGATTGACACGAGTAGAGGTCCTAAGCGATCACACGAATGTAGGCCTTTCTGAAGTGTCAAGCAAGAAGTTGTATGAGGAGCTCGTCGTTCATCCTTCTCCTCCTGAAACTCCTTGCTGGAACACTCCGCCACAGATACGCATTACCTGATCTAGCATTATTTTCATCTCTAGCATTAGTCTGAACAAAATGATTACTGCACGAAAATTAGCTCGAATTAGCCAAAGCTAATTTTACTCATCATGCGCTTATTTTATGAATGATTATGTATAGATATCTCTTCTACCAACACTCTCCTAAAACAGAGGTCTCCAATGTATGGTGCACGGAGCACATGTGGTTAGTGGTCTTAATAGATATGGTCCGTGGAAGAATTAATTTTGTAAAGCTAGCCTTATTACAACACATATTGTAAAATCAAGATTAAATGTTCACTTGGTATGTCTAGAATACGAATTAAACATACAGTATTGCTTAGAATTATGGTCACTTAAACTCTTTTTTGGCATGCAACATGTGCTTACTAGCTCAAATTTAATCGGCAACACCTCTTTGTAACTCAGTTTACTGAAACAATCCTATTTTCAACAATCCTTCTAAACCTCAATTTTAGAAAAAAAGATTTCCAATGATTCAAATTCCGCACAACCTCAAAATTGTATCAATAATCTTCACTTTCACACACACACACGCACTAATTTTTTAAAAACTTGTTTTAAGGTTTGGTCTGATCAACCCTAAGCGTCAGACTCCTAACTGGACCGACAGGACGACGGTCTTATCGACAACCATTGATCTTCCCCGTAAGGACATTTAGGCATTTGTCGCATCTATCTTCAAATATCATTGATTTAGTATTATTACTGGACCAGATGTACCGGAGTAACTGCTAAGAATTCCAGCCATCAAGGTCTACTAGATGTCAGACACATGTTTCATAGATTTTAGTACATGATGACGATCATCTAGAAGTTTAAAACTAATAACGTAATTTGAATCATAACGTCATATAGGTGGTCCGCGATCCTAAAAAGGTTGGAGAGCACTGTTCTAAGGTAAAGGATCTTTCTTTTCAAGCATGATATGGATCTAATGTCCATCAGATTAGCATTTTTTCTTAAAAATCATTTGCTCTTTCATTTTTTTCCAATAGCTAGTAAAAGTGTAGTAGAAGAGTAAATATAATTGAACTACTTTGTTTGACAATTTCATCCGCTGATTGTTGGGTACAAAACAATATGTTACAGCAAACGAGAACATATCAATGCAGCATGAACGGGGAAAATAGGTAACAGTTGAAGCTTTATAGTTTAGTGCATTAATGAATGCAATTCAAACTAAAACAAAAAGACCATTAGTTTGTTAAACACTTCACATAATCTGAAGACATGCTACAATCATGTTCCTACCTTATGGTTTCATCTACAAAAGCGAAATAAAACGCAATCCATTTTAGATAAGAGCCTCACACAAAACCTTCAACTTCTGTAACTTTATGTTCCAAAAATCTCCTAATCTCTTCCAATCTCTTCTTCTTCCTATCCTGCGCTACGGTTGAGAAGATCACCATCAGCACGCATGAAAGCGATCGCTCCTGAACGTTCGATCATTTGCTCCTCCTATCTGCATGCCGAAATGGAAAAAGTAACACATCCATAAAGATGTACAAGAAAAGATTAGCGCACACAGAAACGTATCCTATTACAGGTTTTTTTCCACTCCGCATACCATCCATTTCTTTACATCATATCTTGGACAATCGGTTGACCGAAACACACACGCACTCCGTCTAAACAGGAGTGGAGTGGAAAGAAACAAGGCTAGAAAACATAAAATCCCTTCTCACACGGTGTGTGAGTGCGTCCCTTTTGTTCCCGCTTTACGCTTCGTCCGTTTTTGGCACGAACCACTTGGCACCTTTTGCAAGCGCGCACTCACTACCATGTGCATTGCGCGCAAATCAAGCCTACGCGCAAGTACAGCGAACAAAACGAACGCAAAAGGATCGTCGGGATTAATCGTATCATTTCACAAAGGGCCGCGCCAAGAGGGTTTCCCCCAACAGGGCACTGGCACCGTGCAGAGGGAAGGTGAGTGGCCAGTGGTGTTGCCAGGCTGTTTGCGTTCGAGTGGCCAGTTGCACCACTGGGCCCTCTCGGCTGCCAGGCTGCGCCGGCATAGTTCAATCGCCCGGTACCGGTACAATTGAATGTTCAACGATGGATATTTTTTCTTCCGTTCCATGATACGCCTTTGCTGCTTTATTCCAATGCCCTGGCGGGCTCGGGTGTACCTTCCATAGCGCGTCCGGTCTGGCGGTTCGGGGCGCGAAAATATGAAATGCCCGAGCATAATGAAATGTATATTTCCTCCGTTCGGAGCAGCAAAAGCGGCAAGGGGAAGGCCGTACAGCGGGGGATTCATCTCGAATCACACGAGCTCTCGGTTAAACGGTGCCCGATGCTTGTTCAGCTGGTTTTTTTTTTATTATGAAAAATGAAATGTCGGCGTATGATTGACGTATCCTCGGCAAGTGATGGAGAACTACTTAATTATGTTATTAAAGCGATCGCTCCAGCACCGGCGGCCGGAAGTGTACACAAAAATAAAAAAAAAACCGTTCATTCGCTTGCGAGGGTTATGTGAGTGTGTGTGTGTGTTTTTTTTTCTATTCTGTGAGTTTACCAAGTGTTGGGATGTATGAAATCGAACGCTGGCAATTGAGTTCGTTGTTGGTAGAACACGATGGAAAGGAAAGCGTTGCGGCCAAATTTTTATTCCCGAAAAGAACAATAATAAGCCTTTTTTCTTTAGCTTCAAACAGAAAAATATCAAACTTATCGACATACTCATATTTAATCGATTGTTTCAAATGTTGCTATAAAAAATGAGACCCATTTCAGAACACTATGAATGCAGTTTTAATGCAGAAATGAAGAAAAATTTAGCTTACGAATCGTCGAGTATGGTGATAGAGTTCATGATGTTTTTTTTACATGAGGAGTTTACTAGCAAAAATTAAATCTAAATGACTTATTTTTTAGCGAGAAAGCTTAATGTTTAACGTATATATGTGTAGGGACTAATAGTCTCCCTCAATACTGCTTTAGATTACAATGTCATTTTGTCGTTTTGATTGTAGGGTCATCTAGGACCAACAAACGTAGTCGGCACATACAAAGCATGGGGATACCAGTAGACAGCAATCCTCGACGACGAAAGGTCCTAGCAAGCACGTACAGGTGAATCAACAGAAACAGCACAGGACAGTCGATACTTATGTTGTGAAGCTTGGTGCCAAATACCGAGTAGATGCAAGCCACCACACAACGATCTAATGCGTGTGCAGTACAGCGTGTTGAGGCATCGCGAAGCGGACGATTGCATCTAGCCTCAAAACATTACGCTTGTATCAGGCAACGAACTCAAACGCAGGAAACGACTTCAAACTTCAGTTCTCTAGATTTCAGGAGACGGAAGAACATTTAAAGCAGGACCAAAAGAAGCCTTTAATTGCAGCCCTGACTAAAATACCTATTTAAAAACGTGTCAAAGTTTAATAAAACAAAATTAGCTCAGCTGATTGCTGCTTATACTATTCTACTTCTACTATTTGGAATCATGGCAAATATCAATCTTCTCTTCTCCTTTGGCTTAACAACCGATGTCGGTCAAGGCCTGCCTGTACCCACTTGTGGGCTTGGCTTTCAGTGACTAATTGATTCCCCCCCCCCCCCATAGCAGGATAGTCAGTCCTACGTATGGCGGCGCGGTCTATTTGGGGATTGAACCCATGACGGGTATGTTGTTAAGTCGTACGAGTTGACGACTGTACTACGAGACCGGCAATTGCAAATATCAATAATTTAAGAAATAATCATCAGGAACGCCACGCAGCACCCAGAATTCTTACAAGATATTACAAGTATAATACAAATAATTTTGTAACTCTGGACGTCTTTTGAACTTAATAATACAAAAACAAGGTACAGATTCTACTCTACTATTCTTCTTCTTATTCTTCTTCTCCGACACAAAACAACAGTTGTCGGTCAAGACCTACCTGTACCACTACTAGTGGGTTTGGCTTTCAGTGACTCATTCATTACCCATACATAACAGGATAGTTAGTCGGGACTTGAACCCATTCCAGGCATGATGTACTGTACTATTGCTTTAAACTATTGTAATGCAATAATTTGGCTTTGAAAGATAAGTCAAAACAGCTAAATATTTATTAAATTTCTTGCAAATCTTCAAAGGGGCAACTTGTTTACTTACAAAAGGTACATGGGAAGAAAAATATATAGTAGTATTCTGTATATTTTGTATAAAAGTATTCTGTCAAAAATAGATACCAAAGAAGGCAAATATAACCGGCGATATTTGCGAAGCACAGTTACATCTTTTATTTGCCCGTAACGTCCTACACGAATATGCCCCTCCGGTCTATAGTCCGGTCTCCGAGATTTATTCTTGAACCCACGACGGGCATGTTGTTTAGTCGTGCAAGTTGACGACTGTACCACGGGGCCGCCCCAAAAGCTCTGTTAGCAATGGTTAATTTCATGAATGGCACAATGTTCAGAAAGATGAAACAAGTTTGAGGATTTACCTGACAAAAACAAACCCAAAATTTTAGAACAAAACCAGAACATCAGATTTATATACAATAAATAAATAAATGAATGAGTATTAAGTCAATTCACAATAATACCCTGTTAAATATTTTAACTTTCTCCTTGCTCTTTCAATGTGCATGAGTTTGAGAGACTTTCTCTTCTGAACTAGCCAATAAAGAGATGAAATTATAAACACAACATTTACGAACGCGAAACAGCTCTCAAAATGTGAAATTGCACCATCATATAAATCGATTTTTCTCACCAACGATACTCACGTTCTCACAATTAATTAATTAGCAGCATCAAAAATGCCACACCGAAAAAGTTGCAAAATAGCTCAACTCTTTTCCAATTATTTGTCGCATTTTACACAACTGCACATACCCAAAATTGACTTTCGTTCAAACAGGAGAAAAAAAAACAGAACTACACAGCACACGTACTGGTAGAGCCACAAACTGATTACTTAATTACGCTACCGCCACCCAACTCCCCAAACGGCTTGCGAAAGGGGAGTGCATTAAGCCGGAAAGCTGGCCAAAAAAATTAATGCCAATCGAAACGAGTATGGTGGCTGGGAGTAAAAGCAATGGTAGAAAGGTAACGAGGGACGTGGGTTGATGCAATTAATGCATCCACACCACAATGCCTGCCGGCAAAGCGATCGGCACAGCTTCTGTTGTGTGTGTCTCAAACGTTTGATGTCTCAACCCGAGCTGCACCAAGCCCTATGCACCATCGAACAATTACCAACCATCTGTAGTGTGCGCTCGAGTGTGTGTGTGTGTGAGAAGGAGAAAGAGAGAGTTGTAATAAAAAAAACACAAAAAAAAACAGTTAATTCAACCCAGAAGGAGTGTACATGTGCGAGCACAACGGCACAGCACAAAGTTGTTGTGAAACAAACATAACAACACACACACTCACATAAAAAAAGGAAATACGCCAAAAGCATGTAACTACGGCCATGCAAGTAGGTACAGGCACAAATGGCACAAAGTAAACAGAGTGAGCCTCGAACGTCGAGGATTATCGAGCAGCCGGAGCCGAAACCGCCGAAAGCGCCAGAAGCGATTACATTTGCCACTGACTGCACACACACACACACACACACACACACACACACACACACACACACACACACACACACACACGTACACTCATTAGCAGCGCCCAGATGGTCGGCAGAAGGGGTGTGCGCCTTCAGCCCTTTGGAGCGCGAAGAAGAAGAAGAAGAAGCGGTGGGACGAACAAATGCAACAAAAAAACCCTCCTACCGAAACAAGAATTGACGCCCTCGAGACATATATTGATGTACGTGTACGTGTTTCGTCTCTTTGCGTATCCTTTTTTCTGTTTTGTTTGTGAAAATTAAACCGATCGTTCATGCAAGCAAGTCGGGCCTGCCTGTAAGCAATACCAGATTTTCGAGATGAAAAAAGGGATACCGTTTCAGGAGGAACCGGTGGAGGCAAAGGCCTTAATCCTACGGCTTTACAATTCTAGCTTGAGTTGTGTTGTTGTGCTTTAGTTCCAACCCTCTCTCTCTCTCTCACTCTCTTTCCTTTCCTGATCACGCACACTGATCCTTCACGCAACACTGGGTGCAGCTCAATCGTCCTTAACTGGTTAGCTCCCGTGTCCTTTATGCTGCGAGTTTACTGTTTGCATTTAGGAAACGATTTGTTCGGTGCGCGTTGATGTCGCTTGTTTGTTCTTTGCATCCTTTTGCTGCTGTTTTGTTCTTCGCTTGCTTCAAGTGCCTTAAAGTGTGTTTGTTTTTTTTTTCTCCTTTACAACAATACAATCTTCTGCAGTGAACAATACACTTTAAGTACTTCGAGTATCGACTTCTTAAGCTTTACTTTTCCTTTTGCTGTTAAAGATCCCACTCGCACATGCACCCGAAGCAATCAAGGTGCTCATGCTCAATTGAACGGCCGATGACATTGCCGAATGTCATGCAATCTTCTGCAACTAACGTCAGGGACGGGAACGTTTTGTGCATTGTGCTCGTTGTCGTTTATGTTTAATCGATCTCTGTGTTTTTGTGTGTTGCTTTTGTTGCTTTCTCCTTCTGCAAGGTTTTGGTGCCTGGTGCTGTCTCTGCGACAGATAATGTCACCTAAATCCCTTTCTGTCGTCGGTTTTAAGAAAACATGCTCAATTTGATCGGATCGGGCCGTACATCGTTCACCGGGCACCGGGGTTCAAAGGTAGCGCCGAGCGAGCGGTCCACGCTCGAGCTCGAAATGGGATTACATTAGCCGGGAGCGGCTCATCAGGGAGGTCTCTTTATCCTGCTGCTTATCCCATGTGTATTGGGTTTGTATCCTTTTGCGTGATGTACCCTTTTGGGTGTGTTTTTTTTTTTGCCCTCGCTAATGCTGTTGCAAAGGAGCGCAATGTGTGTTTGTTGTTTTAAGAAGAAATGAGGATTAAATTAAATTTATAGCATTTTAATAAATACAATTATCAAATGTAAAAATCATTAATAAGAGATTTCTGAAGCGTTTGTTCCCTTTTTTGCCTAAAAATATGCCACCGAATAGAATGATGATTATAATCCCCGAGTTTTTCGTTATGACATGATGGTCGTTTGACTTCGACTGCGCAGTGTATTGCGCATATGATTGCCGACGGCATTTTAATACCAGGTGCGTGCGTTTTTAGTTCAAGAGCGTGCGCGATCAAAGATCTGCACCCCGTAGTATCTAAAACGGACTCTGTGTGGCAGTTTGTGGACGTCGTATAAGCCTGTCATCCCGACATCTACAACATATTTGTACTATTGGACAACAATCAGAGCATCGAAAGAAAGTCTGGTACGACCCTGAGTGGCTTGAGGTTCCAATGAAAGCTGAAAATGAAGATCGAAGGACCTGTGTGACTTTATTGATGCGTTAGCTTAGCCTTGGCAGGTCGATGGAACCGGCCAAACAGTAAAATAGTACCTGCGGAACATTAACAAACACACCAAGAAGCAGAACTCCACAGAACTTCAAAGCGTCCACTAGCTTCGCAGCGGCAAGCAATGACGCCAACACTCAATTCGACCATTGGAGGTGAATTTCGGCTGAATTTTGATACGACACCGCAGTATGTCAAGCGGTTTAACATCCGCCAGTTGTGTCCCATCCACCAACGTGATGCAAATAAGCTCTACCGCAACAATTTCGTCACGAAAACTGAGGAGGAATAGATAAATTGATTCGTCCGGCATGGCGAAAATTCCGGGTAACTTCCGGCAGGCACCTGGCAAGGTCGTACAATGTTAGTCACGGATCATGAGAATAAATTAAGGCACATGAAAAATCACGAAAATGATCAATATTTTCAGTCATTGTTTTAAAGAGTTTTATTGCTCCTGATTACCATTAAAACCATCGCATCGGTGAAATTCTGTGAAATAATCCTATAAGAAGATTTACCATAAAACAGAGCATTATCATAAGCAGTTAACAAGAATATACTACATTACAGCTATATTAATCAGTTACAGACGTTGACATTACATAGAGCTGAGTTTTAGTTGGGAATTTAGTCACATTGTTTCTGTAAAAGATTATGTCATCACCTTAAAAATTCAATTAAATCCTCCATCATTTTAGTTCGTTGCTCTTCCACTCCATTTGTCATAATCATTAGCTAAAGTATTTTTTTTAAAGCGGCAAAATTTGATAGGCTCTTCATTTATATGGTTATTTATCATGTCTGATATATTTTTAGTAGTCTTTAGTAATTTCCTAAAACAGATTAGATTTGTTTCTGATGAAAAAAATTCCCTTTAAACATTTATTCAAAATTGCGTTTATGTAGATTTGCTCTAAAAACGATGTAACCGACAATTTAGCTCATTCAAAAAACGTGATTTAATCATCCTGAAAGAAGCAAATCCTTTACCAATTTCCAAGAATAATTCCAAGAAGCAAAGAAATACATTTTATCTCCTTATGTGTTTCACGAAATTTTGCCCTAATTTATTGTAAGAAAAAAACATGTTTGAAGAAATAAATAATTACATACACACACAAACATACACATCCCAAAACGCAAAACGCTCGTCCAAGTCCAAGTACTAATCGACCGTCCAAAGTACAGAGGGAGGAAAACTTTTCCACCCAATATTCCCCCCCCCCCCATAATAAACCCCTTTTTGCCCCCGCCACGGGAAAAAAAACTCCAATCCTTCGCCGAACACTTTGCCAAGTGTAAATCCAACACCGTAAAGCACACCGTGCGGTTTGCCGTGACCAAACAGAGAGAGAGAGAGTGTTTGCCTCCCAAACACCCCTGCCTTGCCCCGTGCTCTCAGTGGAGCAGGGCGAAGGACGCCTCAAACCCACCAACGAACTTTCTCGTAATTATGCACGATGTGTGTGAGTGTGTGTGTGTGTGTGAAGGAAGCTTTTTTTGTGTAAGGATAAGCATAACAGCTACCATGGCAACGAACGGCGAGATGATGCACGCTAACAGCATCATATTGTGTGTAATCAGCAAAGCATTAGCATATGTGTGAGTGACGGGCTTATGGAGCAGCTTTTCGCAACTTTATCCGGTTCCCCTCCCGTGCCCCCCCTCCCCCTCCTCCTCCCGACAAGGCAGTAAATTGAGAGAAGATCGGACGGGGCCCGTTGTGGTGTGGCGGAGTTAATCCTACTTTTATTACTTCCATCACCAGGCGCCTCCATCAAATAGGTTTTCACCCGCCCCAATGACGGGTCGTTGTGCACTGTCCCTGTCCCGAGTCCGCGCCCTCGCCCGAGTATGCCTCCAAAATTACTAGCGATGCTTTCTCCCTTTCGCACAGCAGAAAATTAAGGAACGTTGGATGGAACAGAGCGCCGGGTGCAGATGAAAGGAACCCGGCACCGCTTTGAAGCATGCCGAGGGACACACCATCGGATTAATTGAACAAAATGGAAAGCTTTTAAACACACGCCCACACACACACACACGCTAGCTCATGGGACCATAAAGTGTGTACGTGTGAGTAAAGTTGTGCTGCTGCCTCTTTTTTATGTGCATCGCGGAGAGAAACAAACTTTGTCACCCCAAAAATTTGTTGTACCCAACCCCCTGGGGTCCGGGTGCTGTTGATAATGTGTGCCATTTTGTGTGTTTGAAGAGCGTTGTCCCTTGGGGTTGGAAATCTAATTTTCGGTTGCCAAAGTGTGTGTGTGTGTGTGTGTGTGTGTGTGTGTAGGTTCACGTGTGTAAAAGCTAACGCCTCGTTTGGGATTCGAAGGCCCGATTTGAAAGAGCGAAAGAAGGGGCGCTGTAACTTGGATGGATGGACACGAGCAATAAAAGACAAAGACCTAAGGACGAGTTCGAGCGCTCTATTCCTCTCCCCTCCCCCCTTCCCCCATCATGTATGTGCTCGTGTCTTTCGTACAAACAACTCGCTTTGCTTCTGTTGGCATAATAACCGGATGCTCGAATGGCGAAAGGACAACTCCACATGTGTGCTTGTTTCCGCTTGGGCGATACATGGTACATAAGACACAAGACGGTGTAGTCGTGAGATACCAAGAGACAGGCTGACATTATACAACGTCGCACAACAACAACAACAACACGCACAAAGAAAACCCACAGCCAAAGGACGCTCCATGAAAGTGTCATTGATTTCAATTTCGATTCCAATCTCCAATCTCCAAGAAAGGTACCGGGAGGCAAGCATAGCCGAGCATGCCAGAAGCTGATGTGACAAATAAGCTGATGTGTCCCATCGCTTCTCCCTTCTTGCTGCCCGTGTCCCCAAACGTTGTCACCATCCATCCATCCGCCTGCTCTTTGGTGAAGATGACGCAAATGTATTTGCCGACACGACATGTCCTTGCCGCTTCCACCCCATCCCTGGTGGAACACGGTGTATGTGTGATAAGGATGTAAGTGTGCATCTGCTTGGTGTGCTTATATACATCACCTTGTTTCGCTTCCATTACGGTTTTGCTTTTTTTTTGTATGTGTGTGTATATGGAACGCTTTACCTTTAGGAACATTCAAACGAAAGGTTCTTCTCTGCTGCGAGGGGGGATTCCCGTTTAGAAAAGATAGAGCTTGTGAAAAAGAGATAGAAAGAGCGAGAGTGAGAGAGAAAGGCCTGGAGAAGATGTGAGTGTGCTGTTGTGCAAGCAAAACGGGGGAAAAGGAGCAATCATCATCAACTGCCACGAGAAGAAGGCCGGGAAAGCGCAGGTCAATCTCGAAACTCAATGGGGAGGGCAGGGCTGGGGCAAACGGGGATGAGAAGCGCGCGCGCGGAGGCAAACATAAACATAATGGCGTTGCCTTGAGGGTGACACAACGCAGCCACCCGTTATACCGCCATACCCGCAAGCAGAGAACGAACGTGGAAAGAAGTGGATGCAGAAGAGCAGGAAGGGTGCGACTTCCCTGTACACACACACACACACCGACACCGGCCCAAATCAAACAAACCGACCAACCAACGAGCGACAACGCTTCGCTTCCCACCCAATCTCCCTTTTTTTGGCCGGAAGGACACCAAACTTTCTGCCTTCTCAACCGTGCTGCGTATCGCGCCTGCACGACACTGTCTCTCTCTCTATGTGTGTGTGTTTCACCATTTCGACCCTTTCCTCCATTCCCCTCGGTCGGATTAGAGGCTGCTTCGCGTGCAGGGTGAAACCGGATACTGCGTGCGAGGGGTGCAAAATCGACAACAAACGGAAGCAAAGCGTGTTACCGCCAAGAGAGAGAGAGAGAGAGAGACCAAGAAGAGGAAGCGAGAAGGAAAAAGAAGAAAAATGTGCGAGTGTGCACACCGAACTAGAGCTGAGGAAAAGATGGAAAAAAGGACATTCAGGGCTCGGCGCCCGTGCTGCCGTACGGTTCGGTTGGCAAGCACAAAGTACATCAAGCGGTATGCGGAATTGAACTGTTAGAGAGCGAGTAAAGCGAGAGACATAGACACACACACACAAAACGGGAAAATGCCAGTGCTAAAGAATAGAGAGCGTTAGTGGGTAGAATAAGAGATGGACAGTAAAAAAACAAAATAATGGTACTGTTGGTGTCATTTTTATGGAAAAGAAACCTTTATAAAGCTAGCCAGCGTCGTGAAGGAAGCTAGAAAGTATAACAGTTATTTTGAATTGCAGTGAAAACAACTAGAAATGCAAATATATTTTAAATTTTCAATTCAACTAACATGCACATAAATAAATGAGAAATGTTTATGTAGTAATGCGGTAAATGATAAAATAAAATTGAACCAAAACTTTTATCAAATGCTATATTTTAAATGTTTTAGTAGCATGAGAACTTCGACAGAAAAAGACTGGTAACTAATATCATTCATAGGAAATAATAAAAAAGACCAGGTAAAATTCCATACAAAATGGTTGGAAAACAAGCTAACATGATACTAACAAGGTATTCAAATAATTAGTAAATTAATAAATTAATTTAATTAATTAATTAATAAAAAAACAGATAGTTAAAACTGCACTGAAATTAATTATTATAAAGCAATGCAATTTTTTTTTTTTTTTTTTTTTTTTTTTTTGCAATTACACATACATCATTTAAAGGTAAATTAAAGTAATAAACTCATAAATATACAAATAAAATACAAATAAATACATTACCAATAAATCAATTATCAATTAATCAATTAATTATGAATTAATTAATGGTTTGATTGTTAATTATTAGTAAATAGTTATTTATTGAAAAATAACTCTTTATATGAAAAGTTTAATTAAAAGAGAGACACAATAAACCAATAATTCTGCAATCTTAGAATGCACATTAAGTAAACATTCATTATCAATAATCAAAAAACCCAAACTGGATAACAAAACCGAGCCAAAAACCAACAAGATACTTAAAATTAAGATTAATTATTCTATCATGTTATCTTTCTAAGTTTCTTTTGTATTTTGTTATGAAGTGATCAATTGTAGCCAAAATCGTCCAAAATAATATTTCATTTCGCATACAGAGATTGATTCCGCAGTATGTTCAGATATGAATCTTATTCAACTTTACATATTTTTATTGGAGGAAATTTATGTTTTGACAATAAACTTTATCTGAAAATTCTGTTTAAATTATTCCTAATAAGGCTTTATCGTAATTTTATGCTATCAATAAATCTTACCCTTGGACTCTTACCACCAGCCACCAAAAGCAACGCGCACACCTTTCGATAACAGTTTTGTCAAACTTGCTCGAGACTCTGCTATTGCGTAACGGTCTCGCGTAACATTTACTGCTGCTCTTTTGCGTTTCGTCGCGCCCGCTTGACGGTTGTGCTGTGCTAAAATATTTACCAGATAAATAAATGCGACGCGGCGCCATCGCAGTCACCTTTGCCGCGAATAAGCCGAAAGTACACTTCCCTTTTTTGCTGCTGCTGCTGCTGCGTCGCTGTGTCGGTGTCGAGCCGGCCGCACCGCACCCACCACTAGATGGCGCCTATATACCCGCAGAGTAAATCCCGCAGGAAGCAAGCAGGCAACGAGAGATACTACCAACAAACTAAGCAAACATGGCAGCAGCAGAGGCAGAGAGGCAGCATCGCCCAAACCGAACACCCGAGCGCTTGACACGTTGAGTGTGTTGCCATGGTGACACAACCGACACCAATACACACGCGCCAAGCACATCCTTCGCCCAGGCTGGTTAGTTGGTGGGCTGCGAGGGGGGAGGGGGTGGTTTATGGTGCGATACCAAAAAAAAAATGGACTTCCACTCTGTGTCCCGCATCGTGTACTCTGGCACACGGTTGAGTTCACGGATTCCAGGAGTGCTATTCAATTTACGGGCGCATCCTTCCGTGACAGTTTGGAGTTTTCTTTTTTTTTCGCTTTTTTTAGGTGGCGGCCTAGCTTGCCGCAATAGAGCGACTGAAGGTAGCTTTTGATGGAGGTTTTGGCTGGATGGTTGTTTATCGTCAGCATATTTTCCTTTTTTTTTAGCTAAAATACATATGAGGGTGAAAATTCCTGACAATAGATTCATCTTTCCTTTTATGGGGAAACAAGCTGCGTGCAATTTATTTTAACTTAACTCACAAAAATAGATCATTTTCATTGTAGAAAGCTTTCACACATTATTGTGAACGAATATAGAACCATGCAATAAAATTCTCATTAAAAATGCTTAAATTAGTGGGACTTATAGCGTATCCAACCTGAACGATTTCTCACACATTTAAAGCATACTGTTCAGCAATAAAAAGTGCTAATCCTTTTATAAGGTGTGACCGACTCTCGGCAAGTCGTGAAACTTTAAGCATTAATTTTGATCCCGAAAAACACCAAAACACAACTTTACGGTTGGCTTGTGGCTTGTTGGCTTGACCTGTATCGTCTAATGTAGGAGTTCATCGTCATTAACCGATGATAATCTGTTTTAAAAATAGCATCAATCCCAACTCATCTAAAACCACAACAATTAAACTTATTTTAAGTCCGATTTGGAGCCTTCGCTTTTGTCCTTTCTGACATTCCATGGTTTTGTGTGGTAATTGTTTTACAAAATCTCATAGTTTCAGTTTTTTTTTGTGTTTGAAATTGTTGCCTAAGCACTTGGGCGTAGTCATTACAAAAACATAAAAGCATCACACTCCTGTGATGTTTATTATCAATACAATGTGAACATTTTGTGAATATATTCATGCACTGTCTTTCTCCCTAGTGTTATTTAAGTAAATAATTAAGCGATTGCCGTTTTAAGTTTTAATTGCAAATTCATAAAACAATATGTATATCTTTCTTTATCTTGATTTGTCGTCTAAAACTTCGTTTGTGTACTTCGTGACGTTCCATGACAGGAATCGAACCACATTCTACCTTGTAATCGCCGGCGCCCTTACCATTCAACCATCGAGTCGCCTCCGGTTTAGGGAAGCTATTTATTAATAAGACTGTTACAGGTTAACCGTGCAGTACACAAAATAATCTCTGATCTCAAATATTCCAAAGCCTCAATTTCAATTTGAAAAATAAATTTAAGAAATAGTGCGCATTCAAAACACTACCGGCAACGCAGCCGACGGCAACTAGCTGAAAGGTTGGTTTCTTAACAAATGAAGATACAACAAATGAAACAATGAATAACAACATTTTTAAAAGTATTCAAAGTTCTTGATTATTGTTTATTCAATTTATTGTTAACAACAATACGAATGAAATAAAATAAAAGTTCAACCTAAGCTTAATTGCGTCTGCAATGCCTGCAATGCTCACAATTTTCTCCAAGTTTTTGTATTATTATTTCAATAAATTTGTTTTTTTTTAGATGTTCTCGACATGAACATCTGAAAGCATCAATTTAAGAAAGCAAATTATCTTCAAACGATATAAAAATCATAATGAAGTATGTATTAACCCGTTCTTTGTTATATCATAATTTAAACGACTTTTCCGAACTGAATAATTATTAAAAATTAATTGCAGCTCAATTTGCGATTCCTCCTTTCCGATTTCAAACTTTATTTCCCCGCCCTGCAGCATCATATTAATGTCAAATCCTTTTTACTCCCTCCCTGGTTAAAATCCCTGTTCCTATCAATCCTTCTAGGTAAGTGCGGCGTGTTGTGTATTAATATACTTTCATAGCAGCAGCAGCAGCAGCAGCAGCGGCATATCATCTTACAGCCGTACCTGCCCCGTTGTACCCTGCTAATTGCTCCCGAGGGAAGCATTTTCAAAGATGCGGACGCTTAATGAGGAATTAATAATCCCCATCTGCTGCTGATCCTCGAATCGGAACTGCGCCGACGGTGTGATTGGATTTGGACAAGCCTGAACTGAAAACCCCAGATCTGTGACTCTTCTTCTCCAAAGCCAATGCTCCAAAAGTCCCCTACAACAACAAAAAAACGGCTAAAGTGTCACTCGCCCAAGACTGGCCATCCGATGTCCCTTGCTGTGGTAAAAAGCAACCAAACGAGAACGTGCTGAACGCACTCACTTCATCAACGCATCCCCAAAACCGAGGCTCCAGTCCAGTGCCGAGGATACAATGTTTTCTCCCTTTGAAGTAGTCGTCCAAAACGGGGGGTTCTAGCCTTCAAAGGGATGATCCAAAATAATAATAACGGCTTTACATTATCCACCGACGTGTACGATGGTCCCTCTGTGTGTGTGTCTCCAAAACCTTGGTACGGTAAATAGCCCTGGAGGAAATGGCGACAAGCAAAAGGACACGAGACACAGCCATTCCCGACATGCTCGGAAAGGGGAATGACGTGCCCGAACGATGTGTCAGGCCCATCCAGGACTCCAGGGACAGGGACACGGGTGACACTACGCCGCAGTTTGGCTGCTTTCCTAATCGATGGCACATCCTGGCACCGTTTGATTGCGATACCTGGGATTTATACGTGTGTCCGGGGCGATGATGACTTCCTGTCGAGCCATCGAGAACTCGCTCGTGCCCACTCGGAAGTACCACTAAAAGCCTCACACCACCACTCCCGCGCCAGTGTGTGTGTGTGTGTGTGGTGCGAGCAAATTGCTCACTACTTCAAAGTGGCAAATCCCCTTTTCAATTTTCTAAACGGAAGATGAAGGATAAAATTTTAATGCCCAAGCATAATTCAATTTCGTCGCCCGGGCGCGGAACCACCGTACACCGACCCGTGTGGCCGATAGCGAACACACGATATCGATGCGATGCGGCGGGCTGTTTCGTTTCGTGGAAAATGGATTCACAATCGAATCATACGGAGCCGGCGCCATTACCTGGGCCGCGTTGCTGCCGCTGTCTCCGGGAGGGACCGTTGATCTCGGAGCGTGCACCATCGTACCTGGGTGGTCTTTGCTGAAGCGGCACAGAAGATGACCATTAGCTGAGCTCTGGTGTGCTTCTGGATGGTGAACGATGCGTTGCGGGTGCGAGGAAAATGGTGACACATCATAGGGGAGACTACCGTCCCACATTCAGCTAGGCAAGAACGTAGCAATGATGTGTTTAAATACCACAAAGGAAATGCGTAGTTTTAGCAATGTCAGATATAGGTTTTTGTTTTGGTACGATTGATCCATGTGTTTGGTATTTATTAAGGCCGGGCTACATTGATCGTACTCTCTGGTGTAATTTCGATTTTCACTAGCGCATCTGGCGGCGGCTGACCGAAGCATTTTTCCAAACAATTTGGAGCCGCTTCAGAAAATATGTAATTTTTTCATGTTTTTTACTTACTTTGGACGAGAAAAGTTTTGTTAAAGGTAGATGCACATGTCTTGTACGCATTGCATCCATTTTCATGACAAAAAACGATGGAAAAACTACTTAAATTTGAGATCCGGTACGACCATTCCCTTGACGACCAAAAAAAGCTTCCTCCAGCCTCCGCCAGATGGGCTAGTGAAAATCGAAATTACACTACGGAGTACGATCAATGTAGCCCGGCCTTTATGTTGTTATTCAGATTAAATGTGTCTCTTTTTCGGATGTTCGTTTTTGGATATATATCCGAGTAGTTGGAATTAATATAAAAAATACAAATGAATTAGATTCATTTTAGAAATTATATTAATTATTTGTATCATAACGATAGCTTCTCATTATCATGAAAAGTAACAATATGCAAACTTCACTTAAAATCAATTTAATTATGTACCAGAGAATGATAAACATTAAAATTATTTTCAGAAAACCAAGTTCTATCAAAAACGAACAAGAAAAATGATCAAATTGTACTGACGAGTATGACAATTTGGGAGAAGAAAGTCGAAAAAAAAGAAATAATTATTCATATGCGCTTGAGTTAATTTTGTTTATAACAAACACAATTGAATAATCAAAATTGAACAAATTAAGCTAAAATTGGAAATGATAATACGCATTTAAATAAAATTTTAATTCAAACCAAACGTCCAACCGCTTTTGCAAAGCAAAATTCAAAAATAACGTAACCAGTGCGTCATCTGCTGGACTCTAGCGAAAGCTACCTTTAACTGATCCGAGACCAACAGAATCCAACAGGAATTTCAGGATAGAAATCCAACAGCAATTAGATGAAATTTAGTGATTTTAAACGATTATTTCTAAATGATATGATAATTAACAGTCTTCAGTCCTGTGGTGTATAGTTATTGCGCTCACCTGTGGTTAAATTAAAATTAATTTCAAAAGGCAGTACGTTTCCGATTTCCGTACCTGTCGTACTTGGCAGCATGTCGAAGCTTCTCCAAAATCATGGTTTTATTTAACAATCTTTTCATTTCTATATTCATTGTACCAGCTGATGATGCATATTACTGCACACATTCGATTGAACGTTAATTTGTATCACACAATGGCTTCCGCTTTCTAAACCTAACTCCACTTCCCTCTACAGATCGGGAAAGGCGAACGTTTTCATCTTTTTCACCGACCGTTCGGCGGGTCGCGCGTTGAGATGTTTACCGAAAATCGTTATCACCTTATCTTGTAGGAACACTTCGAACTGGGAATCATTTTTCGGGATTGCTAAAAGAACAAAAAGCGAATTAGATAAAACAGAATACGAGAAACCACCTGCCATTGAAACAGGTTACTCACTTCGCAGTTTGTTGTCTTTCGAAATCATCTTGAAGGTTCCTTTCGTGTCCAGTACCACGATGCCCTTCATGCCGACCACGCTGGGCTGTTTCGATCGAACGATGTGAATTTTGGCTCCATGATAATCCGCCTTCAGTAAGCTTGCTCTACAGAGAGACAGAGAGAAAAAGGAAACACTGATCAATATGCCCTTATAGCACTAAAAACATTCCCCCATTCCGGTACATACACAATCGTGTTGTATCTCGCCTCGGTCACATCCGGACATTCTCCCGGCGGGAAGAAGGTATCGTAATAGCCGAGCCACATCCGGTGTAGCTTCAACCCATCTCGGTACGTAATCGTATCGTGCGGTAAGGTGTACAGGCCAAGCTCTTTGATTTCCCTGCGCGAAAGTTTCTTTTGCGTAAGCTTCCCCGCGTTCGCTTTGTTCTTCTTCAGGATGACGTGCTTGTCCCCAAGGTCCACACTGCTGTTAGCAATCTCCAGTATTTCATGCCGGTAGCGTGGAGCGACCAGCTTTGCCAGGAACGAGGAAGGATCTAACGGTGGAGGGAAATGTTATGTTAGCTTTTACACGCAATAAACGATGATTTTACAGCGCTTTACCAGCCATCGTGGACGCACGTGCGGACGGTCTAGTTTGTTTTGGGATGGTTTGTTTACAAAGTTTGACGTTTCGCCGGTTGGTACCGGTTGTACCGCTGTAAGCAAATAGCCAGTACAGCTGTCACGCACACACTTTAACTACAACCAGTATTAACGGACACGTTCAGTTAAAATTACACGATGCAAACCGTAATTGTGATGTTAGTTTTTTTATACGACAATTCTACTTCATTCTATGATTTATTTCAGTACAAAACAGGATTTTCAATCATTGCTCTAAAATCCTTTGCCTTCCGACACTTCCATCACGCCGAGCAGGCTGGTCGCAATCTCTCCCAGCTGCTCGTCCGTTGAATCCTTCATCGTTTTGATCATGGCCCACGGGATCTGGAATTCAAAACGAAGCCTAGTTTTGAAAGTTCCCACTAAATAGTTTTACTACGTTCCTACCTTCTCCGACAGCGATGACGGTATTCCTGCCTCCACCGTTACGCTCAGCAAGCGATAGATGATGGCCACCGCCGCTGCCACCACATCGGTCGGATCGTGCAAGCTCAGGCAGCGCAGCACACTGTTGACGAGCCTCTCCTCGCCCAGCATAACGAACGCGACCGGATCCTCGAGTGACATGTTGTACGCGAACGTGAGCACCATGCGCTTGATGAAGCGAAAGTGCGGATAGCTCCAGCGGTCCTGATCGAGCACCATCCGCTTCAGCAACT
Source organism: Anopheles gambiae (assembly GCF_943734735.2). Taxonomy (NCBI): domain Eukaryota; kingdom Metazoa; phylum Arthropoda; class Insecta; order Diptera; family Culicidae; genus Anopheles; species Anopheles gambiae. The sequence goes on from NC_064602.1 coordinate 89,456,358, forward strand.
CCACCACCAGCTCCTGCTGGGCGAGGAACGCACGCCCTTCCACGAACGCGGCCAAGTTCGTGATCGACCCGAGCAGTGATACGACGAACACGTGCTCGAGCGATTGGAGCGGCGGCAGGCTGGTAGCGTAGGCGAGCAGAAACGAATCGATGATGCCCTTCGCTAGGGCACAGTACTTCAGCATCGAGTCTTGCGCCTGCACCAACACCTTCACGTTCGAGTGGCTCTTGAACGATTTCCACACGATCTCACCCATCACGGTGCCGATCTTCATCATCACCTGGTACTGCCCTTCGTACAATCTGCAACGGAACGGAAGCAATCGGTTGATAATGGCAGCACGACTTGTTGAAGGTTCTGTCGGGGGGAAAAGCGAACTTTTTGTAGTGTTGTGACTGGGCAGCCTTTTCCTCCAGTTGCCGCTCGAGTAGTGCCACCTTTCCTTCCGCTTTCAGCGCTCGTTCCTTCCATTCCGACGACTTTTCGTCCACTTCCTTCAGCTCTACGGGACAGGTAAAAGGATGGCAGCTTGCAGGGAAGTTTATATACAATCGGGTTTCCCTTTTCATACTTACTGCTCTCGAGCAGGGGAACACACTTCTTGGTCACGTAATGCAACATCTTCCGGTGGCGCTGTACAGCAATATCCATTTGCTTGCAAGCATTTTCGTTTTCTGCCATCCTGGTGCGTGCAGCAAGTGCAAAACAACAACAGCAAAGTGTACCGTGCCGAGGGATGAAACCGCTTTGTTGAATTTCCGTTCCTCAACCGGTTCAAACATGTCTCGAAACGGTTCTAAACCGGTTGCTCCATGTTGTTTGATGACTTTATCATCTTTCTAATATTAATTTTCATCTCGAAAATTTCATAAACTCATAAAATCGTTCATATTAATTATTATTGACCTTAAAATTCACGAATAAAACACAAGATTTGATTGAATTTGATGATCTTTCAGCCACCCTGTGATAACGCGGCTTCAACCGTTCAACCCACCAGCGTAGACGCAGCGTGACAGCCAGCCTGTCACAACAATCATTGCTGCTGTTGCAAAATACATACAGAAACACGGCTAAACAGTTCTAAAGTCTGTGCATTTTAGAAAATGTGTTACGTGTTGCGAGCAAGAGGCGAAGAAGACTGAAGAACTGTTCGCTCCAGCGAGACGAATTCTCGGTCCAGTGGGCCAGCCTAGAGAGTGGCGCGGACACAAAACCGTCAGCCCGTAGCCGCTGCTACCGACCACTTTCCCGGCCGGGGAGAGGTGGACAGCCAGTCATCAAGAGTGCTGCAGTCGCGCGCGGTGAACACGGTGGCAGAACGAAGAAAATTACCCGTTTTATGACTGGAGGAAAAAAAAAACAAGCAGGGAGCAAAATCCCCCCATCGTAGCGTCCACGGCACGGCCGAAAGGGGCACATCACACGGCACACGGTGAAACTTTCTCCCAGTCGCTCGCCAGTCTTGTGATACGTTGGACACGGTTGCAGCAAAGGGTTTGTTTACCTGTGTACCGTACTGCTTAATGTGTCTGGCGATAAAGTACTGTGACAATCAGTGGCAAGAAAGCAGACACCGTTGCTTGGGACTCTCGATTAGCCTCGCTTGAAGCAAAACGTAAATCCGCGGAGCGGCGAATCGAAGCAGATTTAAAGTAGCGAGAAGCGTCAAGCGAACGTGTGTTTTCGAGAACACCCCTAAACTATTCTCAGTCCAATCACGCAACGGAAAGTATTTTGCACAACAGACCGTCCGCAGACCGACCTGCAGTGGATAATGTGCGTGGGCATTATTTGATTTGCAAAAGCGTCCCAAAAAAATCCCGAGCCAATTGTTGCCGATCGCGCTGTGACCTAGAACACATCCGCCCAAAGGACAGTATTGGACACTCATCAGCCATGGCCAGCAGTGAGTCGGCAGGAAGCTCGTCCGTAATACGCAAAGGTAAGTGAAAGTCCGCTCTTTGCAATTGGATTCATTTTCCTTCGTTTCTTGTTTCATGCCAACCCTTTGATGATCGGTCGTGTGCACAGACCGGGCCTTTGCACAGAATATTGGGGTCAGCCGGTCGTGTTAATTGCTTTTTTCCACTGCGACTGACAATGCCGACCCGCCGTTGCAGCGGGCAAATAACGAAAAGCACGACAGACACCGACGACGCTACGGCGGGAAGGGCGGGAAGAATAATTGATGATCTGTCTTTTGCAAATGCTTCCCTCGCTTCCCTCGAACCGCGTTATTGGCACGTGGCAAAAATCCTAGGCTCAATCCAACCCAGTCGGCTCAGAAAGCAGCCAACCGATTGTGGATAGCACAATTCGTGTGGCTGTATTGCGAACCAGCTATTGCACAGATTACGGGCAGCGAATGTACTGGAATGATGCGAAATATAAGTCCGCTCTCGTTCCAGTTTCCCTCGTTTCCCCGGCCTCGCTGATAAGCTAAAATCATAAATTACATCCACTTATGAAGTAAGTGTCCCGTACACCACTCTTGCCTACTCCCCTTAGCGGAACGAGAGGAAGCTGCTGGTTTCCCCTCTCTTAAGCCATCCCCACAGTGTTTTGTTGTTATCACCAGGTTGGTTATCTTGCTTGGCCTGCACAGAACGATACGCACACCCTCCCGGGGCGTGCTCTCGCGCGTTTTTGCCGACTTCGTGGGCGCGGGAAGCTTCATTGTTGAGTGCAAAAAGCGAGCGAAAAGCAATGGCCGCTCGGCCAGAGAGCTCTATGAAGCTTGCACTCGTGTGGTGGTGGAAGGGCACGAGCACATTAGAGAATAATTATCATCTTTCAATCTTTGTTTAATGCATTCGTCATATGCTTTGCTCTCCCCCCATTGTTGTGCTACTTTATCGCACTTTATCGGGTCGTCAATCTAAGGTGTGAGCTTATTAATTTGTGATGATTTAATGAGTTTAGATCATTCATTTGTACAGAACGGAACATGAACCCTCAAGCGCAATAAAATGTGCCTTTGCTGGATAATGAAGCAAAAGATTATCAACGTCAAATATGTTCACTTATTTATTAAACCTATTGTTTATTACATGCAAAAGTTCATTAAGCGCAAAATATAGGTTTAAGGTATATGAAACCTTTTATCAGCAAACCAGCTGTCGATGGAATTGTTTTTGAAAAAGAGTGGAATGTTTCTTGGCCGGCTTGCACGAATGAATGAGCATTGTTTCGGCGAGATAATAAGTGCCGATCATTACTCGCCCCTGAGCAAATACTTTGAGCTGCTCTATTCAGGCGTTTCACTCTGCCAGGGATGAGCAACCTGATCAAGAGTATTTGTGTCATATGGCGTTTAAAAGATTATATTAACGAAATTGTCTGATGGAACATATTGTTCATGTATCTGCAAAGATCTTTAGGGGACCAATCAGCTCCAGTAGCCTCTTAGAAAACAATTACGATGAGTGTAATGTTAAGTTGTTAAGGCGTATAAACTCTAGATTAAGCCGAGGTAGTGTGGAAGTGAAAAACTACATTAGGGTATTTGAGTACAACTATTTCACAACAAGCTGTATTATGATATTTTCGGCATTAATCGGTAATCACATTCCTGCGAGTATATTTTTTCAGTAAACATATAGCTTATTGAAATATTTGAACAACACTAAACGATTGGCAAAATAAACTATTTTTCTGTATAAAAGGTAATATTTTTACATTTAATATAAGATGCTTGTGTATAAGTTAATGTGGAATCAGCGAGAATTAGTGTAATACTGAATTTAAGCTCTCAATCACCATTGTTTGTCAGTGCCCATTAATGGTTGATTCTAATGCATCTATTTGTGCCTGTTAAGCTTGAATATTTATTCTAGCAGAAAGTATGATTCATTCCAAAGGTCTATGTCTGTAACTACATTGTTTTCTCGTGAAAAAAAAACTAAGACGATTTAGTCAATTCTCGTTGTTTATGCCTTTAGATCTTCGCTAAGAAAATTTCTTTACATTAATTTTACAAAATTGACGTAATAAGGCCCTATCACATTGGGGCATTTAGAATCGAACTGCTACGTCGAATACGAATACGCCGTTTGACAGCTTTTACCTCGCCAGGAAAAATGAATTGGTCTAGACCAGCGATCGGCAAAGTACTTCTCGCGAGCCGCATGCAGCTCTTAATCGTTCACATATTTCAGAGCGCTTTCACACATTTTTGTTATCGATTTTACAATTTGGCTCTTCCCGTGAAACTCTACAAACATACTTGTAAAATCTCGCTCTTTCGGTTGCAAAGATTGCCGACCACTGGTCTAGATCAATGTAAATTCTTTCAAGAAGAAGAATTCTACTGTCAAGGAGGAAAACTGTGTTTTTTTTGGAAAGAAACACATAAAACAGATCTCCAAGTGTCGTCGTAAAACAACTTCTTCGGCAAAGAAATATTAGTTTAAATAGAGAGATAAATTTCACATAAATTTCTTTTTCGTAATTTCCAGCGTGTTATTACATTAGCGAAGAAAACTTTTTTGTCAAATCGGGACAACGAAAGATAAATTCTGGAATTATTTATGCAATGTAATAGGGCCATAAGCATATAGTTTTTAATACTATTTATGAAAAAAATATTTTCTATTGTCATTTGTCAAATTTTGACTTGAACTTTTGACGAAATAGTATTAATAACTAAGTAAAACATTCAAAACTGTGTAAAATGTATGCCTTAGGGACAGAAATTGATGATAACGAGTCAACAATTGTGACACGTTGATGACAATTTGAATCTTAGAGGCAAAAATGTAGCGGCAGTAATTAAAATAGAAAGCATTTTGCACACATTCATTGCAAAAATCGAAGCGTTTCTCAACAACATTTGTGTTACTAGTTTCCACGAAGCGTTTCCACTGGGAATAAAAGTCATGCACCGAAGTGCATTCGCACCGCCACCGCGATGGATGAACGGTCGGCAATGGAATGAACCACTTTGCGTCCGCTTAGTGTACAAGCCGCTTAGCGCGCCAATCGGCGCGCCGTACACTCTTCTCCACAAGTCTCAGCGCGCTCAGCGCAGCGCAGCGCTCGAAAGAGCGCCGCGGTGGAAAGAAGAGAATCCCGCTCGTACGAACCAGCGCAGAGCCGAGCGGCGTGTCTCAGTGTCTATTAACCACTGGACGGTCGCGGTTCTCCCACACGACGCTCTTGACGCGCGCACCCAGCCCATAACGTCGGTCAAACGCTGTTTTTGAAAAACGGTCCGCGAAACTAGCGCCCTATGCAACGCCGTGTGCTGCTGGTGAAGGGGTGTATCAGGCGATAGAGATCGGATGATCACGCGCCACTCCACGTTCGCATCAACGAGCTGCTCCTGTGACGTGTTTGTGCAGTTTTCGATTTCTGGCAAGTGGTAAAGTCGTCCAGCGAATGATACAACAAGCGCGCAAAGTTTGGTGAAATTCGCGGTTCTAACAACCCCGTGTTTGAGTTTGGTGAGAGAAAGAAGTCGTCGCCGAAAGAAACCGTTAGTGTGTGCTTGTGTGTGTGTCTGTTCCTGTTCCTTCCGAGGTCATCCTCTGTCCGCTTCGCAAAAAGCGGCAAGTCTCGGTAGTGAAGGCGGCAGCACCAGCTGAGTACTGTTTCGTGCGGTGCGGCAGGAATTTCTCACAGTTTCACCGTAGGTGTCAATCAAGCAGTTCAATTGAGAAGAGCTGCCGACCATGCTTTGCATGCCCTGCCGTACGGTGTGTCGTGTGTGTTTCGTCCGTGATAACAGTAGCAGCAGCAGCAGCAGTAGTAGTATCGCAGGAAACGTGGCCTGCCAATCGGATGTTCTATTACCAACGCGCGAGGATAGACCTCATCTCTCCAAACCACAACGACACGATTGAAGCAGAAGCAGTATCTAATGTGCAGGGTTGCGAAAAATGTGTGTGGACACTTGGCGAAGTTGCCGTGCGATCATCACTCACATGGGGTAGAGATCGCGAAACTGGTGTGTTGCTACCCCGATGCTTCTGCCCCCAACTTCATGTTTAAATAATCTTCAGGGGGGAGTGGTGGACAGCAGGCACGCTGGTTGTGTCTGTTAACACTCTCGGCCACGCTTGCCGATCACGCCATGGTTTGAAGATCACGGCAAAGGTACTCTACCACTACGGAGAGGAGGAGCGCATATACCCATGGAATCTCCTCTCAGGTGGAACTCGGTGTTGTTGCGTGGCGTACGCTTCGCTTCGACCACCACCGCACATCAGCACAGCAAACTATTGTGTAACCGATTTTGGCGGTACTTTTTCTGCAACCACAACGCACAACTGCTGCCTGTCTTGGTATATGGGGGAAGGAGTGGTGGTTTTAGCGCCACCACGAACGCCGCATTAGAGTGTGCCCGGGCGTGCGTGCGGAATGCTCAGCAATTGCGGGCCCGTGTGTCTGTCTCTTTTGCGTGAGTGTGGGATCTTTCGGGTGGTCGCCCGACTTCGCTTCCTTGTTGTTATGCGTCTTACCTTTCTACGGGTAATGATGATGCCCACCTCACTTTAAAGCCATTCTCTCACCGATGAACCTTTCAAAACGGGGTGTTTTCTCTTTGTGCGGTCAAGCTGCGATCATCCAAAGACACAAGACACGACACGTACCTGGGGAATAGTGCGGTATGTTGCACTTTCGCTGTTCAAAGGCCGTGCGGCAATCCAAACACACACAGACAGCAACAACGAACGAACTGGAGCGTGTTAAACTGCACGCGAATGTTCCAAACGCCCCGCTGTGTAGTGGTGAAGTAACAACTGGTGACAAGCCCGTGGTGGTGGTACGATAAGTAAGAGAGGAGACCTTTGGCGATCGTGCCGGCACATTCCTGAGACACACCTTCGGCGTGACGTTATAGCCGCTTAAGCCACACACAGAGGGTCTCCTCAGGAGTTTTGTAGGTCAGCGCGCAAAAATCGTCATCAGCGAACGAATTGATACAGAGATAGGGGTGGGGATCGGGGACAGTTCGGTTATCCGAGATTGGTGGACACACGGTGAAATGAAGTCTGCAACAAAAGTCGTCGTAACAACGGCCGAAAACCGGAAGTGTGTCGGTGTGGCCTTTTCGGTCCGTGATTATGATGGATGGAAATGGACGGGGTGGGAGCCATGACACGCGCACAAACACACACACACACACACGCACCGTCAATGTCGCGTGTCATGAGACCGGTGCAAAGTTCAGTTCATTACTCTAGTTCTCTCGACACTTGCCCACCAGCGGGCCTTGGAGGGTGCGCCGGTGCACATGAGACTTGACTTTGAAGTGCATTTTTTCCTTTTAAATGTGCGTGATCGTGAAACACCATCTTCGTGCAACCAAGCGAGCCAAGAAGTGTTATCGCGAGCTGCGGCAGGAACAGGATGCGATGATCGTATGATCTCGAACACGGTTCTCTCAACCATAGTTCCGTGTCGTAGGCACCCATACTCATATCCAGGGTGGTTTGGAGGAAGGTTGCGGCTTTGGGAGAGATTTGTTGCTATTTTCTAGTCTAGCTGGTTGATAAATCGAATGCCTCAAAACCGGATTCTGGCAGATGTTTGCCTTGCCCCCACCGGCTGCTGGATACGGGTTCTTGTTCTTGAAGGGAGTAAAGAACGGAAGAGCTATTCTTAGCGAAACCTGTAAACAACGTCCACAACGACCCATCTGGAGATCATTCAAGAATTCAAAGTATTGATCTTCCTTTTGGAAATCTGTATTGGAGAACATCGCTTTGGTTTATTGATGTCTAGAATGTCTAGAATGTCTTAAGCTCTTTGGAATTAGACATCATTTCAAGATTATTGTTTTAACGTAAGTTAATGGCTATAGCGGGTCAAAGTTTGCATCCTTTGTTTGACCTTCCCAAACCAATAATTCATTCCGACGCGTACCTTCGTACTGTAGGAAGGATGACTTCTCGTCTTCCAAATATAAGCCAGCGCCACCGCAATCTCTCCACTCCACCGGGGGAGATAAGATTAAGATACGCAATAAGATTGCATCTTTCTTGCTGGTGTGTGTGTGCATGTGTACCTCACAAACATCAATTACGACGAGGTAGTTTGGCGCTTCGGCAAAACACATTTATCGGCCAACGGTCAAGTAGAACCTGTGGCGGCGACCCCCCCACAGGGAGGTTGTTCAAGGGGGCTGTGTATATGCTCTACTACTACGTCTTGGAAGGTGTTTTGTTGCCTCTAGCAACACTCTTTATGTTTTGCGAGTATTAGGGGGCAAAGTAGCCACACTACCGACAATGTTACACCGGTAAAACGCACTCAATGTCTAATCAACTATGAGTTAGTGGTCTACATTCCAGTATTTACAACGATTTTGTAGGTATTTTGTATTAAATGTTTGTATAATTTATCAAAGAACCTTATTCAGCAATCTGATGTTGGAGGATTTCACGATACTTGCCAGTTGATTGTTTTTGCCTGGAGTTTGACAGTAGGCGGCTGAAATTATGTCAACACTCCATACAAAACCATATGCCAAACTAGCAAATATATTGTCATCGATGTTTCAAAATGTATTTATTACTCTTTTCAAACAGAGAAATTGGGAACACAGCCCAAATTACAGCTTTTTTGCTTACATCATGGCTAGTATTGTGAAAGTCCCCATCAATGTAAAGTGATTAAGAAATCTACATTTAAGAATATTAAATTAGGGAAAATATGACACAAATGATACATAAGGTTAACAATTTTAACACCGTCAATAGTAATTGATTTTTATGGTGATAGTTCAAATTTCACCGTTGTTCTGACATTTCATGTTTGGTGGTGTATACTTTACCCCAAAGGTATCAACGTTTTGCACAAAGGTAGTTTAACAGGTTTTTATCAAATTCTTATTATACTTTGTTAACATAAATGTTGGGAAATAAAATATTATTTTTGTCGAAACTTTTGTTTAAAATCCTTTGCGTCTTTCCGTTTTAATAAACGAAAAAAAGTTTCAACCGCAGTTCAATTCTTCACATGTCCATTTTGCCCCATATACACCTAGCCGCGACAAAGCGACAAAGCACAGCACAACAGTAACTCACTACCTTGTCGGTGCCTTAACTTGCGCACTGGACAAAACACTGTCGATGAAAGAGGCTGATTGGTAAGATTTACTGCAATCAAAAAAGCCTAGAAGCTACACGGCAACCACCACTTGCGATTGATAGACGCTTTGGCTGGCCAGTTGGTTGGTTGCAAGAGAGTTTGTTGGAAGCTTTTTACTTCATGTTTGCTCATAAAAACAACAAACCCCGTGCCACACACACACACCACACATTTGCGGCGTTTCTCGTTCATATCGGCTCCCGGCGACGCTCCGTAACGATTTGCCAATTCATGCCCGATTCCATCGCATCGAATCCAGACGCGAAAAAACGAACACACCCGTGGGCCACAACGACGGTGGTGTGCCGGCTCTGATGTGTGACTCTCTTCGGCGAAGGTTATCATCAGTGCATGTCTCTGCGAGTATATGTGTGCCCGCGCGTGTGTGTGGGGGTTAAGTCGTGCCACCATCGGTTTTGTTTGCCTCTTGCCTTTTGCCGGACAATGCCTGGCTTTGGTGGGGTTGGGAGGGCTTTTTTAAGGGGCCCGCGGTGAAGGCTTGCCGCCCGAGACCGACACTCAGCGGCAACCGTTTGCCAATCATTAGCGAAACCCACGGGTGGTTGGTGGTGATGTTGTGGTAGTGGTTTAATTTCATTTTCTTGCGTGACCCTGATTGTTTTTGATGCGGGGCCAAGTCGCGGAGGGGGTCAACCGCCATGAAGACAGACATACTGGTTGAACTGGAAAGTTCCATCTACGATTGGAAGTGGAAGAGAGAGAAAGTTTGTGTTCTATAATTACCGGGCATGTCATGTACAGGCTTCATTCTAAGAGGAGATGGTTTTGTTGGATTATTAGAGGGACCAATATTAATGTGTTTGGTGTACGTACTATTGTTTTGATTGGAATGTAGATGAACAGGGAATGGGATTTTAGAACGGCTGACTATTAATTTGGAATAGTGAGTACAACCACAAGGCGTCCAAAGGTTGTCGGAATCAGAGTGTATTTTTAGCAGTGGTGCGGTCTTCCATGTTCATTTCCTTAGAATCATTTGCTTGATGAGTTATGTATGATTAAGTTTTTTTTTGAAAAATTCTTAATCTATTGCACATTTTGCTATCAGTTGGGTTAGAAGACTCCAAACTGGAACAAACGATCATTAAGGATGGCATTAATTTTAGTAAAACAGACTCCCCGGAAGAGGTACATATATGGTTTTTCGATTCATCTGAGACACTTGGTATACTTTCCTTGATTCTTGATGGAATAATGTCATAATACTAATGACGATCCTATCAGTTACAATAGATTTATTGACTTAAGCTACTATAGAAACGTTCGTGTGCTGGAAATGTTAAGATATCCAGGATTAAATAGTGGATTTGATCGTCCAGAGCCACTACTATATCCACTACATGCAATCATGCATCTACTACATGCAATCATGCTAGTCATACAGCTTGTAAGACTCCATTTGTATGCTCTTACGAGAATAAGATTAAAATCGCTTTTGAGCATCTTTGTTTGAAAACAGATTTAGATAGGTCTCAACAAACAAACGGACGTTGGACTTGGTTTTACAAAAAGTTTGGAATGTAAACTATGCCTGATAAAAGAGTTTTATTTGTATCTTGCGTCCTCTGGTTTCGTCCGTCCTGAAAGTATTTAAATTTAATATTTCCGCAATGTTTAATAGGAAATCCTTTCATAATACAGTTTGTTGAAGATCTTTTGAAGAACAAATATTGCAAGAGTCAAACGACATCAGACTAATAAGAGACGAATGATGCCAATCGGCTCAAAGTCTCTATAAAAATAAAGAATAAACATCAGAATAATATGGTTCATTGAAGAACTGATCGCACTCCAAGAGTTAGGTCTTCACTTTACTAACCAAACTGTGTACTGTAATCGATGTGATGTTGTAATTTAAACATTCTGGAAAGTTGTATATACTTTTCATTAAAAAAGCTCTCCATTTGTCGCTTGATTCCACTGTACCGATAAGTTGATAAAATGTAAAACATCGCCACATTCACACACGGGCACAACAAGACGGCACACGCAAAATACGTAAGCCTGTGACCTCCTTTATACGCGAGTCTTGCGACAAGAGGTGAGAAAGTTAAGCCGTCCAACCCCCATCTCAGAATATTGATGATGAGCTGCTTGGCAAGGTGTTGCCATCGCTCCCTGGCTGCCGTGTTTTACTGAAGCACACCGTCAATGAAAGCGCGCGGGCATCGCGACTTGAACTCGCAACTGATTTCCATTTGTCCACACAGTGGTTGACCTCGCACAATGTAAAATAAAGGGGTAGAAGTGCACGTCCCTTTTTGTCGTTTAGCTTGCCCAACTCAACCTCAAGCTTTTGTTGCAAGTCGCCTAGCCAAGCCATGCTAAGTTCTACTCAATTTCTGGTAGAACCTTTAGGGGCATTGTTGTTGTGTGTGCTTAAAATCACACATTTGCAAAAAAGCCGTTTGCAGGGCGGACATTGTGTGTGTGTTTTTTTGCTGCAGCAGGTGGTAGCTTACACGGAAATGATCGCGGCCTCTCGGTGAAGAGAATGGCCACTTCCTGTACACGTCGTTCTCCTCGCGTATCTTTCCATCGGTAATTATTTCCTCCGCTCTGACGCTTGTAACAGACAAACACAAAACACACACAAAAAATCCACCTTTCCTGTTCATTTGCTGCGGGAGGGTTGTCCATTTGCGTCATTTTTTCGCCAGCAGCCATTTTTCCCGCGGGCCCTTGTCTCATCGATGCCGCCGGGCTATGGATAATATTAACACTCCCCCCATGCTCGAGACGAGATAACTCTTTGATCGCACAAAATTGGTAAACAAATCGGTACGACGTAGCAAAGCACACACACAAAAAAAGCAACCAACCACTTCTAACCGGAATTATGAGGCTCGTGGCTGTCGTTTAGTAGTGATAAAACAACGTCTGCCGTGCCTGTTGTTTCATGAGGAACTCCTCAAACAAGCCGTGGGCTGATGGCGGGGTAGTGCGTCATAATGTTTTGACGGAGTTCAGGATGTTTTTGCATGATAAATACGAAAAGGAGAAGATCACGGCATATGATCACTGACGATCTTCGTTTTGGTGTTGAGGTCACAAGTGTATCTTTTGTGTTTCCTTATTTATGAACAAAATTGTAAGAAATGAAATGGAATATACTAGCGATAGCTAACTCTGATATTGTTTCAAGAAATCCGGATGAATCTTTACAGTGAAACAATAAATCTAAATCTCAGATGTTGATATTCATGGGACGTCCAAGAGGAATCGCTAGGGACGGGTGAATCTCAGAAGATCTTTAATAATCCTAAGTGATCGTTATATAATCTATCACTACAAAAAAGGAAGGAAATGTCTGAAATAAGCAATAAATCAAAGTAGAAAACAACGGAACAATCTACTACTGGCTGACAATCCCCTCCAAACCTCGATAGTTAAGCTGTACCTGGAATTGTTTTGGTGGACATAACATATTTTTGAAGACGATCTTGAAGATCTCGTTATAAATGAATTGAGTTTGAATGCGACAATTTACACACATTGCCTTCTTATTAGCGGGTATGGGTAAGATTTGCTAATTTTGTTAATCCTTGAAGATCCACGAATGTTTCATTTTTTGAACATACATCTCCTACCGATTCCTTCCAGAAATTTAGGAGATTCATATAATTTCAAACTCCTTTTTTAATCTTTCAAAATATGTGTGTTCTACTGAAGGAGTTCAATCATACATGATCGCACTTGATCAAGCATACAATGAAAAATAGTAAACAATCCTAACTTTTACAGACTGAAAAAATCGATAAAGCCCCAAAGCGCATAGTTTAGCTTATCGCTTTGTGTATATCTATGACGTCATTTCAATTGGCAAATATCAATTTCTTACTGAAAAATCATGAAACGCTCCTATTTCTGAAAGTATTTTCTGAAGCAAAAACGCACTACACACTGCAAGAGCAAACGAGGCTGCAGCGTGTGCACATCAATGTGTTTTCGATGCACTTAGCACTGTTACCTTTTACGCCCGACCCGAACAACAGTAACGCATCGCGATAAAAATATCAAAATGGTCAATAATTGTGTCTGCTTTTGTTGTTATAGCCATCTTTAACCAAAGAGTCTCCCCCCCATAAAGCCACCCACCACCTATACACACCTGTGCAAACCAGTGCTTTCCCAACCTTGACCAAATGCCTGGTCATGTCAATTGATTTCGTAAACACAAAAAAACCCCGAAGGCTTCTTCGCCAGTCCCAAAGTCGCGGGGATCATATGCGGGAAGGAGGGTTTTTTTATGGTCTCAATATGGCCCACCTTTTTTGCACTACACCATGACCATCATTATCATCATCTCTGGTGAGAGAGTGTGATGTTGTTTGATGAAACATCACGCTAATTGCTAAATAATTCGTTTGCAAATGACGCAACTCGTGTGGACGCGGAACAGATTGTCCATTGACCCGTCTGGGATTGGACGCTCTTGGGACGCCTTTATGTGTGTCTGTGTGTGTCTCGATCACATTATCGTCGTTACTACACTGACCCGCGTGCCAATAGGGATCATTTTTTTTGCAAATCAGCCTTTTTTTGATGATAAGATCCATCACCGCTCATTGCTCCTTTTTTGTGCGGGAGTCGTAATTAGGGTTAAAAGTAATCAGAACATTGCGATAGCGTTGATAAACGCAAACCAAAAAAAAACAACCCTTTGCACAATGCAAAAGGCGCAACAGCATGACCAAGGTCGAGATAAAAGTGGACCGCCAGAGGGGGGAGGTTTTTGGTGTGTTACGAGTGCGCAGTGATTCATTGATTACGCCTGGCGTTGTTTTAGTTGATCCACAGCACAGGCCAACGGTTAGAGCTAGCAACAACACCTACTGTAAGCTCACAGCTTGACTTCGGTTGCTACATCGAATCGCGAATGTGGTAGAATCGTGCAGAATGAGGTTTAGGCAATATATTGATGCGCAAGAGGGCGCCACTAGCCACATGTGGCTTAGTGAACGATAAGAGTTCGCAGACATCGCGTATTAGTAACTGCTGCTACTGCTAGCTGTTCGAAGCGGAAAGAAACACATCGAAACTACTCACACCGACGCACGGCCAAGCAATGTTGATTGGTTTCATCTTCTTCCCCTCTTCTTCCATCCATCCCGCGAGTAACACTTTTAACCCAAACCCCAAAACCGACAGGTGGCGCTGAACGCGTACATCGAGCGGGGCATCCGGCTGCGCCAGGAGCGAGCCCTCGAGCAATGGACGCACACACGCATGGACGCGCTGGACAGCAGCAGCAGTCAGCCGCCGCTCGGCCCGCAGCTCTCTAGTGCCATATCGCGCTGGATCCTGTACGGTACCGTCGTGCCGAGCGTCCACGTCACGCCCAACGGCACGCACCGGCATCATCATCAGTACGCGACCCACTCGGTCGCCTCCCACTATCACCGTCCGCTCGTGCGCAAACCATCGTACCGGCGCAAAATGTCGTCCACCGAAAGCGGCGCCAGTGGTAGCAGCAGCCCCACGACCAGCCCCAAAGTGTCCTCCTCCCCGGTGCAGCAACATCGCCGTCGGACGGCGGCGGCAGCACCCTCACCGCACCAGTCCAGTCGCCGCACGGGTCGGGATCTGCAGCGTACCGCCACCGCCAACTCGTCACATTCCTCGGCCGGGTCCATTACCTCCATACTGTCCAGCCTGTCGTCGGCGAACAGTGGTGGCAGCCAGCAACAGCGCAAACAACGTCGCATCAAGCGACGAACCGCCCGCAAGTCGGCAACGGCGGAAGCGAAAGGGGCCCGACCCAGCGCACGGAGCAGCAAAAGCAACGGCAGCAGCAGCAGCAGCAACAGCAACAACAAAGCCAATACCGACACGCGGTGGACCGACGAAAGCCGGTCAGAATCGTCGGAACATTCCATTGAGGGGCCAGTGTGTAAGCATCGTTTCATAATTGTATTTTTTTCTATTCTACTTTACCCCTCTGGATGAGAGTGTTGTATCCATCTTTTGGTTGTTTTTTTGCATAGTTTTGTTCGTGTTGTGGCTTATTTCTTAAGATTTGTATTATTCCATCCTCTTATTGCTTCTTCATGCTTCCTAAGTTGGACTTTCATATTCTTAAAGTTGCGTTTTTCAACTTCTTTGTTTATTGAGCACTACCGATCGGCTTGCTTTCCATTACAATGTAAAGTATTTTGAAAAAAGACAGACATAAACTTTCTCCCTTTTTTACCATTCCGACATGCCAACAATCAATAATAAATCAATCATTCGGCATCTTGCTCCTCTGCAAACTATCAACAAACTCTGCCACGTTCCAGCAGTAGCACTTTCTTTTTCCCTCCAACATCTTCCGTCAAAGCGTTATTCGCGTGCATAACCCCACCGCCGCCACCGGATTCTTTCACACAAGATCACAGATTTAACAGATCCTCGCCTCGTGTGCTCCGAGACACACTTCCAATGACACACACGTGAATCAAAACCGGTTCTCCGTGTTCCGGATGTTTCAAAGGCGCTGTCCGGTTCTCGATGCTGGTGTATCGTGTGTGCGCGCCTAGCTCACGCCGCCTAGTCGCTGCTGATAAGCGTGCAATGCATGCATATGCAGCCCGGAGTCCTTGATAATGACTTTAGAGAGCGTGTGGAGCTCTCCGGGCCAGCGGGTTGAGCAGTTTATGGAGTTTGAAGTTTGGACCTTTCTTCGGCAACTTGCTGATAACAGGTTACGTTTGCTAGCCGCGTGCGCTATAGGCTATAGCGTTTTCACTGGCCGTTTCGATAATCTAATCAACCGATTCAAATCGATCGGATTTCGTCGGCTCTGCGGGTCTGCGAGTCTACGGCAAGCAGCGCGAACGAGGATCACCAGCACGAGCACGTGATCGCGGTAGCATGCGCTCAGAGGTCAGCTGGACGAGTTGATCAGCTGCGGTTCTTCGAGTTGAATGCGATCGAACCTCAAAAATGACCTTAACACCGAGCACGATTGAAGCGCGAAGGCATGTTGCCTGGGTCAGCGATAAGCTCTATGTGTATGTGTGTGATGAGGTCCAAAATCCCTACAACAATGTTTGGGTAGTCGTTGATGATCGATCGTTTGATTATTCCGTTTGCTTCAGTTTGCACCGTTATCTCGTCCATTTGTTTCAATTGTTTTACTAATAATTTCTCGTATTTCTTCTTCTTCTTCTTCTTCTTCTTCTTCTTCTTCTTCTTCTTCTTCTTCTTCTTCTTCTTCCTCCAACAGCGATGCCCTGGTTCGGCATGGACATTGGCGGCACCCTCACGAAGCTGGTGTACTTCGAGCCGAAGGACATCACGCCGGGCGAGCTGGATCAGGAGGCACGCATCCTGCGCAACATTCGGCGTTACCTGACGAAAAACTCGGCCTACGGCAAGACCGGCCACCGGGACAGCCACCTGCAGATGGACGACGTGGTGATACGCGGCCGGCGCGGCTCGCTCCACTTCATCCGCTTCCCAACGTCGGAGATGCTCAGCTTTCTGAAGCTCGCCAAATCGAAGGGCATGGCCCAGCTGGTGACGACCGTCTGCGCGACCGGTGGCGGTGCGTTCAAGTTCGAGGAAGACTTCCGGCAGCACGTCAACATGAAGCTGGCCAAGTTCGACGAGCTGGATGCGCTGATCAAGGGCATTCTCTTCACGGAAACGCACAACAAATGTGAGTGCTACTTTTGGGAGAACGCCAACGAAATTAGGTAAGCGAGGATTCTTTTTTGTTTTGTTTGATGGAAAGAAGTAGCATATTAACGTTTGTGTCTGTTTTTTCTTCGCTTTCATTTGTCCTTCTTGCAGTAGTACGAAGAAAAAGTTCGACTTTAGCCAACCGTACCCGTTTATACTGGTGAACGTCGGGTCGGGCGTCTCGGTGCTGGCGGTGCGCGGCCCGGACAACTACAAGCGCATCTCCGGCACGAGCCTCGGCGGCGGTACATTCCTGGGCCTGTGCTGTCTGCTCACCGGCTGTGAAACGTTCGAGGAAGCAATACAGTTAGCGACGAAGGGCGATCATAAGAAGGTGGACAAGCTAGTGAAAGACATTTACGGCGGCGATTACGAGCGGTTCGGGCTGCCCGGCGAGCTGGTCGCGTCAAGGTAAGTGCAATCGCTCGTGCGTTTGGGAACGTATTAAAACACTCCCCGTGTCTCCGTTGCAGCTTCGGACAGATGCATCTACAGGAAAGGCGGCAAAGCGTTAGCAAGGAAGATCTGGCCCACGCCATCCTCGTGACGATCACCAACAACATTGGTTCGATCGCACGCATGTGCGCAAGCAATGAGAAGATCGAGAAGGTAGGGTGTGACTAGGCGAATAAAAAAGGCTTCTTTTGCACATTAACTGCAATGCTGATCCATTTCCAGGTGGTGTTTGTGGGCAACTTTCTGCGCGTGAACCCAATATCGATGAAGCTGCTCGCGTACGCGATGGACTACTGGTCGAAGGGAACGCTCAAAGCGCTGTTCCTCGAGCACGAGGGTTACTTCGGTGCAGTCGGGTGCCTTTTGCAGTTCAACGGTGAGCTGCACGCACAAGTCGGTGATTTACTTACTTAGACTAGTAGATAGGAAGGTAACGAAACAGTGATGGGAGTGGGGTGACGCGAGAGAAAAAGGGCAATAGGCGCCGGCGGAGATCCCTTTCTTTCGTGTTTGTTTTAATACGCGCTAAATTAGCTTGTTCGTTTTGATCTAGTTCTTGTAAAAAGAGAGAGAGAGAGAGCGCGAGAGAGATCTTCTACACAATTGAGTGATAGCTTTTGAAGCTTCTGAATCGATTCATTTTCATCATTCTAACCTGCAAAAAGATTAGGCAAAATCAGCTCACTCGCTCTCCCGTAAGGTTCTAGGTGTGACCTAACAGCGGAGTAGCGAACAGAAAATAAGGAAAAACACATTCACTCTTGCGAAAATTAGTTAAGCGATGAGCAAAAAAAACCCCCTTCGCAAACAATCAGCCCCTTTTGCCGTCAGTCCAATCATAGCGTAACGTAATTTAACTTTGCCAAATCATGTCCCCGTATCCCCGCTGGTCCGGCACACATTGATAGGCAAGGCGCGCGGCCCATGACGATCTTTCGACGAAACTTATTCAACATATTTACAACGAGTGAGATTCATTAGACACAGGGAGCGCACAGGCGGAAGCTCTTTACTGCAGGCAGGCAGCAGCACGTGGCAAACACACACACACACAAAACAACGGAACCAGGATAAGTACTAGCTAAGGTAGTAGGCGCGTAAGGCAGTGACACTTTGCACCGGGTTGAGGAAGCTAAGTGTAAGTTTAAGACACTGTTAAGTCGCTGTGGGCTATAAAACGAGAGAAAGAGAAAATGAGCGGCATTGGTGGGGGAATAGCAGGTGCTCATTTGCAGTGATCGCGCGAGATCATCGCGTGTTCGGCAGATCGGTAGGAGTAGTAATGGGTAAATGTTATTAATTATTATTATTATTAGTTTTATGGTTATTATTATTAATTTTATTTTAGATTGTTAGTAAGAAGCAAGCGCGTTGAGGGCAAACGATTGGCAACTGTCTTTTTTTTGAGTTCAAAACTCGACCGTGTATCCCATTCTGGTTCATATGAAAAACCGAAGACGGTTAAACCCGAAAGCGACGCTAAAACGTAGGGATTTTGTTTGATCCTGTCTCCTCAGACTGCGCGAGAAGTGCGAGGTGAAGTGTTTTAAAACCGAAAATCGAAATTCAATCCAATGGCCAATCACTAGCTCTGCTAATTTTTACACACAAACACTCAATCTTACAAATACAACAAAAAACGAAGGTATCAAAATAAGGGAGGAAGTTGCGCATAGCGGTGGGCAGCTCAATCTCTTCATACGCCTAACACGCGCGCCTCAAATGTTGCAGCATCATCCGTCCATGCCGAACCGAAGGAATGAATGGAGTGAAAAACACTAGCAAAATGGTGTTAACAGTGGTATAGCGGTAGAGAGAGGGAGAGAGAGAGAAGCTGATAGAGGCAAAAGGTTTAGCGCGCGTTTAAGCACAAGCGGAATGGATTAAAAGTACGGCATGCAGGTGACAACAAGAAATGCGGGACATGCGTGACGGAGGCAGCCAGCAACGGGATGTTGAAATCACTTTAAACATAGAAAAGCAAAAGACAGCTTTGATCACGTTCGATCACTGCTAAACAATTTTCCACTATTGCTTTATACAGTTAATAAAAACCAAATGGAATATATACATATATACAGCGCACACAAGAAGACTTTGGTTCGTTTGATGGTTTGATTGCTTTGCATAAAAAAAAACAGTGCCGAAACGTTCATTATGATTTTTGTTTTATTTTTAGGTTGTTGTGAACATTTGATAAGAAGATGCGATCAATGCAGGACAAATTTGCAAATTCAGTGAGCAAAAATCACTGTTATAATCAACGGAATTATACAGTTATGAAGAATTTCAGCAACGACAACAGTATGGAAGCTGAGTTGCGCGCAAGGATGCTGGCTGCCAACCGGTCATTCTACAGCCTGAAAAATCAGTTCACCTCAAAGAACCTGTCGCGACGGAGGAAGCTGGGACTATATAGTACTTATATAGTACCGGTACTCACATACGCCTCTGAGACATGGACACTGTCCAAATCTGACGAAACCCTCCTAGCCGCGTTCGAGAGGAAGATGCTCAGAAGGATACTTGGCCCCGTATGTGTGGAAGGACAATGGAGGAGCCGCTATAATGACGAGCTATACGAGATGTACGGCGACCTCATTGTCGTACAGCGTATTAAGCTCGCCAGGCTCCGGTGGGCTGGTCATGTTGTACGCATGGAAACGGACGACCCAGCCCGTAAAGTCTTTTTAGGCCGTCCACAAGGACAGAGGAGGCATAGTAGTCCCAAACTGAGGTGGCAAGATAGCGTGGAGGCGTCCGCCATTAAGGCCGGGATAACGGACTGGCAGACGAAGGCAGGCCAAGACCGCAAAGCGGTTGTAGCGCCGGATAAGTAAGTAAGTAAGAAGAATTTCATACGTACACCAAAAGAATAGAAAGAGAGTATGACAGGTAAGTTAATCGTATTAATATCTGATAGTACTATTTTCTTCCAGGTTTCATGTAAGGTCTTCATATACATATGATGGACGTTCTTGTTGCTTTCATCGTAGGAATTTAGAATGAAATTGTATTGAATTGTATTCAATTTAGGGGATATTGTAGGAGGCATGGTTGTAAATTGATGGGTTATAATTTGGGAAATAATTTCATCTCATCGTCGTGCGCGATTTTTCCTTGTAGATTTTGTAAGAATAAGCACAAACTATTAAATTCGAATACGAATAAAATCATACTCTATGGAGCTATAACACCATCCGTACCGTTGCCGATGACCCAAAAAGAGGCTTGACAGGGGTCATCCATTAATTACGATATCCTTTTTTTTTTTGGTTCTAAATCTTCCAGCTGTCCAGCTCTTCAAGCTTTTAATTTAAACAGATTAAAAAGTTATAGAATTTCCTAATTTTAGGTTCATAGTTGGATTTTATCATGTTTTTGGATGTCGTTTACTGCACAGCAAAAGTATATATTAAGTGAACCTACGGATAGGTGAAAGCACTTTTGAATTCGTCCAAGAATTACCGTATCTCGGGTCAAAGGTCATAATAGAAAATCAGCCTTTCCGTCAAATATTGTTTAGTTTTGATGCGTCTCACTGTGTAAATGTGCAGATGTTATGTTTCGAATACAAAATTAAGTAACAATTGAATTTAATTTGCGATAACTAAGCGATAAATTACATAAGCCAATGATAAATGCCCTCCACACCTAACGGGCTCATGTAGCGTACCGTACTGTCAAATTTTCCACACAAAAACAAACGGAGAGGAACGCTAGCCTGCGATTTGTGGAGCCCCGGTTATCCTCCCTTTCCTTACAAGGGCCGCAGCAGTGTAACGTAATTAATGGATAAACCCTTACAGGGGTTTCCAGGGCTACTCATAGTTGTTGGACATTTCCTTGACTCCTATTGGACAGGCTCCTTGGAAATTCCTACTGGATTTGTCCAACAAGGGTGCCATAGAGTCCAATTCCTGTAACATGAAGTTCATTTCACGTATGAACGAGTCAATAATATGTCCCACAGCTATGAGAACTCCTAGAAAACCCTGTAATCGAAATTGTTAAACAATTTCATGCGCCCGATTGTAGGCTCAAATGCGGTTTGGAACCGTTTTTTATTGATCATTTTGTATATGTAGTTTTTAATTCCTTTACTAAAAAATGCTTAAAAAGCTTATTTAATAACGTTGCATAACATCAGGCAAATACCTTAGTTTGCATACCTTCAGGGGCTCTGCGTATACCTTCAGGCGAAATCACTGGAAACAGTATGCTCTCGACTTAAAGGTATGCAATATGATGATACTAATAGAGTAGAGAGAAACATAAGTGTTAAAAAAGTTGGGAATAGAAGTAGAAAGAGAAAATGTAATTAAACATTTAAAATGAAACAGTGCAGTCATAAATTATATTAAAATAAATATAATAAATATAAATTATATTCGATTTAGATAAAATTATTCGTTCCCCACTTCCACAATATCTTCTTATACACACACACACACACACACACAAAAACACCTAACTTAAACATTTCCAACAAAACTTTCTCTTTCATCCCCCCCCCCCCCCTCTTTCAGTCGCACAGCGTCAATGTAATAAAATGCGTAACATAACTCTCATTACTATTTTCAGCAACTGCCAGCAGAAGCCAACGGTCAACTCAAATCATCTGCAGTACTTGTTGCATTTTCCCATTGTGATGAGGAAGCATCCAGCAACAACCGCGCACAGCATTCAAGCAATCAAACCCCACAACAACAACAACGGCAACAACCGCGATCACGAAAAGCAACATAAAAGCAACAAGCACCAAAAAAACTCTCCCGTGCGAAAATGGGGTGCGAAAGAAGAGAACACAGAGAGAGATAAGGGGCGTGGGGGGGTTGTTAGGTGGGTGGTTAGTGGAACATCGCGGAGGGGTTGTTTTTCTTTTTTTTATGTTGCATTGCGTCTTGCCGGTTTTGGGGGGGGGGGGGTTGGTGAGCCCAACTCAGAGAGAGAGAATGGCTCGCACTCTCTCACTTAAAGCACCGCTCCGCTTGTTGGGGGCGCGGGTAGGGAAGGGAAGGGAAGGGAAGGGACGGGGAAGGGCTCGTGCAGAATCGTCTCGTCTCACGGGTGGAGCGGCGTGAGCGCGAATCAACAACCACGGCCCGAACGTCATGCCCCCGGACCGGGACCGGGAGATATCGCCGCTCATCATTCGCCGTTGTTCGGTTGCCGTCGCCGGTACGCGTGTGTGCTGCTTAGTGTGGTGCTGTGTTGCGGGCGCGCTTTGGGGTGGGATATTTTTGTGACCGTTTCTTGGATTCGTGCACCAACTGCGTCATCAGTCGGCGAGCGGCGCGGCGCGTTGCGTTTTCGCACGTACGCCAAACTGCATCCAGCGCAACGTTGGTAGAGTGTGTATGTATCGCCTCCGTTGTCGATTGTTTTTGTGCCCCGAAGGCCATTTCCCGCGCGAGTCAGATCCCCCCCCCCCCCCCTCCCCTTTAGGATCACCCCATCGGTGTTGTTGCATTGTTGGGGTTGAATTTGAACGAGCAAAAGAGAGGAATGAGGAGCTGTAACCCGTCCTTCGTCAGCCTCCTCCCATATCGTACCGGCATGCTGCTGGTGCAGTTCGCGTTCTTTCCCCCCTCTCTATTTGTGTGTGTGTTGTGTTTCGCGGGATCTTGTGCGACCTTTTTGTGTGTGTTGGTACTTTCGTTTTGCATATGTGATCGTCCATCGCTCGTTGCTTGCTGCGTTTTTCCTTTTGTATTACGCGTGCACATCTTTTCGCACATCTTTCGCATGCACGTTGCGCTTTGGGATGCATTTGTGTGCAGTTTGGTGTGCCGGCGACGACGACGACGACGTCTCGATCCCCAAACGCGTGAAGGTTCTTTCAGTTTGTTGCCCCCATGGTGAATATATGTGTTGTTCGGCGATTCCCCATCGGATCCACGTCCACCACGCGGCTCTTGGTTGAGGCTGAGGCCGAGAGAATTCGATGGATCGGCTAGATTTAGAGGAGTGAGGTTTGGTGTGCGATGTTTTCTGGTATCAAGAAACGATCAGAGAAGAGCGAAAGACACCTGGGACACCAGATAAAAGCATTTAAAGTCAATGGGAGCAGTTCGTTATCTTGTGTTGATTACACTGAATTTCGTTAAACATGGTTTTTGCTGAACAAAATTGAAATGGCTTCTTTCTGCCACGGTAAATTGCACTCTCATTTAACCGGATTTTGTTCATTTCAAAGCCTCCAAAAAGGGGTAAAAGAAGGGAAGAAAATTTAAGAAAATTCTTATCATACCGCCATAGCAATGGAATAACACAAACCGAGCCTGTTATGAAAGTGAGGCTGTTGTGTGTGGGAAAAAGTGCAACAATTACGTATCCATCCAAGCCAACAAACAAACACACACACACACACACACACACACACACACACACACACACACACACACACACACAAACGCACACGAAGCTATTAATTAGCTGCACCCGTGAAGCGATTGAGGAATGTTCAATATTTAAACTGTTGCTGAATCGTTCTGTTTTCCTATAAGAATGCATTTTTCTCTTGATACCTCCCCACAGGTACAGGTGTGTTGGTTTGTTTGATTGTTCAGTGTAAGTGTGTGTGTGTGTGTGGCATTTTCTCACGTGAGTGTGTGTATGTATGAGTTCGTGTGCCGTGTAAGTGTGTTTATCGTGCAAAAATTACCACACAAAACGGCGCGGCGATAAGAGTGTGCAATCGTTCGATAATCCTAATCAGGTTTCTTTTTTCTGCAAAGTTTCATTTGTGTGTGTGTGTTTTTCTTTTTCTTTTTGCTTTTTACTACACTAAAAATGTGTAATGAGTGATATTTTTTGCCCGCGTGTGGTGTGTTAATTTTGTGTTAAATAATCGCGTCAAGTTTTACAGTGCAAGAAGCTCCCCCTTGATGAAGGTGTGAAAATTAGTGAAATACTTGTGACGTGTGTGATTTAAAGGAAAGTGCAAACAACAACAACAACAACAACAAAATCCTTTCTTTATCAATTTAATATTTCAACGAATTGTGCAGTGTGTGTGTCGTGAGTTTTGTGAAAAGTTTTTATCAAAGTGAGCACCAGCACAAGGCCAACAATCGTTCTGTTCGCTGCCATCGTGCCACAGGTAAGTGGGAGAAGTATGATTTGGGTTGTCTAGCAAGTGTCCTGTCTGGTTAATATGACCTTCAGCAGAGATTACGCTAAAACAAGGTTTAATTAAGGAAAATCGTTTCATAAAAATGACCAAATATTCGACTAAAATTACATTCTTCTTTAATTGTTATTGACAATAGTATAAATATTTCTTTGTGGATTATTTTTTTCCGAATTTATGTTACTTTGCATTCATAAGAACAGCGTAATATTTCCTTTCAAATTTCACTCTACAATACAAACAATAAAACATGTATAAACTACACTCGAACAAAGAGAAACTGCACAACGTTCAAATGCTGTTATCGTTTTGTGCCTGTGCCTAAACTGCCTCACTTATGACGCTTATCAGTTATCGGGTCTATGAGGGGTTTGCCGTTATCGAAAGTTGGCCACACAAAAAACGACGAAAAAAACGTAAATACCGATGATGATTTGAAATTGTGTGTTTCGATAACACGGAAAAAGGTTTTCCACCATCAAAATAGGAACAAAATAACGGACGAGAAAAGTGAAAAACACTAAACTTTTCATTTCATTCCACCCTGCGGAAAAAGCAGACTTGTTCTTGCGCTGCCTTTCCTGATGTTTTGTCTGTGACCTGAAACTTTGGTTCAGGTTTCTCTCGCTGCTCTGCACCGTCGCATTCTCTCGCACGTAAATGTTCGTCCACAGAGGAGGCACACATACTGTGGGTGGGTGGGTGGGTTTTGGCGAACACAGAGTCCGACCTTGGTGGCCCATTTCCACGACCTTGTACCATGGGTATGGCTGGAGAAGACAGTCAACCCCTCCCCACCAACGACCACCCTTATTCTTGGGAGAACCTTCAAGCTCTTAGACACACAGCAGCAGCTCTGACGGAGGCTGCTGCTACTGCTGCTAGCATCTGGTCGAAGGTTTAAACACATGAAGCTGTGACATATTTAAGCTCCCAATTATGGGCAGAGAAATTAAAAGATGCCATAGGGTTTTATTGGGGTTTGGAGTGAATTATTATTGGTCTTTTTAACTCACTCATATGCGTAGGGTGGATTGTGAACTATCGTTATTATTGGTAGCGCAATTGTACCATATAAATGATGTTTTCTTATGATCCTGAATGTACCATATGCTTTTGAATAATCCCATTGAAATAAAAGTCCCGCCATAAAACCGCCATTTTGTCAATAAACTTCATTCCTAGAATCCATTTCTACAAAGATTAGATTGTAATATCCAACAAAGACTAAAAAATTGTTTTGTTTTTTGTTTTTTTTTTCTGAGCTTCAAGGCATGATATGTTTTATTTGATTTGAGCAAGATTTGTGGTGAAGTTATCGACCATAATGGAGAATGGTGAAGTTATCTAGCATCTGCGATGCTAATTCTAGAATAATGACATAGTGGTCTATGAAAAACTTGACTTGGAAGCACTCTGGTCAGGAAGCAATGTTTAAAATCAGAAAACAAACATACCCAGAAACATCTCCTGATAGAAATGAGGTCCAACTATTACTTAAACCCTCTACTACCTGTTAGTAACCCTCATCCTTAGCTTAATGTTCCTCGCCGTAGTCCGAACTATAGCGCTCAGGTGTTCGTTTTATTACAGCTTTTCGATTTTGAGACGTCAAAAGTTTTTTAAAGACTATTTATAACCTTAGTGTATACCTCATATATCATGTAGCTTTGTAAAAAGCTTTGTTGGTGAACCTAGTAGAGGGGCCCTTCACGATTGTAGTCAGTTTTTTGTATGGAGTTTGACAGTTGGAGGCTGAAATCATGTAAACACTCTATACAAAACCACACAAAAAACTAGCCTGCAATATTCAGTCTAGATTATTCTAGCCTCAAAGCTAGAATTAGATTCGAGTACCTGCTCGAAAACACGGTGTTGTTTACATTTACCCCAAGGTGCATTAAAGAGATCACGTGGTGTAATCTAGAATCAAAGTTTATGTAGTCCAGGTGGTCTCATAGCATGTTTTTTAAAGCCAAATTTGAATATCACTTTTTGACAGGATGAGTGAAAACTTTTGTTCAAACAAGCTTTCTGGAGGCTTGACGGATACTCAAAACACTCTTAAAATCTTCATTCAGAAGCAGAAGCGATAAAAATTGACCTTCTAAATTCATACCTGTATATTATACACACTTAGATAGCTACTCTAAAACTGCTATACAATGCAAACAGCTGACAGGCTGAAATTTCAGCCTACGAACTTACAACAGAAAGGGCCCCAGTGTTAGGTTTTATGAATCTTTCATTGAGATTCATTCATATGAAACTTCAGGGATGGGTGATTCGAATCTCGTATTGAATCTTTAGAGATTCATGCATCACTTCAACCGAGATTCTGAATCAGATTTACCCAACACTAGATCCTAGAGCACAGCTTTGTGATTAGACCTTTATAAGACCTAGAAACAGCAAAAAAACGTTCTTAACATTTCTTTTATTTCAAGGTCAAAGTTGTATCATATTAAAATTGAAGATATGTAATGGCGTTTCTACGAACATTCCTGAACTATGGCGTTCATTAATGATGAGTTGTACCTTGGCGTTGTAATTACACCATAAAGACTCTAGTAGTGTTCGTTTCTGAATCAGTAACAATTACACTGAAATGTATAGAAGCAGCATTAATTGTATGCACTTTGCTCGGATATTCCGCAACTCAGAACACCACGTTGGTGTACTTCCATAAAATCATCCCAGATGGCGCACTACACTAATTTTTAGTATAGTTCTAGTGCATAACACGAAATGTTTGTGGTAAGTCATGTGTTCCAAAATAGTTAAATAAATTATTTTAACAAACAATAGGAAATCATGTTCGCCAACTCCTGTCCAACTCTCTGTCCCTGACGAGCTATGAAAGTAAAAAGGCAACGAAAAAAAAGTCGCAAGCGTTATGGATGCTGGAGCGCATTTATTTGCCAAAGCAGGGAAACGTATCCCTCCCTCTTTAATTATAGCTCCTGTTTAATAATGACCCCTTTTTTGGGATGGAGGTTGAGAGTGTGCCTAAAAATAGCCACCAAGAAGGACAGATGGGAGGTGCCTCATGGCATACAGAGAGCAGCATAATGCTTAGTGTTGGAAAGTTAAAAGAGGCCTAAGGAATGGGTATCTCCAAATTACGAGGCTTTTAGTGTACATAAACACACACACACACACACAGACAAGGAGACGTACAGTGAAACGTCTTCGATCGACGATCTCCAATCGATCGATGGAGGAGGATTTCTTCTTCCTTTATCCCCACGGTGCGGAACACCGCTTACGTTTTGTTCCCTTCTTGGCCAGCAGCAGCAGCAGCATGATCATGTACGATCATGTTCGGGCTGGCCAAAAGATTCCCCCCACAATTTGTTGCCGGTTCGCGTCAACCCACCCCACCCACAGCAGCAGACAGATGAGATAACGGCTTGTGTTTGTGCGCTTGCACTAAAAATGTGTGCGTGTGCGTGCGGGTGCCCCCTATTTTTTTTATTTCTTTTGCTGGCCCGGTTTCTTTTCGTGACGAAAATGGCAAAGAAAAAAGAACACCCGAAAATAAGACAAGACAGGCACACACGGGACAGGCAAAAGCAAAGAGACGCAAAACTGCGTTCCGCGATTTTATGCATACACATACAGACCGGCGCATACCGAGACAACAACAACGGGCAAGACAAGGAATGAATGAAAAAATAACCACCATAGGTCAGCATATTTGACGGCTCCGTCCGTGGTGGTGTCGGCGGTGATGGTGGAACACCCCATCATTCCCAGATA
Organism: Anopheles gambiae; assembly: GCF_943734735.2. Lineage (NCBI taxonomy): Eukaryota > Metazoa > Arthropoda > Insecta > Diptera > Culicidae > Anopheles > Anopheles gambiae. Next base: position 89,484,499 of record NC_064602.1, read on the forward strand.
TTTCGCTGGCGCACAATAATTCGGTTCAGGCTTTGCAAATGGAACACGATCGAACCGAAATTGACCAACGCCGGGCATGTGATGATGGCCGAGGCTCTTTCGTGTATGGCCTCGGGCTGGCTGCCTTCTCTATCTCTCGCTCTCTCGTTCTCTCGTCAATGTTGTATGCAGGTGTGACCGAAACCGAAACCACAAAAAAAAAAAACACCATCGGGCTCCAACGGGGCCACTGCGTGTGGAAAGGCCTCTACCAGACGCACACAGACACCGGCGTCCGGACGGTGGTAGTAACCACAGGCAAGCCACAAGAACCATTAACAACAACGAACAACCGAAAAAGCATAACCAGTTTACATCCTCCCCAAAATAGAAACAAAAAAACTCAACCACACACACACACACACACCCCGCAAAGACACGAAACCCGGCACATTGATGACCGACCGCTTCCTTCGCCATCCTTCCTTCTCCTTGGAGCTTCTCGCTCAGGTCTTCAAATCGAACAGCACCAACGCACCAACGCGACACGGTCATCATCGTTGGGATGGTGGGGGCCCACCGTACGTAATGAATTGGCCGGCAGTCTGGTCTGGGGTCTTCTCTTTTTTCTCAGCTCTTCACACCATACATCTACAATCTGTTGCAAATTTTGTCAACAACATTAAAACAGTTGAAAGATTGAATATAAGTAAGGAGAACAGTTTGCAAATACTAGTTTTGATAATCAAAATGTTAAAGAAAGTAAGAAGTAAACTAATACTTCACACACCACACGAAAGAAAAGTTTTGACAACATAACAATAGTTACAGAATAGTCAGAAAATTCAACACGTACGTCATAACATTACAGTAAACTGAATATAAATAATGAAGTCCAATTATTTTTGAATTATTGTTCTGTTTAAGTTTCACGCTTAATTACGTTTAATTTACTTGTTTGGAATTTTTACAGCGGGTTTCTAAGTCAGTTTCGAATGTAAACGTTGTTATTTACCCGCGTGCAAGTTGTTAATCCACACCAATCCGATATTTCATTTCCATCATCATAATTTTTCATTTCTTCAGCATGATTTTCAACACGTCTCAAGCTAAATTGAGTTTGACAGCTATCTGTGATGTGTTGAAAATCGTGTGTTGAAAATGAAATTTTATTTTGAGCCAAATAAACCATTTTACAGCTGTTGAAAAACATCTTGGACGCGATGAAGAATTATGTGCACATAGGAAATTGACTTGGAAAACACCTCATCACCCGTTGACAGACGAAGTGTTGAAAATCATGCTGAAGAAATTAAAAATTATTATGATGCAAATGAAACATCAGAGTGGAATGTGGAATAACTTTGCGAAAAACAATGTTTACCTTCAAAAGTGACATGGAAACCTCTGTATTCACCGCATGCAAGGTGTTTTTCAACAGCTGTCACGTGTTATATTTGCATTCCAATAAAATTTCAATTCTTCTATATGATTTTCAACACGCTTCATGCTGGATTCAGTTTGACTGTTCTTTGTGATGTGTTGAAAATCATGTGTAAGAAGGGAAATTTAATTGTGATGCGAATAAAATGTCAAATGGCAGCTGTTGAAAATCAACGTATAGTTGGTGTGAAATGATGTGCACCTTAGAATATAATTAAAAAAACCTATAGTATTCTCATTAGTATGAATAATACAACTTTTGGAAAAAAAATTATTGCTCGTTTTAAACGTTCAATGATAAAATGTCAAACGAATTGGACATTCATTTTTTTTTTACATTTAAAAACACGATCATCCTCATGAGATCCTAACAATCACAAGAAGTGACTTATTTCGTCACCCACTGTGGCTGATGCTGTGTCAATCCAGTCGTGTGCATGATCATGACACAGTTCGGTACGGGAGGAAGCAGCTCAAAATTGGCAACTGAAACCGATACGTTCCGGCCGGTTCGCTCGGCCAATGCGTATTGGGGGCTTCGGCAGGAGATTGAGCCAAATCAAGAAGGAGAGAAGGCCGTAAAGTAAAGACGTAAAGACACACAACACAGGACGGGATATGAAAGGTAAAGGCCCTCGAACTGTTTCCCTTCAGCCATCACCACCATACGGTTGGCACCATACACGAATGATCAGGCGGGCGCGATCGGGCTCGTAGCTGGCCATGATTTGCTGTGACCGGATGCTGTGACCGTTTTGGTGTAAATGAAGTGCCTGCCCTGTCTACCGATCGAAAGGTATTGGCATACACGCCCCGCGTCCAGGTGTTGTGTCCCTTTCACCGGATGCGGCAAACAGTTCCACGCGCAAATCTGTGCGTCTTTTTTGGAGGAAATTACATTCCTTTCGCGATTATGTGTTGTGGCGGATATCTTTAAGTGATCGAAAGCAGATAGTTTCTTTAGTTTCCTCCCTGTAACACATAATTTGTCTGAATGTCTGTAGCTACACGAAACCGCTTCATTAAAACCGCTTCAAATAAAAACATTAAAATCATAAAGTAATAACACTTTAGGTCCTCCGCATCTTGCCACTAAATTATGCATGTTGCTGTTTTATTTTCGGAGAATGGCTGTCCTCTGGCATTAAAGAGCAATTCCACCACCTCCGAACAATGCAAACGACGCAAGTTCTTTGAGAAAAGTCTCACCCACACGCAAGTCCGGGAAATGTTTACCTTTTTTTCTTTCTTGCTCTACTCCACATCAGACATTCTCTTTTTTCTGTCTCTCTTCCTCTCACTGTTACAGCTGGCGTGTGGAAAATGGCAAATGGTCTAGCTCGCATTTCGTCCAAGGGCAATGCTATCACTTTCACCTACTCACGGTGGTAAAATTATGGTTTATGGCACACTCGGTCGTGAAATGTGCGCCAAAGAGCAAAGGACATAGTGAGAGAGCGAGAGAGCGAGAGAATCATGGAAGAAGTGTGAGCGATAACGAGGACACACTGAAATGTCCGCATTTTCTTCCAAGGATGTTTCAAGGGAGAGTCCCAGGGGGGGGGGGGGGGGACAGACACAGGTTGTTGGGTGGTTGGCTGGATGCAAAGTGAAGGTGGAAAGGTTAAAGGATTACTTCACACGAGAGACGTCCCGAAGAGCTTGAGCTTGGTTTTGAGATGGAGAAAACTACAGAACTGAAGAAACGTTGTTGGGCAAAGTGTGGTGCTTATGAAATAGAGGCAAGATGAGATAAATCTTGTTAATTTATTTTGTGCATCCTTGAGCCATGCCAACACACGTCGGTGGTTTTTAATGCTTTGTTTTGGGATTTTTATCATCTATGCAGGGGAAAAAACCCAGAATGCTTGCTCACTAAGTTTAGCACCTTAGTCAAATGTAAACGTTTGCCTTTTGCAGTAGATATATTGAATTGAACGAATTTGAACTGTTCAAAAGCTAACTCTAGTCTAAACGATATTCAAGAAGGTTTCACATATGGTGGTCATGTTGAATTCAACATACGCTTTAGTATGTTTAGAGCTTCTCTAAATCTGTCACAATTGTTTGAATTATTTGGTTCGAAGTGTATTGTCACATAAATTAAGTATTGTCCATAATAATCTTTAAGGATTGATTGTTCTCATCACAATGAATACAATACCGGATGTAACGTCCTTCAGAGAAGGTCAACCAGGAGAAGAAGCATGCATTCGCCTCAAAGTATCTATACCCCAAACCTGCTATTACTGCCGAAGGTAACCTCCAAAGTTATATTTTGTACGTGTTAAAAATCATCTTGATTCTTCTTCAATATTCTTCTTCAACAACTAAAAGTTGTATTGCTACAAGTACTGATACCTTGACGGTGTTGAAATCATTTTTTTTTCATCGGGAACGAACACTTCATGTTATGGGAAATACTGAAGTGAAGTAGATGACTTGAGTTACTCGCATACAGTTCAACCCGAGTTTTAAAGCATCTGAAACAGATGAATTCTGACCTGTATACGATTGATTAGCCACCTGGATACGATTGATTAAGTACTACCGCTTTAAAGATCGTAGCGCCATCTGCTGGCAAGTCTCCGAAGAAGTGACAGAGCGGTCTAAAAGTAATACAGCAATATTAAAGCAGTAAAACGCATTTCATATAGTAGCTCCTATTAACATGTTATCAATGTGCCACCCGGGTTTTAAAGTTACTTTAATTCCTCGCATCACTTAACAACCACAGGCCCCTGTTTCTCTCATTCCTCTCTGGCTGGCGAACATATATCAAGCAAATCTCGCCTTTCAATGCTATCGAACATGTTTTTATAAAAATACAAACAAAAAACATGAAACCTTTCGCGCTGACTCTCTCGCGCCCTGCGTCGTAACCCACATTACGCGCGTTTAAAGAAAACGACGTCGCCGGAAAGGTAGACACTCTCTCGTAGTTCTCCCATAACACGAAACACGAAGTACTGGGCACAAAATGTACTGGGCAATGGGAAAACTTGGGGAAAACGGTGCAGGAAATAATGCTCTGCAGCGCAAAGGCAAACTCCGACGTGCAAACATGGCATTGAAATAAAAAGTTTGTTTTGATTCGACGTCGTCTTGTGCTTCTCCTTCTCTCTGTCTCTCTCTGTCTCTATGTTTTAGCATCACAAGCGCAAGTGCATTTCGATTTCATCTGGCAGACAAGGGGTGCAGGGAACGATTGTTCTAGATTTTCCGATGCAATTGATGGAGGGTTCTGGATGTAATGTAATGTTGCCCATGTTGAACGGAGCATATCTGCATAAACTCACGACCAGGATCAGTCAGAAGATATGACCTTCAAATCACACATACACCGTCCAATCTACAATTAAGAGTGTTGATAATCAAGAAATTAGATGAAAGTTATTAATGAACCACACTTTCCCTATCGATTAATTCAACACATGTCTCCTTTTAGGCTAAATTCTACCCATCCACCACCAACATTCCAACGAGACATGCCGGCCGGTACAGCACAAATGTTCGTGGCGTTCGTCTGTAATGATGGCAGTGTTTAATGGCGGTTGGTGTGGTGTAAATTTTATTGCGTTGCAGAAAAATACATCGACATCAGCAGCAGGAAGTGGATGTGGAAGTAGTGAGAGCCTGCCCTGGGGGCATGACTTCATCGTTGTTGCACTGCGCTCCCGCTGTAACTTGCATTGCCCGGTGCTTCCAGCACAGCACAGCACAGCAAATGGATTCGATTTCTGTATGCCCTGGTTCTCCTCCGGGGGGAGAGGGAGGTGAAAATGCACTTCTGCTCTTTTGATGCATTTTATGCGTGGCGAAAAGAGAGAGAGAGAGAGAGAGAGAGAAAGAGAGAGAGAGAGACAGAGAGAGAGAGAGAGAGAGAGAGAGAGAGAGAGAGAGAGAGAGAGAGGGAGAAAGAGAATGCAGTTGCAATTTCTCACACACATACTCTCTTCTCCGCACGTAACGATGTAGTTTTGGGGTGAGAGAATGTAGAGCCTTCTCTCAGCAGGGGTTCAATAATTGAAATGGAAAAATTTGAACCAATGAACTGTGAATTTGGGTAAAAACGGGCACAATCAATAATAAAGTGAGGAAATTTTAAATTTATAACCTCGGGTACAATATTTTAACCATGTTACACTCCTCCCTCCCAACGGTGCTTTGCTGGAAGCGGTCAACGAATCGCTTATGACGTCATGGGAACGTAAAACATCCACTTCGTTCTCGCCGTTTTGTGGGCACGGTGGGATAAAGCTGGTGGTCATAAATGAGAGTTGAACTACTCCTTCACTGGAGAATGCTATTAACAACATCCTAATACAGTTTCCAATATTAAATACTCCTCTAATTTGGAATAGGACCTACATCATACGCTGGCGACCTCTATCATATTAATGGAAAAGCTGTTACTGGGTCCTAAGAAACTAAACTCTACAGACACTACTGCAACGTCGATTAGCTAAGGTTTAAACAATGAACAACTCAATCAACTTTTTAAATAGTATTATCAAATAGTTTGAAATAAAAAACAAATAAATCAATCACCGACTTTTAGATCAAATGTTCGTCTGCTTTTCATTATTTTTGTTTTATAGCAAGCTCTTTGTTCAGACATTGAAATTATGTAAAATAATTCAGCTAAAATTAGTTATTTCGCACTACACAGTCAATAATTTAGTGAATAGTAGCAAATGAATATACCGCCCATTTTGAACGATGATCAGCTAACACGAAATTCTGGGTATAATAAATACCATGACAATTTGTTAAAACTATAGTTTTAGATACAAAATATTACATAAATTAATAAAACCTAAGACGATCAGCAGGAACGGTTGTATTCCTTTGAAAGTATCTTCTTATTCTCAAAAACGTATTACACTTAGCGACATCCAATTTGGGTTGGAAAATTCTTTTGATGTTTCGTTTTAATTCACAAAACGTAAAAATGCTAAATGTAAGTAATTTTTACGAATTTTAGTTACCAATTGAGAAATAAAATTAATGTTATATTTAGAAGAAAGTATACAAATGCATTTAATTTTAGAATAATTTTAGGAAGTTCTACAATGAGTAACAACAAGACACAAGCAGATCATTGAATAGGGTAAAGGTCGACCT